>NC_069506.1:158409694-159022194 GCF_027579735.1 Bombina bombina | reverse complement strand
CACCGGTCCACAACCTCAAACAGTCACACTCCAAACTCCACTATGGTGAAGACCAAAGAGCTATCGAAGGACACTAGAAACAAAATTGTAGACCTGCACCAGGCTGGGAAGACTGAATCTGCAATAGGCAAGCAGCTTGGTGTGAAGAAATCATCTGTGGGAGCAAGAATTAGAAAATGGAAGACATACAAGACCACTGATAATCTCCCTCGATCTGGGGCTCTACACAAGATCTCACCCTGTGGGGTCAAAATGATCACAAGAACGGTGAGCAAACATCCCAGAACCACACGGGGACCTAGTGAATGACCTGCATAGAGCTGGAACCAACGTAACAAAGGCTACCATCAGTAACACACTAAGCCACCAGGGACTCAGATCCTGCAGTACCAGATGTGTCCCCCTGCTCAAACTAGTACATGTCCGGGCCCGTCTGAAGTATGCTAGAGAGCATTTGGATGATCCAGAAGCGGATTGGGAGAATGGCATATGGTCAGATAAAACCAAAGTAGAACTGTTTGGTAGAAACACAACTTGTCGTGTTTTGAGGAGAGAGAACATCATACCTACTGTGAAGCATGGGGGTGGCAACATCATGCTTTGGGGCTAATTCTCTGCAAAGGGTGAAACAGGATGACTGATCCGTGTACATGAAAGAATGAATGGGGTCATGTATCGTGAGATTTTGAGTGCAAACCTCCTTCCATCAGCAAGGGCATTGAAGATGAAACGTGGCTGGGTCTTTCAGCATGACAATGATCCTAAACACACCACCTGGGCAACGAAAGAGTGGCTTTGTAAGAAGCATTCCAAGGTCCTGGAGTGGCCTAGCCAGTATCCAGATCTCAACCCCATAGAAAACCTTTGGAGGGAGTTGAAAGTCTGTGTTGCCCAGCGACAGCCTCAAAACATCACTGCTCTAGAGGAGATCTGCATGCAGGAATGGGCCAACATACCAGCAACAGTGTGTGACAACCTTGTGAAGACTTACAGAAAACATTTGACCTCTGTCATTGCCAGCAAAGGATATATAACAAAGTATTGAGATGAACTTTTGATATTGACCAAATACTTATTTTCCACCATAATTTGAAAAATAAATTATTTCCAAATCAGACAATGTGATTGTCTGGATTTGTTTCCACATTTTTATATATATATATATATATATATATATATATATATATATATATATATATATATATATATATATATATATATATATATATATATATATATATATATATATATACAGTGGATATAAAAAGTCTACACACCCCTGTTAAAATGTCAGGTTTCTGTGATGTAAAAAAATGAGACAAAGATAAATCATTTCAGAACTTTTTCCACCTTTAATGTGACCTATAAACTGTACAACTCAATTGAAAAACAAACTGAAATATTTTAGGTAAAGGGAAATAAAAATAAAAAAACTAAAATAATATGGTTGCATAAGTGTGAACACCCGTTTATAACTGGGGATGTAGCTGTGTTCGGAATTAAGCAATCACATTCAAAATCATGTTAAATAGGAGTCAGTACACACCTGTCATCATTTAAAGTGCCTCTGATTAACCCCAAATAAAGTTCAGCTGTTCTAGTAGGTCTTTCCTGACATTTTGTTAGTCGCATCCTACAGCAAAAGCCATGGTCCACAGAGAGCTTCTAAAGCATCAGAGGGATCTCATTGTTAAAAGGTATCAGTCAGGAGAAGGGTACAAAAGAATTTCCAAGGCATTATATATACCATGGAACACAGTGAAGACAGTCATCATCAAGTGAAGAAAATATGGTGCAACAGTGACATTACCAAGAACTGGATGTCCCTCCAAAATTGATGAAAAGATGAGAAGAAAACTGGTCTGGGAGGCTGCCAAGAGGCCTACAGCAACATTAAAGGAGCTGCAGGAGTATCTGGCAAGTACTGGCTGTGTGGTACACGTGACAACAATTGCCTGTATTCTTCATATGTCTGGGCTATGGGGTAGAGTGGCAAGACGGAAGCCTTTTCTTCCAAAAAATAACATCCAAGCCCGGATAAATTTTGCAAAAACACATCTGAAGTTTCCCAAAAGCATGTTGCAAAAGGTGTTCTGATCTGATGAAACCAAAGTTGAACGTTTTGGCCATAATTCCAAAAGATATGTTTGGCGCAAAAACAACACTTCATATCACCAAAAGAACACCATACTCACAGTGAAGCATGGTGGTGTCAGCATCATGCTTTGGGGCTGTTTTTCTTCAGCTGGAACTGGAGCCTTAGTCAAGGTAGAGGGAATAATGAACAGTTCCAAATACCAGACAATATTGGCACAAAACCTTCAGGCTTCTGCTAGAAAGCTGAACATGAAGAGGAACTTCATATTTCAGCATGACAACGATCCAAAGCATACATCCAAATCTACAAAGGAATGGCTTCACCAGAAGAAGATTAAAGTTTTGGGATGGCCCAGCCAGAGCCCAGACCTGAATCCAATTCATAATCTGTGGGGTGATCTGAAGAGGGCTGTGCACAGGAGATGCCCTCGCATTCTGACAGATTTAGAGTGTTTTTGCAAAGAAGAGTGGGCAAATCTTGCCAAGTCAAGATGTGCCATGCTGAAAAACTCATACCCAAAAAGTCTGAGTGCTGTAATAAAATCAAAAGGTGCTTCAATAAAGTATTAGTTTAAGGGTGTTCACACTTATGCAACCATATTATTTTAGTTTTTTAGTTTTATTTCCCTTTACCTAAAAGATTTCAGTTTGTTTTTCAATTGAGTTGTACAGTTTATAGGTCACATTAAAGGTGGAAAAAGTTCTGAAATGATTTATCTTTGTCTCATTTTTTTACATCACAGAAACCTGACATTTTAACAGGGGTGTGTAGACTTTTTAAATCCACTGTATATATATTGCGGTGCCTCCACATTCTGAGGGGATTTATGATCATACATCAGACCTTACCCACAGCCACTTGGCTGGATTACCCAATATCCTTTACCCATAACATATATATATATATATATATATATATAAGTTTCAACGATCAGGGACTGCACTCACTGGATTTAGATAAATTGGTCCCTGATTGTTGAAACTTGTTGATATATTGACTGGGCACCCTGGTCGCTGACCTAATTGTATTGAGAGTGCAGATACACATGGGAGATACATATTGAGAGTGCAGATACACATGGGAGATATATATATATATATAGATAGATAGATAGATAGATAGATATAGATTGATATATATATATATATATATATATAGTATTAGAGGAAAGAAAAACGAGGAACTGCAGACTCTGTTTCCAAAGTGGTTAGTTTAATGAACAGTCAAGTGAAATACACAGTCACAGTGTGCAGGGCTGGATCTGACGCGTTTCCCGCATGCTCACATGCGCTTCATCAGAGATCTAGTGGCTAACTGGTGTTAGCCAATAGTGTGTAAGCAAAGCCTAATTGATATTGTGTGAATAAGACATAGTGTGCAGGTGTTTGGTGCAAAAAAAGAAAATCTTAAATGTGAAACTCTCAAAGGAAAAAGTGTTATGAAACAGTGATTTGGTAGGCTGTGCATATAATCAAAAAATAACGTGGTTGTGTGTTTATTATAATTAGGTTAGGGAATGGTGACATATTACTAGGAACTAAGAACTAAAGTTTGACTTTTTAGTAGTTATGCTATACATAAAGATGTAAGCACAACCGAGTTCAGCAATCACCACGGTGATAGACAGGATTGTACTCTAGGGGTGTAGGAAAAAGAACTATTATCAAAAGCTCACATTATATATAGAAAACTTGTAGTTGAGCACAGGAGATAAGAATAGAAATGTAAATAAGGATAAAGATGCAGATTGAAAAGGGTAAAGGTAGCAACTCTATTGTTTGGGAACTACAGGGCTTTTCTTGCTAATGCCTGATATTTCACACTATCCATGGCCAAGCAGTTGTTATTATATATTTTAGATTTGTGGTAAGTATTTATTTGTTTATTTCTTCGTTTATTTGTTTATTTATTTGCCACCTATATGTGCTGGTTGTTAATTACAATTTAATTGAAAATTTGACATGGTGGCTGTATTGCTGGACATGGTAGGTGTTGTGTGGTAATTCGGGAAATGTGAGATATAGTGTTCCTGCTATCCTAGGTAGCAAAGTGATTGCTACAGGTTTCAACTATCCTGTACAAAAGTATCTAATTGGAAGTTGAGTTCCTAGGTGATAGCGAGATGGCATGAATAAGTGTGAAAGGGTGTATGATGTGGGTAAGTGTTTATTGAGGACAACATTCGTTTGGCATATATATAGTGAATACTTGTAAATTGCCTGTTGAACTCAATCCTAGGTGATCCTATCTGTATGGCACCCAGGTGGTTACCCAAATATGTGTTTCACACTCCTGTTGGGCCTATGATGGTGGTGACATCCTATAGGTCCAATATATATCATTTGAAATTTATATACAAGAATAGTTGCTATTGGGGAAGGGAATCTCAAAAAAGTGCAATGATGTTATAAAGAATTTAGTGAACTGATAATAATAAAATGATAAAATCATTTTAATGAGTGATGTAGCCTAGAATAAACCTATATATCTATAAAAATCTTTTTAAAATAAAACACATTATATTTTTATATATAAAACCGATGAACACTCATTGGTTGTTGTTTATTATTTCATTTTTGTATTTATATGTGCCAAGGGGCAATGGAATTCGACTACAATACTAGGTAGGGGGAGGATAAAAATGCTCTGTACAGATAATATTGCTTTAGTAGCAGTTGGCGAAGGACTTGTAGATTAATCTATGAATAGATCCAAGTCTTGCCTCATATTCATGCCTTTTGGGCTTTTTGTCTGCAAGGTAAAGATCCAAAAGGCTTCTTTCCTCTGCAGTTTACTGATTCTGTCACCTCTTCTAATATCCTTTCCTATGTGATCAATACCTAAGAATGAGAATAAATGTTTGATGTGTACGCCATGTGTTCGAAAATGCTTTGCTACAGGTGTTCTGGGGACTTCCTCTTCAAGTGATAATAGATGTTGTCTAATACGGTCCTTAAGGGGACGTGTGGTAAGGCCTACATATTGTAGGAGACACTGTTGGCATGTAATTAAATAAATCACAAATTGACTAGTACAATCTATTCTTTGTTTGATTGGGAAAGTCCTGCCTGTATTTGAGGATGTAAACTGATCTTTCTTCTGGGTGTAATTACAGCTTTTACATATGCGTCCACACTTGAAAAAGCCTGGATGTGAAGTTAACCAGTTTGTATTGTGTTGAGGTTTTGAGGTAAAGCTTTTTCTTACTTTATCTCCTACTGTGGGAGCTCTTTTGGCTACACATTTTATTTGCTGTCTAGTTATGTCTTTAAGTTTGTGGTCACTTTGTAGAATGGGCAAATATTTATGTATTATTTTGCAAATTTCATCATACTGTCTGCTATACTGGGTGGAGAAGACAATTTCTCTAGTCAGTGTGTTCTGTCTATCACTATTGCATTTGTTTTTATTTTTCCTATTTGTGTTGGCAAATAGTGTACGTCTGTCTAATTTTCCAACCTCTTTTGCTGTTTTTGTCAGAGTTGTCTTATTGTATCCTCTCTCCACAAGCCGGGCAGTAATTTGATCAGCTTGTTCTTGGTACTGTAAAAAATTAGAGCAATTCCTCCGGGCTCTTATATATTGGCCCTTCGGTATGCCTCTTATAGTATGTTTAACATGGCATGAATCTGCCCTCAGTATTGTGTTACGTGCTAGTGCCTTCCTGTAGATAGAGGATACAATGTTGTTATTAGTATCTATGGTCAACTGTAAGTCTAGATAGGCAATAGATCTAGGGTGGACATTATATGTAAAGCTCAAGTTGAAGGGGTTGGTGTTTAGTAAGTCAACTAAATGTTGGGCTTCTCTTTGATTAATGGGGTTCCAGACAATTATTAGGTCGTCTATGAAACGGCCATACACTACTACATTGTCTCTGAGGGGGAAGTCATCGGCATAAATGGTGTTAATTTCCAGCCAACCCATGTATAAGTTAGCATAGGCCGGGGCGAATTTGGCCCCCATGGCTGTGCCGCAGTTTTGTAAGTAGAATTCCCCCCCAGAGACAAAGTAGTTGAGGGTCAGTAAAAAATTGGCTGTAGACACTACAATTCTATAAAGTTGTCAAAGAAGTCAGTGTACCGTCTTAGCATATTACCCAAGACCTCCAGGCCTTTTTGGTGGGGTATGCTCGAATATAGAGCTGTCACGTCGATGGTCAGCCATTGGAAAGTGGGTTGCCAATGTATTTTCTCCAGTTGGAGGAGTAAGTGGGCACTATCTCTAATGTAGCCAGGAAGGGCCATTACAATGGTTTGGAGTACAGAATCCAGCCAGGCTCCAAGTCGCTCACACAGGGACCCTATGCTGGCTACAATGGGCCTCCCAGGGGGTTTTGTGAGAGTTTTGTGAATTTTGGGCACGACCCTGAAGGTGGGGACTAGAGGGTCTTTAGTGGACAGGTATTCCTTTACCTCCTGAGAGATATGCCCCTCTTCCAGTGCCGTGTCCAAAAATGAGAGTAGTTCCCGGCTGAACATTAGTGTGGGGTCATGGCTGAGTTTAGTGTAGGTGTTAGAATTGTCAAGATGTATTTTTAATTCTTCCACATAGTCTGAGGTGTTTAAGATAACCACCGCCCCTCCCTTGTCCGCCTGGGTCACTACTATATTAGGGTTTTCTTCTAATTCTGCAAGTGCATTCTTTTCTTGTAGTGTGATGTTATGTTTCAATGTGTTTGTCCCTTTCAAGGAGTCATTTAATGCAAGAATGTCTCTCAGTACTGTTTCCTGGTATAATTCTATGCTGGTGCTTCTAGCCTGGACTGGATAAAAGTAGGACCTATCCTTATGATTGAAATTATGTGTAGGGGTAGTGTTCCCTGGAGTGGTATGCTGTAGAGTTAACAAAGTGATAAAGTCACACTGGTCTTTGTATAGCAGGCCTGTGTGTGTGTTTTCTGTTTGTGTGGGTAAAGTGGAGAGAGTGAGAGAAGGGTCAGTATCAATTCCAGTAAAGTGCTTTCTTAAGGTAAGCTTACGAACCAACCTATTTACATCTATCACTGTAGAAAAAACATCAAAGTTAGTAGAAAGTGCAAAGGTGAGACCTTTATTCAAAATAGATATTTGTGCAGGTGATAATTGAGTGCTAGACAGATTTATAACATTGCCTATTTCTTTTTGTTTTTTGAGGCTGTCCTGCTGGGGTATCTATGTGGTTGACTAGTGCTTTTAGGAGTGCTGGTTTGGTTGGGGGTCTTTACCAGGGCTGCTAGTGTGGTTCTGGGTGAGGCAGCGGTGCCTGGTGAGGCTGTAGTGCCTATGTCTGTATCTCTGGGTGGTTCTACCAGTTCAGTAGTTGAGGAACTTGCTGATTGAGGGAATGAGCTCTCAGAATCTACTGTTTCTATACTTGATAAAGTGACTTTCTTATTAGAATGTGTTCTACGTTTATTGTGTTTGGTTTTAGAAGAATTAGGGTTTCCCTTGCCCCTAGCGGGTCTGTGTTGCTGCCAGGAATAAACTATATTGAGGTCGTAATCTTTAGTGTCCCGGTTATACTTGGATACTTTTCTGCTTGACAACTCAATTTCCAATTTATTGATGGTTTCCTCCAATTGTAGTGTATAGTCCTTATGCTGGCTAGTTTCCTCAAAGGCTTTTATGCTGTCAGTTATGGTATTAATTTCTGTGAGGATAGATTCTCTCTCTTGTCTCTTATGCCTGAGTAGCTGATTCATCAGGGTAAGAGAACACCTAGTTAGAGTATGGTTCCATTCTTCCATAAACTCAGGTATTTGCTGGGCAAAGGAAGGGAACTTTTTCATTCTCAGGCCGCGTGGCACTTTGCCCTCTTTGATGTATAAGTCCAGGAATTCTGTGTCCCACCAAAGATTAGTTTCCTTATACCTGAGTTTTTCTAGGTTTGAAAATAACATGGGGAGGTTGTCTTCCCTTGGCACTGTAGGAAGGGTGTTGGTCCCTTGCAGAGCTGTGGCTAGAATGAGTCTGCGTTTATCCTCATTCAGACCCCCTGTGGGGGTGGAATCTACTGATTCTGGTGGATCAGTCATTCTGTTCATATAAGATGATGGAATGTCCTGTAGGGTACTGATAGTTTGAGCAAACAAAACAGTTGAAGCAAATAAAGGAAGAATATCAGACCCTATAGTAACTAGAATCTCCTGTTGGGAATATGTGAAATAAGCCTCCTCGTGTGGAAGGTATTTCCAGTCGCAAGGATCAAGCAATCACTGAAATTACTGAGGTCACCCAATAGTCTTTGGTGTGTTTACTTAGTCAAATGCCTTACATACAGTATGTCTGCCCCCTATCTATAGCTGTTTTAGCCAGCAAACGTAAAAGTTATTACTCAGAGATGCAATGTATGCACTGTCTTGTTGAGATGCACAATAAAGAATACAAGTAGAACAATGATTGTGCAAAAAATGCTGGCTTGGGCTGTCTAGGCGTGCTATACAAAAGAGTTGGGGCAGTGTTTGTGAGTATAAGGCTGTCAGTGATTACGGACTAAGCGGGTGTGCTATTGCTGTATTGGCAATTTTTCTTACCGGTCCTGGTTTAGGCTGTCTTCCGAGCTGGAGGGGTGCCCAAGTGTGGAGGATCCCAGTCGGTGTGGAGCTCTTCGTTTCCAGCGGGCTCAGGGTGGCCTTTCCGACTAGCCGTATCCGTGCGGTGTAGGTGGCGAGGCGGCGCACTCGATGACGTCACTCGTTAACGTGCGTCGCGCCAATGTCCCACTTTGTTGATGCTGGAGCTCCGCTGGGTGAAGCCGGCCGTTTGGATGTATGTCCCCAACTTAACAGCCCTCCAGGGGGCAAATGGGGGAAATCTCCTCCTGGCTGACGAAAAACGTCCCCTCCAGCACCGCCGTGAATAAGGCAGAGACGATCAGGGTGGCGTCCCCAGTTGGAGGTCCTCTCCCCGGGTAAGTCCAGTAGGTGAGCAGTTGCTCATAGGTAGTAAAATTGCAATAGTCTCTTGGCAGTAAAGTCCGTTAGTTGCGAGTAAAGTGGCAAACAGGAGATGAGAAGTAAAGATGATTTGAGTCGCAGTCCTCAGGGCAAGCTCTGCCGTATGCAGTATTAGAGGAAAGAAAAACGAGGAACTGCAGACTCTGTTTCCAAAGTGGTTAGTTTAATGAACAGTCAAGTGAAATACACAGTCACAGTGTGCAGGGCTGGATCTGACGCGTTTCCCGCATGCTCACATGCGCTTCATCAGAGATCTAGTGGTGTTCACCTGCTATCGGGTTAAATACTGGTGTTAGCCAATAGTGTGTAAGCAAAGCCTAATTGATATTGTGTGAATAAGACATAGTGTGCAGGTGTTTGGTGCAAAAAAAGAAAATCTTAAATGTGAAACTCTCAAAGGAAAAAGTGTTATTAAACAGTGATTTGGTAGGCTGTGCATATAATCAAAAAATAACGTGGTTGTGTGTTTATTATAATTAGGTTAGGGAATGGTGACATATTACTAGGAACTAAGAACTAAAGTTTGACTTTTTAGTAGTTATGCTATACATAAAGATGTAAGCACAACCGAGTTCAGCAATCACCACGGTGATAGACAGGATTGTACTCTAGGGGTGTAGGAAAAAGAACTATTATCAAAAGCTCACATTATATATAGAAAACTTGTAGTTGAGCACAGGAGATAAGAATAGAAATGTAAATAAGGATAAAGATGCAGATTGAAAAGGGTAAAGGTAGCAACTCTATTGTTTGGGAACTACAGGGCTTTTCTTGCTAATGCCTAATATTTCACACTATCCATGGCTAAGCAGTTGTTATTATATATTTTAGATTTGTGGTAAGTATTTATTTGTTTATTTCTTCGTTTATTTGTTTATTTATTTGCCACCTATATGTGCTGGTTGTTAATTACAATTTAATTGAAAATTTGACATGGTGGCTGTATTGCTGGACATGGTAGGTGTTGTGTGGTAATTCGGGAAATGTGAGATATAGTGTTCCTGCTATCCTAGGTAGCAAAGTGATTGCTACAGGTTTCAACTATCCTGTACAAAAGTATCTAATTGGAAGTTGAGTTCCTAGGTGATAGCGAGATGGCATGAATAAGTGTGAAAGGGTGTATGATGTGGGTAAGTGTTTATTGAGGACAACATTCGTTTGGCATATATATAGTGAATACTTGTAAATTGCCTGTTGAACTCAATCCTAGGTGATCCTATCTGTATGGCACCCAGGTGGTTACCCAAATATGTGTTTCACACTCCTGTTGGGCCTATGATGGTGGTGACATCCTATAGGTCCAATATATATAATTTGAAATTTATATACAAGAATAGTTGCTATTGGGGAAGGGAATCTCAAAAAAGTGCAATGATGTTATAAAGAATTTAGTGAACTGATAATAATAAAATGATAAAATCATTTTAATGAGTGATGTAGCCTAGAATAAACCTATATATCTATAAAAATCTTTTTAAAATAAAACACTTTATATTTTTATATATAAAACCGATGAACACTCATTGGTTGTTGTTTATTATTTCATTTTTGTATTTATATGTGCCAAGGGGCAATGGAATTTGACTACAATACTAGGTAGGGGGAGGATAAAAATGCTCTGTACAGATAATATTGCTTTAGTAGCAGTTGGCGAAGGACTTGTAGATTAATCTATGAATAGATCCAAGTCTTGCCTCATATTCATGCCTTTTGGGCTTTTTGTCTGCAAGGTAAAGATCCAAAAGGCTTCTTTCCTCTGCAGTTTACTGATTCTGTCACCTCCTCTAATATCCTTTCCTATGTGATCAATACCTAAGAATGAGAATAAATGTTTGATGTGTACGCCATGTGTTCGAAAATGCTTTGCTACAGGTGTTCTGGGGACTTCCTCTTCAAGTGATAATAGATGTTGTCTAATACGGTCCTTAAGGGGACGTGTGGTAAGGCCTACATATTGTAGGAGACACTGTTGGCATGTAATTAAATAAATTACAAATTGACTAGTACAATCTATTCTTTGTTTGATTGGGAAAGTCCTGCCTGTATTTGAGGATGTAAACTGATCTTTCTTCTGGGTGTAATTACAGCTTTTACATATGCGTCCACACTTGAAAAAGCCTGGATGTGAAGTTAACCAGTTTGTATTGTGTTGAGGTTTTGATGTAAAGCTTTTTCTTACTTTATCTCCTACTGTGGGAGCTCTTTTGGCTACACATTTTATTTGCTGTCTAGTTATGTCTTTAAGTTTGTGGTCACTTTGTAGAATGGGCAAATATTTATGTATTATTTTGCAAATTTCATCATACTGTCTGCTATACTGGGTGGAGAAGACAATTTCTCTAGTCAGTGTGTTCTGTCTATCACTAGTGCATTTGTTTTTATTTTTCCTATTTGTGTTGGCAAATAGTGTACGTCTGTCTAATTTTCCAACCTCTTTTGCTGTTTTTGTCAGAGTTGTCTTATTGTATCCTCTCTCCACAAGCCGGGCAGTAATTTGATCAGCTTGTTCTTGGTACTGTAAAAAATTAGAGCAATTCCTCCGGGCTCTTATATATTGGCCCTTCGGTATGCCTCTTATAGTATGTTTAACATGGCATGAATCTGCCCTCAGTATTGTGTTATGTGCTAGTGCCTTCCTGTAGATAGAGGATACAATGTTGTTATTAGTATCTATGGTCAACTGTAAGTCTAGATAGGCAATAGATCTAGGGTAGACATTATATGCAAATCTCAAGTTGAAGGGGTTGGTGTTTAGTAAGTCAACTAAATGTTGGGCTTCTCTTTGATTAATGGGGTTCCAGACAATTATTAGGTCGTCTATGAAACGGCCATACACTACTACATTGTCTCTGAGGGGGAAGTCATCGGCATAAATGGTGTTAATTTCCAGCCAACCCATGTATAAGTTAGCATAGGCCGGGGCGAATTTGGCCCCCATGGCTGTGCCGCAGTTTTGTAAGTAGAATTCCCCCCCAGAGACAAAGTAGTTGTGGGTCAGTAAAAAATTGGCTGTAGACACTACAAATTCTATAAAGTTGTCAGAGAAGTCAGTGTACCGTCTTAGCATATTACCCAAGGCCTCCAGGCCTTTTTGGTGGGGTATGCTCGAATATAGAGCTGTCACGTTGATGGTCAGCCATTGGAAAGTGGGTTGCCAATGTATTTTCTCCAGTTGGAGGAGTAAGTGGGCACTATCTCTAATGTAGCCAGGAAGGGCCATTACAATGGGTTGGAGTACAGAATCCAGCCATGCTCCAAGTCGCTCACACAGGGACCCTATGCTGGCTACAATGGGCCTCCCAGGGGTTTTTGTGAGAGTTTTGTGAATTTTGGGCACGACCCTGAAGGTGGGGACTAGAGGGTCTTTAGTGGACAGGTATTCCTTTACCTCCTGAGAGATATGCCCCTCTTCCAGTGCTGTGTCCAAAAATGAGAGTAGTTCCTGGCTGAACATTAGTGTGGGGTCATGGCTGAGTTTAGTGTAGGTGTTAGAATTGTCAAGATGTATTTTTAATTCTTCCACATAGTCTGAGGTGTTTAAGATAACCACCGCCCCTCCCTTGTCCGCCTGGGTCACTACTATATTAGGGTTTTCTTCTAATTCTGCAAGTGCATTCTTTTCTTGTAGTGTGATGTTATGTTTCAATGTGTTTGTCCCTTTCAAGGAGTCATTTAATGCAAGAATGTCTCTCAGTACTGTTTCCTGGTATAATTCTATGCTGGTGCTTCTAGCCTGGACTGGATAAAAGTAGGACCTATCCTTATGATTGAAATTATGTGTAGGGGTAGTGTTCCCTGGAGTGGTATGCTGTAGAGTTAACAAAGTGATAAAGTCACACTGGTCTTTGTATAGCAGGCCTGTGTGTGTGTTTTCTGTTTGTGTGGGTAAAGTGGAGAGAGTGAGAGAAGGGTCAGTATCAATTCCAGTAAAGTGCTTTCTTAAGGTAAGCTTACGAACCAACCTATTTACATCTATCACTGTAGAAAAAACATCAAAGTTAGTGGAAAGTGCAAAGGTGAGACCTTTATTCAAAATAGATATTTGTGCAGGTGATAATTGAGTGCTAGACAGATTTATAACATTGCCTATTTCTTTTTGTTTTTTGAGGCTGTCCTGCTGGGGTATCTATGTGGTTGACTAGTGCTTTTAGGAGTGCTGGTTTGGTTGGGGGTCTTTACCAGGGCTGCTAGTGTGGTTCTGGGTGAGGCAGCGGTGCCTGGTGAGGCTGTAGTGCCTATGTCTGTATCTCTGGGTGGTTCTACCAGTTCAGTAGTTGAGAAACTTGCTGATTGAGGGAATGAGCTCTCAGAATCTACTGTTTCTATACTTGAGAAAGTGACTTTCTTATTAGAATGTGTTCTACGTTTATTGTGTTTGGTTTTAGAAGAATTAGGGTTTCCCTTGCCCCTAGCGGGTCTGTGTTGCTGCCAGGAATAAACTATATTGAGGTCATAATCTTTAGTGTCCCGGTTATGCTTGGATACTTTTCTGCTTGACAACTCAATGTCCAATTTATTGATGGTTTCCTCCAATTGTAGTGTATAGTCCTTATGCTGGCTAGTTTCCTCAAAGGCTTTTATGCTGTCAGTTATGGTATTAATTTCTGTGAGGATAGATTCTCTCTCTTGTCTCTTATGCCTGAGTAGCTGATTCATCAGGGTAAGAGAACACCTAGTTAGAGTATGGTTCCATTCTTCCATAAACTCAGGTATTTGCTGGGCAAAGGAAGGGAACTTTTTCATTCTCAAGCCGCGTGGCACTTTGCCCTCTTTGATGTATAAGTCCAGGAATTCTGTGTCCCACCAAAGATTAGTTTCCTTATACCTGAGTTTTTCTAGGTTTGAAAATAACATGGGCAGGTTGCCTTCCCTTGGCACTGTAGGAAGGGTGTTGGTCCCTTGCAGAGCTGTGGCTAGAATGAGTCTGCGTTTATCCTCATTCAGACCCCCTGTGGGGGTGGTATCTACTGATTCTGGTGGATCAGTCATTCTGTTCATATAAGATGATGGAATGTCCTGTAGGGTACTGATAGTTTGAGCAAACAAAACAGTTGAAGCAAATAAAGGAAGAATATCAGACCCTATAGTAACTAGAATCTCCTGTTGGGAATATGTGAAATAAGCCTCCTCGTGTGGAAGGTATTTCCAGTCGCAAGGATCAAGCAATCACTGAAATTACTGAGGTCACCCAATAGTCTTTGGTGTGTTTACTTAGTCAAATGCCTTACATACAGTATGTCTGCCCCTATCTATAGCTGTTATATATATATATATATATATATATATATATATATATATATAGAGAGAGAGAGAGAGAGAGAGAGAGAGAGAGATTGTACCAAAATACCATCAGATATATGTAGAAATATGCATTTATGAATATATTGAACATATTTTTCTATGTGAAGAACATTGGAATGTGAAATATTCATATTATCATGTTGGATTAGCGCCTTTGTAATCTGGCATTATCGCATAAAAAGCTTTTGCACTGTAAAGGGGTTAGATCAAATGACTAGCAATAAAACATTTTGTATGTTTCACTTCTTACACAAAGAGGTTGATGTGCAAACTTTAGTGCGAGGGCCTAGCAAGTTTTAGAAATATTATGATGTAAACATATAACATATTATATATAGGGTGACCATATTGCCGCTTTAAAAAGGGACACATATGAAAAATACATATGTCAGGGTTCTTATACAGAACTTTTCTTTAAACAGCCCTGAAAAAAGCCCTGACATATGTATTTTTCATATGTGTCCCTTTTTAAAGCGGCAATATGGTCACCCTAATTATATATATATATATATATATATATATATACACAGTATATATATATATATATATATTCACTGTACTTATATATATATATATATATATATATATATATATATATATATATATATATATATATATATATACTATAAACTATAAAATCAATCTTCAAATGAGCAAAGTTTTAACTTAATATATGCCATTGTTTTGTTTTGCTCAACTGCAAATATTGACCTGACATTTTGGTGTGACAATATATCTGCATTATTAAGCCAAGACACACAACTGATGTCTGCTTAAAATTTTGGTCTCAATATAAATTTGTGGCATATCGCATTGCGCTTTTATACCAATAAGGTCTTAGAGGCTCCATTTAGCTTCCATATACTTTACACCCAAATGACCCACTTTTGAACACCACCATCTATTACCACTTCTGCCATTCTGGCACCCTGAAATAATGATGCAACACAGGAGTTTGGCTAAATATGGAAAGGTCACATTTAATAATTTAATTTAAATTCAAAAATTTCTCACTGGGTAATAACATACCCTGGGTAATAACATACCCTGGGTAATAACATACCCTTAATCAACATAACACTCAAAAATGCGTCAGCATTTGCATAACCTGAACTTGGATCCCACGTGTCAGGGGGGGGGGACCACAAACCCCCCCTGTGGCAGAGCAGAAGGGGAGGAGCGAACCTGCAGCATATACCAGCCATTAGCTAGACCACCGAATCACGACTTAGACTGGGTATGCTACAGGATCCCCTCCGCCCCTCGCAAGCCCTGCCTACGTGCCAGATCCCGATTTCACCGCAACAACTTATCAACTTTTCTCTTATATGGCTGCTTGCTTATCTTAACGCTTTCGGCTAGCTTAGACCGCTCGAGTCACCCGCTAGCTTCCAGCTGCAGCTCTCTCGATCCCCTTATTAGGGGGCACGGGCGGTCTTACTGCGATCCAACTAAGTAGCTGACATCGTGCCCCTAACCATGCCAATTTCTCTCGATATCTCCGGTTGTGACCTCTCCGCGTAGTTGTCTTTACTGCTCTCTTGCATCTAGGGAGGGTGGGAGGGAAACAAAAAAGGTTAGTACTAAAGCCACTTCCTGCTGTTCCCCCTATATGTACCTTTTCCAACCCCCCTCTTCTATCTCTTGCTCTTCAGTCCCTCCTCTCATTCTTATCTTCTACTTCCCTATTTTCTAACCTAACTCCTCCCCCCCCTTCTCCCTTCCCCCCTGTCCTTCCAGCCAGGAGCCCAGCCCTTATGCCGCTCCATTCTCATGCAATCCCTGCGCTCTTTTTAAGGTCTTAGAGGCTCCATTTAGCTTCCATATACTTTACACCCAAATGACCCACTTTTGAACACCACCATCTATTACCACTTCTGCCATTCTGGCAACCTGAAATAATGATGCAACACAGGAGTTTGGCTAAATATGGAAAGGTCACATTTAATAATTTAATTTAAATTAAAAAATTTCTCACTGGGTAATAACATACCCTGGGTAATAACATACCCTGGGTAATAACATACCCTTAATCAACATAACACTCAAAAATGCGTCAGCATTTGCATAACCTGAACTTGGATCCCACGTGTCGGGGGGGGGGGGACCACAACCCCCCCCTGTGGCAGAGCAGAAGGGGAGGAGCGAACCTGCAGCATATACCAGCCATTAGCTAGACCATCGAATCACGACTTAGACTGGGTATGCTACAGGATCCCCTCCACCCCTCGCAAGCCCTGCCTACGTGCCAGATCCCGATTTCACAGCAACAACTTATCAACTTTTCTCTTATATGGCTGCTTGCTTATCTTAATGCTTTCGGCTAGCTTAGACCGCTCGAGTCACCCGCTAGCTTCCAGCTGCAGCTCTCTTGATCCCCTTATTAGGGGGCACGGGCGGTCTTACTGCGATCCAACTAAGTAGCTGACATCGTGCCCCTAACCATGCCAATTTCTCTCGATATCTCCGGTTGTGACCTCTCCGCGTAGTTGTCTTTACTGCTCTCTTGCATCTAGGGAGGGTGGGAGGGAAACAAAAAAGGTTAGTACTAAAGCCACTTCCTGCTGTTCCCCCTATATGTACCTTTTCCAACCCCCCTCTTCTATCTCTTGCTCTTCAGTCCCTCCTCTCATTCTTATCTTCTACTTCCCTATTTTCTAACCTAACTCCTCCCCCCCCCCCCTTCTCCCTTCCCCCCTGTCCTTCCAGCCAGGAGCCCAGCCCTTATGCCGCTCCATTCTCATGCAATCCCTGCGCTCTTTTTAAGGTCTTAGAGGCTCCATTTAGCTTCCATATACTTTACACCCAAATGACCCACTTTTGAACACCACCATCTATTACCACTTCTGCCATTCTGGCAACCTGAAATAATGACGCAACACAGGAGTTTGGCTAAATATGGAAAGGTCACATTTAATAATTTAATTTAAATTAAAAAATTTCTCACTGGGTAATAACATACCCTGGGTAATAACATACCCTGGGTAATAACATACCCTGGGTAATAACATACCCTTAATCAACATAACACTCAAAAATGCGTCAGCATTTTCATAACTTGAACTTGGATCCCACGTGTCAGGGGGGGGGGACCACAAACCCCCCCTGTGGCAGAGCAGAAGGGGAGGAGCGAACCTGCAGCATATACCAGCCATTAGCTAGACCACCGAATCACGACTTAGACTGGGTATGCTACAGGATCCCCTCCGCCCCTCGCAAGCCCTGCCTACGTGCCAGATCCCGATTTCACCGCCACCAAAGAAATACTCTTTCTGCCAAACACCATTTAACCTTTCCCGTGACCTTTCCTTACCTTGATCATTTCCTCCAACATTCTCCTGATGTCCTCCAAAAACTGGTCATTACCGGCCTCGTTCAGGTGAACTCCGTCGTGCCTGAATATCTCTTCCCTTTTTGCTGCCAACAATGGGTGCTCCAGCACCGATCCACCTATCCCCCTGACTGCTTTTGCCGCTACCAAATTAATCTTCCTCCTTGCTCTGTAGCCCGCTCTCTGCGTGTCAGTGTTCCTCCAAACCAACCTTGATATTATGTTTGACCATACTATCTTTACTCCTTGCCATGTTATCGCCAACCACCCCATTACGCTTTTTATACTTTCTTCCAGTTCCCTCAGAGGGTATGCTCCAATATCATTCCCTCCTAAATGTATTATCATTACGTCCGGGCGCCCCCATCTCTGCCTTGCCTGCTGTATGGTGCTTACCAACTCTTCCCACCTCATTCCTCTCTTTCCTATCCACCTAACACTGGCTTTGGTGTATCTAAATCCCAAATGTGTCCCTTTTGCCAATGTCGCAGCCCTAACTTGCGCCCAGTACACGTATGAATGCCCTACCACCCATATCCTTAGTGCTCTTCCTGTAACAAATAACAAAGAAAAAATGGAGAATTAAATTCATTTCGGTTGGCACATCACTGGCCATGACTTCGCATCCCTAATCGGATCAAACCCCCCCCTTTTGGCCTGATGTAGGACTTGTATGCTGATGATTTCCACCTTCCCATTTTTTTAATCTGCTCGATTGAACAACCTCTAGATGCTGCGCTGGTTGCTGCCCCTATTCTGAATGAGTGTGGCGCATAGTATGCATCTGACCAACCCAGTCTTTCTACCGTTCTTTCCAATACCTTCCTAAACTGAAAACCCATGACGCCGGATCCGTCCCTATGCCTAACAAATTGCGGGCCCTCTGCCCTTGCTGTTAACTCATAATCCCTTACTGCTGCCACCGGGCAAGTCGCGCCACCTGTCCTCCCCATTGACACCCATACCCCTTTTCCTTCCGTATCTGTTTTTGATTTCCAAATTAAAACTAGCACTGCTCGCACGCCCCATTTCACATCTTCTCGTCTTATACCACCGCCCACGTCTTTCCTATTCCTCGCCGGCAATTCCCCTATGCGCAATGCCCCATGGAACGCCAAAGAGAAAGCTACCCTGAATACCAATGCCTCATCGTCATTGAAACATACTTTGCTGAGTACTGCGAACATTTCTGCCAATCTATCCTCCGTTATTGGCTCCCTTCTATCGCCTTGCTTCTTCTCTCCTATGCTCCACCCCTTGAATACTTTCCTTACAACAAATCTCTTTGTTATATCCTTTCTCCCGTATAACTGCGAAAAATACGACACCCCCGCCAGTACTGTGCCCAACTGCCCTTTCTTCATCCCCCCTTGCTTCAATACCCATAGCCATTCTAGAAAAACCGTTTCTTCCTTGCGACCTATAATCTTGTTAAATTCGCACCACCGCTCCCAATACTTCTTGTATACGGCCCACGTTTTTGGCGCCACAGACTTCTCTGCCATCTCCCTGATTCCGTCTATTTGCTGCCAATCTGCCAAAGAAGAACAGGGCAGGGTTCACCTTCCTTCCTCGCCCTTGGAGCCACCTTCCTAAATATTTCCCATTTAAACCTTGACAGTGCGTCTGCTACAATATTCCTGTACCCTGGTATATGCTGTGCTTTAAAACAAATATTGTGCTTAAGGCACTTTAACACAAAATATCTCAAATACTTAATAACCGGGTTAGATGATGACGACAAATTATTCATTACATCCACTACTGCCTTATTATCGGACCAACAGATGATTCTTTTGTTCTCTAATGCATGGCCCCACATCTCTATCGCTACTATAATGGGAAACAATTCAAGCAAAGTCATGTTCTTTATCCACCCTTTCTCCTTCCAATCTGCGGGCCATTCGCCCGCGCTCCATCTACCTTGCAAATACGCTCCAAACCCCGCACTGCCTGCTGCATCTGTGAACAACTCCAATTCTTCCACTGACCTTGCCTCTTCCCATATCCTGATACCATTAAATTCATCTAAAAATGCCTCCCACACTCTGAGGTCTTCCTTCATTTCCTCATTAATGCGCACCATATGCTCGGGCAGCTTCGCCCCTTTTGTCCCCATTTCCAACCTTCTTTTAAATAATCTACCCACCGGTATTACCCGGCACGCAAAATTTAAGACCCCAGCAAACTCTGCATTTCCCTAAGAGTCACCTTATTCCTTTTCAACATCATTTTTATCATATGTCTCGCCTTCTCAATTTTATCCGCAGGGAGCTCGCATTGCCCCTTTGCGGAATCTATCATGATACCCAGGAAAACCAGCCTCGTACCCGGCCCCTCCGATTTTTCCGCTGCTACTGGCACCCCCAACTGTTTGAACATGGCCTCTAGCTCTTCCTTCCAGATTCTACATTCCCCTGTCACTTTCCTGCCTACCACCAAAAAATCATCTAAGTAGTGAGACATACTCTCACATCCTGTTTTTTCTGTAAACAACCAATGCAAAAATGAACTAAACTTTTCAAAAACTGAACAAGAAACCGAACACCCCATGGGCAAACACTTATCTATGTAATATTCACCATCAAACTTACAACCCATTAAATTAAAACTAACTGGGTTCAAAGGCAATAACCTAAAAGCAGATTCCACATCTATCTTTGCCATCAATGCCCCTTTTCCAAGCCGTTTCACTATTCTTACCGCACTATCAAATGATTGATATTGCACTGAAGAATCCAACTTGTCAATTGCGTCGTTGACTGAATTCCCCCTGGGGTAGGACAGGTGCTGTATCATCCTGTATTTACCCTTCTCTTTCTTGGGAACTACTCCCAGGGGGGACACAATCAAGTCAGCACACGGCTTCTCCTTGAATGGCCCTGCCATTCTCCCCAATTTAACCTCCTTCCTCAATTTTTCCACTAGTACTCCTGGAAATTCTGCTGCAGATTTTAAATTTCTCGCCTGAATAGCCCCTTTAACTTCTGTTTTAACTGGGACCACAAAACCTTCACGCAAACCCTTTGTTAACAAAATCCTTTCCTCTTTCGGCGGGTACATTGCCAATTCCTCAATAATCCTATCTACCCTCAGCGGCGTTTTGGCCATTACCCGCCATTCCTCCTCCGCTACCGTTGCCCCCGTGCCCTCGAAAGGAAAACTTGCTATTGTTATTGGCATTACCCTTCCTACAATCTACTCCTGAGTGCGCTCCGCCACAATGCCTACATACGTGCTTATATTTACATGAATTCCCCCTGTCGCACCTCTTGTCATTAAACGCCCAGCATTCCTTTGCCTCTGTTCTGAATGTTTTCCCTTGCCCCATGGGCCTACCTTGTGCTTCAGGGACCTTCATCAACCTCGTCCACGTATCCAGTATTTTTACCCCAAAATCCTTCCTACCTTTACCTCCCAATTGTATATTTCCTTTCCTAAATTCCCTATCGTAATCCTTCCATGCAAAACCCCCGTATGTGGTGTAGCATTCCGCTATTAAATGCATGTATCTCAGCACCCCTTTCATCTTATCTGGATTGGCCGTTAGAAAACATTCTGCACATATGACCATCCCTTTCACCCATTCTGGGAATGTTTGCCTTGCCTTTCTCCCTCTACCTTCATTAGATTTAACTGCTAAAGCTTCCCTAGTCATTTCAAATACATCCACATACCGTCCTCTCTGTGCTTTCCTAACAACCTTCGCCTTCAAATGTGTGGGAAGGGGTAAGAGCTTGGTCGCTGCTACTTCATCATCTAAATTTACTGCATTATCACTGCTGTCCCCATCCTCGTACCCTTCCTTCACCACCTTATTTTTTTCTTGCTTAGCATACAATTTTCTTACAATTTTCAATATTTTTCTATGCCCCCT
The DNA here is from genome assembly GCF_027579735.1 of Bombina bombina. Classification (NCBI taxonomy): domain Eukaryota; kingdom Metazoa; phylum Chordata; class Amphibia; order Anura; family Bombinatoridae; genus Bombina; species Bombina bombina. Next base: position 159,000,650 of record NC_069506.1, on the reverse strand, counting down.
CCCATTACGTTTATCATCCTCAAAATCATCATCAGTTGAACTATCTAACGAAGATTCACTACTATCACTATAAAACATTTGCTTACCGTGTTTCTTCTGCTGCGTGTGATGTCCGTCTTGTCCCTCCTTGTCTGTCTCCGCCACCATTCCTTGCGGCGCTGCCATGCTCACCTCGCCCTCTTTGTCCCTTGTTCCGTTGATTGCTTTACCCGCATTGTCCCTCTTCTGTAACATAGTCATATTTTAATTAGTGCCATCCCCCCCCTTTCTTTGATCCTGTTTCAAAGATCTGTGACCTGACCTCCCACTGCTGCGCCCCCTATCCTCTGTATCCTTAACCCTCCTTTCCTCCTCCACCCTCACATATGTATGGCCTTTTGTATCCCTAATCATCATGGGGCGCTCTACGCTATTCTCCTCTAACCTGACCCTTTTTGTGGCCCTGCTGTCCCTCGCCCCTCTTCTGTATACATCACAATATTTTTTTCTTTCTTTAACCCCCCCTACTTCTGCTTTGTCCCTCCCTCTCTTCCCCTGACTCCTCTGATTGTGAGCCTGGACCGCCGAGTCCCCGGCCTGCAGGGCAAGCATTCCCTGATGCTCCCTTGCTTCCTGTTTCCCTGTCTGCCCTCCTGTCTACTCCGCTTGCTGTGCCTTGCTTACTTTCTTTAAGACGCGTCCCCCGCCCGCTCCCAGCTCCCCCTGCTACTATGCGCCTGTTGCCTTTCTCCTCTGTGCTGCGCCTGTAAGCCCCCGCGATGACGTCATCGCGTGATGCACGCCCTGCTGCCGTGCGCATGCGCCCATCTCGCGCACTACCGGAAGAAGAAGGGGAAGAGGGGGGGGAAGGGGAAGAAGGAAGGGGACTGCCGCGCCTATGTCTGGAACTTGAGCCTCCATCTGCTGCCAATGCGCGCTCGTTATGCGCCCGCTCGCGCCCCCGCAACTGCCCGCCCGCCCGGCTGCTGAAACCCATACCATCTGGGCCCACATTACGCAGCTGCGTGTCCTGCCTTGCGCCCTGCCTTGTGCCCACCTTGTAAGCTCTTGCCCGCCCCCGCACTGTAACCGGACTGCCCCCTTGGCCTAAAGGAATCTCTGGACTGCTGGACCGCTCTGACCCACTAAACAGAACCAATTCCCCCATACTCACATCGAAATTGGCCCCTTCCTCTGCCACAGCCCTGCCTCTCATACTCACATTACCATCCTGTCCTCTCGCTCTCTCTGGGGGGTTTACCGCTGCCTTCTGCTGTAATACCGTCTCCTGCTTCTTCTGATTCTCTTCTTGTTTCTGTTCCAGGAACTATCTCTTCTGCGCCCGGATCGCTCTCGTCTTCCAGAGGGTCTCATCATCTGTAAGGAAACGCTTGGGAATCTTCCTGCTTCTGGACGGCATCTTCAACAACTTCTTCTACAACAGCTACACGCAGCTCCTGAAACAAAAAAGGTTAGTACTAAAGCCACTTCCTGCTGTTCCCCCTATATGTACCTTTTCCAACCCCCCTCTTCTATCTCTTGCTCTTCAGTCCCTCCTCTCATTCTTATATTCTACTTCCCTATTTTCTAACCTAACTCCTTCCCCCCCCCCCCTTCTCCCTTCCCCCCTGTCCTTCCAGCCAGGAGCCCAGCCCTTATGCCGATCCGTTCTCATGCAATCCCTGCGCTCTTTTTTATTGAAAATGTCTTCATGTTTCACTGGAGTTGGGGTATGGATTTATACTGTTTATGTGCTGTTTTTTGTTGCAGAAACCTCGGACCAACCAAGCTCCACCCAGGAATGCCGAATCCTGTCCTGAATCTACACCCAAAAACCACCCAAATCCACCAATGTTTGCCAGACTCCACCAACAAATAACAAAACTCCTGAGCAAAAAGGGCTAATTAAAATGCAAAGAAGGTCCACATTGACCTTTAGGTGCGCTTGTGTAGCTCAGAACACATACTATACACAATATAACACATTGACATATGTTTTCCCCATCATTAAGTATTTCTATTCCAGCTGTGTAAAACTATCAAGATATTTAAAGAACACACAGATTCTAATTGTTCTTGTAGCAAATACAGTGAAATGCCACTATATCATGCAATGTGAAAACATTTTGCTGTGACAAATAAAAATGTACACACCTAATATGATGTTAATTTAGTTTACTGTGTAATAATAGTGTGGAAAGAGTTAACTATTACATAACCTTTCTGAACCCTAAAGTGTTCCCCTTTAAGGAGGGCTCCTCCTTTTGTGTTCTCTTACCAAAGTCCCTCCTTTTGAGGGATATGTTCAAGAGCTGCCCCCTTTCTATTCCCATCTCTCAAGCTCCTTGATCAAGGCACACTGTCACCCTCTCATACTGCACAACATTGCTCCGTGTGAGTGCTGCTCTCTGTTTACACCGACTGTGATCTGTCAGTTCTCTGCAGCACTCCTGCTTTTATTGCAGACTCTTTGCTACCTAAAGATCAGTTTTCTCTTTTTTTCCTTGCCAGGTGTTTAGTCTGGTTCTTATAGTAGCATTCCTGGTGTCTTGTGACTGTGGAATTGTCTCTAGCAGGAGCAGAATTACAGAGCTGGATAAGATGGCTCAGGTGTGCACTGGTACAGATGTGGAGCAACCTTTTGTGAAGCCTCTGTTTTGTAGGAAAGGAGCTCTCAGGCAGAAACTAGTGCATGAAGTCAAAAGCCACAAGTTCACGGCCAGATTCTTCAAGCAGCCAACATTCTGCAGTCACTGCACTGACTTCATTTGGTAGGTTGTCATTCTAATAATATTTTTTGTTACTTTTTCCTTGATGCTTCTTAACATTCCTTTACCTTTGCATGCTTTGTTCAGTGCCACATTTCATCTCACCTTACTGTAATAAACAGTTAACAAATGTTTTTTTTATATTGACAGTCTATTCCTGAGTAAATGTCTATATAATTTCACATGCCACTATATAAATTTTTCATTAAATTGTGATAAACTGTTCAACTGAAATAGAATCTACCTCAAAAGTAAACAACACTGCAAATGTTTCATCTAATCCATTTGCATAGCAAATTGTTGCTAATATACATCAAGTAATACCAATATTTTGTTACTATTTAATATATTATTCAACTATAAAGCAAAATGTAATATATTTTTGTTTTCAGCGCCTTTTTGTTTTTTACATTTTGTCGATGCTTAAAGCTGAAAAATGTATCTATGTTGCACTATGCATAATATTTTATTGATAATCTCTGCTATTACTATGTTTTTTTTTAAGATCACAAATTGATATATAATGAAAATGCTCTTAATAATGTGGAATTAGTTTTAATTAAAATAGCAATCCCCCAGCTGCCTATCTATTAAAGAATATATTAAAGAAAATAGGAAATACACTCACAGTAAAATCTAGCTTGCAACGAACAAATTGTAAATTATATAAAAAGGGTATCATTTGTTTTATTTGACCCAGTAGCTTTAGATTAGGCAACTTTGTCACATGCAATAAAATTATATTTTGTTAAACTGCATTTGCACAATTAATGTAAAATATCTGTTCAACCTGTTTTTTGAAATTTCTTATTTAATTAATTAACATACATCATACACATACATGATTGATCCATCCTTTAGGAATAAAACATAGATAGATAGATAGATAGATAGATAGATAGATAGATAGATAGATGGATAGATATAGACAGACAGACAGATAGATGATAGATAGATAGATAGATACATACATACATAGACCATATATGACAGATTAAGATATAGAGAAAATTTAGATAGACAGAAATAGACAGATAGATAGATGATAGATAATATATGACAGATTAAAAAAAAGGACAAAATATAGATAGACAGATAAAGATATAGGCAGACACATAGACAGATAGATAGATAGATAGATAGATAGATAGATAGATAGATAGATAGATGATAGTATATGACAGATTAAAAAATAGAAAAAATATAGAAAGACAGATAAAGATATAGACAGACACATAGATAAATAGATAGATAGATAGATAGATAGATAGATAGATAGACTGTAATAGAAAGATAGATATATAGATTAGATTAGATTAGATATGTATGTTTATAGTTTATCCCATTGGTTAAGCACTACTTTTCCCTTTAATTCACATAACTATAATAGACTCATTTCACAATGATCAGTTTGCCAGGCAACAGCATACCAACAGTGTGGAAACTGAAATCCCTTAGTTACTAATATGATTGCTCCAAGGGGAACTATCATTTTAATTGCTTTTAAAAAATCTGTATTATGTGCAGGGAAAAATGATTAACATAACCTACTTTTTAAGTGAAATTTGTGGTTATTTTTGGTTTTAACTGAGGATGCGTTCACATGTTATAATATTGATTTTTAATGAAATATACAACTACTGCATCTGGAATGTGCATGCCAGGTCAATGTGTTCAGTAACTATATATATATCTAAGGAAAGGTTCCCTTCAATCATGTTATAGCAGACCTGGTAAATTCCTATGTATGCAATTCTTTTGCTTTAATTTAGATCCAAGCAATTACCTTTAAAGATTTCTGCATTGTTCCAGTTGTAACGCACCACAGAATGGGAAAGTGCATAACAAATAAATGTTAAAAATGATATGGCAAAAAGCTACTTACTTAGGCAAATAACTGAAGTGAGAGATTATATTATATATTACAATGCTGTTATGTTTGGCAAATGTGTCATTTTTTTTATTAGCTATCCTATTCAAAAACAAAATTATTCATCAAACTATAAAGTTATTGTAGATTTGTAAAAAAAAAAAAAAAGACAACAAATACTTAGAAATACTGTCATTTTTTTATTAGATCAAATTGTTTGTTCCAATGTTCTTAACAGATAGCCATTCCAATGTAGGAAATAATGATATTCCACTTTATAATGTAATCTATAATGTCTTACATATACATATATTTCAATAATATGTGTTACAACTTTAATAAACTTTGTGTTGAGAAATGTGTTGAAAATGGAATTACAGTGATTAAAGGGACATTGTAGCCAAAACTGAAACACACAAGTAAATCTCAATTTTGAATAAGATCAATCTTTATATGTACTGATGCACACATATTAGGAATGATCCAAAGGTAAAGCATTCCATGTTGCCAATGAGGATAATTGTGTTATTTTAACACAATATGCATCACTGCTACATTTGAGCAGGCACTATGTCTGAATGAAGATGTATAGGGAATACAGGTGTATGCTCTGTGCACTTTCAATGTATGAAGCAGTTATGTAAGCAGAAATGTTACTATTAAACATTGAAACATACTCATGGGCATTCCAATTTTGACTAGAATGTCTCCTAATTATTTAACCCTTGATTTCCAGAAAGGGTTGCTTCTCCAAACATGGGGTACATTTTTTTTTTCTTTTTTTCTTTCTTTCTTTTTTTTTTCTCACTGAAAGTTGTTGAATATTAAAGAAAGTCCAGTAGTTTTTGTGAGTTTTTAGTTTATACATATTTATTTAAATTTAGTTTTAAAACATATCTGGTGTATAGCGTACAGATTTTGCCTTTAGTACTGTAACAAATTATTTCCTGTTTTTTTTCAGTCATCCTAGACATTCAGGAATTTCAATTCATATCCCAAATCTTTTAGTTCTACAATATTTATTTAGGATTGTTTTTTTTTAATCAGCTTTTTATATCATTTTAAATTATATTTAGAAATGAATTAAAATTAAATTGATACTTCACTGGGTGTATTCAGGTTGGTTAACCATTTGACTGCCAGTTTGCATGACAGTGTGTTGCAGGCTCTTTTGGCACTTAAGGGGTTAAGAGTTTTATGAAACAAATCCTGAGTGAATACTTGAATACATACCAGGAAGGAATACACCGTATATCGCATGACATGTTGTGTAAAATGTTATTCTGATCAACTATTATTGCTCTTTTAAAGGGACAGTTTACTTTAAAAATGTTTTCCATTAATGTGTTTCCAATTTCTTTTCAGGATGGGTGGAGGTACCACAGGCTAAATAAACTATTTTAAATGCCAATATAAGGGTAATGGAAATACTTGAAAACAATTTAATTCACTCCAGCAGATAAAGTGTATCATTGGGAACATCATTGGGAGAACATTTTTGAGTAAACTGTCCCTTTAATATAAATTAGACAGTACAAGAACAGACTACAGGCCTAAGATTTTTAAAGAGCCAGTATACAATGTTTACTATATGTATACACAATGCCTGCTATATATTTTAAAAATCCAACCATTTAGTATGCAGGTGAAAATGCTAGTAGTGGTTAAAAAGTGAATGGAGCAAATTTGATATTAGAAGTAAATTATAAAGTTGTTTAAAACTGCATGCTCCATCTGAATCATAAAAGTTTCATTTTAATTTTACTGTGCCTTAATACTTGCTTTTATTTGTCAATTTCTAAATTTGATCTTGACATCCTGACATGGAAAAAATTGCAATATCCATTGTGCCCCTGTAATGTAGCATATTTTAATAAAATCATTGTTTAGTTGTAAGTATATGTATGCAACAAATAAATATATTTACAAAACTATTAGTAAAACGGAAAAGCACAGTTGTGCTGATTTTTGCTTATTCTCTTTTAACTAGTATATTGACACAGCATTAAAGGGACCTGAAGTGATTCATTTAAAGGGACACTGTACCCAAAATTTTTCTTTTGTGATTCAGATTGAGCATGAAATTTTAAGCAACTTTCTAATTTACTCCTATTATCAAATTTTCTTCATTCTCTTGGTATCTTTTTTTGAAATGCAAGAATGTAAGTTTAGATGCCGGCCCATTTTTGGTGAACAACCTGGGTTGTCCTTGCTGATTGGTGGATAAATTCATCCACCAATAAAAAAGTGCTGTCCAGAGTACTGAAACCAAAAAAAAGCTTAGATGCCTTCTTTTTCAAATAATGATAGCAAGAGAACGAAGAAAAATTGATAATAGGAGTAAATTAGAAAGTTGCTTAAAATTGTATGCTCTTTCTGAATTACAAAAGAAAAAATTTGGTTTCAGTGTCAATTCAAATTCCATTTAAAGGTCAATATAAAAAGTTTAAATTGGAGAGGATAGTTGAAGGAAATGCAGGTTTTTGCCAAAAGGGACTACATAAGATGAATTAAACGTGGGCTAAATGAGGTTGATAGCAGCGGTGTGGATGTGTTACAGTAGGGGGGAGGTTTGTTAGGAGGGTACTAATTTGAGGACATTATAAGTGTCAGTGTTATTGAAAATGATAGAGTAAATTAAGGTTTGTAATATTTTTTGGAGAGGAATGTGGAAGTTTTACAATGTTCTACAATATTGCTTTGGCAGCGTGAATATAAGGAATGAAATGAGAGTCTTCAGTCATGGGTATAAATTCAATAAGTCTCTTTTGTGAGACTAATATCTCAAGGGAAAAACTTGCTGCTAAATCACAACTGAAATATATTTAATTATCATTCACCTTTAGGGGCATAGATTGAGCTTCAATGGGCAGGATTACTGGCATTGCAAAAGCTATTTCTGAACATTACAGAAAAAAGATTTTTTTTTTCTATAAAACGGTCTCATTTAACCTATGCAAAAAAAAGGAATACTTTAAAACTGTAAAAGAGAAATAAAAGGTATATACAAGCAAGATAACCTAGTGTGCTTAGAAATAGCAAGAGACACTTCACAGGGAATACTTCACAGGGGCAATAATGTTTTATTAAATACCACAAACCTTTAAATTAACTGTTTTGGAAGTGTGATTTCTGAGCATTGCCTTTGTAATTACTGTTGCCAGCTGTTCATTTTGGTGTTTGAAATATCATATTATTTGGCACCACACACAACTATAGTAATTAATGGTAGGAACACCTACTAAGGAAACTGTTGTACATATACTTGAATCAATGCTTAATGAATTTCAAACATGATGTCAGCTTTACAATGAGGTCGCTTAGCAACCTCTCAAGCGTCTATAACACCAGCCCATAGACTTCAAGTCAATAGGCCTGAAAATAGATTCAACTCTTGCAATGCCAATGGTTAGGAAGATGGTTGACTGGGAAAATAAAACACAGATAAGGGGGCAGACAATTATTGAACTTTCAGATGTTAATATGTAGGTAGATGTTTGGCAGCTAGAAAGATATGGTCAAAAACGTGGGGAAGAAGGGTGTCCTATTAGATTGTTGGCAAATAAATGGCAACATTCAAAATAGTGTAGGTAACATGTTTCACCGCCTGTGTTGCGCTGCTCCTTAAGGCACCGTTTACAATAGACAAAGAAGCTAAGCAAAAATTGGTAGCCACATCACTTTAATCCTATACTTGCTTACTGCTTTGCATGCAAATGTGTGCCCAATATTCAGGTGCTGCAACAATTTAAATGTGATATTGAATTGTTGAAAACTAGTAAACTACACCACTACTGTAAACAAACACAGAAGTCAAAATTAGGGACAGTTTACACCAGAATTTTTGTTGTTTAAAAAGATAGATAATCCCTTTATTACCCATTCCCCAGATTTGCATAACCAACACAGTTATATTAATATACTTTTTATCTCTGTGATTATCTTGTATCTAAGCTTCTGCAGACTGCCCCCTTATTTCAGTTCTTTAGAGAGACTTGTATTTTAGCCAATTAGTGCTGACTCATAAATAACTCCACGTGAGCACAATGTTATCTATATACACACAGGAACTAGCACTGTCTCACTATGAAAACTGTCAAAATGCACTGAGATAAGAAGCGGCCTTCAAGGTCTTATACATTAGCATATGGGCCTACCTAGGTTTAGTTTTTAACAAAGTATACCAAGAGAACAAAGCAACTTTGATAATAAAAGTAAATCAGAAAGTTTTATAAAATTGATTGCTTTATCTGAATCATGAGAGTTTAATTTTGACTTGACTGTAATTTTAAACATTAATAAATGAAATAGACTGTACAGTTTAAAAAATACAATTTACTTCTGCTATTAAAGGGACATGCCACCCACATTTTTTCTTTTATGATTTAGAAAGAGAATGCAATTTTAAACATCTTTCTAATTTACTTATTATATCTAATTTGTTTTATTCTCTTGATATTCTTTGATGAAAAGCATATCTAGATATGCTCACTAGCTGCTGATTGGTTGCTGCACATAGAAGCCTTGTGTGATTGGCTCACCATGTTCATTGCTTTTTCTTCAACTAAGGATATTTAAAAAATGAAGCAAAATAAATAATGGAAGTAAATTGTAATGTTATTTAAATTTCTATTCTACATCTGAATCATGAAAGAAAGATTTTGGGGTTTAGTGGCCCTTTAAAGTTACATTTTCTATTTGTAAAAGCTTAGTTCCTTTACATTAGAGCATATTGAGTTAGCCTTAGAGTGCAAACACTGCTTCCATATAGTGCTCATCACACTTGCACACTCATGAGGCTACCTAGGTATGCTGTCACGAAAGGAGCTACGTTTCAATAAAGGATACAAAGAGTAACATTTACTTAAAAGGAAAATTAAATCCAAAAAAGTCAATTTTGTGAATCAGACATGGCATAACATTTTAAAAAGGTTTCCAGTTTACTTCTATTATCAAATATGCTTCATTACGATGTTATTCTTTATTGAACGGATACCTAGGTAGGTGACTGGAGCCATATAGTGTTCCAGACACATGCATGCTCCTTAGCTTATGTCCCTGTATTTCAACAAAAGATACCAAGAGAATGCAGAAAAAGTAATAATAAAAGTAAATTAGAAAGTTGCTTGCAATCGAATGCTCTATCTGGTTCATAAAAGCAATAAATTGGGTTTATGTCCTTTTAATAACAGAAGTAAAGTAAACAGTTTGTAAAATTGCATAATCTGATTTTTTAATTAAGTTTAATTATAACATCACTGCTCTTTTAACATAGGTGACTGAACTGGTTCAGTGCTAAACTAGTTATGAAAGAAATGTTAAGATTGCAAAAAAATATTTAATGTAATAATACATATTTACCCCCCTCAAACTCCTTGGGACTACCCCATCAAGGTCATCATTCCAAAACAAATGCTAACTTGAATTGACATCATGTCACCTCCAGTCTAGAGAAATAGGTTGTCATGGGAACCTTGCTAAACCAGCTACCAAACAACAGGTTGTCATAGAAACAGTATAATTTATCTTACAACTCTACAGTAGTATACTGGGCACCTGTAGCTAACCGAACACTAACTACTATGCATTATAATTAAAATACTCCAGGTGTGAATAAGTACACAACAACATAAATATCAAATGCAGCTAAGCAGACCATAGTGATGCTGATTGAGGAAGTACTGATCATACTAATATGATCATTGAAATTCCAAAACATCCTTAGTCATAGGTAAAAGGACACTAAAGTCAAAATTATGTCCCAATTTAATTCCATTATTGAATTGTGCACATTCTTTTTATATGCACACTTTCTGAGGAACCAGCTTCTACTGAGCATGTGCACAAGTGTATATATATACTAGTCTGTGATTGGCTTGATGGCTGTCACATGATATGGGGCTGGAAAATGGAGAAGAAAATAAATTTATCAGAAAAAGAAATCTACTGCTTATTTGAAATTTAGAGTAAGTGCTATTGCATTGTGTTTTTGTTATGCACTTGTTAATTATGCAATTCTACTGTATTTAATGGTCCTTTAAGTAGCTTGTGCTTCTTAAAATTAAAAGTCAAATTATATAGAAAGTCAAATTTTATGGAGAATCCAATATTCCTTACACTGTATTAAATAATAATAATAATTTATTTATACTTTCTAATAATAATATGCATGTTTTAGAATGGCTATTCTAATATATTGGCATGGGGGTCATAGAATTGCATAGTAAGAGAAAGTGCTTTTAAAGCTATTTTCTTTGACAAAACAATGAAGTGATGTTAGCAGGTTACAAACTGGAGCTCTTTATTGGAAGTGAATTAACCACTTTCAGGTGGTGTTTTTTTTTTCATTAAAGGGATACTAAATCCAAAAATGTTATTTTCATGATTCAAATAGAGCATGCAATTTTAAGCAACTTTCAAATTTACTCCTATTATAAATTTTTCTCCGTTCTCTTGCTATCTTTATTTTAAAAGCAGGAATGTAAAGCTTAGGACCAGCTCATATTTGGTTCAGAACCTGGTTTACGCTTGCTTAATGGTTGGCTGAATGTAGTCACCAATAAGCAAGCGCTATCCAGGGTGCTGAACCTTAAATGGGCCGGCTTGTAAGCTTTATATTCCTGCTTTTTAAATAAAGATAGCAAGAGAACGGAGAAAATTGATAATAGGAGTAAAGTAGAAAGTGGCTTAAAATTGCATGCTCTATCTGAATCATGAAAGAAAAAATGTGGGTTTTGTATCCCTTCAAGACTATGTTGATGGGGGTTGTTAGAGGTTAGGTGGTGGTATAAAGATGTGTTCTTATGCTTTAGGTTTTACAGGTTGCTTTTATTTAAAAGCTCCATTTCCCGTTCCATTACTAAACCAAGAAGAAGCAATAATGGGCCAGATTACAAGTGGAGCACTAAGTAAGGCTTGCATGCAAATTATATTAGAGTTCCACTTTGTAATACCAGCACATTAAGGGCTTAACGACCAGCGCTGTAAGGGGTTAATGAAACATTTGGCCTCACTCCATTTGATAACAATAGAGCAGTGGCTAAGGGCTTTATGATCAAAACCTCCCTGGCATGGAGAGAAATCACACAAAATTATCTGTGTTATTTTAAGCACTATATTATACTGTAAGCACATTTCCTTTGCATGAAGAACCTTGGAGAGTCATTGGACCCCTAGTGATAGACCTTACAGAGATAGTAAACCCATTTTCCCCCATTTTTTAAAACATCATATCCAATTGTTAAAATCACTAAATTAGCCATTTTTTTTAAATTTACATGAAAATTGCAGTAGAAAATATATATTCTTCCAAACCCTTCTTTTCAGTCATTATGCAGCCAAATTAATGAGTTCTACCTAGGTAGAACTAAGATGGCGTCACACATGCGCATTTACACAAACGTTTTGCAACGCATGGGCATATCAGACTCCTGGTGTTTCAGTCGCTGCGTCATCAACAACTTTTCGAATACTGACGAAGAGTCGCGTGACCTGAGATTAACAATGCATTGCTCATGCGAGTGGCCACACATAAAAATGTGCATGCCTAGATTGAGGAGAGGAGTTAATTAAAATATTGCAATTAGCTGATCATTGCTGAAGCGCCATTGGAGGAAGTGAGGGAATGTATTATCTGTAACTCCAGCCTACATTTATAGGCGGTCGTTACAGCCGTTTACAGGGGAACTAAAATATGATTTTATTAAACATTAAGGACCAGATTACGAGTGGCGCGTTAACAGTTACCCGTGAGCAATAAGAGGTGTATCAGGGATGTTTGAGCCTGTCCGTTTTTCCACTCGTATTACAAGTTGATTTATGCTAGAATGATTACCGCATCCTCAGAGCTCTGGTTAACTGTTTTGCAAAACAAAAAAGTCTCACAAGTCTCACAAAACAAATAAAAAATACATTGAAAAGTACAGTTACACTCATAATAACACTATCTAAGAAAAAGTATTTTTAAAAAATTGACAAAAAAAGTTATAAAGGCTCAAAGATATTAGGTCTCAGGTGTTAGAAAGAAATAAAACAGGCAAATGGATTTAAAATAGATATACATATACAGGTCTACAGTATATATATATATATATATATATATATATATAAGTTTACATGTGTGTAAATATGTATTTATATGTGTATATATGTATTTACAGACATATAGACACATATAAAGACATAAATACATATGTATACATTTATAGACATACTGTATATAAGTGCATTGGAGCCCTTTGCAGTCAAGTAGAAGAAAACATGTAAAAGCATATTTATACAATATTCATATTAAATAAAGGTTTTAACTATGTATTTACTGTAAAAATATTAAAATTTAATTGTTCTGCACATAGCAGTATATGTTCTAAGTATTTCTAAACAGATATTCCTATTTAGATTTGTATATATCTATACCTATATATAATCATCTATATCTATAGGTATCGATATATATTGTACCAAAAAAAACATAAAATAAATGTAAAAATATGTATTTATGAATAAATAGAACATATTCTGCTAAGTGCAAAACATTGGAATGTGAAATATTAATATTTTCATGTCTGGTTAGTACACATGAGAATATGCAATCGGGTTTCCGTACAAGTAGGCTGTTAAAACGTTTTCCCCACTTTTTTTACTCCATTGACTTCTATGGGGGAATACGATATCGCTCACGCAATATACTAAGTTTGGCTTTTTATGCGTGTCGGGTATAATAGGTTTTTTAATAGGTTTTAATCTATGAAACCTTAACTAAGTGATTGTGTATTTTTTAGAATGCTGCAAAAGTAAAGATTTCTAACCCTATAATATCCTAGATCAGTCATCATAATTATTATTATCAGGTATTTGTAGAGCGCCAACGGATTCCGCAGCGCTGTAAACATAGTCGGTATACAGGATAGCTTTTGTAGGGATCAAGTGGGTAGAGGGCCCTGCAGAGAGTTTCACTGTTGTAGTCGGCTCTTATGAAGGCGATCTGCAAACAGCTGGGCTCGTAGGCTTACATTCTACAGGGTTTAAGGGGAAAGCAATGGAGTTAGGGAAGGTTAGTGTTGGTTGTAAGTATCCCTGAATAGTAGAGTTTTTAGGGAGCACTTGAAGCTGTTAAAACTAGGGGAGAGTCTTGTGGAGCAAGGCAGGGAGTTCCACAAGATAGGGGCCAGTCTGGAGAAGTCATGTAAACGGGAATGTGAGGAAGTAACAATAGAGGAGGAGAGGGGGAGATCCTGAGCTGATCGAAGGGGACGGGAGGGAGAGTATCTGGAGACAAGTTCTGAAATGTAGGGGGGAGCAGTGCAGTTGAGAGCTTTGTATGTCAGAGTGAGGATTTTGTGTTTAATCCTAGAGGCAAGAGGAAGCCAGCTGAAGGTATTGGCAGAGGGGTGCAGCAGATGAAGAGCGACGAGTAAGGAAGATGAGCCTGGCAGAGGCATTCATAATGTTTTGTAAAGGAATTATGTGGCAGCTAGGTAGACCAGAGAGGACGGAGTTGCAATAGTCGAGGCGGGAAATTATGAGAGAGTGGATTAAAATCTTAGTTGTATCTTGTGTAAGGAAATGTCTAATTTTAGAGATTTTTTTAAGGTGGAAGCGGCAGGCTTTAGCCAAGGACTGAATGTGAGGAGTGAAGGAAAGATCTGAGTCAAGTGTGACCCCAAGACATCGGGCATATGGGGTAGGAGTAATGATGGAATTATCAACAGTTATAGAAATGTTGGGGGTGGAGACATTGGAAGAAGGGGGAAAAATAAGGAGTTCAGTTTTGGAGAGATTTAGCTTAAGGTAGTGAGAGGACATCCAAGATGAGATATGAGAAAGACAGTTAGTGACACGGGATGACGTGTAGATTGAAAAGAGAAGGGGACCAAGGACAGAGCCTTGAGGTACCCCAACAGAAAGTGGTAACGGGGCAGAGGATGCTCCGGAGAAGGCTACACTAAATGTATGGTTAGTCAGATAGGAAGAGAACCATGAGAGAGCTGTGTCGCAGATGCCAAAGGATTGGAGGGTTTGGAGCAGAAGTGGGTGGTCAACAGTGTCAAAGGCTGCAGACAGGTCAAGGAGGATAAGCAGAGAGAAGTGGCCTTTGGATTTTGCTGTAAGCAGGTCATTGGTAACCTTGACAATTGCTGTCTCTGTAGAGTGATGGGGAGGAAATCCAGATTGCAGTGGGTCAAGAAGAGAGTTTAGTGTAAGGAAATAGGATAGACGTGCGTATACTAGCTTTTCGAGGAGCTTTGAGGCAAGAGGGAGTAGGGTAATAGGGCGGTAGTTGGATGGGGAGGTTGGATCGAGGGAAGTTTTTTTGAGGATAGGTGTGACCAGTGCATGTTTTAGAGATGAGGGAAATATACCAGTGCTGAGGGAGAGGTTGAAAATGTGTGTGAGTATGGGGGTGAGGGTAGAAGAGTGGGAGGGGAGTAGCTGTGAGGGGATGAGGTCGAGGGGACAGGTAGTGAGGTAGTATAAGGGCAGAAACTTCATCCTCGTTAACAGGGGCAAAAGAGCTGCATTTTTTAATATTTGGGTTTTGGATGATTGCAAGCTTTTGAGGGGGTGGGAGATTGGTAGTATGTTGAGAGCTGATTTCACTTCTGATGGAGTCAATTTTGTTATTGAAGTGGCTGGCAAAATCTTGAGCTGAGAGAGAGGTTGTATTAGGAGGTAGGGGTGGGTGGAGAAGAGTATTGAATGTGGAGAACATACGTTTTGGGTTAGAGGAAAGAGTAGAGATGAGATTAGAGAAGTATTGTTGCTTATAATTGACCGGTTAAAAAAAAAAAAGTGCTGCTTCCGCTACCATTTGAAAGCAACAAATATTACTGTCTATTGGAGATGTCAATCAGCTTTTAGGCAGAAAAACAATATGTGGGGGAGCAAAAAACAAACAACGAGTTAACCCAACACAGTTAGTGTGAAACCATGACCCCTCCTTACTGAAGTTCACCATATCAGGTACTCTGCAAATTAGTTTTCAAATTATACAGTGAAAGGACATTTAGTTAAACACATAATCTGCTTTATATTAATAAACATTGTATTTTATGATTATACAACGTTTGTGGGTAATGCTTACTTTTTGGCAATTGATAAGATATGGTACAAGACTGTGAAGACCACAAGATGGTTGTGTGATTTTCAATTTCCCTCAAAGCTAGTAATAATACTATGGATTGAAAGGGACATATATGTGGAATCACCAACCAGTGTTTATCTTCCTATAGTGCCCTACTGCTTGAGCCTACCTAGGTATGCTTTTAAACAAAGGATAGCAAGAGAATGAACCAGATTACATAATAGAAGTGCATTGGATTGTTGTTTAAATTTGCATGCTCAATTTGATTAATTAAATAAAAATTCTGTGTTTCATGTCCCTCTAGGTTAAAAGAAATGTAAAATATGTGTTGCACAAGTTTGTTAACAAAGATTAGTTTCACATACAAGCTTAGATTATTTTATGCTTTGCATCTGGATAACTAGATCATACTGACAAACATTTCAAAAAATTAGACCCTGTCTCACTAAAATATGGGCACCCCTGGTATAAAACATTTCATAGCAATCATGTTCTACTTCTGCAGAGCTTAGATATGAATATTTGTGTAGCTATTTATACTGTGCACAGGGTGTTTTCTTTCTAATTAAACATTATTTACATTATTTTACATTAGAGAAAAAAAAGATGAAATTCTGTTTTATAGGGTAATTTAGAGTGAAAGAGAAAAAATATCTCTAAGAGGAAAAAAAAAAAAGAATTAAATTAATCAGAAATTAAGATAACAAGTGAAATGAGACTTGGAATGGATGAGATAACAACAGATTAGAATCTTGTTAAATATGACATTTACATTACAGAAAAAGCAACTTCTTCAGATCCCATGCAAACAAGATGAGAGATAAAACAAGGATACAAATCTGCTAATAATATGTATTTACAGAATGTGTGACAGTATGTATAGAAGTTGAAGAGAACCTCTCAAGGGGGAGACTTGACAGCAGAGCAGAGCGTTAGAAGCTAAAACATGACAGTTGTTCTCTATTTCCAATCTGCTGATTTAATTTTTTTTTCTCCAATAAAATTGGAGACTCCTAATATTCTCACTACAGTAGGAAATATATCAGATTAGTCACGGGGAATATACATTTTTTTATTTAAACCCTACGGAAGGTGTAAATTGGCATATTAGTGGGTCTGAATTTAACAGCATTTAATTATTTTATATATTATTTATGTAAAGCAAATTGTACTCAAAATGGTTATATATATATATATATATATATATATATATATATATATATATATATATATATATATATATATATATATATATATATATATATATATATAAAGACAGTATTTAAAGGGATAGAAAGGTCAAAACTGAAATGTGCATAGATGCGTTTTAGTTTTAAAGAGGCATTTTTGCAATATACTTCTACTAGCTTCTAGTAAATGTTATTACTGTTAGCAGAATATGCACGTATACTGTGAAGGACAGTGCACCAGCAGTGGTTTTTATGACACAAACTAAGGGCCCAATGAAAAAACAAGATTGTGCAAGAGATGAAAAACCTCATTGACACACACAGGGACAAACCTCATGGAATTATCTAAAAAAAGGGCTGTCCCTTTTGCCACCTTTTAGTTTGTGAGAAAAAACTGTGAGATCTAAAGGGGAAAGTGTTTAAATAATTATACCTGAAGGAAAAATGTCAGCTGCGTCCATGAAACGCCTCTGTTACGCCCCCTAGCAAAGGTAGGGAAACTTATTTAACAATAAAAAAACAATTCTTTTACATTTCATATTCTAAATATGAATTTCAGTGTCTTTTGCATGTGCGGTGTAGTTTTATTACGATTTGTACACCTTAAATGTTTTTTTTTCCTGCATAATTTCAATATCAATTTTAATTTTCCATGAAATACAATTTTTCATTTATTTGTTTTATACATTTATTAAATAACAATTTTTTTTATGAGTCCTAAAAATAAAAAAAAATTTCTTCATATTTTTTTTTCAATAATTAATTTTATACATTGTTCTTTCATAAAGGTGGTGAGAGTCCATGGTTCAATACTCCTGGGAATTATACTCCTTGCCGCTAGGAGGAGGCAAAGATCCTAAAACACCAAGAGCACTAAAAAACCCTCCCACCTTATTGGAAACTAGTCTTGTCTTTGTCTTCTCAGGAGGAAGGTAAAGAAGGGAGGTGCTGGAGGTGTTTGTGAGAAGGGTGCTCAAACTGATTAGAGGCCCAGTTTTCCCCTCAGAGAGCTACTGTTTAAAAAGATGGATGTCTTTGGGGTATGGGAGTTAGTCCCAGGCCTGACCACATGTGTCGATGGGGCTGGTCCCTAGCTTCCTCCTGTTGGTTCAACGTTATACTTTATACATTTAGATCCTCTGCTTTCATGCATACAGCATTAGACGGGATATCTACTTGAAGCAGTTCCTGCTGCTTATGGTAAGTCCAGTAGTATCGGTGCCTATCAGTTAAGTGTGGAGGTTGTTGTTGTGGCACCTGCTTACCCTGCAGGCTATTAGTAGGTACTCACTTGTGGGTATATCACAGCCTGGGGACTATTATGTCAGACATTTTAGGATTGGGCATATAAGTACTTTATTTCACCTTATTATAGGCCTTGAGGTGCGTTAAGTATTTATTATAGCGCGTGTTAACATCTTCTTTCAAACCTATTTTTTGTTAGCACTCGTTAGCTTATTTGTAGGCTTCAGTTAGTTCACGCTTCGGCTTCTTGTCTGTTTTTTGTTCGTGCTTGGTTAGCACTCATCAACAGTCTCTCTTGTTTAGCACGCATGACACATGTCAACATTTATTTTGCGCTTTTATTAAGAGCGTGTCGCCTTATGCATGTGTTTTTATCTATATGATCATCCTGCATGCACCAGTAGATTTCCTATTTGACGTTTCTGTGTCTTTTTTAGAACGCTTATTTTTTTGCGCACTTAGTCTTCGTCATCTGTATGTTCAATTGTTAGCGGGTTAGCACTCATTCAATGCTGTATGAATATTTAATGCTACAGGAGTTTGCTTAAGCCTCTGGTAAGGGGATAAGATTTAATTACTTCCAAGAGCTGCTTTATTTGGGTATAAGGTTGCTTTATTTACCATATCTGTATTTATATGTTTAAATCATTAACTTTATTTTAGTTTTTATCTTGATTTTCTCATTACCAGCCTGTTATTTTCCTTTTCATTATGGAGCATTTTGATCCTCTCTGCTCTTCTGTTATAACTAGTATGTTTTTTTTTGCGAGTCCTATTATAATCCATTCATCACCTTCACATAGTTAGAAGCAGGTAATACCCCTTTATGAGACACCCTGATTTCAAGGTAAAAACTGCCTTTATAGAATTAGGACAGGGTCTTCTTAGTATTGGATAGATTTCTTAGAAAATCTTACAAGCCCAGATAGTTTTAAATCATCGGGCCATAAGTATTCACTGGTGCAATACACTACACACCACTGCCAGCTTCCTGCGCACGGAGGGTGTTTGAATCCTGATGCTCTAGTCACACTTACCATATGTGCATATGCCACTGAAACAGTAATAACTTTTACTAGAAGAATTTTTGCTAATGCAAGTATATTGCAAAAATGCTTCGATTCAAAAATGTAAATGCACCAACGCGCATTTCACATATGATTTTCCATCACTGTAAAAACATTGAACTTATTTTTTTTTACTGAAAAAGGGTAACGTTAAAGTTGTTTCAATTTAGAATGAAACTATCATAGTGGGATTGGCTGTGTATTAAGTACCAGATGTGTCTACAGACTAAAACTATTGTTTTGGATGCATCACTTATGACAAACATTTATTTGTTTTGTCATATTTGTTAATAGGGTTGTTCAGAACTAATTTGTTAATGAAAATCCGTTCATCTGGAGGAGAGCAGGAGAGGAATAGCTTGACTTAAACATAAATAAAGTTTAAAAATTAACAAATGTTACTGCTGCAAGCGAGCAGCAGCAAAATGATTTTTTTTTTAAAATGTATTGTTTTTAATAGGTTCAGGGTCATTAAGAACAAACGTGAAGCTTGCAACTATCAAGGATATTGTTAAATCATAATTGAAAATGTAAAGCCTTCCAAGCTGCAGAGAAGCCTTTCCAATTTACATATATTATTAAATGTTCTTAGTTTTCTTGTTTTCCTTTGTTTAAAAGCAGGAAGTAAGTTCAGGAGTGTGTCTGAAGCACAGTACGGCAGCAGTTTTGCCACAATGTTATACATTAACAAGACCACTAGATGGCAGCACTATTTCCTGTCATGTAATGCACACTACTTATCTAGATATCTCTTCAACAAAGAATAGCATGAGAATGAAACAATGTTGATAATAGAAGTACAGTGGAAACTTTTGTAAAAATGTATTCTAAATCTGAATCATGAAAGAAAATTTTTGGGTTTCATGTCCCTTTAAATGTACATGGAAATTAAAACTAAATGGGCACAGAAGTCAGATTTGTATAAAGTGAACAAATATAATGAAAAAATTCACCTTTAATATCAAATGTAGAAATTTCTCTTTTGCAATACCAAAAAAAGGGAACTAGAACAGCGCTAAAGAAGCAAACATACAAACCAGCAGAGACAGAAATACTCTATAGTACACTTTCAAACTGTATTTAACACTCAAATATTTATTTGTTAAAGCACACACTAAAATTGATGTTGTTAAAATGATTTAAGTTAAAATGTGACCGGTCACACATAAAAACTGCAGTTTATAGAATATATAAAAAGGTATAATGTTCAATGTCCACATATGAATGTATGCAAAAAAACATCTTGAAATATATAGAAACACCTTCAAAGTAGAAGCCACCTTCAAAGAAAAAAGCCACCTTTAAAGGGACAGTCAAGTCCAAAAATAACTTTCATGATTCAAATAGGGAATGTAATTTTAAACAACTTTCCAATTTACTTGTATCACCAATTTTGCTTTGTTCTCTTGATATCTTAGTTGAAAGCTAAACTTGGGAGGTTCATATGCTAATTTCTTAGACCTTGAAGGTCGCCTTTGCATTTGACACTTTTTCACCACTAGAGTGTGTTGTTGTGTTTCATATATTTAACATTGAGCTTGTGCACGTGAATTTACCGAGGAGAGAGCATTGATTGGCTAAAATGCAATTCTGTCAAAAGAATTGAAATCTGCAGAGGCTTAGATACAAGGTAATCACAGAGGTAAAAAGTGTATTAATATTAATAATGTATTAAATATAACTGTATTGGTTATGCAAAACTGGGGAATGGGTAATTAAGGGATTATCTATCTTTAAAAAAAAGAGTTTTAAAAGTAAAAGTTTTGGTATCTAAACTTATTATACCAGATACTGGGAATCAGATAGTGACTGATATTGTGTCCATTTCAAACACAGTCTTTATACGGTTCCTGATTCCTTTTTCTATGTATACCTTATGTTCAGGAATCTTCTCCTCAGTCCCACAGTAAGCTTAAATTGTGTGTGCTTACCTGGACACCACAATTGCGGTTGGAGCAGGGGCGTATTTCCAAAAGGAACCTCTTCTCAAAGTTGCCAGGCTCTACGCCGAGAAAACAGCTGATGGCAAAATGACAAACACTTCCACGTCACGTGTTCTGAAGCTGCCAATCTCTGCTTTCAAAAAACGGCTTCTGCAATACATCCTCATGGGGTGAAAACAATAATCTCTCTGCGCAGAGAAAATTTACAAGGATGTTCTTGCCTTGTCCTTTACAGATTCCTTACTCCCATCAACGCGTTTCACCTCCTTTCAAGGCTTTTTCAAGATGAGTAATGGATATCTGATAATTCCTTAAATACCCCTCCTTTGGCAGTCAATTGGTCAATCCTCCCATATGGTTTCATTTAAGGTGGACTATTATTCCTTATTTTGGGCATTTATACCAGACCTCAGAGATGTCTTACCTTAAAAGTATACTTTGGCACAATCATTTATGTATCTGTTCTCTATGACAAACATACCACTAGATTTAGAGTTCTGCGGCCAAAGGGGTGCGTTAGCTACGCGTGCTTTTTTTTCCCCCGCACCTTTTAAATACCGCTGGTATTTAGAGTTCACAGAAGGGCTGTGTTAGGCTCAAAAAAGGGAGCGTACAGGCATATTTACCGCCACTGCAACTCTAAATACCAGCGGTGCTTACGGACGTGGCCAGCTTCAAAAACGTGCTCGTGCACGATTCCCCCATAGGAAACAATGGGGCAGTTTGAGCTGAAAAAAAACTAACACCTGCAAAAAAGCAGCGTTCAGCTCCTAACGCAGCCCCATTGTTTCCGATGGGGAAACAGTTTCTAAGTCTGCACCTAACACCCTAACATGAACCCCGAGTCTAAACACCCCTAACCTTACACTTATTAACCACTAATCTGTCGCCCCCGCTATCGCTGACCCCTGCATATATTTTAACCCCTAATCTGCCGCTCCGTACACCGCCGCAACCTACGTTATCCCTATGTACCCCTAATCTGCTGCCCCTAACAACGCTGACCCCTATATTATATTTATTAACCCCTAATCTGCCGCCCCCAACGTCGTCGCCACCTACCTACAATTATTAACCCCTAATCTTCCGACCAGACCTCACCGCTACTATAATAAAGTTATTAACCCCTAATCTGCCTCACTCCCGCCTCAATAACCCTATAATAAATAGTATTAACCCCTAATCTGCCCTCCCTAACATCACCGACACCTAACTTCAAGTATTAACCCCTAATCTGCCGACCGGACCTCACCGCTACTCTAATACATTTATTAACCCCTAAAGCTAAGTCTAACCCTAACACTAACACCCCCCTAAGTTAAATATAATTTTTATCTAACGAAATAAATTAACTCTTATAAAATAATTAACACTAAGCCCCTGAAGATCTCCCTACCTTATCTTCACCACTCCGGGTATCACCGATCCATCCAGAAGAGGCTCCGAAATCTTCATCCAAGCCCAAGCGGGGGCTGAAGAGGTCCATCATCGGGCTGAAGAGGTCCATCATCGGGCTGAAGAGGTCCATCATCCGGCTGAAGAGGTCCATCATCTGGCTGAAGAGGTCCATCATCCGGCTGAAATCTTGATCCAAGCGGGGGCTGAAGAGATCCATCATCCGGCTGAAGTCTTCTATCAAGCGACATCTTCAATCTTCTTTCTTCCGGATCCATCTTCATCCCGCCGATGCGGAACATCCATCCTGGCCGACGACTTCCCGGCGAATGACGGTTCCTTTAAATGACGTCATCCAAGATGGCGTCCCTCGAATTCCAATTGGCTGATAGGATTCTATCAGCCAATCGGAATTAAGGTAGGAAAATTCTGATTGGCTGATGGAATCAGCCAATCAGATTCAAGTTCAATCCAATTGGCTGATCCAATCAGCCAATCAGATTGAACTCGCATTCTATTGGCTGATTGGAACAGCCAATAGAATGCAAGCTCAATTTGATTGGCTGATTCCATCAGCCAATCAGAATTTTCCTACCTTAATTCCGATTGGCTGATAGAATCCTATCAGCCAATTGGAATTCGAGGGACGCCATCTTGGATGACCTCATTTAAAGGAACCATCATTCGTCGGGAAGCCGTCAGCCAGGATGGATGTTCCGCGTCGGCGGGATGAAGATGGATCAGGAAGAAAGAAGATTGAAGATGCCGCTTGATAGAAGACTTCAGCCGGATGATGGACCTCTTCAGCTGGATGATGGACCTCTTCAGCCGGATGATGGACCTCTTCAGCCCATTGATGGACCTCTTCAGCCCGATGATGGACCTCTTCAGCCCAATGATGGACCTCTTCAGCCCGATGATGGACCTCGGAGCCTCCTCTGGACGGATCGGTGATACCCGGCGTGGTGAAGATAAGGTAGGGAGATCTTCAGGGGCTTAGTGTTAGGTTTATTTAAGGGGGGTTTGGGTTAGATTAGGGGTATGTGGGTGGTGGGTTGTAATGTTGTGTGGGGGGGTATTGTATGTTTTTTTTAAAGGCAAAAGAGCAGAATTCTTTGGGGCATGCCCCGCAAAAGGCCCTTTTAAGGGCTGGTAAGGTAAAAGAGCTTTTCTATTTTTATTTTAGAATAGGGTAGGGCATTTTTTTATTTTGGGGGGCTTTGTTATTTTATTAGGGGGCTTAGAGTAGGTGTAATTAGCTTAAAATTGTTGCAATATTTTTCTAATGTTTGTAAATTATTTTTTTATTTATTGTAACTTAGTACTTTTTTTATTTTTTTGTACTTTAGTTAGTTTATTTAATTGTATTTAATTGTAGGTATTTGTATTTTAATTAATTTATTGATAGTGTAGTGTTAGGTTTAATTGTAGATAATTGTAGGTATTTTATTTAATTGATTTATTGATAGTGTAGTGTTAGTTTTAATTGTAACTTAGGTTAGGATTTATTTTACAGGTAATTTTGTAATTATTTTAACTAGGTAGCTATTAAATAGTTCTTAACTATTTAATAGCTATTGTACCTGGTTAAAATAAATAAAAAGTTGCCTGTAAAATAAATATTAATCCTAAAATAGCTACAATGTAATTATAATTTATATTGTAGCTATATTAGGGTTTATTTTACAGGTAAGTATTTAGCTTTAAATAGGAATAATTTATTTAATAAGAGTTAATTTATTTTGTTAGATAAAAATTATATTTAACTTAGGGGGGGTTAATAAATTTAATAGAGTAGCGGTGAGGTCCGGTCGGCAGATTAGGGGTTAATACTTGAAGTTAGGTGTCGGTGATGTTAGGGAGGGCAGATTAGGGGTTAATACTATTTATTATAGGGTTATTGAGGCGGGAGTGAGGCGGATTAGGGGTTAATAACTTTATTATAGTAGCGGTGAGGTCTGGTCGGCAGATTAGGGGTTAATAATTGTAGGTAGGTGGCGGCGACGTTGGGGGCGGCAGATTAGGGGTTAATAAATATAATATAGGGTGTCGGCGGTGTTAGGGGCAGTAGATTAGGGGTACATAGGGATAACCTAGGTTGCGTCGGTATGCGGTCGGCAGATTAGCGGTTAAAATTTTTTATTAGAGTGGCTGCGATGTGGGGGGCCTCGGTTTAGGGGTACATAGGTAGTTTATGGGTGTTAGTGTACTTTAGAGCACAGTAGTTAAGAGCTTTATGAACTGGAGTTAACCCTGAAAGCTCTTAACTACTGACTTTTTTCTGCCGGCTGGAGTCTTGTCATTAGATTTCTAACGCTCACTTCAGCCAAGACTCTAAATACCAGCGTTAGAAAGATCACATTGAAAAGATAGGATACGCAATTGACGTAAGGGGATCTGCGGTATGGAAAAGTCGTGGCTGCAAAGTGAGCGTTAGACCCTTTCCTGACTGACTCTAAATACCAGCGGGCGGCCAAAACCAGCGTTAGGAGCCCCTAACGCTGGTTTTGACGGCTAACGCAGAACTCTAAATCTAGGCGATAGTTCAATAAATGTATATCACATACATTTACTTGTGATAAAAATTAATTAAAAAATTAATTTAAAAAAGCACACGCATTAAGAACAAAAAAAACATATGTTGGTTTTACCTATATCCTTTTTCTGTTGTTTATACTGTTATAAAGAGAAAACACACACTCTTATGGGGAATGTTTTTATGTGAACGTCTTATAGTTAAAGACAAACTTTGGGTGAAAAGCATATTCTCCCAAAAGATTTTTTAGGTATACAGCCAGATTTTTGTTCAATCTAGAATAAAAGGGTTCAAATCGCATTCTGATTTCAAACCCATGGGGTATAGAGTCCCTAATTTATGTATTAACTCTACCTGTTTCCTCAGGATAATTTTCTGAAAATCTCCCCCCTCTCCAATTTTTCTTTAATTTCTTTACAGCCCAGCAAGTGATGCCTTTCATACTATTTTTATGTACTGTCCTAAAATGATTGTATAAACGAGTTTCCAGGTTCCCCTCTCTATAATGTTTAGGTATTCCTTTATTCTATCTCTGTATGGTCTAGTAGTTTCTCCTAAATATTGTAGCCAACATGAACACTCCAAAATATATATACAGGAGAAAGCCACGGCGTGCAGCTGCACTAATCCAAAACCCGGAACTAGTGTGGAGTCAAAGGTCATCCAATGAAAGGCAGGCTATACCGGAGTGCCGTAGCCAGGGGAGATCAACCCCAAGATAGCATGCCAGAGGGAAAAATAAGCAGTCACTACTCGGAGTGTTAAATAAAAAGAAAACATCTTTATTCAACTTCCAATAGTAAAAAATCATTGGAAGCAGTAAACACCAGACATAAAGCAGACTAACAGACAAAGAGGGACAAACAGCCTGAAGCGTTTCATGCCCCCTAGTGGCGCTTAATCATAGGCTAAAGTGTTAGTGAACAGGTATACCTTATATACAGATAAGTTAACCCTTCCCACACCGGAAAAAAAGATTTTTTTAAAACATAGGTTATATTTATACATTATAGCAGGATTATACCTAGAATAGATATAAGATATACATCAATACAGGATAAATTCTAGATGGAAAACTCCTTCTATTGAATCCAAAGTTAACTTGTCACTGTTATCATGAAATTTTAGAGAGATATATGAGGAGGCTAACTAGTAGAAACATGTATATGAGGCCCAGGAAATCAATATGTACTTTATTGCATACATTTTCTGAATGTAACTAATTGTCAATAAAATAATTTATGTCACATTCCTTATTCATACCTATAGGGACTCTAGTATTTAATTTTAGAATCCAGTAATTCTTTTTTGTCTAAGATTTTCTGTTTGTTTCCACTTCTAGGGGGAGTATTGCTCTGTCTATGATTTGTATTGTCATATCAGCTATATGACTAAAGTGATAATAATTAAAATGATTAGCCACAGCAGAATCCATGAAATAGGTTTTCACATCCCTGGTGTGTTCCCTATACCTGATTCTGGCCTAACGTGTCGTTTTACCAACGTATTTGTTTTTCTATAAATTACAGGTAAGTAGATACACCACGAATGTGGTCTTACAGTTTGCATAGAAATCAGATATACACTGTTATCATATGTGGATTTAAAATTATTTCCAGTTTTTTATTAGTACAAGTGGTGCAATTCCTAGTTCCACATTTAAAATTGCCCTTTTTAGATAGCCAACATGTATTACTTGCATTATTTTTACATTTTACCACACTTGGGGATAATGATCTGGCTAATGTTTTAAGCTTCCTAGAAACAAACTTACACTTGTTAATAAGCGGTTTTAGAACAGGATCACCCGTCAACAAGTGCATATGTTTTCTAAGAATCTTGAGTACACTAGTAAACTGTTGAGTGTACTCTGTGATAAATACAATAGAGTCATCCAAATTATCTGCATTTTTCTGGTTTTTCCTTTCAAACCAACAGTTTTGATTTTTAACTGATATCCTACATTTTTCAAACAGTACTGGATCATATCCTCGCTTAGTGAGCCTGTCTTTTAGTTCTAATGACTGTTCATCAAATATGTTATCAGACTTCGTATTTCTATGGAGTCTTATAAACTGGCCTTTGGGTATGGCCTTGGTTAGATGGCCTGGGTGTTGAGAATTGGCATGTAAAAGGGTGTTACCGGCTGTTGGCTTTCTGTAAGCCTTAGTCATTATGTGATTATCGGTGGTGTATAGTGTAAGATCCAAAAAAATAATTTCCCTTTTATTCATTTCACCAGTGAAACTTAAACCTAGTTCATTGGTGCTGAAATAAAGCAACAAATCATGCAAAAAGTTTGGATCATTACTACTACGTGCCACCAAAAGCAAATCATCTATATATCTGACGAAGAGCACTATTCGTTCCTGCCATGGGTTAATGGGGGAGTAAACGTACATTAGCTCCCACCAGTCAACAAAAATGTTTGGAAACGCAGGGGAAAATTTTGCCCCCATGGTTGTTCCCCGTATTTGCAGATAGTTCGCTTTGTCAAATAAAAAAAGTTATGTGACAATAGAAACCACAACACATCCCTTATATACAATCTCACTGGGTCATCCAAATTGCAATCTTTGTCTAAAAAGTAATCAACAGCTTTAATACCAAGATTTTGTGGTATACTCGTATAGAGAGATGTAATGTCTGCTGTTATCCAGCAAATATTTTCCTGCCACCTGATAGTATCTAAAGTGGCTAGCAGATGCAAGGTGTCCTTTAAATAGCTCAATTGTGTTGTAGCTATAGGTTGGAGGACAGAGTCCATCCATTCCCAAAGTGGTTCTAATAATGAGCCAATGCCTGCCACTATAAGTCTACCAGGTGTACAGAACCAGTTTTTATGGATCTTGGGGACATGATGGAATATGGGTGTTATTGGATAATCTGGGATTAAAGATTCACTGTCTTTAGTAGTAAAAATACCTAGTATGATACCATCATCAATTAACTTTGTCATATCCCTTTTAAAAACCAAAGTAGAGTTACTGGGTAGTTTACGATATACTGTGGAATCAGAGAGCTGTCTACAAGCTTCTTGGAGGTAAAAGGCTTTGTCCATCTCTACAATGCTGCCGCCTTTGTCCGAATTCCTAATGAAAATTTCCTTATTGTCTTGTAAATATTTAAGTGCTACATGTTCAGTGTATTTCAGATTAAGGGCAGCAGCATTCTTGTATGTTTTTATATCTTGTTCAAGCTTCAAAATATCCTCCTGGACTGCCTTTTGATAGGCGCTGATCATAGGGCCCCTAAAGTTAACAGGATAAAAAGTAGACATGTCCCTTTTCGGTTTATGTTATGCATTTAATGGAACATCCTGGTCATTATCAGGGTTGTATAGGGCATCGAGAGTGACAACAGCACAAGTATCTTGAAAGGATAGGTGCGGTGTGTTAATAGTGTATTTATTATCAGTCTCCATGTCCATACCAATACCTGTCTCATTTATTTTTTTCCTCTTTTTCTAGGTCCCTATTAGTTAAAGCAAAAAAATGTTTTAACACTAATTTCCGAATAAATGTATTAATGTCCAATAAGGTGTTGAAGCTAGCAAACCTACTAGTGGGAGCAAAGCCCAATCCCTTTGATAATACAGCTATTTCGTCTTTAGTAAGATTGTACTGAGATATATTATAAACACTGAATCCATCAGAAATTTAAAGATCTGTATCAATTAATTATGTCTCTTCTTCTTTTTGTTCGGTTTTGCCCCTCTTTTTTCTCCATTTTCTTCTATGTCTTTTTCTTTCTCCTTTGTCCTTCACGTCTTGGCATGTACCACTTGTACTATTGTTTCCACATCTGTAAAAAAACACAAGAGGGGGGAAAAGAGGAAGTAGAGGTAGAAGGAGAAGAGGAGCAAAGAGATGAAAGAGATGAGAAGGAACTAGCAGTAGTATTGGCCTCAGAGTACAAAGTTTCACCCTCTGATGCACTGAATGCAACTTTCTTTGCATCTTTATTTTTTAGAATGGACTTTGGTCCTTTTTTGGGATTTTGTTCTGTTTTTGGAGTTGTTTAATTTTTCCATATTTACTTTTATTTGCTTGCTATAGTTGGCGAACAGCTGTCAAATTATAAACTTGATTTTGTTCAAAGTCTCTGTTAAATTAGTTTCCTTCATGGGAAGCTTGTTCCTGGTCACATTTTCTTAATACATCATCCATTTTCTTTTTATGTATCAAATATTTGGGGTTTGCTTGTAATAGTCTGAGTTCATCATTGATAGTATTCACCACTTCTTTTAATTTTGTTCTCTTCTTCTCTTTTAATCTGACCAATATATTAATAAGTTTTAATGAACACTCTGTTAGTGCTGTGTTCCATTCCCCTCAAATTCAAAGGAGGGATACTTTTTAATCCTCAGTCCCCAGGGGATCCTTTTTGCTTCTAAGTATTTATTAAAGGCCACACTATCCCACATAAGTCACATGTCAGTAATTAAATTATGCTGTAGCAACCTGAAATTTGTTCTTAGTTCACTACTGTCAGATTCAGTCTCCTCTTTAGAAAATATTTTGTCAAAAAAATTCCTTCTGATACCCATATTGAACATATCCTGTGTATCAATATGTTCTGATTTATTATCCATGATGGGTACATCATTCATAGGTAATATTCCTATAACCTCTATGTCTGCATTAATGCCTGCCATGCTAATTTAAATATTTAATTAGCACCCCCTAATACGGTACAGCATTTTGCCTTTACTCCGGAATAATTGTTCAATTAGGAATCTGATGATATGCTAGTGTGAATGCCGTAATTCCAAGATTAAATGTCAGTACATTTTTGTAGAAAAGAGACTCGTGATAAAGTTATATATATAAAAAAAAGGCATCACAACGTTATAGTACTCACAGTGTACGTTATGGAACTTTAGCCAAAGCAGCATCTAACAGGTATCCTGTGTAGGTTTAGCGGCCCCAACCGTGTTGAGACAATATGTGTACATACAGGAGAAAGCCACGGCGTGTGGCTACTCTAATCCAAAACCCGGAACTAGGGTGGAGGCAAAGGTCATCCATAGACAGGGCATATCAACCCCAAGATAGCATACCAGAGGGAAAAAATGAGCAAGTACTACTCGGAGTGTAAAATAAAAAGAAAAAATCTTTATTCAACTTCCAATAGTAAAAAATCATTGGAAGCAGTAAACACCAGACATAAAGCAGACTAACAGACAAAGAGGGAGAAACAACCTGACGCGTTTTGCGCCCCCTAGTGGTGCTTAATCAGAGGCTAAAGTGTTAGTGAACAGGTATACCTTATATACAGATAAGTTAACCCTTCCCACACCGGAATTTTTTTTTTTTTTTTAAATATAAGTTATACTTATACATTATAGCAGGATTATACCTAGAATAGATATAAGATATACATCAATACAGGATAAATTCTAGATGAAAAATTCCTTCTATTGAATCCAAAGTTAATGTGTCACCGTTATCATGAAATTTTAGAGAGATATATGTGGAGGCTAACTAGTAGAAACATGCATATGAGGCCCAGGAAATCAATAGGTATGCCACATTCCTTATTTATACCTTTAGGGACTCTAGTATTTAATTTTAGGATCCAGTATAATTCTTTTTTGTCTAAGATTTTCTGTTTGTTTCCACCCCTAGGGGGGAGTATTGCTCTGTCTATGATTTGTATTGTCATATCAGCTATATGACTAAAGTGATAATAATTAAAATGATTAGCCACAGCAGAATCCATGAAATAAGTTTTCACATCCCTGGTGTGTTCACTATACCTGGTTCTGGCCTCATGTGTCATTTTACCAACGTATTGGCTTTTACATAAATTACAGGTAAGTAGATACACCGTGAATGTGGTCTTACAGTTTGCATAGATATCTATCAGATATACACTGTTATTCTATCTCTGTATGGTCTAGTAGTTTCTTCTAAATATTGTAGCCAACATGAACACTCCAAAATATATAGTACTCCTTTATCCCTATAGTGAATGGTATCTCTGATTTCATATTCTTTACCTGTGCTTGTAGATGTATATGACTTTACTTTCTTACTGTGCTCACACGCCTTACAGCTATAGCAAGGGAAGAAGCCACATAGGTTCTTTCCTCTAAGATCTAATTTCTTTCATGACCTTCTTCTTCCCATTGTACTCACTTGGGGCCAAGATATTCTAGATTAGCGGCCTTCCTGTATACAAACATAGGTTTTTCTGATTCTCCATATCCTTATGTTGACAATTAAAAGTAGTAATAAATGGTACCCTGATTCAACTTTCTTCTTTTACCTTATCTTTCCCACCCTTCAGGATGATACTCCCGTCTTTTTCATTTACTTCATTTTTGGCTTCCTTGATTAGTTTTGTATCATAGTCACATTCCCATAGTCATGTTGCTCAACAAATGTGATATCCCCAAAAACGGCACTTCTTAGAGGTTCATATTAGTTTTACGGGTGGGAATCTATGGTAGGGACAGACGTATCATAGTGGGTCAGGCTGTCATGGGTGGGACCAAATTGTAGTAGGCCGGGTGTAGCTGGGGGGCCTGGTCAGAGGGATGCTGGCAAATAGGGTGCAGACATTATGCTGGGGGACTAGTGCCCATTTGGTGATGCCATGGCTCAAGACGTGCTTGCTTATGAGCCCACTGTTTTATGTTCTCATATACAAGAGCTTAGTTTCAAGAAAGGATACCTAGAAAAATAGTTAAATTAGATAACAGAAGTAAATTAGAAAGTTTTTTTTCTAGATCATGAAAATTTAAAGCAACATGAAACAAAATGTAATTCACCATAACATATTTAATTATGCATAGTTAAGAAAACATACAATATACTTATACATAGTTATATATTATTACCTGCTTTTACTGTAATTTACATTTGAAAACTGTGTTTTTCCCCTTTCCCTGAGAGACTGGAGTGAATTGTACAGACTGCATTAACATTACAGTGGTTGTTGGATCCTTGTAGTAGATTATTTATATCTTACCTATATCTGTCAATAGCTGGCCACTTAACAGGAGATAAGATAAACATACTCATGAAGCTTTTCAAAGGTGACATCCCTGGATTGCAAAACCAATGGTAGTTTAAATGCTTTTTAACATTTATTTTGTATGCAGCTCATTTTCAATGCTAACATACCGTTTAATGGACCAATAAAATGCTATAATTTTGAATATAGAGAATTATGGATGCACTAAGCTAGTAACTTCCCAAGCCTTCCTAACAGAATAACTACCTCCTCCAAGGTAGATATAATTAGACAAAGGAATACACTGGTGGACGGAAGGCGCAAAAAGCTGGCGCTAAAAGCTGGAAGTTAAAAACACATACAAATGACTGCTACAGCTAATTTAATAAAATTCATACATAAAAAAACAGTACAATGGGGGCAGAGCAAGCCTGGAACAGAGAAGTCACATGAGTCTGAAGCTCCATATAGATATTGGCTGAATAATAATAAAAAAGGCCACAATATAACACAGATTCAGCCACAGAAGTGAGATAAGGTGCCAAGATTAAAAGGGTGACAGAAAACAAAGCAAAATCCCCTGAAGGACTGTGGAAAATTGATCCTCAGATAATTACCAGCCGATTGAGAGCTGCGGGCGCCATCTTGGGAATAACATCTGAAGGCCCAAAGGTAACAAGATAAGTAGCATATGGGAGATACAGTAGAAGGTTAAATACTCTTGCGGATCCCTAATCATCAGCACTTCCCCCGATCACCGGGGTATAACGACTGCATAGGAACTGTTGGCTCCCTGCTTACTTGACCCATCATGGAGGACTTTTATGTATCTTTACAGACTCTTATAGAGGACCTGGGACACAGGATGGATGCTGGCTAAGAGGAGTTCACAGCCCTGTGTAAGAATTATGACACCTTTGATTGAAGGTGAATCCCTCTTTAGACACCCAAAGTCTACCACAAATCCCACCAGGAAAGCACAGCCTATCCTAAAGCTCACTGGAGCTGCCTATGAGTGAACGCCACGTAATAGATGGAGCCTCTTGGCATACAGATGCTAGCACATACACGGGACTGCCACAGATTATGCAAAGTGGGCTTGTGGAGCTGTGGAGCCTGGGTGTCGTCTGGAGCGATGCGGAAGGTCGCTGGGAGGATGTCCAGAGATGGAGAGAGCTGATCATCACAGGGGCGATCTTAATACAGCCAGAGACTCGGGCTGAGAGCCCGGACCATATACCAGGAGGTGTTGTATTCATGTCCGCTGATCTGGCTGGTAACCATATTGGTCAAAGGCATGACATGGCCCACCTTGTCAGCAGTTTCCTTGCCATTATCCCTGCTGGTCACCTCAGATCTAGGATCGGCTGATTTTTTTTTCTTATTTAACCAGAGAACGATGGCCTATCCTGCCATTTCTAACTGCAGGGACATTACCGACCTTTGACTTACAGACTGAGCATTCAATACGCTCCTACATAACGAGATGGCAGTAAAGTTTGTTTAAGGTACTATAATATCAATAAATTTAAGGACATTTTCAGTTGACCTTTGGTTAGGTGGACTCTGTATTAGACTCTGAGATACACATATAGTATGTTGCTGTGCATTGTCTGCTTTTGTAGATAATCTTGGGATAGAACATAATGGATATACACCCTTTTTCACTAATCTGAGCCTGCACATATACCTTAATGTCCGTACTCATAGGGAAATCACCTAGACTATAGTATTGTTTCAGTAGGCCAATATAAAATGGAGTATCCCAGCACTGCACTAGGTGGCCCTCCCACAAAGGATCTTTCCCTTTATGGGTTTGTAAGTTTACTAAGTGCCCTCTTATTTGTTTTGTTTTCTCCCATTAGCGTGGCATGTAGATTAGCAATCACTAGGTTTCAATGCATTGCCTATGTTAAAGATTTTACAGAAAATGAATCTCCTAGTACTGGGTTCAGTCCTATTGTCTGCGGCCGAGGCAGTAGGACATACTGGGTAAGGTAGGATTACTATTTATTCCTTTATAGAACCTTGTGATAAGCGACCTAGAGGCTAAATGTACGAAAGATCCACCTATGATTTAATGACTTGTATGTATTGGTGCACCTTTCTTCTTATTTATGTGTAGGCTGAACATTAAGTTAAAGATTTTAAATAAATAAAACTTACTCCAGTAGATACTATACACTTTCCAGTGTGTAGAAGCATTTATTTAATATTAGTGGCTGCCCGGTACTGAAAATTACTTGATTACCCCTATTTCATACCAGAGACAAAGATGAGCAGAATGCCTGTTGGTTTAATTAATATTTTTACTATAGCCCAGAACTAAATACAGACTATATAACTATATAGTTCTTTTACAAAGTCTTGTAGGCTCAGAGTAACTCTCCATGTGCTCCATACATAGGAAATTTTAGAGTTTCATTTTCTACTGGAGACATTGGTGAGCAAACTGTCTGTTGGTTTACTTAATACTATCACCATGGCTCAGAACTAAATATAGTGGATATAGTTATATAGTTCTTTTACAAAGTTTGGTAGACTCAGAGTATCTCCCCGTGCGCTCCATATATAGGAATTTTAAGAGTTTTAAGCTCTAATTAAAGTGCAATTGGCAAGAACCCAAATTCACATTATCAATTACTAATGTGTGTTAGCTATAACTAATAGACTAATCTATATGAATTATGTTATAGGAGGTGATATTCTTTGGTACATTATTGCATTAGGAGTTATCTTGATCTCCTCCTCCACCCCCCTCCCCTTTTATACACACCTAACAACAATATATTCAGTAGCATTTTATTTATCATGGGATTAGGTGGTTGCCACACACCCCAGTGCTTAGACTGGGATTTACAAAGAGCTGCTTTGTTCCGCTATTTTGTATCACATTTTGATTCATAATATAGAAATGCTTTATTGATTTATACTTTTACAATAAATGTTTATATTTCTACATACTAAATGTTCAAAAGAGATATTAGGAGATAAGAACATCAATTTATATGTTACTTCAGATTATCATTCTAGTATATTAAAAGGGCTAGTATATATGTTTCTGATCACAAATGTAATGTTATTGCTAAGAGGAATTAGCCATGAGGTTTTAAGATTTAAATTAGAGTTATAAATAAGGTACGGATGTGTGCATAAATTTAAGCAAATGTTTAGGGTACTTGCATAAGCTAGAGAGGGTGATATTGCCCTAGGTAGAGAAGATACAGGTAGCACACTGTTTGTTATATTTTGAATGTCAATATGTTTTGCATCAGTCTGTCTGTACTATTTTGTCTTCTTTGACATATGTTGTATGATTATGGTACCTTAAAGGACCAGTCAACACATTAGATTTGCATAATCAACAAATGCAAGATAACAAGACAATGCAATAGCACTTAGTCTGAACTGCAAATCGGTAGTAGATTTTTTCATAACAAATTTCAAAGTTATGCATATTTCCACTCCCCTTGTACCATGTGATAGCAATCAGCCAATCACAAATGCATATACGTATAGTCTGTGAATTCTTGCACATGCTCAGTAGGATCTAGTGACTCAAAAATTGTAATTATAAAAGACTCTGCACTTTTTTTTTTAATGGAAGTAAATTGGAAATTTGTTTAAAATTACATGCTGTATCTGAATCATGAAAATTTAATTTAACCTGAGTGTCCCTTTAATAAAAAGAAAAAAAAGAAAAAAAAAAAACAGTATAATAACACATCTAATAAATTAATATACTAGGACATCTCCCAAATCAATAAATAGATTAATAAGAACCCTCAAAAGATAAAACAACTGATAAGGGTACTAAAATCAGTAAAAAGAGTACAACTCGAAACCAGAGCATGTATCTGTGGCACAAAAAGCAAGACAAAAACAGCACTGACACAGTACTGTCCTGATTCCATTAATACCCACAATGCTTCGCTAGAGAAATAGACTCCGGTGTTTAGAGTACAGGACCTAGTGCAAAGTTGGATGGATACTTAGTTGCCGTCATGGGACATAGATAAAGAGGTGCAGTAGACTAACCTCTCATGAGCCTTAAGAGAATCCTTGGATACCTCTTAGTCCGTAGGTTATCTGTACTTGATCCCTTCTTTAAGTTTAAAGAAGTGATCAAGTGCAGATATCCTACATACTAAGAGGTATCTCTTAAGGCTCATGAGAGGTTAGTCTACCTGCTGCTCTTTATGCGGATATCTATGTCTTGTGATGGCAACTTAGTATCCGTCCAACTTTGCTCTAGGTTCTGAACTCTTAAAACCGGAGTCTATTTCTAACGAAGCATTTGTGGGTATTAACGTAATCAGGACTGACCTGTGTCAGTGCTGTTTTTGCCCTGCTTTTTGTACCACAGATACATGGGGGTAGATTTACCAATGTGCGGGCAGACATGATTCGCTCTAGTGGATCATGTCCGCCGCACATCGATAAAAGGCATTTATAATTGCACATGCAGTTCTAGTGAAATGCTTGTGCAATGCCGCCCCTGCACATTTGCAGCCGCTAGCAGGGGGTGTCAATCAACCCGATCATATGTGATCGGGTGGATCGCTGTCCGCCGCCTCAGAGGTGGCGGACGAGTTAAGGAGCAGTGGTCTTAAAGGGACATTGAACCCATTTTTTTTTTTTCTTTCGTGATTCAGATAGAGCATGCAATTTGAAGTAACTTTCTAATTTCCTCCTATTAATATTATTATTGTCAGGCATTTGTAGAGCGCCAACAGATTCCGCAGTGCTGATCAATTTTTCTTCGTTCTCTTGCTATCTTTATTTGAAAAAGAAGGCATCTAAGCTTCTTTTTGGGTTTAGGACTCTGGACAGTACTTTTTTTTTGGTGGATGAATTTATCCACCAATCAGCAAGAACAACCCAGGGTGTTCACCAAAAATGGGCCGGCATCTAAACTTACATTCTTGCATTTTAAATAAAGATACCAAGAGAAAGAAGAAAATTTGATAATATGAGTAAATTCGAAAGTTGCTTAAAATTTCATGCTCTATCTAAATCACGAAAGAAAATTTTTGGGTTCAGTGTCCTTTTAAGACCGCTGCTTCTTAATTCCTGATTCCGGCGAACCTAAAGGCTTGCACGGAATAAGCTGGTTGACAGCTTAATAAATTGGCCCCATGGTCTGGTGGTTTCAAGTTATGTACTTTTTACTGATTTTAGCACCCTTATCAGTTATTTTATCTTTTGAGGATCCTTATTAATCTATTAATTGATTTAAGGTGGTTTTCAACTTTTATGCCTTTTTTTTTTTTTTGCATTGTCTTTTATAGATTAACAATACTATCTGGGAGATGTCCTAGTATATTAATTTATTAGATATGTTATTATACTGTTTTATTTATGTATGAATTTTATTAAATTAGCTGTAAAAGTCATTTGTGTGTGTTTTTAACTTCCAGCTTTTAGCAAATGCTATAATTTGTTAGAGCATGGCATATTCCATTAAACCCCCACAAAGGAGTTAAAGACATTGTTAAAATACTGCTTGGGACCCGCACAGCACTGCTGGTCCGGAGCAGAAACTTACGCTGATCCAGTCAGCAGCACTAGTTTTACAGCTGTGTCATGCAACTATTGCTGCTGACTGGATCAGTATTAGTTTCCGCTTGGGAGCAGCAGTTCTTTGTGGGTTCCAAGCAGTACTTTAACTATGTGTTTAACCATTTAACACTCATTAAATACGTAAAGTTGCTGTTTCGCTAAGGATAAAATGGCATGCTCTAATGAATTAGTGCATTTAATTTTATTACTATAACTATGCTCTTTAAAGATTTTTGTTGTCATCACCAAGGAGTAAAATTAAAGGGACACTGAACCCAAATTTTTTTTTCCTTTCATGATTCAGATAGAGCATGAAATTTTAAGCAACTTTCTAATTTACTCCTATTATCAATTTTTCTTCGTTCTCTTGTTATCTTTATTTTAAAAGCAGGAATGTAAATCTAAGCAGCCAGCCCAATTTAGGTTCACCACCATGGATAGTGCTTGCTTATTGGAGGCTTACATTTACCCACCAATAAGCAAGCATTATCCAAGTTCTCAACCAAAAATGGGACGGCTCCTATGCATCACATTCCTGCTTTTTAAATAAAGTTTGCAAGAGAACGAAGAAAAATTGATCATAGGAGAAAATTAGAAAGTTGCTTAAAATTGCATGCTCTATCTGAATCATCAAAGAAAAAAAATTGGGTTTAGTGTCCCTTTAACAGCTGCAGCAGAAATTACATGTGCGTTTCATATTTCCACAAAAAACATGGAGTCCTTCAAATATATAGTTAAGATTACTAATGATTTGAACTAAATATTCAATGTGTCTAAATATTTGATCTGAGCAACCAATATGATTTGGATATTCTAGATAGAATATTCTACTTTACTATATTTGTTCTCTATTTTAAATTCTGTATTTTTTCCTTCTTTCCAGGGGAATTGGAAAACAAGGTTTCCAGTGCCAAGGTAAGTAACTATTTGTGTGCCATATTTTGTATTGGCTTCTGCGTTATCACACCTCTCAGGAGAATGCCCACTGCTAAAAATCAGCAGCTGTGCTAGGAAGCAAATTATTAATTTATTCTGAAATGTTCTGTTTATTCCAGTAGATAACACAGACTCACAGTTTTTCAGAGGCAAAGAAATAAATAAAATATAAAATAACTGTAAAGAAATGGCTGTACACTTCTGGGTTGATTTATATTGTATACATTGTGAATATTTGTGCAATGGCTGTGTCTAAATACTATAATATTATACTATTGAGTATTTATGCAATTAAAGATAGAAGTAATTTATACTTATTTAAAAAAAAGTTAAAAGGCCATTACAGTGGAAAACGTATGCGCTCTAATTTGTTAGAGCATGTCATTTTAACACTAGCGGATCTGCAGTGCTAGGTGTGTATCACCCTCAAATGTGTTAAACACATAGTTAAATTATCACTTGGGAGCCACCGAGCGATGCTGGTTCTTAGGGGAAACTGATGGTCACTCAATCAACAGCAGTAATCTCACAGCTGGACCGAGAGTAACAAAATAAAACTGCAGCTATTTATTGAGTTTATGAATGTTTTTGCCCTACATGAATTGATGAATATACACATGAAATGGCACACTAGACAGATGGTAATCATTAGGCAGTATCTTCTCGTTAGGAATTGATTTAGATTTCGGTTTGAAGTATTGTATTCTGTATCACCTGGCAGTGCTGTTTAGCAGCATCAACCATTCCCCCTGTGTTTTGTCTTAGAAAAATATTTTCAAAGCTTTGACACCGGATGATGCAATTATAAATGGTGGATTGTACATTTCATTATTTTCTCAAATTAAAGGAGCAATAATAAATGTGCGAGAGAATTGTATTATAGCACTGTTGCATGAAAGAGGTTAAACACACAGTTAAATGCAGCTACAGAATGGCAATACAAATATGTCATCCCTGATTGGCTTCCTTCCACACCAGTAGTACATTGCTGCTCTGCAGATGACTTTATCTATGTGTCTAACCAATTTGAAGCAAAAGTGCAATAATA
Source organism: Bombina bombina (assembly GCF_027579735.1). NCBI lineage: Eukaryota > Metazoa > Chordata > Amphibia > Anura > Bombinatoridae > Bombina > Bombina bombina. The sequence continues at coordinate 158,961,065 of NC_069506.1, read as the reverse complement.
CTATTTTCTAGCACCTTAGAACAGTATATTAATGCTCCTTCATGTCTGTTACATGAACAACATATGCATTGACCTTGAATAAGGAGGGAAGACATTGGGTCATAGTGATAGGGACATAGTAATAGCACAAGTTTTACTTTGCACTGTGCAGTGTAATCTATATAAATATAGAAAGAAAAGATGTAATCCAGACCCCTTCAGAAACTACTGAACTAGGGACACTCCCCTGTAGTAGCTGTTTTGCTGGCTGCTGTAGTAGCTTTTATTTTCAACATAACAAGACTGCCTATATCAGAATCTGATCTCACATAGGAGAAAAAGTGCATGTACTCAGTCTGTACTCTATGAGCTACCTGTAAGGTGTGTACAGCGAGGTGCAAAGACATTGGCTGTGCCATAATAATCCCTTACCATTTACAGTGCTACCATAGAAATGTGCAGTGCTAATGAGGTGTGTGAAAAGTGCAAAAAGTTAAGCACATAGTTAGATTAAGGTCCATAGCAGCAATGCACGACTGGGAACTAGCTGAAAACATCTGGTGAGCCAATGACAAGAGGTGCATGTGTGTATTATTATTATTATCATCAGTTTTTTGTAGAGCCCCAACAGATTCAGCAATGCTAACCACCAATAAGCAGCTAGCTCCCAGTAGTGCATTGCTGCTTCTGAGTCTACCTAGGTATAGTTTTCCACAAAGGACACTATTGTGCATGCAGGTAAAGAGGTAGGTAAAGAGGTGAATAATATTTACTACCAGCACTTGGGTCGGCAAGTCTATGATCATGTAGTGTCCCTTATGTGCAATAATATGACTTTGTGGAGTGTGAGTTGGTTTAGGACAAGTTAGAGTGGCTCTGAGAGGAAGTTCAGATGTTTGATGAGTAGATGGTCACAGCTGGGTCTATGGTCAGAGAGATCTATATTTCAGCTTCTGCAGGCTGCAAAATTGTGGTACACCTGTGAAAATGCAACACGATTATGTTTCACTAAACATCAGATTGCAGCAGAAGTGCTAGAGCATCTATCAGGCAGTGCTAGTCACTGATATGCAAGAAATCTGTCCCAGCAAATTGTATAATTCTTTTGTAAAACTCATTGTTTCGAATGCACCATATTAAGTATTTCAATTAATTGGTTGATGCTTTATTGATTAGTTAACAAGCAGGGGTTAAAAGATGTGAATTACTAATCTTGCCTAATGAAAACCAGTATTAACACAATAAAAACTGGGTACACTGGGTACACATCCTATGACACATCCTATGAATTACAAAACACAATAACACAACAGATTGAAAGTCTGGCACTATATCTGAAGCACACAGCCAGATTAAAAGTAAAGTGGAAGAGTTGGTTTTAGAATTTGGCAAAATAGTGATAAACTCAGGGTCACTTCAAGTCGGTCTCTCCGTCCCTGGGTCCCTAACCTACAGCCACACAATTGTAATTTCCCTACACACATACAGAACACGGAAATGGACTGCACTCTCAAACCGGACTTGACACGCATCTTAAAACCCTGCAAAACTAACAGCCGTGGGTGCTCACCTTCATTCATAGACATTTGTATGTATGTATTGGGTACTTGTAAAGCGCAGCTAATCACCTGTAAGGGTCTCAAGGAACTGCTCATTTTATCGACTTCAGAAGGATGAAAGGCTGGGAGGACCTCACCGGGGATCGAACCTGCTAGAGAGCTCAGCCACAGTGCCTTAGCATGCTGAGCTATCTGTCCGGCTTATCTGCACAACAAATGTTGTTGTTTTACCTTCTGTGGTTTACAATAAAATGGATCACTGATTAAGTTAAGTTCTGCATCATTATAATCTCCATTCCACTCTAGATTATTCAGATATACTCAGTCTCCTAGACTTGGACTCCTCCCCTTGGTTATTTGGGCTCACCCATAGCTAAGTACCCCACCCACCTTCCACCCATAGGGTTGATTTATCAAGATGTGGCAGACAGGGGCGCACATTTGCACCACTGTCCGCAGCAGCTCACCTCTGGCGGCCTGAATTCTACTGCCGGAATTCAGCATTGCACAAGAACGCAATTTTGCACTCTTTGGCAAGGCCACCCCCTGCCCACGCAAAACAATCACGCGCGGGCAGGAGCTGTCAATCTCCTCGATCAGACAAGACCAAGGAGATTGAAATGCTCCACCTAAGAGGTGGCGAAAGGTTAGGGAAGCAGCAGTCATCAGACCGCTGCAGGTTAAATAGGGACTGCAGGTTCTCTTGTTCTGCTGAAGGGTTTCATAAATCGACCCCATAGTCTACCTAGAGTCTGCCTATAACGGCAGGTTAGGATCTCTGTTATTGATAATATATTGGAGAAGATCCAAAGGAATCAAGAATCTTTTAATATAGTCAATAGGAGAAAATAACAATCTAGTTGTAAGAGAGAAATAAATACAGCTATATAAATAATAATGGTTATTATAAAACATGTGATAATGTTATTTGTTTCCCTTGGGTAATACTAAATGATAAATGTATTTTGTACCTTTGTAACATATGCTATTTTGTATCCAGTACAAATTACAATCACTAACTTCATTGTTGTACAATATTTGTTTCTTTTTTTGTATGCAAGCTTCAAATATGACACCAGTTTACTTTACGTGATAGTAACTGATACAATATACTGCAATGAATATCATATTGCACTTTCTGCAAATTGAGTGCTTTCACACTTAAAAAAAAATTCTGTTGCAGATTTTTTTTTTATCACAGCTTCTCTTGAAAACTATCCATTAGGATATTTGGAAAAAAAATAGTGATCAGTATCCACATGTAATTATATATACTGCCTATTTCTGTGTGTGTCTTTACTTGTTTCATACCCTTATTAATAAAGTTTTATTTTATTTTTAATATATGAATATGCAAACACTGCATACCTGAGACTGCTAATCATATCCTTTTTTTTTTTCTTTTTTTTTTCTTTCTTTTTTCTTTTTTGTAAAAAACACAAAACGTTGTTCATGGCAAAAATACATCCTCTGAATGGCATAAGGGAGTAGAGCTGTGCAAAAAAAAAAAAAAAAAGAAATAAAGTCTGGGCAAGGGGCAACATTCAGCAATATTAAAATTTGTTCTTTCCCCCTAAAGCATAGGAGTCAATTCCGATCCATTAGAGCAGTGATTTTTAACCTTTTTTTTGCTGTGGCACACTTTTTTTACATAAAAAAATCATGTGGCACACCACCATCCCAAAATTTTAAAAAAATCACACATTGTTGCCTAATACAGCATATATATATATACACATACACACAAACACACACATACTGTATGTATTGTGCTGTTATGCCATTCCTCCTACAAACTACCCCTGCACTGGGAGTAAAAAACAAGCAAAGTTTAAAAAATATGTCACACTGTTGTCAGTCTGCCGTGGCACACCTGAGGATCTCTCATGGCACACTAGTGTGCCACGGCACACTGGTTGAAAAACACTGCATTAGAGATACTTATCTAATGATTTTCTATTTCACCATTAAATATGGAGAATTTTGTAGATAAATCAGTTGCACTTTTAAAGTGTCATAATAGATCTCATCATTTTCTATTTGAAGATAAAGTGGTTCATTAAAGTTATGCTTTAAGTATGTGTCTCTAAATAAAGATTATGTATACACAAATCAACAAACATATATATTCTACATGGTGATGACTTTTCACTACTTGCTGACTTCATTTTCCAAACAACTTTGAGATTCAATGAGATTGTAGTGGGCAATATCTATTATTCTAAATGACCTTTTTTTTAGCTTGGAATAAAAAAAAAAATTCTCTCATTTCTGTGTACTCTGTATGTGTCCATCTATTTTTGTATTGCTGGAAGCTGCCTTCCTGCTGAGATGTGAATTGCACCACCACTAATGAGATTGCCCCCTACTGGTACGTCAGACACAAACACGGTCTCGTACCACTATGTATCTTCCCACTGCTGGAGCTAAAGTATGTACATTACAGTACAGGGCACAACAGGGAGATCTGATTATAACCTTAACAATGTTTAATTTATGCTGAATCTCTTAATATATCACAAGATGGGTTATGCCTCAGCTAAGCTATTGTTGGAATATGGTCACCACAGAATATTTAGTATGCACATATAGTAATAAGCCACTTTACTGATGCGTCTTACTGATCTGTGTCATGTTACTAGAACAAAAGGCTCTAGGCCCAAGCATCTTCGTAAAATAATAATGACATGACCAGGGATAGTCAAGGTGTCCGTACATGGACACTGGTGTCTGTGACTAGCCCTTGCAGTGTCCGCCACAACCCTAGTATATCTTTTCTTTCTGATTAAATAATAGGAATACAAAAAAATATGTAGTGTGAATAAAGTTTGTGGCTTGTCAAGAGACTGTTAGCGATATTGGGTGATAAGTTATGGAATAAATAAAGCCTGAGTGAAATACTGGATGTGCATCTGCATCTGTTTAATAACACCCAGATCTATACAAAGACACAGTAGTGACACTGGGACATGCGTATAGCCAGAAAAGGGCTGGTTATAGGGTCAGTGGTATCTGCATCAGTATAATAACAACCAGCGCTATATAATGACACAGTAGTGACACTGGCACATGGGTATAGCCAGAGGAGGGCTGGTTATAGGATCAGTGGTATCTGCATCAGTATAATAACACCAAGCACTATACAAAGACACAGTAGTGACACTGGCACATGCGTATAGCCAGACAATGGCTGGTTATAGGGTCAGTGGTATCTGCATCAGTATAATAACACCCAGCACTATACAAAGACACAGTGGTGACACTGGCTCATGGGTATAGCCAGAGGAGGGCTGGTTATAGGATCAGTGGTATCTGCATCAGTATAATAACACCCAGCACTATACAAAGACACAGTAGTGACACTGGCTCATGGGTATAGCCAGAGGAGGGCTGGTTATAGGATCAGTGGTATCTGCATCAGTATAATAACACCAAGCACTATACAAAGACACAGTAGTGACACTGGCACATGCGTATAGCCAGACAATGGCTGGTTATAGGGTCAGTGGTATCTGCATCAGTATAATAACACCCAGCACTATACAAAGACACAGTGGTGACACTGGCTCATGGGTATAGCCAGAGGAGGGCTGGTTATAGGATCAGTGGTATCTGCATCAGTATAATAACACCCAGCACTATACAAAGACACAGTAGTGACACTGGCTCATGGGTATAGCCAGAGGAGGGCTGGTTATAGGATCAGTGGTATCTGCATCAGTATAATAACACCAAGCACTATAAAATAATGTTTTTAATTTTAACTGTACCTTGGTGTCCTTCACTAAGCTCTGTACTTTGGAAAATGACCGCCACAGCCTTTGGCTGTGCCTATCCCTGGACATGACTGTGTAAGTCACTGAACAAATACATTTTAATAAATAAATATATATTGCCTTTACATTAATAACATTTTTTTTGTTAGTTTTATTTCTTTAAAGGGACACTAAACCCAAAAAATTTCTTTCATGATTCAGGTAGAGAATACAATTTTAAATAACATTCCAATTTACTTTTATTAACTAATTTGCTTTGTTCTTTAGTTATCCTTTGTTGAAGAAATAGGAATGCATATGGGTGAGCCAATCATCACACAAAGCATCTAAATGCATTTACCAATCAGCAGCTGCTGAGCCTTTCAGCAAAGAATATCCAGAGAATGAAGCAAGTTAGATAATAGAAGTAAATTAGAAAGTTGTTGCATTCTCTTTCTAAATCATGATAGAAAGAAATTGGGTTTCATGTCCCTTTAACTAAATATTATCACATTGTTTTAGCCAGAAGCTATTGTTTAGTTTATTAAATGGACAGAAAATCCCATATTTTTCCATTTATGAATGAAATAAAGCAAACATTTTAAGTGAATTTCCATTTTACTCCTATTATCAAATATATTTTGTTCACTTTGTAAATTTTGTTGAAGAGTATAGCTAGATAGGCTCTAAAGCAGTGATGACTAAACTTGGCACACCTGATGCTTCTGAACTACATTTGCCATGATGATTACCTAGACTTCTAAATACCTAAGCATCATGGGAAATGTAGTTCCAAAAATATATGGGGTGCCAAGGTTAGCCATCACTGCTCTAGAGCATTCATGTGTCTGGAGCACTATATGGCATTAGTTTTGCACTAATGCTTTAAACAATGTTATATACTTTTGAACACTAGATGGCAGCAGTCCATAGGAACATGCAAGCTCATGAGCCTATCCAAGTATGCTCTTCAACAAAGGACAGCAAAGGAACAAAGTGAATTTGATAATAGGGGTAAAGAGGGATTTTTTTTTTTAATTGTACACTATGAGGGATATTTATCAAGCCGGCAACCGCAGATATGCTGGAATTCCGCAGCATAATTGTGGCGAGCCTGATTCGACCTAGTTATCAAAGCCTACAGACCGTCAAAAGTTGAAATTTGTGACGCCAGTCTCAATCCGACACAGATCGATGCTTACGTCATTACAGATGTTCCGAATAGAAATTCGGCACTATCTGATAACTTTTGCAAGCTATCAAATTTTTAACAGGTACGCTCGCCACTATTCCGGCCCAGCGTACCTGGTTTTCAATCCGCCACCCTGGAGGCCGCGGATGCCATAGGAATCAATGGGAGTCTGAAAGCAGTGAAAGCTTATGTTCGTTGCTGCCAGATATCCCATTGATCTCTATGGTATAAAACAAATTACATTTACACCTAACACCCTAACATAACCCCCGAATCTAAATACCCCTAATTTGCCACCCCCAACATAGCCGCCACCTACATAATGTTATTAACCCCTATTCCGCCGCTCCTGGACCCTGCCGCCACTAAATAAATATATTAACCCCTATTCCGCTGCTCCCGGACCCCGCAGCAACTAAATAAATAAATGAACCCCTATCCCGCCGCTCCCGGACCCTGCCGCAACTGTAATAAAATTATTAACCACAAAACCCCTGGCCTCCCACATCACTACCACTAACTAAACCTATTAACCCCTAAACCGCCAGCCCCCCACATCGCCAGAAACTAAATGAAGCTATTAACCCCTAAACCTTACCCGCTAACTTTACATTAAATATTAACTCATCCCTATCTTATAATAAATTAAAACTTACCTTTAGAATTAAAATAAACCATTTTAAATTATTAATTAACCTACCCTAACTATTATCCTACAATTACATTAAACTATATTAACCTATTAATTAACCTACCCTAACTATTATACTAAAATTACATTAAACTATATTAAACTATTAATTAACCTACCCTAACTATTATACTAAAACTACATTAAACTAACAATTATATTAACTATATTACATATTTGAAAACCTAACCCTACTCAAGTTATTTATATCTACTATAAAAAATTACTAAATTACAAAAAAATAACAAGTAAGTTACAAAAAATAAAAAAACACTAAGTTACAAAAATTTAAAAAACACAGTATCAAAAATAAAAAAGAATTTCACCTAATCTAAGAGCCCTATCAAAATAAAAAAGACCCCCCCAAAAAAAATAAAAAAAACACCTAGCCTACATTAAACTACCAATGGCCCTTAAAAGGGCCTTTTGCAGGGCATTGCCCCAAAAAAAATCAGCTCTTTTACCTGTAAAAATAAAATACAAACACCCCCCCCCAACAGTAAAACCCACCACCCAACCAACCAACCAACCCCCCCAAATAAAACCCTATCTAAAAAATCTAAGCTCCCCATTGCCCTGAAAAGGGCATTTGTATGGGCATTGCCCTTAAAATGGCATTTAGCTCTTTTACTGCCCAAAGTCCCTAAGCTAAAATTAAAACCCACCCAATAAATCCTTAAAAAACCTAACACTAACCCCCGAAGATCCACTTACAGTTTTTGAAGACCCAACATCCATCCTCAGCAAAGCCGGCAGAAGTCCTCAGCAAAGCCGGCAGAAGTCCTCATCCAAGCGGGCCGAAGTCTTCATCCAAGCAGGCAGAAGTCTTCATCCAGACGGCATCTTCTATCTTCATCCATCCGGCACGGAGTGGCTCCATCTTCAAGACATCCGGTGTGGAGCATCCTCTTCTTCCGATGGTCAACGACGAATGAAGTTTCCCTTTAAGGTACGTCATCCAAGATGGCGTCCCTTACATTCCTATTGGCTGATAGAATTCTATCAGCCAATAGAAATGAAAGGGTAAAAAGCTACATTCTATTGACTGATTGGAATAGCCAATAGAATGCAAGCTCAATCCTATTGGCTGATTGGATCAGCCAATAGAATGAAAGTGCAATCCTATTGGCTGATTGCAGCAGCCAATATCATTTTTCCCCTTTAATTCCTATTGGCTGATGGATGAAGATAGAAGATGCCGTCTGGATGAAGACTTCTGCCCACTTGGATGAAGACTTCGGCCCGCTTGGATGAAGACACATGCCGGCTTCGCTGAGGGCTTCTGCCACTTGGATGAGGATGGATGTCCGGTCTTCGAAAACTGTAAGTGGATCGTCGGTGGTTAGTGTTAGGTTTTTCTAAGAATTTATTGGGTGGGTTTTAGCTTAGGGACTTAGCTTAGGGGCAGTAAAAGAGCTAAATGCCCTTTTAAGGGCAATGCCCATACAAATGCCCTTTTCAGGGCAATGGGGAGCTTAGGTTTTTTAGATAGGGTTTTATTTGGGGGGGTTGGTTGTGATGGTGGTGAGTTTTACTGTTGGGGGGGTTTTTGTATTTTATTTTTACAGGTAAAAGAGCTGATTTCTTTGGGGCAATGCCCCAAAAAAGGCCTTTTTAATGGCTATTGGTAGTTTAGTGTAGGCTAAGGGGGTTTTGTTTTGGGGGGGGGGTCTTTTTTATTTTGATAGGGATCTTAGATTAGGTGTAATTCTTTTTTATTTTTGATACTGTGGTTTTTTATCTTTTGTAACTTAGTGTTTTTTATTTGTTGTAACTTATTTGTTATTTTTTTTTGGAATTTGCAATTAGGTTTAATAGTAGATTTAAATAATTTGAGTAGGGTTAGGTTTTTAAATATGTAATATAGTTAATTTAATTTTTAGTTTAATGTAATTTTAGTATAATAGTTAGGGTAGGTTAATTAATAGTTTAATATAGTTTAATGTAATGTTAGTATAACATTTAGGGTAGGTTAATTAATAGTTTAATTTAGTTTATTTTAATTCTAAAGGTAAGTTTAAATTTATTATAAGAAAGGGATGAGGTAATTATAATGTAAAGTTAGAGGCATGTTAGGTTTAGGGGTTAAAATTTTAATTTAGTTTATGGCGATGTGGGGGGCTTGCGGTTTAGGGGTTAATAAGTTTAGTAAGTGGTAGTGATGTGAGAGGCCAAGGGTTTAGGGGTTAATACATTTATTTAGTGGCGGTGGGGTCCGGGAGCGGCGGGATAGGGGTTAAAACATTTATTTAGGTGGCGGTGGGGTCCGGGAGCGGCGGGATAGGGGTTAATAACTTTATTAAAGTTGCGGTGGGGTCCGGGAGCGGCAGGATAGGGGTTAATACATTTATTTAGTTGCAGAGGTGTCTGGGAGTGGTGAGATAGGGGTTAATAACTTTATTAAAGTTGCAATGGGGTCCGGGAGTGGCAGGATAGGGGTTAAACATTTTAGTATAGTGGCAGTGTTTAGTGACAGGGTATAAATAAAGTTTGGAAAAAGCCGAATAGCAGCGAGATCGATGACTGTTAGTTAACAACAGTCTGCTGCTCATCACCTTGTACTTGGTGCGCAGCTTTTTGTCGACTTTTTTTTTATAAATATGGAGATCGTATTGAGGTCCACGGCAGCGATGTTAGGCAATGTTAGGCGAGCGTATTGGTGCAGGTGAATGCAGCACAGTTGACAGCTTGATAATTCGGCCTCCTAGTCTGAATCATAAAAATAAATGTAGGTTTCATGTCCCTTAAATTAAAAAAAACAGCAGCTTATTTTTAAAACCACATGGCTCCATGTATTAAGCAGCAAATGCTGCCAAGGAGCCCTTGCTGCTTCTTACCATCTCCACCACCTCTGAGTTGGAGAATAGAAACCCCCCCGAACATGTTAATGTTAGTTCAGGGTGATTGACAGGCCCTGTTCAATTGTGATTGGTTGCACGTTTGCAGGGGGCAGTGCTGCACAATCAATGGCTTGTGTATTAGTACCTAGGAACAGCAGATGTACAGTACGTATTGCTCCTTCGCCATGAAGCCAGGTGGGCAGGTTCCTAAGGCAGTAACCTTGCCGCACACCAGCATTATAAAGGGGTGCGCACGGTTTAAGACTATAAACATACAGATCAAGCATATCTATACTGAATAATTAAATAGTATCAGTTATTCCTCTAGTAAAACATTTAAAAAAATATTTGAAATTTTGATGCATCATAAATCATCTTTCTACTTATTTGCTTGAAGTGCAAAATAAGTATTGTCCCCAGCAATATATAATTATTTTAAAAAATTATCTATAAATTACATTATTTTAATCCCCAAACCAGCACCTTCTGCTTGCTCATCCCACTAGTCAGAAAAGGTAAATGCTGATTGGTCCATACTCATTTAGGTACGTTCATTGTGCAGAACAACCATTTAAAGGGATATGAAACCCAAAAAATAACATACCATTTTAAAAAAGTTTCCAATTTAATTCTATTATCAAATTTGCTTTATTCCCATGATATTTTGTGTTGAAGAAATACCTAGGTATCTGCATCTAGAGCACTATATGGCAGTTACTAGTGTTGCCATCAAGTGCTATTGCAAATGGATAAAATTTTTGCAAAAGTGCTGCCATATAGTGCTCCAGAAATGGGCCGGCTCCTGAGCTTTTGTCCCTGCTTTTCAATAAAAGATACCAAGAAAATGAAGAAATATTGATAATAGAAGTACATTAGAAATTTGTTTAAAATTGCATGCTCTAATTTAAATATGAAAGAAATGTTTTGGTTTTCATTTGTCTTTAACATTTGAGAAATGTCTAAATCATCATTGGAGGTGTGCAGAAGGTAGCAGTCTAGGATTAAAATCAAACCATTTGGGAGTAACAATTTTAACAATAATATAAAATAACATTCAACATAAAGTTATGCTTAGGACTAATAGCCCAATTTCTTTTTTGGTTACAGGTATTTTAGTGTTATCATGACATATAATTATCTTGGGTACAATAAGATTAGTTTACAAATAACTGAACACTTTTAATTAGAGTAAAAAGTTACGTAATTTTTATTTGCTGTAATAGTTAATCTATACTTAAAGGGACAGTCTTGTCAAAATTAAATTTTCATGATTCAGATAGGACGTGCAATTGTAAACACCATTCCAATGTCTTTGTATAACAAATTTGCTTTGTTCCCTGGGTATTCTTTGTTGAAAGCTAAAACTAGGGGCGCAATCCGATATACGGCGTAGTTTTCGGCGCAAGCGAGGGAACCCGCGCCGCCCATAATTTCACCTCGCACATCGGGCTATCCAATATACGGCGCCGTCACATGCTAAAGTGGCGTAAGTAGGACAAACTGGCGTTGTTCCGAAAGTGCGCAAATACACATTTTAGTCGTCGCAAGTACTTACGCCAGTGTTTTGTTCACGTAAAGTCTCAATAAAGTGTAGTTTTATGCAAAGACTCGTAAAAATTACCCTCGACTCCATCTAAAACTGCGCAACGTAATTACACTATTCAAAAGTCATATATAAACATGCGCAGCAGCCATTTTCTTCAGTGTGTTTGGATGGTTCGTTGAGCTACAGCACACTACAGTGAGTTTAGGATTAGTAAGAGTAGTGAGAGAGGCGCAGCATAATAGTTAGTTAAGTCGGATTTTTGTTTGGGTAAGCTTGTACATTTACTTACACTTATTTTTACATATTGCACACATATTGCATACATACATATACAAAATACACAACCGCTTTTTTTTCTAACACCTCACACATTTTATTTCAATTTTACAGTGTGATAGGCTGAGTGTTTGGTTGTGATTGTTTGTGATTGAACTGGGAGTGAGTGTGAGTGTGTGAGTGTATGTAGTTTGAGGATGGCAGGGAGAGGTAGGGCGTAGGGGAGGAGGGGAGCGGAGTTGCAGGGAGAGGAGTATTGTAGCAGACAGGAGGAGCAGCGGGGTCCCCGTCAGGGAGTTAGTGGAGTTGGAAGAGGGAGAGTTAGAAGGGATGATGGGAGGGGAGATGCCCAGAGACCAGGCACACTTAGAAGAGGGACAGAGGGTGCACATGGGGACAGAAGGGGGGAGGAGGGAGAGGATAGGGAGGAACCCACACCAGGGACATCCCAGGGAGGAAGCCAGGTGGCCACAGAGGAGGAGCGCATGAGATGCCCAAACTTCTCATTTGATGAGAATGTTGCGCTTGTCCAGGCCATCATGGACAACCACAGTGCCCTTTTTGGCCAGGAGAAGGGCAAAGGCGTTGCCCGAAGGCGTAAGGCAGCATGGTTGGCGGTAGAGGATTCTGTAAACAGTGTGGCCCCACAGAGGAGCACTGTCGAGGGACTTAAAAAAATGTGGAACAATTGCAAGAGGCGGGTGAAAGAGAAGATGGGCCAGGAAGCCATGCACCAGAGGGGAACAGGCTGTGGTCCACCCTTGGAAGCAGAATACAACGTCTGGCAGGAGATGATATGCAGGTCCCTGAGTATCACAGCAGTCCGTGGACTTCCAGGGGCTCGTGATTCAGGGGTTGCAACCACAGCACCTCATGCTGGTGAGTTACACCCCACACACCGGTATGATATGTATTTGAGATATAACATCCTTTAATGTCACACATTCATGTACACAATGAGGAGCATGGTATTTGGCCTACTAACAAAAACATCTACAATTATATTTGACATTAATGCTACTTAACACAATGCAATTCATGATATGAGGTGGAATAGTGCAATACTAACATGTCTCAGAGTAACACAGGCCACAAGCCACATGTAGAGTTTTCAGTAAATGGACACTATAGCCATCATAATACTTTTAGCTCAGAAAGCAGGTTCTGTGCCTACATCAGGCTAAAGTAAATTGTGTAACCATAGTGTCACTTAAAGAACACAATTTCTCCATCACTGACATGTACACATAACTATTGTATGAAACACATACCTGTATAATTTGCAGATTAAAATCCCTCATATCACAAATCACATTGTGCACATGCATGTTATACAGTTTGACATGAGAATGAGTATTTTCCCTAGCATGTATCAATGTACATTGTATGCCCACATGGACATATATATGACTGTACTAATCGGTATCATCATTTGACTCCTCCACAGAACCTCCTGTCACCAGGTTGCAAACAGGCATGCCGCCACCTCCACCACCACCACCAGTCACAGGCATGCAGCCACCTCCACCACCAGTCTTCAGGCAGCAACATGGACAGTATGCTCCCAGGCATCAGCAGGGTTGGATTGCCTCTGTTGAGGACCCAGAAGTGATGCCACCACCATTGGCATACGACCCCTGGCAAGATACCTGGCCTGAGGAATATCCTTTTGGCATTGAGGGGGAGCCAAGTTAGCCACAAAGGGTCCATGTCTTTACCCCCCCTCCAACACAATATCAGGCCATTCATGGCTTTTCCAAACAGGGGATGTCGCAAGATATGCAAACTGGACAGGCTGAGTGGTCACACACTAGTTGTCAATGGGACTACCAATCCAGCCTGAGAGATCCACCATCTGCTTCCCTTGGGAGAGATCCACCATCCACTTCCCTTGGGAGAGCTCCACCATCCGCTTCCCTTGGGAGAGCTCCACCATCCTCAGATGAGCATATAGCTGAGGTTGTCCCTGAAGCACCAGCAGCTGAAGTTGTCCCTGAAGCACCAGCAGCTGACGTTATCCATGAAGCAGATGCAGCTGAAGTTGTCCATGAAGCAGATGCAGCTGAAGTTGTCCATGATGCACCAGCAGCTGAAGTTGTCCCTGAAGCACCAGCAGCTGAAGTTGTGCATGATGCACCAGCAGATAGAGCAGAACCTGCACCTAGAATCACTGCTGCTCAAGAGCCTGTAGATCCACTGTATTCTCCCCTGGGCGAGGAATACATTTCACTCCAGAGGAGGCTCATAACAAGCTGCAAGAGCATTCAAAGAGGCCAACAGAGGTTTCATAGGAGCCAAGAGAGGTTACTCAAGCGTAGCATCGAGCTGCAGAGGGACATTGCAGCCTCATTAAATGGAATTGTACAAAATCAGTCTCAGATGATGAGAATCCAGTCTGATATGCAGATGCAGATGGACAATAGATGGCGGGAACAAAATCAACTCTTGGGTGTGTTGGTTGAGCACTTCACACACCAGCAGGACACTGCCTCCAGCCTTTCATCTGTGGCCAGCACTCCAGCAGAATCATCTGAAGCTTCTCAAACCAGGAAAACCAGGAAATCCACTCCAGTCACCTCTGCCCCCTCATCCAAGAATCTGAAAAAAAAAATATTCTTATAGTTCACCATAAATCTTGTCCTCTGTTATTTACCATATAATTCACATCCATGTGAGGGGTGTTTTAGTACACTAATATTGTTTAAACATATAATAAGGCCTGTGTGGAAATGGCCCAAAAAAAAGAATATTATCCTGTTTCTGACATATTCTTGTACTATAACTCACATCCACAATAGTTGTTTCTGAAGGGTACATATAGTAATATTCACTTCTAAGATGTAAATCAATGTATCTCACATCCAATATAAATGGACACATTGGTATATATAGTAGTGATGTTACTGATAGGGTGGGCATTATCAGGTGTTTTAAGTCTGCAGGTGAGAGGTTGTGGTGTGTGTGATTGGTTTGACACAATTGCAAAGAGGCAGCCTTCAAGAAGGTGTTATAAATGATCATATGAGCCATCCTAGGTTTTGCTTTCAACTAAGAATACCAAGAGAACAAAGCAAGTGCTCTAATTAAATCTGAAAGTAGTTTAAAATAACATGCCCTATTTAAAAGAAGAAGGCTTTCTTTGGACTTGACTGCCCCTTTATATATTTTGGCATCAGTGCCAAGCTGTGTTAGCATTAGAATAAATTACACTCCAGTGGGTTCTAAAGAGATGAAAGTAATCCAATTTAAAGTAAATAAGCAAGTATATGTCCACAATATGATAAAGTACCTACAAGCTCAATCCATTTGATTATGTTGTGGCTTGAAACTATCTCAAATACACAAATAAACCTTAAAAAAGCAATATCGTAATATACTGTCCCTTTAACCTTGAGATGCTGCTTAAATGTATGTGTTTGTTAAGGCTTCCAGGGAGTTACGTTGTTTTTTTAGTTAGTGCAAGGGCTCCTGCGCCTGCAATTTGTAGCGAGATGAGAATGGAATAGATTTTCTGAAATCTGCACGCGTAAGTCCTTAGGCTGTATATTGGATACCAAACGGCGCGTGTTTTGTATGTCAGTCTATGGGTAAAAAAAAAACGGGCGAAGGCAGAAATATATGCGCGTAAGTTGTATGCTACGCCGTATATGTGATACCAAACCCGCGCAAAATTTGACGTCGCCGACTCGCCGGCTTCTGCGGGCGACGCTGCATATCGGATCGGGCCCCAGGTAGGCTCATATGCTAATTTATAAGCCCTTGGTAGCCGTCCCTTATCTCATTGCATTTAGACAGTTTTCCACAGCTAGACAGTGATAGTTCATGTGTACCATTGAGATAACATTGTGCTCACTCACGTAGAGTTATTTATGAGTAAGCACTGATTGGATAAAATGCAAGTCTGTCAAAAGAACTGAAATAAGGGGGCAGTCTGCAGAGGCTTAGATACAAGGTAATCACAGAGGTAAAAAGTATATTAATATACCGTGTTGGTTATGCAAAACTGGAGAATGGGTAATAAAGGTATATATATTTGGCGTTTGGTTCTGAACACCTTGTTGCAGGCCTGCGACTGGTTTATGCAGCTTTCATGTTTTTACATGATTTTTAATCATTTTTGATAAATAAAATTTATTTTTGTTTTTAAGAAAATATTTTCACAGTTTCTCTTTTTCTCTGGAGTTGCAGGATGACAAAGTGTGTCTAATATATATATATATATATATATATATATATATATATATATATATATATATATATATATATATATATATATATACAGGGAGTGCAGAATTATTAGGCAAGTTGTATTTTTGAGGATTAATTTTATTATTGAACAACAAACATGTTCTCAATGAACCCAAAAAACTCATTAATATCAAAGCTGAATAGTTTTGGAAGTAGTTTTTAGTTTGTTTTTAGTTATAGCTATTTTAGGGGGATATCTGTGTGTGCAGGTGACTATTACTGTGCATAATTATTAGGCAACTTAACAAAAAACAAATATATACCCATTTCAATTATTTATTTTTACCAGTGAAACCAATATAACATCTCAACATTCACAAATATACATTTCTGACATTCAAAAACAAAACAAAAACAAATCAGTGACCAATATAGCCACCTTTCTTTGCAAGGACACTCAAAAGCCTGCCATCCATGGATTCTGTCAGTGTTTTGATCTGTTCACCATCAACATTGCGTGCAGCAGCAACCACAGCCTCCCAGACACTGTTCAGAGAGGTGTACTGTTTTCCCTCCTTGTAAATCTCACATTTGATGATGGACCACAGGTTCTCAATGGGGTTCAGATCAGGTGAACAAGGAGGCCATGTCATTAGATTTTCTTCTTTTATACCCTTTCTTGCCAGCCACGCTGTGGAGTACTTGGACGCGTGTGATGGAGCATTGTCCTGCATGAAAATAATGTTTTTTTTGAAGGATGCAGACTTCTTCCTGTACCACTGCTTGAAAAAGGTGTCTTCCAGAAACTGGCAGTAGGACTGGGAGTTGAGCTTGACTCCATCCTCAACCCGAAAAGGCCCCACAAGCTCATCTTTGATGATACCAGCCCAAACCAGTACTCCACCTCCACCTTGCTGGCGTCTGAGTCGGACTGGAGCTCTCTGCCCTTTACCAATCCAGCCACGGGCCCATCCATCTGGCCCATCAAGACTCACTCTCATTTCATCAGTCCATAAAACCTTAGAAAAATCAGTCTTGAGATATTTCTTGGCCCAGTCTTGACGTTTCAGCTTGTGTGTCTTGTTCAGTGTTGGTCGTCTTTCAGCCTTTCTTACCTTGGCCATGTCTCTGAGTATTGCACACCTTGTGCTTTTGGGCACTCCAGTGATGTTGCAGCTCTGAAATATGGCCAAATTGGTGGCAAGTGGCATCTTGGCAGCTGCACGCTTGACTTTTCACAGTTCATGGGCAGTTATTTTGCGCCTTGGTTTTTCCACACGCTTCTTGTGACCCTGTTGACTATTTTGAATGAAACGCTTGATTGTTCGATGATCACGCTTCAGAAGGTTTGCAATTTTAAGAGTGCTGCATCCCTCTGCAAGATATCTCACTATTTTTGACTTTTCTGAGCCTGTCAAGTCCTTCTTTTGACCCATTTTGCCAAAGGAAAGGAAGTTGCCTAATAATTATGCACACCTGATATAGGGTGTTGATGTCATTAGACCACACCCCTTCTCATTACAGAGATGCACATCACCTAATATGCTTAATTGGTAGTAGGCTTTCAAGCCTATACAGCTTGGAGTAAGACAACATGCATAATGAGGATGATGTGGTCAAAATACTAATTTGCCTAATAATTCTGCACTCCCTGTATATATATATATATATATATATATATATATATATATATATATATATACAATGCAATTACACCTAGGGCTAGATTTAACAAGGCTCTCTGGAAACAGCAGTTAAGAAGCAGCAGTCATGTTGAATAGACATTGGTAAAACTACCCCCTAGTCTGAATTTTAAATGAACAGTAGATTTATTTTAAATACATACCACTGTAAATTCTTGCACATGCTCATTAGGTGCTGATGCCTCAGAAAGTGTGCATGTAAAAAGATTGTGCACATTTTAATTGTAAAAGTTAATTGGAAAGTGTGTGCTCTTCCTGAATTATGTAAGTTTAATTTTGTCTTTAGTGTTCCTTTAAAGGAACACTAAAGATTTTGTTATAGTCACAAACTGCATTTTAGCTTTGATTAGAAAATTTTTTGCAATTAAAATGTGCTGGCAAAAATGCTTCTAGTAAAAGCTATATGGAGTCAGTGATAGCTTTACAGCTCACATG
The DNA here is from genome assembly GCF_027579735.1 of Bombina bombina. NCBI lineage: Eukaryota > Metazoa > Chordata > Amphibia > Anura > Bombinatoridae > Bombina > Bombina bombina. Next base: position 158,942,901 of record NC_069506.1, on the reverse strand, counting down.
CACACTGAGCTTCTGTACATTTACTGTGCATTGGCACACCGAGCATATGTGCATATACCCTGTGCACACACATTCACAGTCTCTGCTGAAAGAGTAGCAGTGGGTTTTGCATCGGCAATAGTGCAAACGGAGTTATCATAAACAAGACACATTCCCCTGCTGGCTCTGTGTGTAAGCATAGTGTTTGAATGCTGGTGCTTGTGCATTTTTATGCACATGTACAGTAAAAATATACACTGAAGCACTGATAGCTTTAAATAGAAGCAAATGTGTTGTAAAAATGCTTCTCATCTACAGTTCACTTCTAACTAGACCGTCCCTTTGTTACTATTATACATACACAATAATGTCACCATTCTATACTCCTCATGTGTCCCAGATATTGCAGGATTGTCACGGGCTAGGTTTGCCCATGCACTGTCCCTACTTTAGCTGCCCCCATCAGCACTAATGAACCATTTTACAGTGACTGTCCTGGCTCCACAAATTACATGTCAAGCTCTGCCCAACTTAGCCCATGACAGTCTGTCCCCTCCCATCCAAACCTGTACCCTCAAAAGTATACCTTTAAAAGTATTTTTACAAAGATGTCTCCCCATAGGGACATCCTAATGGACAAATGGACTTATTCATTAGACTTAAAGGGACAGTCTAGTCAAAATTTAACTTTCATGATTCAGATAGGGCATGCAATTTTAAATAACTTTCCAATTTACTTCTATTATCTAATTTGCTCAATTGTTTAGATATCTTTTGTTGAAGAAATAGCAATGCACATGTGTGAGCCAATCACAGGAGGCCTCTATGTGCAGCAACCAATAAGCAGCTGATATTCAGCAAGTGATATCAAGAGAATGAAGCAAATTAGATAATAGAAGTAAATTAGAAAGTTGTTTAAAATGCCATGCTCTTTCTAAATCATGAAAGAAGAAATGTGGGTTTCATGTCTCTTTAAGACAAAAACTGTTTTGCTCCCAGTTAAAGGGACAGTAAACAACTTGAGATTTTAATTTGAAAGGTTTAGTTATGTGTAGTAAAACAACTTTACATTTTACTTTCATTATTTATATTGGCCCAATTTAGATCTGAAAAATTGTTGCTTTTATAATTCTCAGAAATGAAATGGCACACTGCATTCTTCTCAAGGCTAAACCTGCTACATATATTTCCCTAATTGTATTTAACACGTAAGAAATGTTAGGACCGTGACTAGTCTTGTTGTCTGTAAACTAAAGTTCAGATTGGCTCCTCCAAATGAGGCAAATGGTAGATGGAATTTGGCAGGTCTGTTGAAAACAGGTGCAGTACACAAGGTGTTAATTTGTTTTACAAATGTTAAGACTCAGCTGATATGTTATTTTATAGCAAGATAACAGAAATATCTTGCAATTATAAGGTATTTACTGACCATTTAAGTTTACAACTGCAGTAAAATCCAGCAATAATCATGTCAAAACATTATCTACCAATTAGAATAGTTACTTTAGATACTTGAAAAATCTCTACAAAAAGTATAAAAAAAATGTCTTAAAGGACCAGTAAATGCAGTAGATTTGCATAAACAACAAATGCATGATAACAAGACAATGCAATTTCGCTAATTCTGAACTTCAAATGAGTCGTAGATTTTTTTCTGACAAATGTCAGTTATGTCTATTTCCACTCCCACTTCATCATGTGACAGCCAACCGCCAATCACAAATGCATATACGTATATTCTGTGATTCCTTGACATGCTCTATAGGAGCTGGTGACTCAAAAAGTGTAAATATAAAATTACTGTGCACATTTTGTTAATGTAAGTAAATGCGATAGCTGTTTAAAATTGCATGCTGTATCTGAATCATTAAAGTTTCATTTTGACTTGTGTGTTCCTTTAAATCATAAAATAAGAACTATGGTAAAATCATACATGGATTGCTTTCTGGATTTCCAACAGCTCTTTGCAGCTTTTACACTGATAAGAAGCTAGAAGAGCAGAAAGCATTTCCCCCATCTTAATTAGCATATACATTCAATTCACAGACCAATTTACGGGATGTTTAAATATAGCAATTGTCAAGTTGTCTCAGTTAAGAACATATCCCTGGGGACTTTTTTCTTTTCTGAGATGCCTGCACATGGCACCATTTTGCATCTGCTGACTTTCGGAAGAAATTCAGCACGCAACAAGGAATTACTATTTCATGTTTAAAGGGACATGATAGTTTAGATAGAGCACGCAATTACTTATGTTATCAAATATACTTTGTTTTCTTTGTATCCTTTCTTGAATAGAATACCTAGGTAGGCTCAGAAGTGTACACATGTCTTTAAAACACTTTATAGCAGCAGTGTTTGCAGCAATGGATAACGGATTTAATAAAACCTGTTTGTGAAACTAATATACTGTAGCAATAATGTGCTGCAACATGAAAATTGTGAAATTCATAGACATTTACCTGATCCTCATCATAGTCATTAAATTGCAAGTTAATTCATTGTAAATAATGGAGCTACATTTATTGCGTAAACATTCATTTCTTGCCATACAAAACAAGCTTGGATGTAAATTATGCTGGCATCACAGGAAAAGCTTCAAACATTTACCCCTATAGACGTGGTCGTCATTTAAATAATGCCCTTAGTGCAGATGATGACCATGTGTTCTTAACTGAGGGGAAAGCTAATAACAGCCCCCTCACAGCATTTACCCACACATACGAGGTGGCAAAGGGGCCTGGCATTGCTGGGGGAATCTGTGGATGACAGTGGCATCACCACATCACATCCCATAGTGCTGAGCTGCAGTAAGGAGCTTAAAGGGACATGAAACCCAAATGTTTCCTTTCATGATTCAGATCAAGCATGCAATTTTAATCAGCTTTAACTGCATAGAGAAAGAGGAGCTCTCTACTGGGAACGAACAACAGCTCAGTAGCTCTATGGCGAGTTACCACCCCGGAGCTGCCTCTTTTAGCCCAATTGTGCTTTTCACAGAGGAGAACTTTCCTGAAGTATATCAGTGTGATCCCGCTTAACACGGTCAGTCCAGCTATGAAATACCAGGCAGTTCTCCTCTGAACATGGAACATAGCAACCACAGATGATCATTTTGGCCTTCTTTTGGTCTCTAGTCTTTATGAATGAAGAGGATTTGTATAAAGAATTTTGGGGTACAAAACTCGATGAAATGTTAAAATAAAGTGTTACGTTATCTAGTACATTCTTAAGGCAGTTTTAGATAATGGAGGGCGCTATTCCCTTCTTCTGGTCCATAATAGCACAGAAGTAAATTAAATGAATATAAAATCCTGCAAAAGAAGAAATAATTATTCTGTATCTATATGATAACAGAGGTGCTGAAAAATAACAGAATGAATCAAATGTTTAGGAGAGTGAATTGAATAAAAATCTGTTTTGTGTTAAAACTTGGGTTCTTTGTTTCCATACACCAAAAAAGTGATCATTGTAACTTAATTGCACAGAAATCGTTTCTCAACTAATAAAATGACAGGGGCTGAGACAGAGGTAATTGTTTTGTGAGAATCCTGAAACGTGATCATCTAACACATGATTTTTTGACTGCTACAAATCCCTTTATTTTGGTTTTGGAAAATGAGATGTTGATTTAATAATATATTCCGATTGAGCACTGTGGCTGTTTAAAATCTGGCATCAGCCCACATAATATGATCTTTCAAACTAGTGTAAACAGTGATTAGTAATTATGCCAATCAGAAGCACATTCAGAAAAGTTCTACCCTTCGTTGAAATTAGGCCAATTTAGAGGTTGTTTTATTATAGTTATTAAAGATTGTTATCCCATGGGTTTCTACAGTTAATGAGAAATAGCTTTTCTGGTGAGCCACTTAGTTATAGTGGTACGGAGAGTCTATGCAGGTGATATGTGAGATCTACATTCCCTAGGACTATTCAGTGCTCCTTGTTATATGATATTCTGTATCCCTTACCTCTAACTTTATAAAATTAAATTTTCCCTATAAAATTTCATAAACTAATTTCTCGTCACAGTTTAGGATCCATGTACAAAGTAGCGGATACTGTTTTTAAACCCTTGCTGTGCAAGCTCGCTCATGTGAACCGGCTTACTCCAAGGTGCAAAGCTGTGGTCATAAGACCTCTTTGTTGTAACCTTTCTGAGGGTGAGCAGATAAATTCCTGAAAACTCGCTCAGAACTGTTCGCTTTTTGGAGCACAGAAAAAGGTTCACTGTGAAGGATATAGGTATTACAAAAATACCTTCAAAATTATATAAATAAAATAAAATAAAATGTAAAAGAGAAGAAGCCTTCTGTATAGCATCAGAATTAGGGGTGGCTTGGGGAATAGTTAACAGATGTATATTTAAATGCTAAACAATATTTTTTATTGTCATTGTAATAGCTATTTTTTTTTTTCACATTTGCTACCTTCGATGGATGAAGGGTAAAATTAATCTATAGGCACGATAGACATTTAGGAATAAGAAAAAAAACAAAAGAAAACTACAAATAAAACAATATACTCTTAATGTGACTAAAATTACATCAGAAAATCAGAGTCCACATATAAGACTATATAGGCAAAAAATAGGAGGTTTAAATATGAAACTCTCCAACAATTTCAGAATACAAATATTGTTATACCCAACATGATATTGACATTTTAAAACTGTATCTTCATAGACTGGCCTGTTCCAAATAAGGTTGAAAACTATTAAAAAAATATTAATCGGTGGGATATCTGGAGACCCAAGCCTCGATGATTGAAAGTGAAATAAGACGGCAAAATATTCAAAGGGATCCGCCACTATGTCGAGCAAGCCTGTTGGAATATTCCAAGCTCCCGATATAGCATAATCATCAAGAGTGTTTACTATACATGCCATTGGTTGGCGATGCTGGCTTTTAGACAACATCCAGCATCGCTGACCATATTTGCGAAGTATAGTAAATGATCCCTGGAAAATATTTGCCGTCCGCCTAACCACTAATCCTAATACCCCTAAAACGAAGTACCCCACAATCACAAACTAAAACTACACTAATAAACATCTAAAGCGCAAAAATACCCACTGCAAGTCGCTAACTATTAATCCCTACTGCCATATACTCACCGCAATAAACTTTTAACCCCTATGTCTCTAACTATAAACTTCTATGCTGCCATATACCCACCACAATAAACTATTAACCCCTATGTCTCTAACGATAAACCCCTATGCCGCCATATACCCACTGCAGGTCGCTAACTATTAACCCCTATACCGCCACATACACACTATAAGTACTATGCTATTAACATCTAAGCCACCACATATCCCAAACACAAACTAAGCTAACACCTAACCCCCTTCTAAACTAAACCCCCTAAGTTACAATTAAAATCTAATACAAATAATAAACCTAAACCGCCACAACCCCAATCTAACACTACTGTACCTAACACCTAACCCCCTTTCTAAACTACCTCCTCACAAACTAATCCCACTAAATTACCAAAAAAACAAACAAACATGTGATACTATAATTATAATGCAGCAGTCTTTTATAACATCAATATCTATTTAAAAAAATATATTTATATTTACAATATTAAATGCATCAAGCAAGAATATCTACATTTTAATTTATATATTGAATACTTTAACTAATATGCATTATACATGACCATGCATATAATCGGGCCTTGCATTGATATTCAATATTTAAAACAGTTATGCATGTATTTTGCATAATGGTTTAAGTATTGCATATACATTAAAATGTATTAATGTTAGCTTGTTGTGTTTATTAGTGATAACATAGATATATATGTTAATATATATTTATGTTATAGTAGTCAATAGTATTAAATTATATTTTTACATAACAGGTATGGAGTTATGTATAACTATAATGTTAAGTATACTATCTTTTATTAGAAATAATAAAAACAACAAGCCACATTAATTACATTTTAATGTATATGCAAATGTTTAAACATTATGCATTCTACATATGGCAGATTAGGGGTTAACATTTAAATTATATGTTTTGTCATGTCTTGTTTAAAGAATTGTAGATATCATAAAAGGGATTTAATGGTTGATTAATATTATTTGAAACATAAACATATATTTTCAAATATATTTTTATGTTTGAAAAAAATAGCAAGCAACAATTAAATCCCTTTTAAGATATTTCCAATACTTTAATCCACATTGTACATGACAAAGCATATTTTGTTAAGGAATGAAGTAAACAAAGAATGGGGGTCCCTCATTCCTCCTAGAAGGTAGCACCCCCAAACAAGTGGTACCCCTAGGTGCCTCATCAAATTGCAGATAACATACTAAAAGACTGACTTGATCCCTTACACCCTACTCGATAGACATCTCTTTTAAGAAGTAGCGGACCTGGGCTCAATTACGGTCCGGGGTATTGCCAGACCTTCAGCGATCGGACTCTGGCATTTTAGCGCATCTCTGTGACACATTATTGCATCATTGATGATAACTTTAGCGTCATTGCTTCATAGTTATAATGGGGAGGTTTATTATTTATAGAATAATTTAGTATAGGGATTAATTTTTTTGACAGTAGGCAGCTAGCTGGGCGTTCCAGGGGAGTGTATTTTTATATTATTATTATTATTTTACTGGAATAGTGCAGCAGAAAATATTGCAATTCTACATTTTGAGAGGAATATGCACTGATGACCCAAAAAGCTGTACCAACATTCTTCACACACACCCGTCCTCTGATGTCTGCTCTGTCTTGCAGTGAATAATTCTTAATTGTCATTAATTGTCATTATCATCTGAACCTTCTCACATGTCCCTTGTGCCCAGGTGTGTATGCTGACTAACAGCCAAGTATTCATCCTTAGGCAGTGAGATGCTCACAGGAGCCTCCTCAAGCTCCAGCCCAGTTACATACAGCAATGTTTTTCAACCAGTGTGCCGTGAGAGATCCTCAGGTGTGCCACGGCAGACTGACAACAGTGTGACATATTTTTTAAACGTTGCTTGTTTTTTTACTCCCAGTGCAGGGGTAGTTTGTAGGAGGCATGCCATAACACCACAATACATACAGTATATATGCTGTATTAGGCTACAATGTGTGATTTTTAAAAAAATTTGGGATGGTGGTGTGCCACAGGATTTTTTAATGTAAAAAAGTGTGCCACGGCAAAAAAAAGGTTAAAAATCACTGACATACAGTGCTGTACATGTCACAGTGTTCTATTCTTCCCACAGCAGAGCATGCTGGATCTGTTGTGAAACTATAAAATATATCTAAATTAACAGGACTATTTAGCACCATCACATACGCTTATGTTGAGATTATTTTTTTGTAAATTCTGAAAAAAAGGCATTCATTATATGTTAAACTAATGTCAAATAAATCAGACCACACAATAAACATAAGCCTGGAGGTATTGTGTTCCTAAATGAATAATCATAATATATATAGGTCAACCAATAAACCTGTGAAAATATCAGTAACAAAGTTTAAGAAATATTGATATGAGCAACAAAAGCCCCAGTGCCAATTAATTAGAATCCTGTGAAAACTGGCAGTTTGTGTGATTTTTTTTTTTTTTGCTTGGTTTTGTAAGCCATTATAAGACTCACAGGGGTTCATCATAATCCTTAAGAAAAAATGTATCTAATGATTTTCAACAGAAACTACTATTTAAGTCTATGGGTATTTTTGTAGATAAATCATTTTTCTAAAGCATTGATATCAACCCCACCGTTTGAATTATTACAAATGCTCAACTAAATAGGCATACAAGCGAATATTATATTCCATGACTTAGATACAGCATAACATTTGTTTTAAAAAAATCTTTATTTCTGTTGTCAAATTTAGCCTTGATAAAAAGCTTCTGCTTTTGGCTGAATTTGTTAATGTGTTTTTCAGTGACCACAATCCCATTCAATCCAAATTCTGTCAATAATAGTGCCCCAACCGCAAACGAGTTTTCAAATGAAAACCTCCTGAATATATATTGTGATTGTTAAGTTCTTGTTATTAGGATCAAAACTGGGAATCAGAACAAAACTCAAATTCAATAGCTATTTTTAACCTCTAAAGAAACATTATAGGTGTTTGGATTGATCCCTTAGCACATCGTGTAAGGAAAATAATAATTAACATTTTCCAATTTGGTAAGATTTTCAACTGAAATCAAAAACAGTGCAGGAAATAATTTTATATATGAAGAAAGTGCCTTCTAGAAAATAATTTTAACAGTTTTTGTACTAACTTTTGAAACCAATAAGTACTGAGGTTTACTCCAATTATAGAATTTAGCTGCTAAAATATCACTAAAAGTTATAAACCTCCGTGTAAAGAACAAGGTTTGTTTAGCTGAATAATGGCATAAAACTATGATTTTTTTTTCTTCTAAGAAATCTTCTATGACAAGTTTAGCATGCTTTTTTAAAAAATATTTTAGGCAACTTCTAATATTTGTATTGCTGTAAGAAGATGATGACACATTGGAGCCCATTTATCAAGCTCCGAACGGAGCTTGTGGGCCCGTGTTTCTGGCGAGTCTTCAGACTCGCCAGAAACACCAGTTATGAAGCAGCGGTCTAAATACCGCTGCTCCATAACCCTGCCTGCCTGCTCTGATTAGGCGGACAGGAATCGCCGGAAATCAACCCGATCAAGTACAATCGGGTTGATTGACACCTCCCTGCTGGCGGCCGATTGGCCGCGAGTCAGCAGGGGGTGGCGTTGCACCAGCAGCTCTGGTGAGCTGCTGGTGCAATGTTAAATGCTGAGAGCATATTGCTCTCCGCATTTAGCAAGGTCTTGCGGACATGATCCGCACTGTCAGATCAGGTCCGCAAAACCTTTGATAAATAGGCCCCATTGTTCTAGATAATGTAAATTTTGATTATTAAAAACACAATTATTGGGACTTCTGATTTTTTTGAAAAACTCATGCAAAACATCTTGGTTGGCAACAAAAAAGATGGAATGACAAATGATTAAATCATGATCAATGATGTGTGAGTGCCAATAGAAGCTAATTTAAAAAAAAAAAAACTAAAGTACTAAATTGTTCAAGTTTTTTAAGAACATGATTGCTAAAATCATTTCTAGGTGTTTTTATTTTCTCTTATTTGCTACAGATCTCTCTTGCTGTACAAGATATCAAGTATGTTTATTAAAGGGACACTGAACCCAATTTTTTTCTTTTGTGATTCAGATAGAGCATGCAATTTTAAGCAACTTTCTAATTCACTCCTATTAATGTTTCTTCGTTCTCTTGCTATCTTTAATAAAAAAAAGAATGCATCTAAGCTTTTTTTTGGGTTCAGAACTCTGGATAGCACTTTTTTATTGGTGGATGAATTTATCCACCAATCAGCAAGGACAACCCAGGTTGTTCACCAAAAATAGGCTGGCATCTAAACTTACATTCTTGCATTTCAAATAAAGATACCGACTATGTGTGAGCTCCGTGTATTATAAACTATAAAAGTCGAATTTAGGCACTAAAGTTACTCTTTTTTCGGGACACATAACCCCCCTGGAGACTGGAGAGACATTGGCCTTCTGGAAGGGAGCCGACCAAGATTAAGAAGTACTTTCTGCAATCCCTAGTTCCATCTCATCATGGCGACCGCGACTTATATTACTTTGTTGGAACTTGAAACCCTCCTATACTCGCATTTTGAGACAGTATCTAGAGTATGGGATACCAAAGTTGAGAACCTGCGTAACATGGCAAGACCTTGTATTACTCCGGCAGGTAAAACTAACAAGCCAACAATATCTAGAAGCAGCACTCAAAAAGAGCTGGGCAAAGCGCTGCAAGATCTGGTGAAACTGCCATCGGAAGTTGCTGATTTTCCTGCTAGCTCTGGGTGTACAAGAAGTGCCACGGAGGAGCATAAGCTACCATTGAACAGCGGTACTGAAGGGGCTTTCCGGTCTGTTTCCCGCAGCTCCAAGGCATTAGAAGAGAAGTCGCAGGCAGTCAGCCTTCCCAGCCCTCTAATGGTGGCCATTGCAGGAACGGAACAGACTGCTGCATCGCCGGATTATAGTAGCAGTGACAAACTTACCCCAAGTGCCGGGATGCGGCGGCTTGGTGTCCGGGTGGCATTGGAAGAGGTGGTGCCTTTCAAGCTTGGAGATGTTGCCACGCTGCAGCGATCCCTGTGCAGGCAGGAGCTAAGTGCTTGCCGTGTTGTGCTACTACTGCTGGATGTGGGTAGTCAGCCCCACTTGATCGTGCGGAGACACTCAGAATGGGGTGCAGGCCCAAATGGCAGTTACATCATCCTAGATCTCCTAAAGGCAACGACGAATGAACTGGGACTCTACAGATTCTTCAGGGTCGGTGTTGGTTAGTGGGTGAGGCCGTCTCTCTTGGTTGAGGGGCTCAGAGATGGGCACATACCTAAGAACACTAATGACGCCAAGTACCCACCTTCAGTTTACTGACTGGTCTGTTCTCTCATGTACATAAGACATTTTAAGTTTATAGAATATGGGCCTGTCTGAAATATGGATTAGATTCTGCTGCAGCTAATTGCTTAGTTTGGCAAAAAATACTTTCTGTGAAGTGCAGACAGGGAACTGGTTGAAGCTTGGGACTGTGTCCATAGGACTGAGTTTCAGCCACCATTCCTTCACAAGACTGTTTGCTTGTTAGCATGATGGTGTTACCTCTTGCCATATATAATGTGATATGTTATGAAGTCCCAAAAGCCTGATGCTCGTTTTTGATATCTGGGCGCATACCTTTGCACTTAGCAGGAGGGTAGCAGTATTGCTGCCTAGACGTCATGCTGATGTAAGCTTTCCAAACATTTGTCTAATTAGGCATTCCTCATTATAAATACAGTCCCCATTTATTGCTTTGGAGCCCTCTTTCCTTTAGTTGGGAAGATGGAGCGCTTAGTTTGAATATTGGCTCAGCAGGGAGAGCTTAATAGTTTACACTATAGGTGCATGCCTCCCCCCCAGGTACACTTATTTCTATATACAGATTCGCTCTGTCAGCGGCCGAGATAGGGTGATCTGTCCTTGCTTTTCCCCCCTTATTGATACAGCATACTACTGATATTATATGAGGCTGTGGTTCTCCATTAGGGGTCAGGCTGCTGAAATAGGGGTTGCTTGCCAGGGGTGGAAGCTTTATTTGCAATTTTGATTGATTGACTGTTCTTATGTTAACATACAATGCTACATTAACCTGCTAATAGTGTCAATGGCACAATATACATGCTCTTCATTTTATTGTTTACAATTATCGTTACAGCTTTAAAATGTATGCTTGGTCAAGGTACTGCCCTACGGTGTATTCATGGGGCCAAATATATTTAGGATGCCGAAATTAATTGAACCCTATACTCTATAAAGTAGATGCCTAAGGTCAGATAGAGGCCAAAATATTAAAAGGAGGTGGGGAAGTGCTTAGACCTTTTTCAAGTTGATGGGGTTCAGCCTTGGGCACCATATGACTTTTTTATGTGAACGCTCGCCAGTCGCTACATGCGCATAACAGCAGGGGACACTGCTTAAAGCTCTCGCCCTCCACCCCCCTTCCCTCCCCCCCCTCCCCCCTTCCCTCTCCCTTCCTTCCCTCTCCCCCCCTCTTCCCTCTCCTCCCTTCCCTCTCCCTCCCCCCCCCTTCCCTCTCCCCCTCCCTTCCCTCTCCCTCATTTCCCCCCCTTTTTTCACTTTCTTTCCTCCACCCACCTCCCTCCCCCCCACACTTTTAGAGTTATTTGGCTATTTTATAATGCTGCGGACGTGTTCTTTGGGACAGGGATAGGTTGTATATAAGGGAGTCTAGGCTGCATATAACTACATATTTTCATATATTGCCACAAAACCTCCTACCGATGTTCAGTTAAAAAGCTAAAAGAAATAGCCGAAAGGGGCTTTAGTCTACTCAGAGAGGAGGTAAGTTGAGTGCAGCTTATTGTGTAGCTATTGTATCCCTAATCATATGTTAAATGTCACTGCAGAGTTTTCCTTAACCTAGAGGTCCAAAACAAGTCCACTACAACTTAGAAGCAGTGTCTGCTCCGACAACATCTGCAGCGACCTTACCTATGTACCCCCCTCCCCCCCCCCAAAACCCTCCGCAATTCCCGGCAGAAGTAGGGAGTCTCTGCCCTTCTCTCTACCACATATATAACCCTCCTATGTTTTGCGCACAGCTGTGGACGGCTTTGGAGAAGCCTCTTTATGGTTGGGAGGTTCATGCATAGAAATTGTAGGTATTATAAAGTTTGTGGACTATATCAAGGACAAAAACAAGCCTGCATAGGTTATGATTTGGTCATTGTAATTAGGCTTATTCTATGTTAGTCGTTTTACTTTGTGTTATTTGTCCTCCTGAGAATGTACTTTGATAAAATGGGGTAATATACATGGCTAGCCAAGGCGCCTTTTGCTTACGATATACTTAAATTCTACAGCTGTGCAGACATGTTTGTTTGGACCCAAAATATAAATCTTGATGTATGTCAAATGGGCATGTTGCCATGATGTTTCTTTTAGAAATTGAATTTTTGTTTGCCATTTTACCTCAATAAAAATTACTTTAAAAAAAAAAAAAAAAAAGATACCAAGAGAATGAAGAAAATTTGATAATAGGAGTACATTAGAAAGTTGCTTAAAATTTCCTGCTCAATCTGAATCACAAAAGAAAAAATTTGGGTTCAGTGTCCCTTTAAATATTTATAAATATATACATTTCTGGTCCTCCCACTAATTATGTATTTTACGATAGAGATGAATGCTGGTTTAATGATGCTAGACTTTATATTCATATATAAATCCATAATAGCATTTTTGGCTATTTCAGAGTGTATTGCACATACACAACATGAAAGCATTAATCCAATTTGTCTTGGAATGCTCAAAATATGTTGAAAAGGTCAGACTTGCACTTTAAAAAATACCTTTAGTTTTTAGATTCGATAAGTGCAAAATTGTGCAGAAAACCTGTTAAAAGTATTCTGAAAATTGACTGTGATCAACTTGAGAAGGACTGTCCCATGTTACGTATAGGGCCTTTTATTAGTGAGACAATATTTATTTTTCAGGTCTGAGAAACACTAAAAAATTGTGATTGGTTCAAACACAAACACATTGGCTATATGCAACCAAGAACCCACCATAAAAAAATGGCCAATAAATTGTGATTAAGCCCTTATTTTGTTTTCTTGGTATCCTTTATTCAATAGCAATAAAGGATTTTGATTGATTGAAATAAACTTCAAAGTATGTGCATAATATCTCTCAAATGTGGGCATAAAGATTTGGATGCTTCATTAGCATCTCAATGCAGGAGAAGGTGGCTGCTCGTGGCATTCATCCCTTTTTGGAGCCAGGTTCTTTCTTGTGAGAGTGCAACACACTAAGATCAGTGGTAATCCAGATCTTAGTGTGTTGCACTTTCACAAGAAGAAATACGGCTCTGAAAAGAGCTGAACACCACGAGCGACCATCTTCATCTACATTCAGAAGCTAATGATGCACCCTAATGGCCATGCTTGCAAATGAGTAAATACAACAATATTAATTACTACATCAACCCATTAACTATGATAAAACAATATTTTCTTGAGATCCTATAAACATCGATATCCGCATAATGGGTGTTTGCGAACAAAATGCATATTCAGCGAAATAATTGTACTTTGAAGATTTACCATGATGGGGTGATCCATGTTGCCTTAGGGTGTTTAATAATGTGTATAGTTGAGTAGCATTTCCACATTTCTAAAAATTAAAAAAAATAAAAGTTCTTTCCTTTCACCATTTCTATTTAAACATTTTGGCCTGAATTTATCAACTGCTGGTTGGACAGTGTTCACTCTCGCGAACCTGTCCACCTGGGAATGCAGAATGCGGGCAGCGTAATGCAGCAATATGCTGCCTGTATTTTTTTTTTTATTTTTTATTTTTTTTTTGAAAGTTTTTATTGAGGGAATAACATATACAAAAACATCAAACCGCTTGCTCCAGCAAACGAAGGACAGTAGTAAACATACAAACAGTTAACAAGGACATGTGAAATACATAAGAAAATATAGGGGTAAGACCTCTAACCTGGCTATTGAGTAACATGTCCTAGACAAAACGAAGTTCAAATGATTAGGAATTGAGGAGCAAACTCACAAGCGCCCTCTTTTTTCCCCCAAAGGCACCTGAGGCCACTTTTGGACCCCAATAGAATTGCGTCACAAATCAGAGGGTTATTAAATGATATAGGCCCTTTCGAGGTCTATACCAACTCGCTCCTTCATATGGCTGCTAGGACCCCAAAAGGGTCCGGGAAACTAGAAGTAAGATTAAAGGAGAATGCAATCTGAAATAGAACAATATTGGAGATGTACACATAAGGTATTATATCAGAGAAATAGGGATGCATTAATTGACACTGTGGCTAGGTAATAATAATTGAAAGGATATAGTCAATCATGAGCAAATTAAGTCATATAATACTGGGGCAGGAGCAAATATTTCACCCCTTAGGGACCGTGTGCATCCAGGTACTAGGTAAGGAGTTCAATACCACTTTATCTCTCCTTGGGGCTCTAGGTTACAAAGAACATAGAAAACATTAAAGCTAGTTGCCCCTACCCCCTTATCTTTAGAGCGTCCTTCCAGCTAATAAACTCATATAGCACTTATAGACCTAGGCCAATATCAATACAAAAGTGCGTAGATAAACAGATTGCGTTTTTTTCGAAGTACATAACAGTAATCCTAGTACATCCTCCAATAGTGAGATCCGGAGAGCTATTCATACATACAGGAACATACCATAACAAGGGCTCTACGGACAAGACAGAGACTACTAAACTCTGTCAAATAGTAGGTATGGAGGGATGGTCAGTGAGCCCCTACCATACACTTAAGTAGTGGGAGTAGGAGTACAGGGGAAAGTTACTCACCCCCTACTGCATAGAGGGAGGAGGGGGAAGGAGGAGGGGGGGAAGGGAGGAGGGGGGGAGGAGGAGGAGGGGGGAAGAGAAGGGGGAAGGAGGAGGGGGGGGAAGGAGGAGGGGGGGGAGGAGGAGGGGGGGGAAGGAGGAGGGGGGGGAGGAGGAGGAAGGGGGGGGGAGGAAGGGAGGAAGGGGGGGCGGAGTAATGGGCAACAGCGGTGGTGTGCTCACTAACATCTGACCTACGCCATGAACACTTCCATAAGGCATATATATATATGAGGAGTAAATAACTTTCTACATTGGGAGCATAGTTAGAGGCAGGAACAAACAGTAGCACAACACAGTGTATAAGCATCTAAGCGCTAACAAGTGTTTTCTCTACATTTTTATAATATCCTCATTCAGGAAATCAACTATGTATACTGTGCAATTAGCATAAGGGTCAATTGGGAAAGTACACTGCATATCACTTAGTTACGAATCAGCTGAAGACAATAAATGTAAATGGTAAATTCAGAAGTTTAAATTGAACAGACCTGAGCAATCTTATACAGTTATAAAGCGAAAACATATTGTAAAATATCCTACGGCATGGAAGTCAAAGGTTGTATAATACAATTTACATTAGGTAGCTAAACATGAAGTTACAAACTCTATTTCATAAATCTCTTTTAGATCTGTACTCAACGTCAAATTACTGGTGTAGATCAGTAATGTAGGTAGTGATCAGAGAGCTGGCATCAGCAAAGATTAGTTTATCTATCTAGTTAGAAAATTATAGCATATGCTGGCAGCCAGCACGCAATCATTCAGTAAGAACTGCTGATACCTAGATCATCATCACTGCTCAAAATACGAATAAGTATGTAGAACTTCTTAATACTTATTAAGTTGCCATAGGTCTAAAATTTACATTAAATATACTCAGATATACAGGGGTTTGACCTTAGAGTCTCAATTATTTACCTCTGGACAGTAAGAAAGCCTAACAAAATATTATATTAGCATGAGATACTTCCCACCATGATAAGTATGTCTAAAGGACAAAACAGTTAACATTGTAGGATAAGACATTAGGGTACATATTAAGAGTAGCAAGCTTTATCAGGCAATGGAGCACCCAAAGGTCCCCTGTAGAGACATCAAGATAATGCAGTCACAAGATCAATACAGTATCTGAGATTAGCCTTCATGAGTATAGAGTCCTCAGTTCAATTATAGCAAAACTATTCAGGGAGTCTGGTAACTAGGGTGAATTAGGAGCTTATGGGTATCTAAGCGCTGCAATCCCCCACAAGAAGAGACACAGCACCCAGATCCGGCATTCATGCTGGCATCAAGAAGCCAAAAGTGTTCACAATAGAGAAAAGTGTAATATCCTATAGTTGTGCGAATCTGAACAGTGTTCCCCCAGTTTTAAAGCGTGCCATGGCTGGTAAGTAGAGGAGAGTATCTTACTCTAGGTGCACCAGGGACTCAATATAAATTCAAAGCCTCACCACTGCCAGCTAGGGCTTATTGAATAATGAAATCAACACATGTGTATATGTAATCCGGAGCAGGGAGAAGCATAACATCCGTTTTACGCGCTGCAGAGAGTGTAGCGGAGGGGAGCCCTCAAGGCGCTAGGCATTCCCGATGGTCAAAGTACGCCCAAAATCGCCTCTTTCCATGCACTCCCCTAACCGATTCCCACTCTGAATGACCGCATCAGCCCAAGTGCGGTTCGTATGTTGTCCCATAACTCCCACAAGGGGAAATTACACATAACCTGATGTATCCGCAGGGTCTGATGGCTTTCTGTGCAAGGGATTTGTGTTGAGCTTACAGAGCTAAGGGCAGTGAGGAGCATGTTAGGAGCTGCGAGAGCACCGCAACGCTCTGTGGTGTTTGTTCCTGTGTGCGAGCAGCCGCACTGCACTCCTCCACATGTGTGCGATCCGCCGCCAGCGGCACAGGAAGAGCTAAGCTCCATCTCAGGGCCTGTCTCCGCCAACGCCAGTGACAGAGAGCACGTCTGAAGATCCGCGGGTATTATGCTATTTTGCGATTCCTTTATTTCTCTATGTTCCTCTGCGGCAGTGTCGCCATGCTTACGAGCCGCCTGCATTGTGACTATAAGGGCATCCAGCTTCCCACATAGCCTCCTCCCATGCTCCTCCAACAGGTCTCTGAGAACAGTGTAAGGTACTTGGCTCTTCATGTTGGGCAGAGGCCTGGAGGGTTATTAAGTGTTTTTGAACGCTGCAGTGATTCTCCCTGATGAGTATGTTATTCCGCCAAAATGGCGCTCAGATGTATGGCAGGTAGCTCCGAAGCGGCTGTTCGGCTCAATGTTAATCCCAAAGTCACCGGTGAGCAATCAGCATGGTCTAGGCTTCTCTCTGTATTATGGTCCTTCAGATACACATGCTGCCTGTATTTAACATAGCCCAATGGTTCATGAGTAGGGGTTTTCAATCACCCCAGGGCAAACATCCCTGGGGTGATTTAATCTGCCAGGTAATAGCTGGCGTACTGGTTAGGAAGCTGATGACCACTGCTTCCTAACTTTCAGCTGCAGGCTGTGATCAATGGGCCCCCAGAGCTGCATATGCAACTTGAGAAATGGGGGCCTTTGGCTAGAAAAATTGGACAACTGAACTTAAGTCTAGTTTCCATTGCTGTTTAAACTGGTGGTCACATATAACATCTCCATAGACTTTAATGAAGAGATATGTTGTTGGCACCAGTTTACACAGTTTAAAGCATTAATGGAAACCACCCTTAATCTTGCTTTCTGCCATAGGAAGAATATCCATGAATTTTTTTTTCATTGCCACAGAGAAAGTGATACATTGTGAATCAGTAGAGTTCAAATGTCATATTATAGAAAGTGACTCTTACAAAGACAGTAGACTTCCCATTGTCACTTCAAGGGACATCTTAGATAAGTATGAGCTATAAAAGAACATTTAAGTATCCGGTACACTTTTGTTATGCTGTAAATTTTCCTCTATGGGTTTTATAATGCAGCCCTTTTTTGATCCTTTATAAAACTTCCATTCAGACAAGCCTGTCCCAGCATGATGTGACATAAAACCAGTGAACAGAACACGAACTAAAACCAGCAGGGTAACTAGATATGAATATTTCACAAATAGGAGAATCCCATTAAATGGCAAACATAAAAGTGTGCATTATTTAAAATTTAAAACCAAGCATTATTCATGGCTTTTAATTAGGTAGCTTGAAAGAGAGAGAAGTTATATGATAGCAAGTTTAAAATGCATTAAAGGATTTATTGATGTTCAGGAATAATGAGTTTTTATTAAAATAAAAAAGGACTCATGTTGAAACTGGGAAGTAGCAGGTGAAAATGTATTTGGGAAAGAGTTGTGTATACCTGGAATAGGCTTTCCAGTAGATGTGGTAGGTCAACATTAATGAAAATGCATATTACAATTGTAAGGCTTTTCACAGGCATCATATCACACAGATATTATTTTGGAACAGTGCTATTTTGTTGTCATTAAATAATAGTGTTTCCTTACAGTTGACAGTAGTGGCCATCCATCTTATGCACTGGTACCTTTGTTACAAGCTGAATATATTCCTTATATAAAAGGTTAAACAAATCTCTCAGGGCACACAATTATCTGTTGTTTAATCTCCCCCTGTCCTTGCTTATCCTCTTTCTTTCACCTCTCATACCCCATGCCACTACTCCTCTTTTATCCCCTGTCTTAACTCACCCTCCTCTCCACCTGTTATTATACTTCCCTCTCTCATTCACCCCTCAGACTTCCTGCTGTCACTCATGCTCCTCTCTCTCATTCACCCCTCAGACTTCCTGTTGTCACTCATGCTCCTCTCTCTCATTCACCCCTCAGACTTCCTGCTGTCACTCATGCTCCTCTCTCCCATTCACCCCTCAGACTTTGTGCTGTCACTAATGCTCCCCTCTCTCATTCACCCCTCAGACTTTCTGCTGTGACTCATGCTCCTCTCTATCATTCATAACTCAGACTTCCTGCTGTCACTCATGCTCCTCTCTCTCATTCACCCCTCAGACTTCCTGCTGTCACTCATGTTCCCCTCTCTCATTCACCCCTCAGACTTCCTGCTGTCACTCATGCTCCTCTCTCTCATTAATCCCTCAGACTTCCTGCTGTCACTTATGCTCCTCTCTCTCATTCATCCCTCAGCCTTCCTGCTGTCACTCATGCTCCTCTCTCTCATTCATCCCTCAGACTTCCTGCTGTCATTCATGCTCCTCTCATTCACCCCTCAGACTTCCTGCTGTCACTCATGCTCCTCTTTCTCATTCATCCCTCAGACTTCCTGTTGTCACTCATGCTCGTCTCTCTCATTCACCTCTCAGACTTCCTGCTGTCACTCATTCTCCTCTTTCTTATTCATCCCTCAGACTTCCTGCTGTCACTCATGCTCCTCTCTCTCATTTATCCCCTCAGACTTCCTGCTGTCACTCATGCTCCTCTCTCTCATTCACCCCTCAGACTTCCTGCTGTCACTCATGCTCCCATCTCTCATTTACCCCTCAGACTTCCTGTTGTCACTCATGCTCCTCTTTCTCATTCCCCCCTCAGACATCCTGCTGTCACTCATGCTCCTCTCTCACATTCATCCCTCAGACTTCCTGCTGTCACTTATGCTCCTCTCTCTCATTCACCCCTTAGACTTCCTGTTGTCACTCATGCTACTCTCTCTCATTTACCTCATTTACCACATCTCATTTTTTTTTTTTTTTACTTCAATATCCCTTTAATGCATTAAACGCAAATTCATTTTATGTATAAAACTTTCAATTTAGTTTAGTCTGAAATCAAACTGTGAGTCATGTATTCAACACCCCCCCCCCACACACACACATACATACACATTCAACTAAATCAAGACATAACAGTTGTTACAATGCTACATGCCAGCCAAAGCTAAGCATCTACTAATTGGGTAACACTAACAAATATACAGAAGAATTGTGAGGGGGCGGGCTATGTAAGTTTTGTATCTTTACATTTAAATAACCAATAACATGTTGTTGTTTTTTCACTTAAAGGGATAGTAAACCCCAAAATTTTCTTTTATGGTTCAGATAGACCATACAATTTTGAACAACTTTCAAATTGACTTCCATTATCAAATTTGCTTCATTCTCTTGTTATCCATTGCTGAAGGGACAGCATTGCACTACTGACAGGAAGCTGAACACATCTAGTTATCCAATCACAAGAGACAAATGTGTGCAGGACCAATTAGCAGCAGCTCCCACTAGTGTAAGATATGTGTGTATTCATTTTTAACAAGGGATACTAAGAGAACGAAGCACATTTGAAAATATAAGTGAATTAAAAGTGTCTTGAAGTTGCATGCTCTATCTAAATCATGCAAGTTTAATTTTGACTTTCCTTTTTTTTTTTTTTTTTTTTTTTAAATTTCTGTTTATTATAGCCATTCAAAACGAAACAACCAGTTATAATATAAACAAAAGTATTGTCACGCAGGACAAACAAAGAGAAAAATTTATCAACAATATCTTCTCTATAGAAACACAGGCATACAATCAGAAAATAAGAGAACAATATTTAAATTACACTTTGTCCTTATAAATTAATCATATCCATTCACAATGTACTGGCTAATATTTACCTCCTGAACACAAGTAAAAACATAGAAACAAAAAAACACCAGAACAACAACAACAACAAAACAATCAAACAAAAAAAACAACAAAAAAAACAAAAAACAAAAACGAAAAAAAAAAAACGAAAAAAAAAAACAACAACCCCCCCCTACCAAGATCGGTCATGCAATGCGTACTACCCTCTTAGTCTATATCCCCTGCATTCCTTAACCAGGTATCCGGGAACACCTGTAGTATAACAAGCTCGGCAAAGCTTACCGACGCCAAGAAGGGCAGCAAGATCTGTCTCTGGAGGCAGAAAGAATAAGATTTAATAATCGGGCCCAGCTTTCCAAGAATTTTCTAATTCTTTTTTCTGACACTTGCTGTAAGTGAAAAGATTCATAAATAATCTGAGCTTGGATGTCTCTTAACACTGATGCGAGAGAGGGGGGTGTCTTGGATATCCATTTTTTGAAAATATTATATCTCACAATTAGTATAATAGTATTTAGGGCATGCAACGACAAATTATCTCTCTCACCAGGAAAAAGCAACACAATATATTTCAGAGAAAGGGAGATAGAGGTTTCAAAGACTCTATTATACCAATATTGAATTTTCTGCCATAATTGCGAAATTTTAGGGCAGGTCCATAACATATGGCAAATATCCGCCTGTACACATGAACAATGTTCGCACTTGAAAGATTTACCCGGAAAAAATTTAGCTAATTTCGCTGGAGAATAATAATAGTTATTTAAAAGTTTTAAATGAGATTCTTTCCAGTTTACTGCTATTGGATATCTAGCCACAGTTGCCAAGCTATTAATTAGCATCTCCCGGTCTATCGCTGGAATATGAGGTGACCATGCACGGATTAATCTGTCCTCCTCCAACATACCCTGTTTCGTCAACATAATGTCATAAATTGGTGAGATTGATGCATCGCCCATATTAAATTTCCTAATACAACTCTTAATCTCAGGCCAATCCCATCTTCCCATCGCATACCATCTTTGTCCACTAAGAAAGTGTCGAATTTGAAAATAAGCAAACCGATTAGTACTCGGAAGAGAGAACTGCTCCCTAATTATCTCCCAAGGTAAAATCTGACGATCAATATTAAGGAGCTGATTCAAATATACCAGTCCCCCATTCTGCCAGTCCTGAAAACATTTTTGATCTAGCCCAGGTAAAAATAAAGGATTTCCTCTAATGGGTAAAAAGTAAGAGAAAGATGGGTCTACTTTACACAACTTACAAACCTTATGCCAAATCACCACTATATTCCTTACAGAAATAAGGGAAAATACCCTTCTGGGTAACGACTGTGGGACACAATGCAAAAGAGCCGTTAAGGACCATGGTTTGACCATATATGATTCTAGGTCATATGTAGAGACCAACTCAGCCCTAGCAATCCAGTCTACCGCTATTTTAATTAACGATACCCAATTATATAATCTAATACTAGGTAGAGCCAATCCTGCTCCCGTAAATTTCTGCATTAGCCTATTGTTCGAAATCCGAGGTTTTTTAGATTTCCACAAGAATTTCGAGAGCCACGAAGACAAATTCTTTAGATCCTTATTAGGGATAATTAGGGGTAAATTTTGTAGAAAATAAAGAATTTTAGGGAAAATTATAGTCTTTATTAAATTAACCGACGCAGTAAGTGACAGTGGAAAAGCCGTCCAAAGCTTGAGGTCTTCCTGTATTTTCTGAAAAAGAATTGTAAAATTTGCCTGATACCATTGTTTCGGATTCCTATCTATCTCTAATCCCAAATATTTGATCGCTTTGACCTTACGAAATATTGTACTAGGTCGATCCACCCTCTGACATCCGAGCCACATCAGGTCACTCTTTTCCATATTAATTTTGTAACCGGCGAATGTACTGAAATGCTTAATCGTATCAATCACTCTTGGGATAGTAACTGCTGTTTTACTCAAAAATAATAGGATATCATCAGCATATAGAAGGATTTCTCCAACATTGGTGTGTCCGGTCCACGGCGTCATCCATTACTTGTGGGATATTCTCCTCCCCCACAGGGAAAGGCAAGGAGAGCACACAGCAAGAGCTGTCCATATAGTCCCTCCCAGGCTCCGCCCCCCCCAGTCATTCTCCTTGCCGCTCTGAACAAGTAGCATCTCCTCGGGGATGGTGAGGAGTTTGTGGTGTTTAGTTGTAGTTTTTTATTCTTCTATCAAGAGTTTGTTATTTTAAAATAGTGCTGGTATGTACTATTTACTCTGAAACAGAAAGAGATGAAGAGTTCTGTTTAAAAGAGGATTATGATTTTAGCAGACAGTAACTAAAATCAGTTGCTGTTCCCACACAGGACTGTTGAGATGAGAGAACTTCAGTTGGGGGGAACAGTTTGCAGACTTTTCTGCTCAAGGTATGACTAGTCATTTTTCTAACAAGACTGTGTAATGCTGGAAGGCTGTCATTTTCCCTCATGGGGATTGGTAAGCCATTTTCTTAGTCTCAAACAGAATAAAGGGCTTATTATGGGCTATACACTGGTAGACACTCTTAAGGGCTAAATTGATTGCTTTATTTAAGTATTATATGCAGTTTGAAGTTGAATTTCACACTTTTATAACATTGGGGAACGTTTTTTAGC
Organism: Bombina bombina; assembly: GCF_027579735.1. NCBI lineage: Eukaryota > Metazoa > Chordata > Amphibia > Anura > Bombinatoridae > Bombina > Bombina bombina. Next base: position 158,919,735 of record NC_069506.1, on the reverse strand, counting down.
ACCAGGCACTTGTTAAGACACCTTCCCAGTCAGGAAGGGCCTTTCTTTGTAGTAGGCAGAGCCTCATTTTCACGCCATTACTGTGCAGTTACTTTTGAGTACAGTACATGCAGCTGCATGTGTGTGGGTCTGGAATCCACTAAAAACGTTCCTAGAAGGCTTCATTTGATATCATATACCCCCCTGGGATTGGTGAAGTCGCAGCAAAGGCTGTAGCTGGGACTGTAAGGGGGTTAAAATTAAAAACGGCTCCGGTTTCCACATTTTAAGGGTTAACAGCTTGAAAATTGGGGTGCAATACTTTGAATGCATTAAGACACTGTGGTGAAAATTTGGTAAAGATTGGATAATTCCTTCATAGTTTTTCACATATTCAGTAATAAAGTGTGCCCTGTTTAACATTTAAAGAGACAGTAACGGTTTTGTTTTAAAACGGTTTTTGTGCTTTATTAACCAGTTTAAGCCTGTTTAACATGTCTGTACCTTCAGATAGATCATGTTCTGTATGTATGGTAGCCAATGTGGTTCTCCCTTCAAATATGTGTGATAATTGTGCCATAGCGTCCAAACAAAGTAAGGACAGTACTGTCACAAATTGTAAAATTGCCCAGGATGATTCCTCAGATGAAGGAAGTAGACATAGTTCTACATCATCTCCTTCTGTGTCTATACCAGTTATGCCCGCGCAGGCGACCCCTAGTACTTCTAGCGCGCCAATGCTTGTTACTATGCAGCAATTGACGGCAGTAATGGATAACTCCATAGCTAATATTTTATCCAAAATGCCAGCATTTCAGAGAAAGCGCGATTGCTCTGTTTTAAACACTGTAGAGCAGGAGGGCGCTGATGATAATTTTTCTGTCATACCCTCACACCAATCTGAAGTGGCAGTGAGGGAGGGTTTGTCAGATGGGGAAATTTCTGATACAGGTAGAATTTCTCAGCAGGCAGAACCTGATGTTGTGACATTTAAATCAAAATTAGAGCATCTCCGCGCATTACTTAAGGAGGTGCTATCTACTCTGGATGATTGTGACAATCTGGTCAACCCAGAAAAATTGTGCAAAATGGACAAGTTCCTTGAGGTCCCGGTGCACCCTGATGCTTTTCCGATACCTAAACGGGTGGCGGACATAGTGAATAAGGAGTGGGAGAAGCCAGGCATACCTTTTGTCCCTCCTCCTATATTTATGAAATTGTTCCCTATGGTCGACCCCAGGAAGGACACATGGCAAACAGTCCCTAAGGTCGAGGGGGCGGTTTCTACTCTAGCCAAGCGCACGACCATTCCTATTGAGGACAATTGTGCTTTCAAAGATCCTATGGATAAAAAATTGGAGGGTTTGCTTAAAAAGATTTTTGTACAGCAAGGTTACCTCCTTTAACCTATTTCGTGCATTATTCCTGTCACTACAGCGGCGTGGTTCTGGTTCGAGGAACTGGAAAAGTCGCTCAGTAGGGAGACTCCGTATGAGGAAGTCATGGACAGAATTCACGCACTTAAGTTAGCTAATTCCTTTATTTTAGACACCGCTTTGCAGTTAGCGAGGTTAGCGGCGAAAAATTCAGGGTTTACAATTGGGGCGCGTAGAGCGCTCTGGCTAAAGTCTTGGTCGGCGGATGTATCTTCCAAGACAAAATTGCTTAATACCCCTTTCAAAGGTAAGACCCTTTTTGGGCCAGAATTGAAAGAGATTATTTCAGACATCACTGAGGGAAAGGGCCATGCCCTCCCACAAGATAAACCTTTCAAGGCTAAGAATAAGTCCAATTTTCGTTCCATTCGCAATTTCAGGAACGGACTGGCTTCTAACTCGGCAGCCTCTAGACAAGAGGGTAACGCTTCCTAGACTAAACCAGCTTGGAAATCAATGCAAGGCTGGAACAAGGGTAAACAGGCCAAGAAGCCTGCTGCTGCTACCAAAACAGCATGAAGGGGTAGCCCCCGATCCGGGACCGGATCTAGTAGGGGGCAGACTCTCTCTCTTTGCTCAGGCTTAGGCAAGAGATGTTCAGGATCCCTGGACACTAGAAATAGTCTCTCAGGGTTTTCTTCTGGAGTTCAAGGAACTACCCTCAAGGGGAAGGTTCCACATGTCTAACTTATCTTCAAACCAAATAAAGAGACAGGCATTCTTACATTGTGTAGAAGACCTGTTAAAGATGGGAGTGATACACCCAGTTCCAACTGTGGAACAAGGTCGGGGGTTTTACTCAAATCTGTTTGTAGTTCCCAAAAAAGAGGGAATTTTCAGACCAATTCTGGATTTAAAAATTCTAAACAAATTTCTCAGAGTTCCATCGTTCAAATGGAAACAATTCGAACAATTTTATCTACAATCCAGGAGGGTCAATTTATGACTACCGTGGATTTAAAGGATGCGTATCTACATATTCCTATCCACAAAGATCATCCAAGGATTTTCACAAAGGTGCTAGGGTCCCTTCTATAGGTTCTAAGACCAAGGGGTATTGCAGTGGCACCTTATCTGGAAGACATTCTAATCCAAACGTTGTCTCTTTCCAAAGCAAAGGCTCATACAGACATTGTTCTAGCCTTTCTCATATCTCACGGGTGGAAGGTGAACGTAGAAAAGAGTTCCCTGTCTCCGTCGACAAGAGTTCCCTTCTTGGGAACGATAATAGATTCTTTAAAAATGAAGATCTTCCTGACAAAAGTCAGAAAGTCAAAGCTTCTAAAGCTTGTCAAGTTCTTCACTCTATTCTGCAGCCTTCCATAGCTCAGTGCATGGTAGTAGTAGGGTTGATGGTTGCAGCAATGGACATAGTTCCTTTTGCTCAAATTCATCTAAGACCATTACAACTGTGCATGCTGAAGCAGTGGAATGGGGACTATACAGACTTGTCTCCAAAGATTCAAGTAGACCAGATGACCAAAGACTCACTCTGTTGGTGGTTGTCACAGGATCACCTGTCTCAGGGAATGAGTTTCCGCAGACCAGAGTGGGTCATTGTCACGACCGACGCCAGTCTATTAGGCTGGGGTGCAGTCTGGGATTCCCTGAAAGCTCAGGGTCTATGGTCTCGGGAAGAGTCTCTTCTCCCGATAAACATCCTGGAACTGAGAGCGATATTCAATGCTCTCCGGGCTTGGCCTCAACTAGCGAAGGCCGGATTCATAAGATTCCAGTCAGACAACATGATGAATGTAGCTTACATCAACCATCAGGGAGGAACAAAGAGTTCCTTGACGATGAGAGAGGTATCCAAGATCATCAAATGGGCGGAGGATCACTCCTGCCATCTATCTGCAATTCACATCCCAGGAGTAGACAACTGGGAGGCGGATTATCTGAGTCGTCAGACTTTCCATCCGGGGGAGTGGGAACTCCACCCGGAGGTTTTTTGCCAAGTTGACTCAATTATGGGACATTCCAGACATGGATCTGATGGCGTCTCGTCAGAACTTCAAGGTTCCTTGCTACGGGTCCAGATCCAGGGATCCCAAGGCGACTCTAGTGGATGCATTAGTGACGCCTTGGTCGTTCAACCTAGCTTATGCATTTCCACCGTTCCCTCTCCTTCCCAGGCTTGTAGCCAGGATCAAACAGGAGAAGGCCTCAGTGATTCTGATAGCTCCTGCGTGGCCACGCAGGACTTGGTATGCAGACCTGGTGAATATGTCATCGGCTCCACCATGGAAGCTACCTTTGAGACAGGATCTTCTAGTGCAAGGTCCATTCGAACATCCAAATCTAGTTTCTCTCCAGCTGACTGCTTGGAAATTGAACGCTTGATTTTATCCAAGCGCGGGTTTTCAGATTCAGTGATAGATACTCTGGTCCAAGCCAGAAAACCTGTGACTAGAAGGATTTACCATAAAATATGGAAAGGATATATCTGTTGGTGTGAATCCAAGGGATTCTCATGGATTAATATTCCCAGGATCCTCTCCTTTCTAACAAGAAGGTTTGGATAAGGGATTGTCAGCGAGTTCTCTAAAAGGACAGAGATCTGCTTTATCTGTCTTGTTACACAGATGACTGGCAGCTGTGCCAGATGTACAAGCTTTTGTACAGGCTTTGGTCAGAATCAAACCTGTTTACAGACCTTTGACTCCTCCCTGGAGTCTAAATTTAGTTTTTTCAGTTCTTCAAGGGGTTCCATTTGAACCCTTACATTCCATAGATATCAAGTTACTATCTTGGAAAGTTCTGTTTTTGGTTGCTATTTCTTCTGCTAGAAGAGTTTCTGAACTATCTGCTTTGCAGTGTGATCCACCCTATCTGGTGTTCCATTCAGATAAGGTTGTTTTGTGTACCAAGCCTGGTTTTCTTCCAAAATTTGTTTCCAACAAGAATATTAACCAGGAAATAGTTGTCCCTTCTTTGTGTCCGAATCCAGTTTCAAAGAAGGAACATTTGTTACACCATTTAGATGTAGTCCGTGCTTTAAAGTTCTATTTAGAAGCAACAAAGGATTTCAGACAAAACTTCTTTTTTGTTTGTCGTTTATTCTGGTAAGAGGAGAGGACAAAAATCTACTGTTACCTCTCTTTCTTTCTGGCTGAAAAGCATTATCCGATTGGCTTATGAGACTGCCGGACGGCAGCCTCCTGAACGAATCACAGCTCACTCTACTAGGGCTGTGGCTTCCACATGGGCCTTCAAGAACAAGGCTTCTGTTGATCAGATATGTGAGGCAGCAACTTGGTCTTCTCTGCACTCTTTTGCCAAATTCTACAAATTTGATACTTTTTGCTTCTTCGGAGGCTATTTTTGGGAGAAAGGTTTTGCAAGCCGTGGTGCCTTCTGTTTAGGTAACCTGATTTGCTCCCTCCCTTCATCCGTGTCCTAAAGCTTTGGTATTGGTTCCCACAAGTAATGGATGACGCCGTGGACCGGACACACCAATGTTGGAGAAAACAGAATTTATGCTTACCTGATAAATTACTTTCTCCAACGGTGTGTCCGGTCCACGGCCCGCCCTGGTTTTTTAATCAGGTTTGAAAAATGTCTCTCTCTATACACTACAGTCACCACGGCACCCTATAGTTTCTCCTTTTTTTCTCCTAACCGTCGGTTGAATGACTGGGGGGGCGGAGCCTGGGAGGGACTATATGGACAGCTCTTGCTGTGTGCTCTCCTTGCCTTTCCCTGTGGGGGAGGAGAATATCCCACAAGTAATGGATGACGCCGTGGACCGGACACACCGTTGGAGAAAGTAATTTATCAGGTAAGCATAAATTCTGTTTTTCAGATTCTGAAGACCTAACTGGATCCCTGGAAGAACCTCACGTAACCTAATCGCCAAAGGTTCCAATACAATATTAAATAGTAGGGGCGAGAGAGGGCAGCCCTGTCGCGTGCCTCTATGCAATAGTAAGCTAGGAAAGATCCTACCATTTACTAACAAATATGATACCGGATTCTGATAAACTTTTTTGATGAAATTAAAAAAATTACCCACGAGGCCAAATTGGGTCAATGTGGCAAAGAGATGTCTCCACGAGATGCAGTCATGTTACTCTCTCTCATTCATCCCTCAGACTTCCTGCGGTCACTCATGCTCCTCTCTCTCATAAACCCCTTAGACTTCCTGCTGTCACTTATGCTCCTCTCTCTCATTCATCCCTCAGTCTTCCTGCTGTCATTCATGCTCCTCTCATTCACCCCTCAGACTTCCTGCTGTCACTCATGCTCCTCTTTCTCATTCATCCCTCAGACTTCCTGTTGTCACTCATGCTCGTCTCTCTCATTCACCCCTCAGACTTCCTGCTGTCACTCATTCTCCTCTTTCTTATTCATCCCTCAGACTTCCTGCTGTCACTCATGCTCCTCTCTCTCATTTATCCCTCAGACTTCCTGCTGTCACTCATGCTCCTCTCTCTCATTCACCTCTCAGACTTCCTGCTGTCACTCATGCTCCTCTCTCTCATTCATCCCTCAGACTTCCTGCTGTCACTCATGCTCCTCTCTCTCATTTACCCCTCATACTTCCTGTTGTCACTCATGCTGCTCTCTCTCATTCCCCCCTCAGACTTCCTGTTGTCACTCATGCTCCTCTCTCTCATTCATCCCTCAGACTTCCTGCGGTCACTCATGCTCCTCTCTCTCATTCACCCCTTAGACTTCCTGCTGTCACTCATGCTCCTCTCTCTAATTCATCCCTCAGACTTCCTGCTGTCACTCATGCTCCTCTCTCTCATTTACCCCTCATACTTCCTGTTGTCACTCATGCTGCTCTCTCTCATTCCCCCCTCAGACTTCCTGTTGTCACTCATGCTCCTCTCTCTCATTCATCCCTCAGACTTCCTGCGGTCACTCATGCTCCTCTCTCTCATTCACCCCTTATACTTCCTGCTGTCACTCATGCTCCTCTCTCTCATTCATCCCTCAGACTTCCTGCTGTCACTTATGCTCCTCTCTCTCATTCATCCCTCAGACTTCCTGCGGTCACTCATGCTCCTCTCTCTCATTCACCCCTTTGACTTCCTGCTGTCACTCATGCTCCTCTCTCTCATTCATCCCTCAGACTTCCTGCTGTCATTCATGCTCCTCTCATTCACCCCTCAGACTTCCTGCTGTCACTCATGCTCCACTTTCTCATTCATCCCTCAGACTTCCTGTTGTCACTCATGCTCGTCTTTCTCATTCACCCCTCAGACTTCCTGCTGTCACTCATTCTCCTCTTTCTTATTCATCCCTCAGACCTCCTGCTGTCACTCATGCTCCTCTCTCTCATTCATCCCTCAGACTTCCTGCTGTCACTTATGCTCCTCTCTCTCATTCATCCCTCAGACTTCCTGCGGTCACTCATGCTCCTCTCTCTCATTCACCCCTTTGACTTCCTGCTGTCACTCATGCTCCTCTCTCTCATTCATCCCTCAGACTTACTGCTGTCATTCATGCTCCTCTCATTCACCCCTCAGACTTCCTGCTGTCACTCATGCTCCTCTTTCTCATTCATCCCTCAGACTTCCTGTTGTCACTCATGCTCGTCTCTCATTCACCCCTCAGACTTCCTGCTGTCACTCATTCTCCTCTTTCTTATTCATCCCTCAGACTTCCTGCTGTCACTCATGCTCCTCTCTCTCATTTATCCCTCAGACTTCCTGCTGTCACTCATGCTCCTCTCTCTCATTCACCCCTCAGACTTCCTGCTGTCACTCATGCTCCTCTCTCTCATTCATCCCTCAGACTTCCTGCTGTCACTCATGCTCCTCTCTCTCATTTACCCCTCATACTTCCTGTTGTCACTCATGCTCCTCTCTCTCATTCCCCCCTCAGACTTCCTGTTGTCACTCATGCTCCTCTCTATCATTCATCCCTCAGACTTCCTGCTGTCACTTATGCTCCTCTCTCTCATTCATCCCTCAGACTTCCTGCGGTCACTCATGCTCCTCTCTCTCATTCACCCCTTAGACTTCCTGCTGTCACTCATGCTCCTCTCTCTCATTCATCCCTCAGACTTCCTGCTGTCATTCATGCTCCTCTCATTCACCCCTCAGACTTCCTGCTGTCACTCATTCTCCTCTTTCTTATTCATCCCTCAGACTTCCTGCTGTCACTCATGCTCCTCTCTCTCATTTATCCCCTCAGACTTCCTGCTGTCACTCATGCTCCTCTCTCTCATTCACCCCTCAGACTTCCTGCTGTCACTTATTCTCCCATCTCTCATTTACCCCTCAGACTTCCTGTTGTCACTCATGCTCCTCTTTCTCATTCCCCCCTCAGATATCCTGCTGTAACTCATGCTCATCTCTCTCATTCATCCCTCAGACTTCCTGCTGTCACTTATGCTCCTCTCTCTCATTCACCCCTTAGACTTCCTGTTGTCACTCATGCTCCTCTCTCTCATAAACCCCTTAGACTTCCTTCTGTCACTCATGCTCCTCTTTCTCATTCATCCCTCAGACTTCCTGTTGTCACTCATGCTCGTCTCTCTCATTCACCCCTCAGACTTCCTGCTGTCACTCATTCTCCTCTTTCTTATTCATCCCTCAGACTTCCTGCTGTCACTTATGCTCCTTTCTCTCATTTATCCCTCAGACTTCCTGCTGTCACTCATGCTCCTCTCTCTCATTCACCCCTCAGACTTCCTGCTGTCACTCATGCTCCTCTCTCTCATTCATCCCTCAGACTTCCTGCTGTCACTCATGCTCCTCTCTCTCATTTACCCCTCATACTTCCTGTTGTTACTCATGCTCCTCTCTCTCATTCCCCCCTCAGACTTCCTGTTGTCACTCATGCTCCTCTCTCTCATTCATCCCTCAGACTTCCTGCGGTCACTCATGCTCCTCTCTCTCATTCACCCCTTAGACTTCCTGCTGTCACTCATGCTCCTCTCTCTCATTCATCCCTCAGACTTCCTGCTGTCACTTATGCTCCTCTCTCTCATTCACCCCTTAGACTTCCTGCTGTCACTCATGCTCCTCTCTCTCATTCACCCCTTAGACTTCCTTCTGTCACTTATGCTCCTCTCTCTCATTCACCCCTTAGACTTCCTGTTGTCACTCATGCTCCTCTCTCTCATTCATCCCTCAGACTTCCTGCTGTCACTCATGCTACTCTCTCTTATTCACCCCTCAGACTTCCTGCTGTCACTCATGCTCCTCTCTCTCATTCACCCCTCAGACTTCCTGATGTCACTCATGCTCCCCTCTCTCATCCACCCCTTAGATTTCCTGCTGTCACTCATGCTCCTCTCTCTCATTCATCCCTCAGACTTCCTGCTGTCACTTATGCTCCTCTCTCTCATTCACCCCTTAGACTTCCTGCTGTCACTCATGCTCCTCTCTCTCATTAACCCCTTAGACTTCCTGCTGTCACTTATGCTCCTCTCTCTCATTCACCCCTTAGACTTCCTGTTGTCACTCATGCTCCTCTCTCTCATTCATCCCTCAGACTTCCTGCTGTCACTCATGCTACTCTCTCTTATTCACCCCTCAGACTTCCTGCTGTCACTCATGCTCCTCTCTCTCATTCACCCCTCAGACTTCCTGATGTCACTCATGCTCCCCTCTCTCATCCACCCCTTAGATTTCCTGCTGTCACTCATGCTCCTCTCTCTCATTCATCCCTCAGACCCTTCATCCTCCAAACTTATCCTCACCTCTTTCATTAACACTGCATACACCCTGCCTCCCACTTATCTTCTCCTCTTTTCTCCCCTTCATCTGTTTTTATCCTCCCCTCTCTCATTCATTCTTCAAACCCTTTGTCCTCCTAACTCATCCTCACCTCATTCACACCTTATACCCCATATCCCCTCTTATCCCCTCCTCTTTCATCCGCCATCTGTTCTTTCAAATCATGTTAACCCGAGGTGCACAAATCTTGATTGCGCTCGAGCGAACATGTTTACTTTCAACTTGTAATATGCGCTATTTTTCTGTTGCACGCAAAAATGTAGCTCATTGTATTTAATTTGTGTGCAAGTTGCATAGTTTAAAAATAAGGTTTGAAGTATATTTTTAAATTATGATTTTTATTATTATTATTTTGGTTTACAAAAAATAAATAAAAAATTAACTGTGCATGAAGCGTTTTCAAAATATTTTAAATAGGGGGCGGAGCCAACAACTGAAGCGGCTGGACGTGTTTGTCCTCAGCTCCTGAATTCAAAACCTACAACTAAGTATTGATTGCTACAATCAAGCTCAATTTATGCTCTAGTGTGTACACGATCTCAGTTAACCCCTTGATTGGCAATAATTCATGAAGGTGCTTTGGGGATCGCGTCTACAGTCTTTTTTCAGCAGCCCGTCTGAAGCGTCCAAGTTTATCCTAAGGTATTAACAGAAAAACTCAGGCCTTTTTACAACCTGCACTACTTGGCCTTTAACACGATATATAACTTGAGAAAAGTAATTACACTGCACGTCTATAACATGGAAGTCGTCGACAGTCAATCTGTGAAAGTGATTGGTGACACACTAATGGCGCACTTCTCTATGCTGGAAAAAGATTTGGCGGCAGCGTGGGGATATGGCTATAGCACAGCACGGCAGCAGGATGGGTTTGCAATTGACAAGACCGCAATTACTTTAGAAAACACCAAGGAATCGGTGACACCTTATCCTACGGAGCAACATGAGACAGATGCAGCGGGCGGCCATTTAGAGGTGAGAGTCCTTACAAAGTCCCAACCTCTGCACCAAGGACACCTAATTACTTCAGACCCCTTTCCATCCCTTCAACCCTTACATGCTCTCCAGCCAGCTTATGGGGAACGTTCTATCCCCCCTGAACAACCAAGACATAAACCCTTGTATTCTGCCCCAGAGTTAACCACTGTAATTACAAAGAGCTCCGGACCTCACTTAAAACGGCATGGCATTAGGCAGAAGCTCATAACGGATACCAGACAGACTTTGGTTTTAACTCAATATTGGAGTCACTTACAGACAATCCCTGATTATGGGAGAGATTCCTCGCAAAACGATCTATCTGTTGCCAATATGTGGGTTTGTCCGCCATTTCCTGAAGCCCATATTTGTTCCTTGAAATGTGGAGTGGGTTAAAATCTAGGTAATACACGGTAGTGTGTAATGGTCTCTCAGACCTGTTTTACTGCATCCACAGTATGTGGAACGTGGGACATGTCACATCGCAGAACTTTTGGTTAAGTGCTATTTTACTAACATCTACTTTAGATATTATGTTAATTTTATGGTTTTGATGTTCTTTGTTCAATTGGCACGGGCTATGACTTATATAGATAATGTGAGTTATTTTTTTATATTTTTTTTCTATATATAAAGTATGTATTTTAACGCATCTCTCTCAGTTCTAAGCTGCATATGTTAGGAGTATTCTCTTAAAAATCTAGCTGATGTTTTTTGCCAAACATTACTGTGCTTGTGTTATCATATTGGAAACCTTAAGATCTAAACACTAACTAATCCCTGCTCACATATACTTACTGATCTATACTCCCAGACTTCATATAGTCTGGTCATACATCCCATGAGATTTAATAGAATTTCCATATAGTGATTTTTATACTATACTCCCAGGTTTGCATGGGTAGGGCTGGATTATCGCCACTATATATATTTCCCAGCTTCACAGATGTCTTTCATACGTCAGTCATGCCTCTGGAGCGTTGAAGTTACTTTTAGTCAGGACACACTACTGCCAGCGGCCGGGGTAGTGGGTGCCCATTTTCTTTTAAGTTTTTTTTTTGTTTACCAGTGTGTGGCTCTGTGGCAAGATTTTGGATCCAGCCCTACATTGCTGTGCAAATTATCCTTTATAAGTAGTGCCAAGACTATATGTTTAACTGTTATGTAATCACAGCAAATGCATATATTTACCCATCCCAATCTTGATAAGCTGAAATCTACTAAGTTCCCCTATTCATGTACACAAACCTGGTTTTTCCCATCAAGTTTTAACTATATCTCTCTGCTATAAGTAGTCTCCCCTACCTTATTTTGGTACATACTTTTGTATTATAATCCACCCTAGTCCATTTTATATGCTTACAGGTTCTTGTTTTATGCAGGGATTTATCTCTATTGCCATTTGCTTTCACCAAATATATTGTTAGTGTGAAGTTTATTTTATCATACCTCCTATATTTAAATGCCCACCTCCGCCCCAACCCCTATATAATGTGCCTCCTTGTTTAGGAGGACTAAACAAGCGGTTTATCTTGCAAATACCGCAACCTTCACTACCATTCTTCTTATAGTAATCCTTACATGTTACCATATGACCTTATTTTTTATCTACCCAACCTAGCATGATTGGTCAGCTTCACTTGTTTCTTCCCTAGTTCAGTAAGATTGTTTCTTATATTCCCTCTACATAGAATTATAATGTGTTGGGGCCTATGAGTGGCTCATTTTAGCATGAAAGGGATTTGTTTAACTCTAGTAAGAAAACAAAAGAGGTCTTTATACTGAGACCCACAAGGGGTCTCTTCTCTTCCATATAGCCTTTGGTCCATGTTATCACCCTATAAAGTATGAGGTCCAAGAGTAGCCTCCTGCTCCCCATAATAGGCTTAGATGAATATTGGCATATGTTTCTCTTCCTTTTCTAGTAAATGTTCAGTCATAGAGCGTATTATTATATAAATGGCGGACATCATTTATTGTATACAAACTTCTACTTAAAATTTTTGCATTATGTTCTTTGATGTAGCAGATGTTACTGATTGCATATGCCTTTTCAATGTGTAATTTATAGAGTCTACGTTACTATATGCTTGGACGACATATGACTAGGCAGGGCTACAGAGTCATCTATGCACCAAAATTTGTATTTACAGTTATAGTTTACAGATAATAGTCGCTGTTTGTTACAGGTTATTCACATCATGCTCTATTGATATGGTAGATATTATTAATTGCATATGTTTTCTTAATATGTAATCTTTATGGTTCTCTTTTTATAAGTCCTTTTTTTTAGGAACATAACCATGCACTGTTGTTCACTGATATTATTTTTTTATGTATGCCAATACTTTGACCTCAATAAAATTATAATAAAAAAAAAAAAAAAAAAAAATATTTTAAATGAGTTGAAATGTAAAGGTTCAAAGAATTGCCACTGGATGCATGCCCCATGCAAAGTATGATTAGTTGGGATGTTTATTGTTCATATGACAGAGCGTCAGCTAGCTACTGTATATTGGGGGACAGTGACAAACTACAGAAGTGTAACCCCATCCATGTAATACATTTTATAATGTCCTATTTTAAATGCTACAAAGAAAATATAAAAATGGCCCAGCAGGATATGACAATTTGATCATATCCCAAGAAAACAGCCATTCTAACTGTTTTGTTTATCATTAATTTATTTTTATATTTGTAAATTTGGAGTGGTGCTGTTACTTAATAATTATTTTTTAAAGAAACAATAATGACCTAAGTGTCCCTTTAAACAAATCACACTTCATAGGAGTTAAATCACCTGTACTCCCTGTGAAGCAAAGATGGGCGAGCATATACAATATTAACCGTGCTCACACAGACAGGTTTACTATCTGGGAATATTTTTGACAAACCAGTTGATAACTTGGCCCCTTTGAAATTTTGTGCTATCTACTCCAATGATTGTGTTACCTAGTTTTAAAATAAGCAAATATCAACTCAATAAACAGGGTACCAAAGAAATAAATACATTATAAAAACCTTAAAAACAAATCAGGAGAATTTTCTGGCGTAGAACTATTTCACAGGAAAAAAAACCTGTTTTTAATAACACTATGAAAAATAGTATTTTAAAGAGATTGTATGAGAAAGGGCAGGCTGGGGAGCAGGAGGGTAATTACTTGAGTAATCCATAATCAGCCTGTGGCCTTTAGGCAGTGTCTGTCCCTGGCTGTTTCTGCATCTGATGCTTTTGGCTCTATCCCTCCCACTGTGTTGCGTATTCCGCTGTTAATGTTGGGGGTCTCTCAGATCTATCAGCTGCTTCTTACTGCTGCAGCCCTGCGTGTCGTCTTAAATGATTCATGGATAAGAAACTGTGAAATGTGACACCATTATAGGAACATTAAAGTAATATTTTATATATGCATAGTATATCGCAGGAGATAAGCTATAGTGTAAAGATTGGCACACAAACTAGATGTTTTAAAATCATTTACTGCAAAAGATCTGCCTGCCAAATACATGTGTCAAAAGCATTTACAACTGTAAATATGGATGTCTGTTTAATTCTGTGAGGACCTGTGTGTGTGTGAGCAGACCAAACGTTATATCCTTTTAACTGGAGGTGCTTGTCTTGGCCTTGGACCCAGGTAGTTGACTACGTCATGAAAGGCTTGCATGTTTACTTTGCTAGATGGAGGCTTTTTGTGCAATATTTTTTGTAAAACAGTTAACCAGAGTTCTGAGGTTGCGCTATCTCAACGTGCATTAAATTCAGTTGGGCTCAAGTGATCACTTTTACTTTCGTCTTGTAATACAAGCGCTACATCCGACGTGCACAAACAGCCGCGATAAACCCCTTATCACTCTCGCGTACCTGTTAACGCTCCGCCTCTTAACCAATAGCCATGCGTGCCTACAGCATAAATGAGCAGTGCCATGGGCCGTCAGAGCCGTTTAGCTAAGCAGTGAAGCGGCGGTGAAATAAAGGCACCTTTACATCAGTTGTTTTTAACTAATGAATGAAGGTGGACTATATTTTTAGTGATTCCAAAAAGAGAATAGCAGCACCACCAACGTTTTAAATTAAAAAATATTTATTTAAGCCAACATAATATTATTTTGTTGGCTTAAATAAATATTTTTTACTTTAAAACGTTGGTGGTGCTGCTATTCTCTTTTGGAATTGCATTGTATCTGAGACTGTGGTGCATATTTGCAGTCCTATTACAGGGGTTACCTTGGTGCTCGGACACACTGGACTTTCTATTTTTAGTGATGGTAAATCCTAGCATTTTTGAGAGTTCAGATAGTTCAAGAGATATATTACAATGTTACTATATTCACAGGTTCAAATTACACTCATGGCATGTATTATATTTCATATAGAAACCATCAAAACTTCTAAAGTGATTTGTAGCTCATGGCAAATTTTATATGAGTAACTTCACCCACTCAGTTGTAATGTATTTTTAAGTTTCTATCAAGCTGTTAGAGACACTTCTGTTCATAAGATAAATAACAATCTCTTTGACCAAGGACATTTATATGTATGTATATATATATATATAAAATAAACCAAGATAGCGCACTCCCACCAGCTTAACTATTATTCCAGACCAGGGTGCATAAGAAAATAATCAATATAGTCCAATAATATGCACTCCCTGGATTTAAATACAACACACTTTATTAGTGACATTTCGGGGCATTCACTCCTTCTTCAGAAGAAGGGGTGAATGCCCCGAAACGTCACTAATAAAGTGTGTTGTATTTAAATCCAGGGAGTGCATATTATTGGACTATATATATATATATATATATATATATATATATATATATATATATATATATTTGTGTGTGTCTGGATATAAGTAGAATGTTACCACTCAGTGTCAGTGAGTAGAAACAAGCGTTACTCTAATAAAATGCGCTAGTCAGAGGTCTGAAAATCTCATAGAGCAGCTATTAGGGTACAAATATTGTGTAATAGACTAAGTCTATACAATATAAGAGGATATGTATCAAAGGACAAACAGCGCTTATAGATTTTCTTACAAACTGTATATATTATAGAGTCTCGACAGTGTTGGTAGGTAAAAGTAGATAAGAGGAAAGAAATATATCTATATGGTTGTACGCTTGTATATTAAAGTCTTAGATGAAATATGAAGATCCAGGTGTAGTGTAGGAGTATTAGATACCCTTACCAAAAGTTACCTCAATCCTATGAGGTAAGTTTGCCGCATTGGAGGATGTATCTGATGATTGGATGAGTCCCAGGTATTCTGATCTGTATAGTTTCGCTGCCTCTTGGAGTAGAATGGGATGTGGGTCCCCTTTGTGCTGGTTTTCTTAGAAAACTTCCTGGGCTTGTTGCCTCTTGGAGCTTGGTTCTCTTGTCTTGGTATGAACTTTCTCGTCCAGGTATATACCTCACAATTTCAACATCTCAGCAGAGTAAGTCCTGTGTAAAAAGTTATAATTCAGTTACTGTCCAGCAATGGCAGGAAACCAGCAATACTTCTAGAGAAGGGTTAAGCAAACTATAGCTTGGGGCCAAATCAATTGTGAGGTATATACCTGGACGAGAAAGTTCATACCAAGACAAGAGAACCAAGTTCCCATTTATTATTATTATTTTTTATTTTATTTATTTATTTATTTTATTTTATTTTTTATTTTTTTTCTCCCCTCCCCCCGATGTCCTTCCCTTTGGTTTTTTGAAGTTCTCTTTCCTTTCTCTCTCCCGGTGCACCCTAGACCTTAAAGTTTGTAACATTAGTACTTTTATGCTTATGTATTTTTCCTTTCTCTCCTCTCTCTTTGAAGGAGAGAGGGAATATGTTTATATTCACTTCGATACAGTTAAAAATTGTTAAAATGTCAAGCTTTTCCTTTCAGCATACAATTCAGAGTGATCTGGGACTTCCTTACTATTGAGTCCTTGAACTTAGGGACCTTTTGGTCAGGACCCTCTGAACATCTCACTTCGTGCCTATTATTCATAATGGACTTTGAGTTTATCTGGTTTGAACACCTATTAACGTAATTTTGTCGGATATCTTGTTTACTCTGTTATTGTACCATTGACATATATGTTCAATAAAGCTTGTTTAAAAAATAAAAAATAAAAAATAAAAAAATTAAAATAACAATTAATAAAACACAGTGATTGCACTTTTTCAAAGCAACAATAGCAATTATAAATAATTCCCACTATAAGGTTGAGATTTAATTTTGCACCAAAACTATGCATCTCAAAATATACTAAAATCAGTGATAGTTTTTTTTTTTATAAAAGTGATCGACCCAATAATTTGCAAATGTTAGCTTAACCTAGAATTGAAGTAAAATCTGATGTAAA
Organism: Bombina bombina; assembly: GCF_027579735.1. NCBI lineage: Eukaryota > Metazoa > Chordata > Amphibia > Anura > Bombinatoridae > Bombina > Bombina bombina. Next base: position 158,903,296 of record NC_069506.1, on the reverse strand, counting down.
TTTATTTAGATCTGGCAAATTAGAAATAAAACTTATTTTATCTTGTAAAAAAAAACAAACAAAAAAAAAAACAAGCTTTTCTTATTGGGCGTCTTTTTAATTGAGGTCATCTTCTGTTAAAGGGTGGTTTCTAAATGGTTATGTACTGTCCCTTTAATACCTGTTTTTTAATAGTGTTAAAAGGGAAAGCAGTATTTAGGATTGCTCGCAGGTGAAACACTTAACTGATGTCTACTAATAAGAGTACAGTGAGCGGGCTACTAAAATTATAGGGCATGCTATGTAAACATCAGGAGCTTTGAAAATGCTTTAGTTCAATATTTTAACCAATATCTTGCAATACAGATTTTGCATTATTGAAACAAGACTGAGTGCAAAATAAAGCACTGCATGTTAAGAATTGCACTCCACTTGTAATCTAGGCCCAAATGTGTTAAAAGCAAAATACTTGGTCATGTATCTATCTATCTATCTTTATCTATCTATCATCGGTCTATCTGTCTATTTATCTGCCTCATTGCCTGTCTTTATCTATCTATCTATCTATCTATCTATCTATCATCGGTCTATCTGTCTATTTATCTGCCTCATTGCCTGTCTATCTATCTATCTATCTATCTATCTATCTATCTATCTATCTATCTATCTATCTATCGTTATCTATCATCAGTCTGTCTGTCTATCTATTTATCTGCCTGATTGCCTGTCTTTATCTATCATCTATCTATCTATCTATCTATCTATCTATCTATCTATCTATCTATCTATCTATCTATCTATCTATCTATATATCTTTATCTATCTATCATCCGTCTATCTGTCTATTTATCTGCCTGATTGCCTGTCTTTATCTATCTATCTATCTATCTATCTATCTATCTATCTTTATCTATCATCAGTCTGTCTGTCTATCTATCTGATTGCCTGTCTTTATCTATCTATCTATCTATCTATCTATCTATCTATTTGTCTGTCTCTCTGTCCGTCTGTTTGTCTTTCTATCTATATATCTATCTATCTGACTATAACTATACTGCAAGTGATCTTCTTTTGACAAATTCTCACAAAACATAATTATCAATACAAGCAGTTAGGGAAGGTGTGGCTATTTAACCTCTATAGTTTTTTAAAACAAATACATCTGGAATTTGCATTACATTTTGGTTCATGTAAATGTGAACTATTAAACCACCTACCCAGATACCTTTCTGTCTGTATATCTAATTAATTAAAATGTGTTGGAACACGACATGACTTCATGTTGCTATGTAGACGTGTATTATTAGTTTTACTTGATGTATCTGAGATGTCTACACAATAGCTTAATGGAATTGGGCTTTAAAGGCTGTGGTTGCAGTAGTGCAATTTTGTCAAAGCTATATTTAGCAACTCTTTGGGGCTTTCTTGTCTAATTTGAGTTATTTTAAACAGCTTTATGAATAATTTAAGCAGCTTCACAACACGGGCTCTATCACTCACATGGCATAAGCCCTAGGCACGTGGTCGTAAATGCTTGCACATGCTATCACCCTGCAGCTGATTGATGTTAATAAGCAACACATGTCCACTGATCAAATATTAAACAATGATTAACCCCTACTATGCAGCCCTCTCTGTCAAGCAAAAGGGTTAAACCCAGTATTGACCAACCTTAGAGCTGGGATCCAGAAAGTGTGTTTATTTTACCCCTCACTTAAAGGGACATTATAGTAGAATGCTTACATAGCAAAATTTTGCAAAATAGTTAAAGGGATATTCCAGCCAAAATTGAAAACCACATGAGTGCATTTCGGTATTGAACAAAAGCAATTTTGTAATATACATGCATTAGCAAAAATGCTTCTAATAAAAGCTATAGCTGTTTCAAAGGTGTATTTAAGTATGCACCGTGCACCAGCATTTTAAACACAGCACTTGCTCAGAGAGCCTAAGGTGCTTGTACATCTGGTAATGACTTAATTTGTTAATTGGTGACATGATACAAGCCCCAATGATGATCTGAGCAGCTACATTATTTAAAATGTGGGTGCAGTGACAATATCTAGCTATGCTTCGCATGCACGTGCAGAGAAAAATGTTAACACTAAAACAATGATAACCTTTACTAGAAGCATTTTTGCTAATACATGTATATTGCAAATATGTTTCTATTCAAAGATGTAATTAATCTATGTGCATTTATATTTTGACCGGAATGCCCCTTTAAGTTAAAAAAAATAATAATAATTAGAGAGAAACATTTCACTGCTTTACTGATAACTTGCTTTTTGAACAACCTGTAGAGTAAATGGTTGTAATGTGCACATGCTTCAAGTACCTTCAGTAAAATATATATCAGGAGGATGGGCTTGCACATGCCTTAGCATTGTATGGTCTGCAAGTAGTTTGCACAGTTAAATGGAAATTAAATACTTTGAGATAGTAATATAAAATGAAAAATCGTATATATATATATATACACACACAAAGTAGGTTGTTTGCCTGCACCCCTAAGTAATATTAATAAAATAATGTTGTAAGGTGTGCAGAAACATTTGTATTTAAAGGAAGACTAACAACCTTTATGGTTTCCAGCACCACACCCCCCAGTTGCTCAGGTGCTCTCATTATAGGACATTGGAAGTGTGTATAAAGCCAGAGAGGCTCATTCTTAAATTCATAGTTAAAGCAGGAATGTTAGAGCCCAGAAAGGTATCACATTGCAGTGTTAGGACCAGTCAACATTGGTGTAATGATGTGTATGCTTTATGTTATATTTTAAGTTCAGAAGTTATGCTTAGTTCACTCTGTGCATTATAAACAGTTAACATTTTAGGCATGTGATCTGAGGGGGCGGGCAGTTGTTGTTAAGATGGATGCTGCTGAATAAAGTCTGTATTCTTGTTCTCTCTCCTTGTTGTTTGCTAATACATTATAACAATCATCACAATTGGGACACCTTGTAAATTGATGACTAGCTTAAGCAAAATATGGCCATATTGTGTGATTTTTTGCAATATTTAAACTGATTTGATAATATAGAAGTGGATGTGTGGCAATATTCTATTTTGTGTAATTATTTGGTTGTTTGCCTGCACCCCTAAGTAATATTAATAAAATACTTTTGTATGGTGTGCAGTAACATTTGTATTTGTGTGTGTGTGTATATATATATATATATATATATATATATAAAAAGTCTGCAACATACCTTTATTATTTATTTTGTCCCCTTTTCCTGTAATTACATTCTGAAATAGTGAGCTTTTCAGTTTATGTTAGAAATATATTTAAATTGCAGTCTATGGGAACACACACCCCACTCCCACCAACTTTAGACTCCAAAAATTGCCTAATGCAGTTTTTTTATTTATTTATTAAAACTACAATGCCCTCTATTTTGAGGGCATTTGTGGCCCTTTTAGAAAATTATCCAGAGATCTAATCTATAGTTAATTTTCAAAACGCTAATTGTTAACGCAAGCTTGCGGTTGCAATAACCAGCAACTTGTAAAGGATCGGGCGGATTGATGTCCACAACCTCAGAGCAGGTGGACCAATCATTTAGCAGCGGTCTTGCTTGCGTGGAAACAGGGGCATCAAGCACCATTCAGAGCTTGATAATTCGGCCCCTTAGTGTTTAATGTCCCTTTAAAGTACTAAAGCAGTAATAGTTTTTCTAAGAAATATTTTTACAAACACAAGTATACTGCAAAACTGCTTCTAATAAAACTTGAAATGCACAACTGTGTAGTTTATATTCTACATTAATGTCACTTTAAATAGAATTGTATGTATAAAGTTTGTGTCTGAAACATGGAGATTTAAGCCCTCATTTATCAAAGCTTCAACTCAGAAATCGCCAAAGTTGGCATCAAATTCAGCCAAATGCTAGCCTGTGCGTGGGCTTTTACAGACTGAGACACTGCTCTGCAAAAGAAAATTGTGATCCCGGCTACTGGTGATGCTAAAGGAAGACACATAAGGTCTGTAAATGATAGTGATTATTTCTGGCAAATGCTGTTGCCCTTTCTTTGCAGGTCTATATGTGTTGGTACTGTGGTACAGGTGTGCAAGGTGTTTTTAGTATTGTTTTATATATATATATATATACAGTATATATGTGCCAATTGTGATATAAGACCTATTAAACTCAATAATTATACATTTTTGTCAATGAGATATCTCAAATTAAATAGTTGTTAGTCATGAAAATGTAAAAAAAAAAATATGCATAATTACCTTAACTATCGTCTAGAAAAAAGGAAAATAGCTTCACTCATTTGAATTGTTAATGAACATATCATTGGGCACATGGCAATTTAGACTGTGCTCTTCATAACTCCAATACTAAAATTGAAGCTTTGATAAATGGGGGGCCTTAGCATCAATTCTCTTAAAGGGACATTAAACCCAATTTTTTTTTCTTTCATGATTCAGATAGAGAATACAATTTTAAAAAACATTCCACTTTACTTCTATTATCTAACTTGCTTTGTTCTTTAGATATCCTTTGTTGAAGAACTAGCAATGCACACAGGCTAGCCAATCATACAAGGTATCTTTGTGCAGCCACTAATCAGCAGCTTCTGAATCTATCTAGATATGCTGTTCAGTAAAGGATATCAAGAGAATGAAGCAAATTAGATTATAGAAGTAAATTTGAAAGTTGCTTAAAATTGCATGCTCTTTCTAAATCACAAAAAAAAAATTAATTTGGGTTTCATGTCCCTTTAAGTCTGAATGTAGCCAAGAGCTACCTTTATACAGTACACTGCTGTGTTTCCTTACATTTTAGAATTTGCCTGTCATCCCGCAACACTGTTCTAGCGTTCCACTTAGCAGCACACATTATATCCCAAATTTGACTTAGCCATGCAGCTGGTAACTTAAAGGGATATAAAACCCAAAAATGTTCTTTTGCAATTCAGCAGAGCATACAATTTAAAAAAGTTTCCAATTTACTTCTATTATTATATTTGCTTTGTTCCCATGGTATTATTTGTAAAAAAAAAAAAAAAAAAAACCTAGGTAGCTGTCTGGAGAACTACATGGCAAGAAATGCTTCCATCTAGTGGTCTTGCAAATGGATACAAAACTGCTGCCGTAGAGTGCTCTAGACACGAGTACGGCCCGAGCTTAAGTCTCTACTTTTTTTTACAAAAGATAGCAAAATAACAAAGAAAATTAGAAAAAGAAGTAAATTAGAACGTTTTTTTAAAATTGCTGAATCATGAAATAAACATTTTGGGTTTCATGTCCCTTTAATTTGATGAAGAACACTGTCATTTGGTAATTCGTATCCCAGAACCTTTACGTCTGTGTTTGTGTAAATACTGTATTATTATTTATTTGTAGAGCACCAACAGATTATGCAGCGCTAATCTGCATTTTCTTTTTCACCAATATGAACACAAGGAAATAAATTGCGCTAAGTTCTGACCCTAAATAGATGTTTTCTCATTACTATTTAAGGATGTGGTGTATGTATATATATATACTCCAAATGAATATAGATTTAATATGGATTTGTTATAAATGCACACTTCTCATATGCTTATTCTACACCTTCTCGTGCTTGTTTTATACCTTTTGTTGTTATACCTTGAGAATCAGAAAATACAAAATGATGATTGAAACTGATGAAAATATTAATAATAATAGCTATAACTAAAACTAAATGCTAATAATAACCATACAAGAATATTTAAAGAATATATTAGAAAAGATCTTAAGAAATCTAAAAAATCATAAGGCAAAGTTCTGTTTGTTTGTACAATTCCTGGTTATCTGTATTTAACAGTACCTTTTAAAGGGTTACCTGTATGGGAGGGTTAACATATGATGTCCTGTGGAGCTGTCTACTTAATAATCTCTGATTTATATGAAGCCCCAAGAGGTAAAATGTTGATGAAGAATAGGTGTATATAAGACCCTTGATAGGATTTTGAAGAATTTTCCTTTAGGTAACAGGTGGAGTTGTAGTGCCGTATTCGTGCCGCCTTTGTCCAGCTAGGTATTCTCAGGACCTTAGCTCAGGTACGGTAACATAAAAGAAAATAGAAGAAGCAAGACTCAAGTGAAAAGTTTTTATTTCAAATTACTGCACACGCGAAACATATTGCACTTACTAGAATCAAGATAAAATGTGCATTCAGATGGAGCACTGTGTTCCTACAGCAGCCTTGTCTCACATCACAGGCATAGTTGGTCTGCCTTTTAACAGGTATTGCAGATGATATGCAGGAGCCTAACGCATTTCCCCCAATCTACGACCGGGCTTCTTAAAGAGGCAAGGTGAATGACATTTGATCTCTAGTCCTCTGAGCAGAAGTCTGCACTTTCAAATGCATAATGAAAAAGCAATGCAAAAACACTTATTCTGAATTTCAAATAAGCAGTAAACTTTTTCTAATACATTTCAAAGGTAATTCAAATTTTCTTCCCCTGCATCATGGGAACAGCTATCAGCCAATCACAAAATGTATGTATGTATACGTTGAATTCTTGCACATGCCCAGTAGGAGCTGGTGCCTCAAGTGTGCAAATTAAAAGATTGTGCTCATTTTGAGAATAGATATTAATTGAAAAGTTTTTTTTTTACAATTGCATGCTCTATCTAATACATGAAAGTTTAATTTTTACTTTAGCGTTCGTTTAAATCGGGACCTCTGTCACAGCCTAGCTACTTCACAGCTCCCATGTGTCCTACATTTAACGAGATTGTCATGTTTGGGAGCTCTGCCGAGTTCCATTTTTGCAGCTCTCCAAGACCTTGTAATAGTCCTGATTTACAGTCTGTCAAGTTTATCTAAATTCTTCACCCAGCTCAGCCCAATCCCTATCCAGCTCTGCTTCTTACATGATTCCGTCCAATTTGCTGAGCTATGCTTCTTGTACTGAGCAGTAATAACTGTTACTGGCAGTCTTGATGCTTACAGTTAGTTTTTTTTTCTAGAAACTGGGACATAAAGAGATAAAGGAAAGTTGTGGGAGGGAGAACTCATAACCCATGACAGTACTATAAAATTCAACACAGTTGGAAGCTCTGTAAATAGGTTATAACAAGGTTCTCCAACCATAGACCCAGAGATATAATGCTGACCTCCAGTGCCTTTTATCTGACCTATCAGATGCCTATCCCCATTATTCATCTGCATATTCCCATTTGTAATACACAAAGGCATTCTCTTCTCTATAATATTCCAGTCATCTTTGCAGGGGCTAAACACATAGGCCTCGATCACAATCTATCAGCTGATATATATATATATATTTATTTTTTTTGGGGGGGGGTTCAGGGCAAAAAGCACCTTTTGTTTTGAGACTATCACAATTGTGGATTTTTAGGTATTTCTCCCAGTCATAAATATATTATTGATGCTTAAAAATGCCCTATTTTTTAACATGGAACCAACATTTTCTCGATAATCACAATCTATTTTCTTAATACTTTTCAACAGGTTTTCAAGACCATTTTTGACTTATCAAATTTGACATCTGAAGGCAATTTATAAAATCCCAAAGTGTGTGTGTTTTTTTTTTTTACATATTTGCAAGTATTCAAAGCGATCTAGAGTAATTCTATTATGTTGCACTTGTGCAAAACACTCTGAAATGGTCACAGATGCCATGATATATATATATATATATATATAGGCCTATATTTAACAAGGTCTGGCGGACCTGATCCGACAGTTCGGATCAGGTCCGCCAGACCTCGCTGAATACGGAGAGCAATACGCACAAGAGCTGCTGGTGCAACTGCTCAGAGCAGGCGGACAGGTTATGGAGCAGCGGTCTCTGTGACCGCTGCTTCATAACTGCTATTTCTGGCAAGTCTTCTTGATAGATATGCCCTATTGTCTCTAGATTAAATAAACCTCATTTGGTTGCTATTGTATAGTTTGTCGACAGTGGGCAGGACAGAAATCTATATACAGTTATATGTAGTGCTGTGAAATCTGTTGGCGCTCTACAAATAACTGATAATAATAATAAATGTATATATATTTAGTATGAGTACTGCTAACAAGATCTGCAATAAACGTAAGAAAATACAAATCATGATCACAAAATCTAGAAATTGCACGTATCACTCGCATTCTACATTGGGGTTTTTTAAAACTTATTTTGTACTTGCATTTTCTTAATAGTCAGTTACAATACTTTCATCTTTTTAAATGGGACTTTCGTTGGCAATCGCATAGTTTTTAATGGGGTTTAACCCCTTCACGTCAGGGGCAAGTGTTTAACATCAGAACTTCTGGAAATAGGAAATCTCGATCACATGACTTTAAGGCCAGGATCGGATCATGAGGGACTGCATACAATGCTGGGCACGCCCCCCCAGCCCAATTTTCCATTTACTCAAAGGGGGAGGCTGCAGGATGCCATATAAGATAGGACATTTCAGGGCATCCTAACGGCGTGGAACGTCCTAATGACATGAAGCAGTTAACTGTTTGACATTCCGTTTTCTTTGTTGACAACTGAGATCTTTTGCACAGGTTTATTAAAAAAATGTGAAGTCCCAAAATACTGTTTTGAATAATCTTGGTTTACAATATTGAGAACCTTGTGTCACCATCTGCTTACAGTAAAAGAATTTGGGCAATGAAAAATCTAGTTCTGTACAGTGAGGTTTAGAACATTTTGGCAAAATATTTTGTAGCTATGGAGTAAAACTTGTAACATTGCAGCTTCATGATTTACAGTATGAGAACTGTTAAAATCCTGTTCAAGAAGTTCAGATAAGTTGTTGACACTTCTATCTAACAGAAACTAATTTTCAGCTGTGTTCTTCTTGGTTTATGATATAAATTATGCTGAACTGGAGAGCAGTGCATTTTCATTAATGGTTGCAGAAATGGGGAAAACATTAAATATTAAGTGTTAATACACTCATTGAGCAAACATGCCCTGTATATCCATTGTGCCCATGGATTAATGGCACACATACCGTTTATCAGTTATCAACATTGATACAGATCACAATAGCTTAAAGGGAAACCCAATTTTTTTCTTTCATGATTTACAAAGAGCATGCAATTGTAAACAACTTACTAATTTACTTCTATTATCTATTTTGCTTCATTCTATTAATATACTTTGCTGAAAAGCATATCTAGATAGGCTCAGTAGCTGCTGATTGGTGGCTGCACATAGAAGCCTCGTGTGATTGGCTCACCCATGTGCATTGCTATTTCTTTAGAAGCAAATTGGATTGTTGTTTAAAATTGTATTCTTTATCTGAATCATGAAAGAAAAATGTTGCGTTAGTGTCTCTTTAATTTCACACATGTAAACATGTAAATACTGATTTATAGTAAGCACCATACAAAGGGATTAATTCAAAACACCTGTAATGGGATCTTTAACAGTGTGAAACAAACATTAGATTTGTCACTTTCTGGCTGGATTGCTAGTTTCGATCCTGATAACAACTATATAATCCATGACTGTGATCTTTCAAACAAGCTTCCAGTATCGCCCAAAACCAAAACTTTATTATTGGAAGCCAATATTGGAAAAATTGTGATCAAGGCCATAGTAATTTACAAGCAATAGATCCATATTAAAATGGGCTAACCCATGAGAGCATGCTCTTTTATATCTCTTTAAAGAGACATTGTACACTAGACTTTTCTTTGCATAAATGATTTGTAGATTGTTCATTTATATAGCCCATCTGGGAGTGTTTTTGTAGCAATGTATAGAGTTGTTTTATTTTATAATACCATTGTGCTCAGTTTCAGACTCCTAACCAAGCCTCAAAATATCAGATGTAGACCCAGGTCTACAGATTCATGCTGATATAATTTGTACAATCTGTCTTTCCAAATGCAGGGAAGGGGGGGGGGGGGTCTGCTCTTCCTGATTTCCCAGCCCCCTTTCACAGGGTGTCCCAGCCTAACCTCATCAACATTGATAAACTTAGAGCTTCTAAATACATTTTTAAAAGGTTTTATACTGGGTTTTTACACCAGTACCTGTGCATATTCTTCTTTATAGAAGTGTCTATTACTTGCAGTTATAAGAAAATTGGTGTACACTGTCCCTTTAATGTTATAAACAAATAATGCTGGTAAACTCACACTGGTCAAGTAATACTATTTTATACTTAAATATACAGCAGTCACCATTTAATTTTTAGTTACATGTACATTTTTTTTTATGCAGCAATAGATACTTTGCAACTGCCTAATGTATCTAGTGTTATTAACTCCAGTTAATTTTAACCTTTATGCTGCCAGTGGGAGTAATTAAACTTTATGTGTGTTGATGCCCGTTGGTAAGCTAGAGGGCTTTATCTGCAGCATGAGAAGTGAAATCGATTACCTGTCAATCATGGGAATACGTTATGGAATGTTAACATCACTTCGTCAGGCTCTGAAACTGATTACACTTGTGAGATGGATGGACAGGGGAACATTCTGCTTGTGTTGTTCCTGAGTGTGGGCAGAACTTTAATATGTAATCACATACTGCACAGGAAGTGTTTTTTATTTTTGGCAAAGATGATTCAAAATTGTCATTCATCTTAGGGACAGCTTGTCTGTATGAATTTTCATTCTCCACCCACCTCCTAGGGACACAGTTAACTTACAGTATCGCGTGTACATTATAAAATGTTTGATTATGCTTTATAATGATTTTCAATGCTTTCATTTTCTATTGTAATTATATCATGTTTTATTTCTTAAACCTCTTTATACATTTTAACATGTTTTATTACTGATAAAGGAAATGTAAAAATACGTTCTCTGAGATGGTTGATCCTTTTATTTTTTTATATCGGATAAGGTATTTTTCTGTTTGTGTGTGCTAATTGGATTTGTAAACAGTGGCAGATTACTCTATATTAGATATGTGCATTAGTGACAAAACATGAATATTCATTTTGTTTTCACAAAACGAATATCCAAATGAACGCGCCTCAAAATTGAATTAAAACAAATGAATAGTGATGACATTTGTCAGCATTTATTTGTTGCCTTTAAATAGTTAAATACTTACCTTTAGGGCTCTTGAGAGCTGCACTATCCTGGTCCTCTTCTTCACAGAGCTCAAGCCGCGATAAAAGGAGGCTTAGGGGCCGAATTATCAAGCTCCGAATGAAGCGTGATGGCCTTTGTTTCCAGCTCTAAAGACAGCTGCCCCATAACTTGTCTGCCTGCTCTGAGGCCGCGGACAGAAATCAACCCAATCAAAACGATCGGGTTGATTGACACCCCCTGTTAGCGGCCGATTGGTCGTGAATCTGCAGAAGGGCGGCATTGCACCAGCAGTTCACAAGAACTGCTGGTGCAATGATAAATGTTGACAGCGTATGCTTTCAGCATTTATCGATGTGCGGCGGACATGATACGCTACATTGTATCATGTCCGCTCGCACATTAATAAATAGGACCCTTAGTGTGGGGGCAAGCAGGGAGAAGGTCCTTTAATGCAGTCCCTGTGAACCGCCATTTTTAAACCTCCTATTAGCTTGGACAGGGCTCTGTGAAGAAGAGGACTGAGATAGTGCAGCAGTCTAATGCGCTAAAGTTAAAGGGATAGTCTAGTCAAAATTAAACTTTTATGATTCAGATAGAGCAAGCAATTTTATGCAACTTTCTAATTTATTCCTATTATCATTTTTTTGTTGCTCTTTTGTTAGCTTACATTCTTGCTTTTTCAAATAAAGATGAGGAGCCGGGCCATGCACAAATTGTATTGAGTCCTAACCAGACATAAAGGGCTCCATGTACGAAGCAGCGAAAGCTGCTCCGGAGCCTTTGCGGGGCAGGTTCACATATGCAGCCTGCTTCCCGCAATGTAAGAAGCAGCGGTCATTAGACCGCTGCTTCCTGCACCCTACGCCACCTCTTAGTTGGCGAAGCAAAATCACAGAGAGCACGCTCGCTCTCTGTGATTGACAGCCCCTTCAGTCGCGTGATTGGTCGCGCGATTGAAGGGGCGGGCATTACACACTCCGATGAGTGTGTAATTATACATACGGGCAAGCGGATCAACAGATCCGCTGCCCGTGTGTAGTGGAGGTGGGCGGACAGCTTCGTGAGTTAAGAAGCTGTCCGCCCACCTCTTAGTACATGGCGCCCAAAGTGGTATATGTATTCAATTATTATTGAGTACCACAAATCATATTTGTGTCTTTATTGCACACATCTTTTTAAATGTATGCCAATAAAATATATATTTTAATTATAGCTATGTTCCATCACCCCTTGGAACAGATGATCATTTAAGGGGACACAGAGGTGCTATTATAGGTGCATACTATCTGTCAGTTTGTTGTGACTTCACTCTGTACATTTCATTTATGCACAAGCACTGTAGCCCAAATGTTCATACGAATCTAAAGGGATATAATATAGAGCATCCCCAACATTAATAGTGGAGTGCTATTGCAACAAGTTTTTTTGCAAGTATAATAAATATTGGAAACAGTAATTTAATGTTCCTTTAAATTCTCAAAATTCAGGTAGCTTGTTTGATGAGAGCATAATGAGCTAGGGTCATCAGTGTGGATGTGTCTTGAGCTGACCACTAAATATATTACAATATTCCAAACATTGTTGCAAGTGCTGTTGCCAGATAAATGCGTGCTTCAGCGTTAATAAGAAGCGTTTGCAAAATCATAGACTCTCAATCCTAAAAGTCTAAATTTGACTTCCATGTCCCCTTAAATAGATTTTGCTATTATTTTTGTCTTATTCAAATGGAAATTGTTATTATTGGAATTGGTTTGAAATCTTGAAAAAACCTGAGCTGTTACATGATGTTTTCATGAGGATTCTGTAATTCTCATGTGACCAGAGTGTGCTGAATGATATTTATATTCTTAAGGGAATCATAGTTTTGATATATATATATATATATATATATATATATATATATATATATATATATATATATATATATATACACATACATACATACATACATACATACATGCATGCATACATGCATACATACATGCATACATAAATACATATATATCAAAAAAGATATTGGCGCACCTCCATTATCAAAAGCACAACATATTTTTTAAACTGCTGCAAAGAAATGCCTGCAAACAACTATTCTTTTTAATTTGTTGTATAATTACTGGGTTATATTGGCAGCACTCCCAAAAGATGTGTATATAAACTTTTTGTAAGGTGTGCTAAAAAACCATGGGCGTGATCCGATATACGGCGCAGGTTTCGGTGCAAGCGTGGAAACCTGCGTCACCCGTAATTTCACCTCGCACATCGGGGTATTACATAAAGGGCGCTGGCATTTCCTAAGTGCCGTAAGTCGGATAAACTAGCGATGTCCAAAAATAAGCGTAAGTACAAATTTCCGGAGTTGCCAGTGACTTACAGCACTTTAGAAACTGCCGGCACCTAAGAAAACTAACTAAAATTTTAAATGTCCCCTAACTGTCTAACACGCCTCCCAAAAATAAGCCCCACACGTATACCCCTATATCCCCAATCCCTCCTCTCACTCCTAATAATAAATGTATTAACCCCTAAACCGCCATAGCCCACATCGCAATAAACCTATTCTATTATTAACCCCTAAACCGCCATAGCCCACACCGCAATAAACCTATTCTATTATTAACCCCTAAACTGCCATAGCCCACACCACAATAAACCTATTCTATTATTAACCCCTAAACCGCCATAGCCCACACCGCAATAAACCTATTCTATTATTACCTACCTAGTTAAAATAATTACAAAATGACCTGTAAAATAAATCCTAACCTAAGTTACCATTACACCTAACACTACACTATCATTAAATTACTTAAATAAATTAACTACAATTATCTAAAATTAAATACAATTAAATAAACTAAACTATAGTACAAAAAAACAAACACTAAATTACAAAAAATAAATAAAAATCCCTACCCTATACTAAATTACAAATAACCCTTAAAAGGGCCTTTTGCGGGGCATTGCCCCAAAGTAATCAGCTCTTTTACCTGTAAAAAAAAGAACAATCCCCCCAACATTACAACCCACCACCCACACACCCCTACTCTAAAACCCACCCGATCCCCCCCTTAAAAAAACCTCATTTAAAGGACCAGCCATTCGTCGGGTAGTCGTCATGCAGGAAGGATGCTCCGCGTCGGGTGTCTTCAAGATGGAGCCGCTCCTCGCCGGAAGGATGAAGATAGAAGATGCCGCTTGGATGAAGACTTCTGCTGGATGGAGGACCTCTTCTGCCCTGATCAGATGAAGACTTCTGCCCGGCTGGAGAACCACTTGTGCCCGGATCGGATGAAGACTTCGGCCTGGCTGGGTGAAGACGGCTCAAGGTAGGGTGATCTTCAATGGGGTAGTGTTAGTTTTTTTTTAAGGGGGGATCGTCTTGGTTTTAGAGTAGGGGTATGTGGGTGGTGGATTGTAATGTTGGGGGGGGGATTGTTCTTTTTTTTACAGGTAAAAGAGCTGATTACTTTGGGGCAATGCCCTGCAAAAGGCCCTTTTAAGGGCTATTTGTAATTTAGTATAGGGTAGGGATTTTTATTATTTTGGGGGGCTTTTTTATTTTATTAGGGGGCTTAGATTAGGTGTAATTAGTTTAAACTTCTTGTATTTTTTTTTATTTTTTGTAATTTAGTGGGGGTTTTTTTGTACTATAGTTTAGTAGTTAATTAATTTAATTTATTTATTGATAGTGTAGTGTTAGGTGTAATGGTAACTTAGGTTAGGATTTATTTTACAGGTAATTTTGTAATTATTTTAACTAGGTGGCTATTAAAAAGTTATTAACTATTTAATAGCTATTCTACCTAGTTAAAATAAATACAAAGTTGCCTGTAAAATAAAAATAAACCCTAAGCTAGCTACAATTTAACTATTAGTTATATTGTAGCTATCTTAGGGTTTATTTTATAGGTAAGTATTTAGTTTTAAATAGGAATAATTTAGTTAATAATAGTTATATTATTTAGATTTATTTAAATAATAATTAAGTTAGGGGGTGATAGGGTTAGACTTAGGTTTAGGGGTTAATAAATTAATATAGTGGCGGTGACGTTGGGGGCGGGAGATTAGGGGTTAATAAATTTAATGTAGGTAGCGGCGGTGTAGGGGAGTAAGATTAGGGGTTAATAAATTTAATGTAGGTGGAGGCGGGGTCCGGGAGCGGCGGTTTAGGGGTTAAACACTTTATTTAGGTGCTGCGGGGTGCGGGAGCGGCGGTTTAGGGGTTAATACATATAATGTAGGTGGTGGTGGGCTCCGGGAGTGGCGGTTTAGGGGTTAATACACTTTATTAGGTATTGCGGTGGGGGATTGCGGTTGACAGGTAGATAGATATTGCACATGCGTTAGGTGTTAGGTTTTTTTTGGAAGGCATTTTAGGGAGCTACGGGGCTCCAATATTCAGCGCAAGGCCTGCTACGGCTGCTTTTTATGGCGAGGTGAAAATGGAGTAAGATTTCTCCATTTTCGCCACGTAGGTCCTTGCGCTGGATATTGGATACCAAATTGCGCGTCTCTTATATGTTAGTCTATGGGTAAAAAAACTACGTCCGACGGGTGAAATATACGTGCCGCATTTATATGTGGCTCTGTATATAGGATACCAAAAACACGTAAAAACCGGCATTGCCGGCATTTTCGGGGCGACGCCGCATATGTAATGGGGCCCCATATTGTATTTAATTATGGAGACTGAACATCTCCCATTTGTTTAAGCACCCCACCCAAGTTCAGGTGTGCTCATGACTGTGTAACAGAGTTGTGAATATTAAAGGGACAGTCTACACCTGAATTTTTATTGTTTTAAAAGATAGATAATCCCTTTATTACCCATTCCCCAGTTTTGCATAACCAACACAATTATATTAATATACTTTTAACCTCTGTGATTATCTTCTATCTAAGCCTCTGCAAACTGCCCCTTTATTTCTGTTCTTTTGACAGACTTGCAGTTTAGCCAATCAGATCCTGCTCCCAGATAACTTCACGTGCACAAGCACAGTGTTATCTATATGAAACACATGAACTAACACCCTCTAGTGGTGAAAAACTGTTAACATGCATTCTGAAAAGAGGTGGCCTTCAAGGTCTAAGAAATTAGCATATGAACCTCCTAGGTTAAGCTTTCAACTAAGAATACCAAGAGAACAAAGTAAAATTGGTGATAAAAGTAAATTGGAAAGTTGTTTAAAATTACATGCCCTATCTGAATCATGAAAGTTTATTTTGGCCTAGACTGTCCCTTTAAGCCAGGGAGTCTTATTCTATAACGAGGAGTTAAAGGGACAGTTAAAGGAATGATTCTGCCCTCTGTGGCAAAAGGACTGTAGTGTTTGGACCAGTCTATATTGGAACACCTTGTAAGTGGTGACTGGCTAAGCAAAATATGGCCATATTGTGTGACTAAGATCCCAATTTTATTTAAAAAGAATAGTTGTTTGCAAGCATTTCTTTGCAGCAGTTTAAAAAATATGTTGTGCTTTTGAAAATGGAGGTGCGCCAATACCTTTTTGTTGTATAATTACTGAGTCATATTGGCAGCACTCCAAAAGAAGTGTATATAAACTTTTTGTAAGGTGTGCTAAAAAAACATATTGTATTTGTATGTATGCATGTATGTATGTATGTATGTATGTGTGTGTGTGTGTGTGTGTGTATGTATGTGTGTGTGTGTATATATATATATATATATATATATATATATATATATATATATATATATATATATATATATGGTTTTGTTTTCTTACCACATAATCATTAAGTGCTTCTCAAGTTTAGAAATTTTGGGGCCCTTTACTTAACCATTGTTCAGCCCCCCCCCCCCCTTTAACATGTGCAATTGTTGACCAAGTGACTAAAACGTATATGCACTTTATTCTTAAGTGTAGTCAAACTTGGAAATGTTGTAAAGGTAGTAATATATAAACACACAGACACACTCATACACTGAAACACAAACTAACACATAAGGATTCATATACAGACACACAAAGAAACGCACAAACACAAATATGGAGTTCTGATTATCTTTTTTTCAAGGAAGATGACAACTATATGATGACAACAGCATGCAGTGGCTGAAAGGAAGGGCCCTGAACTGCCTAAACAATAATTTAAAGGTTAAGTGGTGGATTGGTGACTTCCGGAAAGGTCTCATTAGTCTCAAAGTCTGTAGAAAGATGTGAACAATCAGTAGTAAGGTAAAAATGTCCTAAAAAGGAGCATACAATGGACAAACACACAAACTCAAACACAAACTTGCACATACACTCAAGGAAACACCCACAGAGACAGCCTCAGAAAACACACAAAGACATACACACTCACAGACACCCATAGAAAATCCACACAGACACTCACAGAAAACACACAAAGACATACACACAGAGAGACACCCACAGAAAACACACAAAGACATACATACACACACCCTCACTGAGAAATCCACAGAAAACACACAGACATGCAAACATACACACCCTCACAGAGACACCCACAGAAAATGCACAAAGACAGACACAAACACAACCTCACAGAGACACACACATAAAACCCACAGACATATGCACATACCCTCACAGAGACACCCACAGAAAATACACAGACATGTACACACAGAATCACAGAGACATCCACAGAAAACACACATACATACACACCCTCACAGAGACATCAACAGAAAACACACAAAGACATACATACCCACCCTAACAGAGGCATCCACAGAAAATACACAAATACATACATATACACACACACACACACTAACAGAGACACCCACAGAAAATGCACAAAGAAATACCCAAACACCCTCACAGACATCCACATTTACTAAATAAGTCCTACCTCCTCTGCAAATGAAAGTAATCTGCCATCTTACTCAGGCACACACTGTACAAACTGAAGTGCCAAGTCTGTCTCACACTGTGCATAGTGGTTTAGTGCACACTCAGAAATCCTTTCATATGCTAATGTTTTACTCCTTGTAATGACATTTCCCATGCTCAATAGCACTCTGCTGTGTCGCCCTCTAGTGGCTGCCAAAATGTAAAAAAATGTATATATATTTTTAAATAATACTTGTGCTTGCCTCATGGAGCCCCTTGGCCCAATAGGCCCCTGACAGACGTCACCCCTTTC
Source organism: Bombina bombina (assembly GCF_027579735.1). Taxonomy (NCBI): domain Eukaryota; kingdom Metazoa; phylum Chordata; class Amphibia; order Anura; family Bombinatoridae; genus Bombina; species Bombina bombina. The sequence goes on along the minus strand of NC_069506.1, from coordinate 158,885,177 downwards.
ATCCCCTGATGCGGCTCTGAGGATAGAAGCAGTATTTATATAAACCTTGTTCCTTGTACATTACGCTATGGGATTGTAATATTTTTAATTTATGTGTTGGGGTTTGTGGTTTTTTTGTTGTTGTTGTTTTGTTTTTCTTTCTCTCCCCCCCTGCCCTTCCTCATCCTGCTTGGCCCTCCCTGTTTTTATATAGTTAGGCCTGAGGGAAGCATGTGTTCATGACTTTGAGGTAGCTATGGCCTTGGCTTCAGATAAATTGAATATTCTTTACTGGAATATAGGGGGTATAACCTCCCCCAGGAAGCATAAACTTATTATTAAGTAGTTATCCAAATTTAATCCAGATCTGGTAATGTTGCAGGAATCCCATCTTAAAGAGTCAGAACTCCCTAAATTGAAATACAAATGGGTTGGGGAGATAGTGGCCACCCCTGTAGTCAAAAGGAGGTCAGGGGTAGCGATCCTACTACACAAAAACCTGGATTATAATATTATAAGAGTATAAGTAGATCCAGTAGGAAGCTATATTATCCTACAAATTCAGATTAATGGCTGTATCTATTTGTTGTGTAATGTAGATGTTCCAAATACATTCGCCCCCAAATTTTGGGATAACATTAGATCTAAGCTATTCCCTTTTATCAGTAGAAATTTAATATAAGGGGGTGATTTTAATATGTCTCTTTGCCCTGAGTTGGATAGGTTGTCAATAAAAAAATTAAGAGAATATCATAAAATCGCAAAATATTTTAAAACATTTTGTTATGAGCTAAGCTTGGTAGATATATGGAGGCTAAAAAACCCTGATGTGTGAAGTTTTAAATGTGAGTCAAAAGTTCATAAGACTTTTTCTAGAATTGATATACTCTTAATTTCTAAACCTTTGGCTATTTTGAATTCAGAAGCGAGTATTAATGACATTGTGATATCGGACCATCCTATAATTTCAGTTGCATTTTTTACTGCATCTACTACTAAAAATAAAAACTCTTGTTATTTTCCCCGCTTCCTGGTAAATAATCCAAGATTTGTGAGGTGGCTAAAACAGAAGAGGATTTTACCACATTTAATATTTCCCATTTTAACAAAATTGAGACTTATTGGGAAGCGTCCAAGGCCGTTATGCGGGGGGAAATTAAATCTTATCTTTACAGCTGGAGAAAGAAAGCTATGGCCACAGAATCTCAGTTAGCTTCACAAGTCAGAAACGCAGTAAGATGCTATTATAATGATAAATCTGCGTATAATTGGGATAAATATTGCAAGGCAAGAAGGGAAAGAGATATCATTTTAAAGCAAATATCCCATGAAGAGGAATTGAAGATTAATCCTCATTTTAGAGGATTCTATGGGAATTCTGCAAAATATTTGGCTAAATTAGTAAAAAATAGAAAGAATAAAAATCTTATTCCTTCTATTAAAGTGGATAGTATGAGATATTCTAACCCCTATGATATTAATAAAGCTTTTTTTGAGGTTTTCCAGAAACTCTATGCAGAACCGGAGGGTGAATTGGATAATTTTTCTAACTTTTGGACCAAGATCAATATACATAGGCCTAGATTTGGAGTTCGGCGTTAGCCGTGAAAACCAGCGTTAGAGGCTCCTAACGCGGGTTTCTTACGCACTCCGGTATTTAGAGTTTATTTACCGCCACTCAAAATACACCTAACGCTCACCTTTCTACCGCCACCTCAGACCCAGTAGTAAACATATACCGACAAAAAAAACATCCACGAATCACAAAACAAATATTACACAAAGTACACTTACAGTCATACAAACACTACACTATCTTTATTTTTCATATTTTTTTTTTTTTCGGTAAAATACAAAGGATTAAAGTTGCGAGATCTCGGGTGTTTGAAAAAAATCCACACAAATCCATTTTCCCATTGACTTACATGGACATACGGGAAAAGACCCTCATATACCTACATCTAACTAATAACATTATCACAAACATACACTCATCGATGCATACAAACAATATACACCACATGACATACACAAAATATTTATTTATTCCAAAAAGAACACGATTTAGTTACTTTTTCACACAAGCTCATGACGTCACTCACTTTACGAGGAAAACCAGTCTTAGAAAAAAAATTTAGAAATCTTTAGAGCCTCCATTGACTTCTATTGGGAAGACGTGCTCGTGCACGCGAAACCCTCATTTCCCTAACGCACGCAAATAGCGTAGACTTAAAAACTCCAAATACCAGCGCTAGAAAATACATGATTTCATGCGTTAGACACAGCTATGATAAATAGATTAAGAAATGACTATTTCCCTATGGTGGACTTATGGTTTTTGTAATGGTACCAACAGGATACCAAGGGTTAACACCAGGGAACAATGTCCTGCATAGGGAATCAGCAACTCACAACCCAGCCAGTTTTCAGGTTTAAACAGAATGACTTTTATTAAGGCTCATATGCCCAGTATTTATGCAGATCTGACCCCCCAGAAGGGGGGTTGAAAGAATGTTGTACATTAGATGGAGGGAACACGCCCTTTTACATTATACAATAGAATACCTTGCTCAAGCTGATAACAATTTAAACACAGACACACACTTGGCTTTCCTTATCATCTAGGGTCTGCTCTCTGAGGTTGATTAAACAATGGACTGTGTATCAATAACATTAATGACAGTGCACAATAGCTGAGGCTAAAGCTGAACACAGTTAACTCCTTCAGTGCTGATAGAAGGGTCTGTCACATCTACATAGCACAATATACAGCCTATAGACAACCTTTCTTACGTTATAGTCCAGAAGTGGCTAGGTTTGCCACAATGCTCCCCCAGAACCAAGCCGGCATACACAGTCTGATCCCAACGGATCGGCTTGGGGATGTCCGGGGCAACAGCTTTCGGCTCAAGTAAGCTACGGGGTGTTCTCCGCCATCTGCTCCAACTTGGCTCAGTACTGCCCCCACTCCAAACATGGAAGCGTCTCTTTCCGGAGGGACTGGGCTTGGGTAGTCACAGGGTTAACATCAGCGGGATCCATGGGAGCATAGGCAGAAACAAGGGGGGCCAAGTCATTTCCAAGGAGAACATCAGCAGGTAAGTCCTTCTTGACCCCCACATTCACAAGTCCAGTGCCCACTCCCCAATCCAAATGTACCCTGGCAACAGGTAGGCGGAACACAGTGCCCCCTGCTACCCTCACAGCCATAGTGTCTCCAGTGTGCTGTTTCTCAGACACCAAGTTCTCTTGAAGCAAGGTCATGGTAGCACCAGTATCCCGTAGACCACTGACCTCCTTCCCATTCACTTTAACCCGCTGCCAGTTATTCCGGTGGGCAGCTTGCACGGGGTCTGCTTCATGTAGGCTGCCCCAGCATTCTGGCGCCTCTACGTAGCGGGCCGCAGGCTGAGGATTATGTGGGATTCCGCCGGCGGGTCTTCTCCAGGACTGTGCTTGATTTGCTGCGTTTAGGGGACACTCTGGTCTTTTGTGCCCTAGTCGCTTACATCCAAAGCACCGAATAGGTTGTGAGTAGCCCCGCGAATTGAACCGGCCTCTCTGAGGGTAGTTCGTGGCCAGAGGCCGTGTGGTATAGCGGTGCGCCGGGGGTTGGTAACTGGCAGCTGCTGGGGTGACTGGGGGTCTGTACTCCACTCTAGCAGTGGGCAATCGGTATACTGCTCCCCCTGCCCCTCGTACTGCCACGGATCCGCCAGTGGGTGCTGTATCCGGCACCAAATGGGGAGCTATCAGGGTTAAAGTAGTTCCCGAATCCCGAAGTCCCTGGACCGACATCACCTCATGCAGAATTCCCAGGGGTTCCTCGGCTTGGGTGCTCAACACCTCATGAGCGGCTGGCTCCGTTTGGTAATGGTGAGCAGCCGCCCTTGGGGCCAGGTTCTGTCTGACCTGGTTCCAAGCTTGTCTGCTCCGATTTTGGGTGCACTCACGTGCCATATGTCCCCACTGCTTGCAGGTGTGGCATTGTATATTCGCCCGTCCGTTGTTAGGCTGTAGTCCATGGTGCCTCCTGGCATCAAAATGCTGGTCTGCTAATCTGGCTGCTTCGGTTAAGGTGAGGGGTTTTCGATCTCTCACCCATTCTTGGGCTTCTGGGGACAAGCCGTTAAAGAATTGCTCCAACAGCATCAGTTGTCGCAATTCTTCCATGGTGGTAGCTTGGCTGGCCTGTATCCACCCTTGAGATGCTTGATCCAGCTTGTGGGCCCACTCTGCATGTGAATCTCTTTCTGGCTTGCGCAGGCCTCTAAACTTGCGCCGGTATGCCTCTGAGGTAATGGCATATCTTTCCAAGATCGCTCTCTTCACTTTAGCGTAATCCTTGCTGTCCTCCCTGGGTACAGCGCGATACGCTTCCGCTGCTCTACCGGCTAGCTTGCCTGCTAGCACCGGCACCCATACGGACTGCTCCAAATCATGTAACTCACACAGTCTCTCAAAATCCTGTAAATACCCATCGATCTCATCCTTCTCCTCACAAAACATTTTAAATGCATGGTATGGGATTTTGGGTCTTACTGGGTTGCTGAGTGCGTCCAAAATGGATTCTGCTCGGGAGGATGCATTCCGCGGACTGTGTGCCATCACGTACTCCTGCACATCTGCCATTACCACGGATAGCATATCCCGTGGTACAGGTTGGGGTAAAAATTCCAGCCTGGTCCTCATTTCCCTCTGGTATAGGGTCTCCTCCATGGCTGCTGGAGGCGTAGCGCTGCGAGCTCTGTCTCCCTCCATCAGCTCAGCAATTAATATAGCCTTGGGTTTGCTGCTGCCTATCTTTCCCCTGGCTTCTATCAGTTCCTTTAACGTTTGTCTCTTTAGCTTAGAAAAATCCATCTCCATTCACTTTGGTCCCTGGTACTCCTTCCATCTTAGTCAGTATTGTAATAATCCCCCTCTTCCTGAGGTTACTGGCTTGTGTAGTTGCTCTTCTGGGCGATAAGGTTCATTCCGTCGCTTGCCACCAATTGTAACGGTACCAACAGGATACCAAGGGTTAACACCAGGGAACAATGTCCTGCATAGGGAATCAGCAACTCACAACCCAGCCAGTTTTCAGGTTTAAACAGAATGACTTTTATTAAGGCTCATATGCCCAGTATTTATGCAGATCTGACCCCCCAGAAGGGGGGTTGAAAGAATGTTGTACATTAGATGGAGGGAACACGCCCTTTTACATGATACAATAGAATACCTTGCTCAAGCTGATAACAATTTAAACACAGACACACACTTGGCTTTCCTTATCATCTAGGGTCTGCTCTCTGAGGTTGATTAAACAATGGACTGTGTATCAATAACATTAATGACAGTGCACAATAGCTGAGGCTAAAGCTGAACACAGTTAACTCCTTCAGTGCTGATAGAAGGGTCTGTCACATCTACATAGCACAATATACAGCCTATAGACAACCTTTCTTACGTTATAGTCCAGAAGTGGCTAGGTTTGCCACAGTTTTTAATTATTAAATATTCACAACACCATAAATTTGTTTCACACTTTTAGATTACATCAACTACAAATCCACATCACTAGTAACACATTATTATTTCAATAAAATTACATTTAAAATTAAAATAAAATTCAATACACATTTCTGGATTCACAAACACTACACAATGGGAAACACCTCTCATTTACCTTTATTATCGCATTTCAGTTATTCAACTCATATGCTTGCAGCAACTGCATATTTACATAGGCTTAACACATAATCACTCATGGATGCACATATATTACTTTTAACATTCACTCATACATGTGCATTCAAATGATGGTGGACAAACACATTACATTCTCTACAGGAATCACAAAACACAACATATGGATTTGACGGTACTTGTAACATCATTATTCCATCACAATAAACCATTAGGAATTACCTACAAAAAATACATCATTACACCAGATTACAGATGTCACTTTATGGGAAGGAACAACAATGCCAGACCGCTATATAGAAGTCAGCATATGTGGGACACAATCACAATATATACGTACATGTACATAACACGCATCAACCATCACGCAACCACAAAGCACACATTTAGATTTTATTCAGCACACAATAACAATGTAGCACAATACAACAACACAATGAGGATTTCACAACTACATAGGCAGGTTAATAATATGATGACGTCATTAGAAGATTCAACCATACACATTACAGATTCACCACTGTACCGCCCCTTTAGGAACTTTAACACTCAATACTACAATACAACATATACGTAAACCACACTTTTGAACAGCATTATTATGGAGATTTCAATGGGACAATTAAGAAATATTGTCAGATCGCAAATCAATTATATATACAATACTACAGATGGCAGCCGGAAGTTATTCAGTATTAGTGCCATTTTTATGGCACGCATACAATATTGTCAGATCTAAAATCACTTATATACACAATACTACAGATGACAGCCGGAAGTTATTCAGTATTATTGCGATTTGAATGGGACGCATACAATATTGACAGCTCGGCAATCACTTATATATACAATACTACAGATGGCAGACGGGAAGTTCAGAATTATTATTGCGATTTGAATGGGACGCATACAATATTGACAGCTCGGCAATCACTTATATACACAATACTACAGATGGCAGACGGGAAGTTCGGAATTATTATTGCGATTTTAAAGGGACGCATACAATATTGACAGCTCGGCAATCACTTATATATACAATACTACAGATGGCAGACGGGAAGTTCAGAATTATTATTGCGATTTGAATGTTACGCATACAATATTGACAGCTCGGCAATCACTTATATATACAATACTACAGATGACAGCCGGAAGTTATTCAGTATTATTGCGATTTTAAAGGGACGCATACAATATTGACAGCTCGGCAATCACTTATATATATACAATACTACAGATGGCAGATGTTACTTTATCGTTTATAAACAATGTTGCAGCAACATTGATCAATCACATTCGATGCACATAATACACAACTATGCACTTTCATTCATGTTAGCCTGGACGTGTACTTGTTACTATAATATCGCGTTTAATAAATATTGATTACGCATATGAACAAACATTACAAACATGCACTGTATGTGTGATATTTGACACTTTCACATTGAGATTTATTGGCGGAAAACAACATTTCAGCCAAAAAAATACAACGCCCACTTTGAAAGCATTCGCGCCGCTCACATACAAACAAGTGAATACAATTAGCAATCATTACAAACTCAATACCATTGGACTAATTGTACTATAAATCCCCCAAACAACATGGCCAATGCATCACTTGTGATCCACATCAGATCAAGTGCTTACCTTGTTACGCTGTTTTGAAAGATGGATGACGATGACATGGTAGACGCTGCTGGTGCTGCTATTGGCGAACTAGCTGTTGGTCGAATCAGGCAGCCTCGGCGGCTCAGACCGAGACGAAGGGGTCGTCTGGTTCGAGGTCCTCGTGTCTACAGGGTGAGACCCACCTTGGAAAACATGAGCGACTTTGAGGTTTTTGATAAGTATCGGCTCGATCGCGAACAGCTCATTGGCCTTTACGATCTTCTTAAACCTCATTTGGAGCCACGTATACAAATAAGGACTGCTGTTCCCCCCATGAGTAAGATGCTAAGCTGTCTATACGTCCTGGCCTCCGGGTGTTTTCAATCCGGAGAACTGTACATGCATGGCCTGGCTCAAGGTACATTCTCTGTGGTGTTTGATAACTTTCTGGACGCCATGGTACGTATCAGTAAGCAATACATAGGATTCCCACAGAATGATGGTGATTGGAGGCGCCTGAAGCGGGAATTCTTTGATATTGCTCAATTGCCCAATGTCTTGGGAGCCATAGATTGTACCCACATTGCGCTGCGTGCTCCAATTGATGACTTGCCCTTCAGAAATCGCAAACATTTTCATAGCCTCAACGTGCAGTATGTTTGTGACGCACGGATGAGGATTATGCATGTGTATGCGAATTTTGGAGGGGCTTGTCATGATGCCCGCATCCTCTCTCTGTCGTCCCTGTGGAGCCAGTTTGAGGAAAGACAAATGCCCCCTGGTTATCTCGTTGGTGAGTATTTGTGCTCAACATGGTTAATTATTTTGACAATTGGCCCTGTATTTTTTAACTGTTAGCGTCATGTTCAGCTATAGGATTAAATTTAACCATTTGTTATTTACCGACGCTAATGTCTAGTTTTATTTAAATGCAGATATGTAGCATGTCTTACCTTAAGTGTTCAGATAGAGAATGCAATGTAACCATGTAGTTAGCATTTTACACAAGGTTTTTTTTCAGAACAATACGCATATGTAGCATGTCTTAGCTGAAATGGGAAGATATTATCTCATGCAATTTAACCCTGTCATTGTCTCTTTCTGCTAATGTCTAGTTTTATTTAAATGCAGATATGTAGCATGTCTTACCTTAAGTGTTCAGATAGAGAATGCAATGTAACCATGTAGTTAGCATTTTACACAAGGTTTTTTTTCAGAACAATACGCATATGTAGCATGTCTTAGCTGAAATGGGAAGATATTATCTCATGCAATTTAACCCTGTCATTGTCTCTTTCTGCTAATGTCTAGTTTTATTTAAATGCAGATATGTAGCATGTCTTACCTTAAGTGTTCAGATAGAGAATGCAATGTAACCATGTAGTTAGCATTTTACACAAGGTTTTTTTTTCAGAACAATACGCATATGTAGCATGTCTTAGCTGAAATGGGAAGATATTATCTCATGCAATTTAACCCTGTCATTGTCTCTTTCTGCTAATGTCTAGTTTTATTTAAATGCAGATATGTAGCATGTCTTACCTTAAGTGTTCATAGAGAGAATGCAATGTAACCATGTAGTTAGCATTTTACACAAGGTTTGTTTTCAGAACAATACGCATATGTAGCATGTCTTAGCTGAAATGGGAAGATATTATCTCATGCAATTTAACCCTGTCATTGTCTCTTTCTGCTAATGTCTAGTTTTATTTAAATGCAGATATGTAGCATGTCTTACCTTAAGTGTTCAGAGAGAGAATGCAATGTAACCATGTAGTTAGCATTTTACACAAGGTTTGTTTTCAGAACAATACGCATATGTAGCATGTCTTAGCTGAAATGGGAAGATACAGAATAATATAGAAATTTATTTTTTGGATGTTTCTGACAACTTTTAATATGGATTATCGTTTTTAAAAATAAAAATTTATACAACAATATACTAGTTTAAGTATTCTGTTTGAATTATGTTTTGTTCAAAATTTATAGGTGATTCTGGGTACATGAGCCGGCCTTGGCTCATTACCCCCTTGCGTAGCCCGACTGATGTGTCTGAGGAGCGCTACAATAGGGCTCATAAGAGAACCAGGGCGGTGGTTGAAAGGATGTTCGGGCTCCTGAAGATGAGATTCAGGTGCCTGGACCGTTCTGGAGGAGCACTCCAGTACAACCCAAAGAAGGTGGCTAAGATCGTTGTAGCCTGTAGCGTCCTGCATAATATTGCACAGCGGGCTGGGATGCTGCAGGCCGTCCCGGTGGACAGAGACCTCCTCAGAGATGAGGAGGATGATCCTGTTCTAGAGGGGGAATTCCAGGACGAGGGACTTGATGTCAGAGCAGACGTCATCAACCGCCACTTTAGACGGTAAAGAATAGAAGTTACACTGGAGTATTTTCAATAGATGTGAACTCTATGGAAATGACAAGTAGATAATTGTGCAAACATGTTAGTATTGATCAAATGTTAGAATAATTTTTAATTTTCATAATATAGGTGATGCTCTGGGCATTGGGTCCTATAGCGAGTCTTTGCCACCTGGTTTTTAAAGAGGACATCAGATGGTAAGTAGAAATGTATGGACTGTTGCTGGCATGATTTGTACACAAATACATCATATGGCATACATTTTCAAAAATAGATTTTTGTTTACACATTACTTAAAATGTACATAATCAGAAAGGGATACTCTAGAATGACTATGGTTCAATGTCACACAGAGGTTTTTTCTGCTCAATATGACTCATCTTCACACTTGATAGAAAATAACCCAGGTTCATACACAGGCTTAGTAAGCTAGTGACAGATATTTATTATGAAATGGGGGGTGGGAGAGGGGTACAGAACTGATTCACACACTTGTATGAATTTTTTTTTAAAAATTTCTTACATTAGGGAGATGACTTAATCTAAAGACTGAAAGGGAACTATTTGAAGCCTGACAGTGAAGATTGCCCAGACTGACAGTGGGGAAAAAGCCAAGATTGAAATTGAAGTATACCAATGGGATCATGTCTGGCATTATCTTTCAATTCTGCTGACCTTGAAAACCATACAAAGACATGTTCACATGGTAAGTGCAAACTATTTGATAGAATAAGGCTGTGGAGACATCCTATTGGAGACACTTAGATGATTTTCTATTTTGTAGATGGTATTTCCCAGTCCTCTATTTAATGAACTGATGAATAAGACACCTATTGAAGATCAACTGTTTACCCCTGAATTGACTTTCAAAGACCATGCATTGTCCAGGTTGGTGTACCAATGCATGCTAGTGAAGACTGTAGAATATTAGTAGCTTACATACATTAGTCATATTTAGTTGTTAATTAGATATTTATGGATCACAATCAGACACTTAGATGATTGTACTTTTTTAGATGGTATTTCCCAGTCCTCTATTTAATGAACTGATGAATAAGACACCTATTGAAGATCAACTGTTTACCCCTGAATTGACTTTCAAAGACCATGCATTGTCCAGGTTGGTGTACCAATGCATGCTAGTGAAGACTGTAGAATATTAGTAGCTTATATACATTAGTCATATTTAGTTGTTAATTAGATATTTATGGATCACAATCAGACACTTAGATGATTGTACTTTTTTAGATGGTATTTCCCAGTCCTCTATTTAATGAACTGATGAATAAGACACCTATTGAAGATCAACTGTTTACCCCTGAATTGACTTTCAAAGACCATGCATTATCCAGGTTGGTGCATGCTAGTTAAGAATCACATGAAGAATGTTGATTATTGTTAGCTTACATACATTAGTCATACTTATTTCATCATTAGATATTTAGGGATCACAATCAGAAAAAGGAATTCATATTATAGTTGATATAGAGGTATTTGAATGGACATGAAATATTAGATTTATGTTCAGCATACATATATTGTTGAAATGTGATATACATTATTATGTATAATTTGAATTTTGGATATTTAAATTGAATTTTTAATCAACAATATAATGGTGTATGTATTTCATTAATTTTAAATCAATTTAATGATTATCTTTAAAAAATGTTGATCAAAGTTAGAGCATAGACACCATATGATTTTAAATGTATTTTATGAATATTTGACAACGTGTGTATTAACTTTGTTCCATTTTTATTATTTGTCATTTCAGATTGGCATCTGATGACTTCCAGGAATATTTAATTATTTTCTATTAAATATATTTTTACATGTTAATACTAAACATTTTATTATTAAATACATTATTTTGAACAGATTCTACTAAATATCAATATAATCTGTAAATAAATAAAACTTGGACTCCCATGACTGGTAGTGGCTATTTGACAAGCACATGCATAAGATAAAATAATGCATTAATATTAGAAAATAAAATGCTTCCGAGAATATTAAAATATATTTTATAACATTAATTGGGGAGTCAGATTCTTCAATGCTTTTATATTGAAAATGTATATATTAAAATTATTTAGGATATGTAGTAAAATTTTAATTGTTTTAACATTTAATAAGGTGAAGTGGTTCAATTACATGAAAGTGACAGTGTTGTTGAATGTAAAAATAATTGTATAAGATCATGTATCTTCCTTAGGTATCTCAAAACATTATTTGAAAAATTATTTAAATTATTACATTTATAAATGGTAGGTCATTTAACTTGATATTTTTCAAAAATTAGTTATTGGATGCCAGGTTAATCTATGTAATTTTCTAGTGGAGTCATTTAACTATACTTAGTAATATTATGTATTTATTACAATCTTACCTCTTGTGTTAGACATCAAATATCTATATAGAATGTAAATTCCCCTTTTGTTTATTTTGTCAATGTTAAATCAAAATACAAAATGTTTGGGTCCTTAAAGGGACATTCACAAAGTATATTTTGTATAGATTTTAAAAAATATCATACAAGAATTTAAACATATTTAGAAAGTACTATAGAATTACATTCAGTCTTTAAATATACTTGTTAAAATAAAAAAAAAAATGCACATATCTTAGTCAATGATATAAGGCATCTATATGCAAACAACAATCAGCATCAAAATAGCCTATGTAGAGATGTATTTAATCCAAGAATATATATAATTACAATATAATGATTGAATAACAAAACATATTAAGTTGTTCAAATATAAGAATATTATACAAAATGCATACATAACATATAGCTTAATGTCCCTCTACGCTGAAGGCTAAAAAAGACCACATTTAATAAATATATTTCAGTCAGTGTGTAAAACAATCTAGAAGTTAATCTAAATTTGCTTTACTCATATGTTAGACTCATTTAGCAAAAGGAAGGTGCCTAGGTTTATGATATTTTAAGCATTATTGTGAAATGTTTATTTAAAGGGACATGAACTCAAAATATACTTAAAGGTAGACAGTTAAAAAATTAATGATTTATACATTCTGAATGAGTATTCTATTTGAATCAACTTTAAAACTTGTCTCATATTATGAATGCTCATTGTGATGTTGCTATCATTACTTTAAAAATAAGGCAGTAAATAGCTAATTTATTTGCTTCAGTACTCTGGACAGAACTTGATTGTTTGGAATAATTGATGCAACAATCGTCAAGGACAACCCAGGTTTTTATTAAACAATTGTCCGTAATATAAAATATCATTATTGATTTGCAAAGAAACATAACAAGATAACTGTTAACATTTGATAATCGGATTAAATAATAAAGTTGATTAACATTTCATGCTCAATCACCAATGCTAAATTTGTTTGGACAGTGTCCCTTTAAGAGATTTAAAGAGTGTATTTACTTATCTTGCTATCTTGACATACTTTGCTTGAAAAGCATATCGAGATCGGCTCAGTAGATGAAGATTGGTGGATGCACAGAGATGCCTTATGTGATTGTCTCAACCATGTGCATTTAAATTTCTTCTGTTGAGGATATATAAATACTAAGGGAAAATGATTCACATTTTAAAGTCTAAACAATCTTCTATCTCTACAGATCATTTGATACAATTGTTTGTAATGTCTCTTTAAAACTAAAGACGCCATTGCACAATAACATATATGAGCACTTCAGACAAATACAAGCTCGAGGTTTATTTGCGAATAACAAAGCTGTAGTTTAATATTTATAAACAGATTATCCAAGTTACTGACATTCTAACCTGAATTTTAACATTAATAAATATTGCGTGGGAAACGCATCTTGAAACACCAGATTAGCATCTTTAAACATTAGAGTCTAATGTCACGCAATAGCACACAATCAATGTGCATTATAAAGACATTTAATAGAGCAATGTCAATACTTCACAATAAATGTATTTAAAGAACAATAAAGACATACAATATGAAATGTGTATTTGTATTAAAGAAACAGACCGTTATTAAACCGAGAAATGTCTACAACATTAATAATGTGACAGTATTAGATTTTAAAGAGTATTTAATCATTAATATTTAACGGATCACGGATATTAAATCTGCGTCACACATATCCGCATGACAGGCCCATGAGTTACAAATAAGTCTACATGAAAAATGAAGTAACAGCACCACCAAGCGGTATGTGTAAGGAAGTTACTAAGATATGAAACATTAAGGAACGGCCAATCAGAGTTCATCATACAAACACAACTTGAGTCAGGATGGTCTCACAGACATTATAACAATATTTCTAACTTTTATCCAATCAGATGTACAGATAAATTGTCCCATGGTGCATCTCATGTTTACTTCACCATATAAAAGTCCATTACACGTTGCCATCTTTGTCAGTTCTCTAATGCCTGCAGGCAGTGTTATATATTAATATTATTATAATATATTTAGTAGCCAACCGAGCAGGCATGTCAGTTCCCAGGTTCACCAAGGAGGAGAGCGCTGCACTGGTCCACGCCGTCAAGGACTTTTATCCCCAGCTGTTTGGGAACAAGAGGAGGTTGACAGATGCGCCTGTTAAGAAGGCCCTCTGGGAGTCGATCACCAATGCGGTTAGATTGGTGTGTGACGTCCAGAGGACCCAGGATCAGATCATGAGGAGATTCGGAGATATGAGGTTGCGTTTATCGAAAAAAGTAAACCTCATAAGGGACTGGGTACAAGCCCGTAAAAGAGGGGGCCAAAGAAAGGCCCCGCGGAAACTGTACCTACTCCCTTATGAGGTGACTTTATGCGAGCTCCTCAATCTCCGGGTCCCCAAAAGATTTAGATCCTCGCCATCCTCGGCCTCCTCTTCTTCCCTCCCAGCTGCGGGATCTGAAAGTCCTGACGCGGGGGACAGGGCAGATGCTTCTCCGTCCGGTGGCCTGGGAGGAGATGATAGAGAATCTGAACCAGGTAATTATCCAACTTCATATAATATTTTTTTTTTTTTTTTTTTATAATCAAAAAATGTGTATATAGTCAGATACTAAACCTATACAGATCTCACAACATACACTACATATGATGTTTAGATATCTGATTTTAGATTATTGACACATGAAATAGGAATGATGTTTCTTGCGCTCTACAGAATATGCGTCACAGAGCGGAAATGTAATTTCTCATCCACGTTAACATGGGTTTGCGGAAAGTGGCATTGCTTTATACATGTTGTTCAAATGACGGATGCGTAATTCCGCTTGGAATCATTGCGCAATGATCGCGAAAATGGCATTTCTCATCCACGTTAACATGGGTTTGCGGAAAGTGGCATTGCTTTATACATGTTGTTCAAATGACGGATGCGTAATTCCGCTTGGAATCATTGCGCAATGATCGCGAAAATGGCATTTCTCATCCACGTTAACATGGGTTTGCGGAAAGTGGCATTGCTTTATACATGTTGGTGAAATGACGGATGCGTAATTCCGCTTGGAATCATTGCGCAATGATCGCGAAAATGGCATTTCTCATCCACGTTAACATGGGTTTGCGGAAAGTGGCATTGCTTTATACATGTTGTTAAAAATTAAATGGGAATTCTTAGATTAGTGAAGAATACAGTATTCTTATTTTAAATATTATAGCTAATAAAAAACGAATAATACAAAAAAATTATAACATATGGCCATCAATTGATGATTATGTAATAACAAGCAGATATTCTTAAAGATACAGTAAACAACACAACTGATTGAAAATAAGAGTCCAGGATATATTTATAATTAATTTAATTGAGGAAACAATTAACTCATGGGACTACCAAAGGATTAATATTTTTCAATTGATTTGTTATTAATGTAAATTTTTTAAACATGGCATGATTAGTATTAATGATATGCAATCCTCATTTAATATATTACAGATATGGATGTGGCTGCTGGATCCTCAAGCCAGGGCTTGTCACAGTATTGTATGTCTCTTTTTAATTGACATTTGTCTTAGAAACATGGACTGAACATTACATACTAAATACACATTGTTCAATATTTATATGTAATGTCTATTTAATAGATGAAAATTAAATAATTATTCGGATATCCTTAAATAACATATTAGATTTTAATTGCATGCTCAATACCATTCATGACATCAACATATGGAGTAGATAATTCATTAACAACAACATTGTGGAATCAATTTAATTTTAGATTAAAGGGATACTGAGCTACAATTATTAATATTGTCATTCAGATACAGTATGCAATATTAATAAACATAAAAATATAATACTATCATCATATGTGACATATTCTATTGCTAAATGTATTTTAAAATAAAGAAAGTACGTTTATGTGCATCTAAATTTTGGTTGACCAACCTGGGTTTTTATTGATGATTGGTGGATACCTTCAACAAACAATATTTATTGAATCCAATATTCCTTATCTGCCTTTAAGATTAATATCGAGCAACATTCTAATTATAATAGGAGTCAATGTTAAATCATTTTTAACAGTTTGAACATAGAAATCAATTATTTAAATTAATCATGTCAGTGTCCCTTTAAGACAAAATAGATTCATTCATCTTTACATTCTTTTTATTAAAAACTATTGATATATAAATCACATTCTCTGTTGGAGTTACTTTATAGATATCTGCATACTCTAACAGCACCATGATTACATATTTGTAATAATCAATTTTGTTTTGTATTGTGATAAATATGTGTTGTGTCCTAAACAAGATTACTGTACATTGCAAAAATGGCTCGATGTGACACATGTGTTTGTTTAGATTTGTCAACAGATGCTCCTCAATATGTGGTTTGTGTGTATTCTTGTAACTTCTTAAGGACATATGACGGAATTATTCCGTCATAAAACAATTGAGCAAAGTGAAAGCTGTGTCCTTAAAGGGTTAAGAACATTGATCATTGGGTATATTTAGATATGCAATAGCAGCATCTGAGATGAATTTGATGTCTAATGTAGTCTGACATTAAACATATGTTCAATACAGATATTTTTACAGAATCCCCTTGATTCAATCAAGCATTTTCTGGTGTAATGACTGCTCAATTCTTCACATTTTAAAGTTGATTAATGTTAAAATTCTAGACAGATGTGATTTAGTGATATCCCAAATGTGTTTAATAATATATATCTATATCATTCATAGAGAGAGTTGGTGTGGTGAGCCCACAGGAATCCATCAGTGACATAGAGCCGCCTTTGCGGTCTCCTGGTAAGTCCATTGACTCATTTATATGTAATTGAAGGTGTATTGCTAATCAATATTATGATCATGATTCTGATGAAGCATAACATTATAAAAATTCAAAATATTTATCTTCTGATTATATATTAATTTATTTTTCATATTGAACGATTAATAATTTCAACTTTATTAGTCTACACATTTGTTATTCATAAGATGTATAACATATGTTTGTTTCCATTTGATTTTTTGACAACAGTCATCAAGTGATACACACATGAGAAATCTTAAATGTTCTATGTACTATGCTTTTATGAATTTAACATTAATACAAACAATACATTAAAATTCAGATTCATTGACAATAACAAATCTATTGTCATTTGTATGCTCCATCAAAATGATGTAAATCATAACTTTGTGTGTGTATATCTTTAATGCAACATTGATGTGCGTATTTGAGCAACAGTAACATATGTTATAATATCTGATCTTAACGTGTACACAACATGTTATGTTTTACAGAGATTGATGTCACATGTGGGACGGAGGAGGAAGAGGCTGCCTTGGAGTCTGATGGTATGTGAAATATATCTATCATGTTTCCAACATGTTTCTTTTTTGGAAATCATTTTATTGAAGACATTAAAAGTCTACAGCTTTTTCCCTTTAAAAAGGAATATTATTTGTCTGTTCAAATACACTACTGCCCCCTTTCTATATCAGGCAGCATGAAATTCTGCTTGTATATTTATTTTTAAAAATTTATAATTCATGCCATCATTATGTCACATGCATATTCCATGCCAAAACACAATAATAAGGTTCAAATTGTACAGACAGTCATTGATATTCATCTGAGTGCCTATATACATACCATATCCTCATTTCATAATTGTTTAAAAATTCAAACACACTTCGAAGTATATTGAAAACATAATCAATTTGAAATGCGTTGATTTGATGTCAGGATGTATGAGATGTTAATATATTTTCTTTACATTTTCAGATGGATCCACCACTTCTGGTCATCTGGTTTCTGCCCCTGCCCAGTCACAGACCCCTCCCCATGCACACACCCATGACCATGGCCACACCCCTGCACAGACCCAGAGCCCTTCCCATGACCAAACTCATGACCATGCCCAGACCACTACCAGCCCTTCCCATATTTCATATCCTGTCCCTCCCACAAAACGCCCATACACCCCCCTTCGCCGCTCTCCCCGTATTCTGGCCCGTACAGCTGCCCAGACCCAAACTTCCCACTCCCCAGCTGTACGGCCTACCCCGGAGCGGCAGCTCACCCCTCCCCAAGCCATTCACATCCCTCCCCAAGCCAATCCCATCCCTCCCCCCGTCTCAACCTTCATTGTCCTGGGTGTCAGATTGTCCTTCCCAGGCACAGCTGTAAGTATCATTCTAAATACACTTTATAAGATACTTAAAGGTACAGTGAAGTTAAATTGGTTAAATTGTGATTCAAATCCAGCATGCAATGTTAATCAAATTTATAATTTAATACTCTTATGAATTATTCGTCATTCTCTTGATATATTTTTTGAAAAAAAGTAATTCCTATAATTAGTTTAAACAATAAAATAAATCTGGCCATCATTTCTTTATTGTTGGATGAATGTATCCATCAACCAGCAGGCACAAACAAAGTTGATAAACAAATATTGGCTTCCATAAAAAGCAACATTCTTGCATTCAAAATATAGCTTGAGAATTAAAACATATAATGAATATGTGTAATTTATAAAGATTTGTCATGTCATGCTCTATCTGAATCAGTCCATTAAATATTTAGGTTCAGTGTCCCTTTAATTGGATATCACTACATATACCAAACACCACTACTTGGATCCAAATTTTTATGTACAAATGTGGATACATTATCTCTTGTCTAACACAGTGGGAATGTAATTTCTTCTGGTTGCTATGTTTACACAGCTTGTCCTCAATGCAAAAATGTTTAAGGATAGGTGTGCCTACCACAGTCTAAATTTAATTTTTAAATTGTTGATGTAAGTACAATGTAAATCCTTTAACAAGATTTGATACACTCAAGCTGTATAAGTGGATCATCTAAAACCAATTAAAGGGGACAACATGTTTGAGTAACATGTCCCTTTAATGATTTCTGTCTGTCTGAATAACCTAATTCATGTGTAAAGAATAAATGTAAACTAATTTATGTGAAGAATTATTTGTCTTTATGATGACAATGTATGTATTAAAATTTTTTAGTCTGTTGTGTAATTATCCTTAATATTTAATTTTATTTTATTTTAGGCTGTGACTCAGCATGGCTCATGCTAGAAGGGATAGCAAGAGTAGAGCAGGCCGTGTTGAGGAACGCAGCTGTCCTGAGAGGGATGAACGACACCATGCAGGCCCAGCTCCGGGTTCAGGACTTGACTCTGCGTGAAATTATGCGATTACGTTCAAGGCCTGAATCTGGAGCTGGACATGCACAGGACAATGAAGAGGATGACCAGTAAGTGGAGGATCTGGATATGCTCCATGGTGGCAGATAAGAATCCTCCGTCCACATGTTGAATTTGTATTTTTATTGTTGCCATTTGGCCTTTTTTTCTGTTTATTGTTGTGCCTGTTGCACTCTTTTACCTTGTCATATGTCTCCAATGGGGCTATGCTGGCCCTTGGCAACTCTCTTCATGGACTGTGATGCACTGTGTTACCTTGTCATATGTCTCCAATGGGGCTATGCTGGCCCTTGGCAACTCTCTTCATGGACTGTGATGCACTGTGTTACCTTGCCATGTGTCTCCAATGGGGCTATGCTGGCCCTTGGCAACTCTCTTCATGGACTGTGATGCACTGTGTTACCTTGTCATATGTCTCCAATGGGGCTATGCTGGCCCTTGGCAACTCTCTTAATGGACTGTGATGCACTGTGTTACCTTGCCATGTGTCTCCAATGGGGCTATGCTGGCCCTTGGCAACTCTCTTCATGGACTGTGATGCACTGTGTTACCTTGTCATATGTCTCCAATGGGGCTATGCTGGCCCTTGGCAACTCTCTTCATGGACTGTGATGCACTGTGTTACCTTGTCATATGTCTCCAATGGGGCTATGCTGGCCCTTGGCAACTCTCTTCATGGACTGTGATGCACTGTGTTACCTTGTCATATGTCTCCAATGGGGCTATGCTGGCCCTTGGCAACTCTCTTCATGGACTGTGATGCACTGTGTTACCTTGTCATATGTCTCCAATGGGGCTATGCTGGCCCTTGGCAACTCTCTTCATGGACTGTGATGCACTGTGTTACCTTGCCATGTGTCTCCAATGGGGCTATGCTGGCCCTTGGCAACTCTCTTCATGGACTGTGATGCACTGTGTTACCTTGCCATGTGTCTCCAATGGGGCTATGCTGGCCCTTGGCAACTCTCTTCATGGACTGTGATGCACTGTGTTACCTTGTCATATGTCTCCAATGGGGCTATGCTGGCCCTTGGCAACTCTCTTAATGGACTGTGATGCACTGTGTTACCTTGCCATGTGTCTCCAATGGGGCTATGCTGGCCCTTGGCAACTCTCTTCATGGACTGTGATGCACTGTGTTACCTTGCCATGTGTCTCCAATGGGGCTATGCTGGCCCTTGGCAACTCTCTTCATGGACTGTGATGCACTGTGTTACCTTGTCATATGGCTCATATATTCCTTATTTTTACAAGATTATTTATAAACGTTGTGTATGTTTTCTTACATACTAATAAAATACATTTTATTTCACAAATCTTTGTCCTCATTCTTCCTGTTATTTTTTTAAAGCTCTAGTTTATGTTGTTGATCCTTAAAGGGACCTACCAAATATATTTGTTATACTGAAATCATATATGTAAGACAATAGTAAATGACTTTAATATTAACATCTCCAATGTAATCTTATTATTTGTCTTTATATTATTTTCTCTTAGCTCTATCATTGCCTGATTATGATTAGCAGAGTAATTTCTTTATATATGTATATATAGATTGGTATTTGTGTATATATGTATATTTAAATGTTCAGATCCATGTGTGTATTTAGAAAGTCTGCATGAATTGATGCACCTTTACCAAATGATCTGAGTATTGATACAATGATATAATCCCTGTAAAGTCTTCATTTTATTGAAATAGTATTGACTATGTGTATGCTCTTTTTAAAAACAAAATAATGTCCCTTTAAGTGATGTTGATCACAATTGTTAATGAATGTATTTCCATTTGTAAAGCGTTTTTGTCCTTTTTACAAGAACAAGGACATATAATTTTATTAATAAACAATCTTATTGTAATGTTGACAGCACCTGTATTTCATTTTCAAATCTATATTAGTGTAAAAGTGTAACCAAATAAATCTCTGTGTGTAATGCAAATAATTTAGATGATGAATATTAGTTAACTAATATGTTAACAAAATACATCTCCTCCCATATATGGCTATAGGTAGGCTGACAATAATTAAACTTGAATAAATGACACGTTTAATCAATACATGTATAACTATTGTTATTCAACAACAATCCAAACATATCTTAAAACATCAATGGCATATGTATTTCTCATGTGTATCTTTTAAATGTTAAAGATATACACCATAGCTATAGTTCAAGGGACAGTCAAGTCGGAAAAGATGATTCAGGATTTGTTGTCATTCCTAGATAGCAATCTACACACATACTAGTTCCTAAAATATAAATACATTTCTTAGTGATATGCCAAGATGTCACTGAGTCCTTGTATTGTCTGCGGTTTTTCAGCGATCTCGGATGCGCCATGTTGCTTAAGACGTCACCTGCCAGGCTGTCCAATGATTCCTTGTATTGACTGACGTTCTTACGTGATCAGGAATATGCCTTTTATTGGATTGCGTTTTGACGCGATCAAGGATGCGCCTTTTTTTTTGGGCGTTCTTACGTGATCAATAATGTGACTTTCATTGGATGGCGTTCTTACGTGATCAAGGAAGCGCCATGTTAAGACGGCACATGTAAAGGTAAAAAAACGTCTGATTGGATTACGTAGTCCCGCAATATTTGTGCACGTTAAAAACGTTTGTGACTGCATCCAATTTTAAAAAGCTTGTGAATATGTATTATTTGCATCATGTTACATTGTTGACCCGTAGCTGATAAAGACCACCACATTCTCTTTTGCTGTATGTCTGGTTGAATCAACGAACGAAAGAAAAATGTTTTCATGCATAGGATATTTCTAGGCAAGTGCAAATCTCTACAGTCCATGTTTAATATGTTTGTCAACAATATGTTCCTTTTTCTGAAAAAATTAATGTTGTGTTTAATGTTGAATATATCTAATTAATAAATATGCGCTATTGTGTTTGAATAAAGTAATCAATATGCATTTATCTTTATCATATGCTAAATATATGATGCCGACTTCTTCTAAATGTAATTTCGTTGTATATTTTATTAAAGGTTCATTAGACACTCACATTATAAATCAAAAGCTTGGATTTTGTCTCTAGTTAGATAGTCCATTGTTTAACCAATACGTTTATTTTTTCTTCTGTTCTAAGAAAATGTAATTAATTTTCTTACTCCTCGCAAAGCCTCTGAGTTTCATGTGAGTACCATCTCCAGCTTTCTCCAGTTTGTGTAAAGGGTCTTTTCATATGTTAATGATGGGGTATTGTGTTGTTTTACGGTTGTAATGGGGGTTCATCTATATTTTCAATATAGCTAACCCTATTTTATTTTAAAGTGTTTGAAGCTTTTTAATATTGATATCAGTATATGTTAATCTTGTTGTTTGTAGTAGTGTCTATTACATACAGTTATGTTAAAAATATAGGATACTGTCCCTTGAATGCAAATGTTGTTTTTTGTATCATGTATGAGATCCACATAGTTTAATCTTCAAATATATTATTGTTAGCATATTTTCACCCCCCCCCCACTCCTAAAAGGACTTTAAACCATATTCATTGTTAAAAAAAAATGTCTTTACAATAAAATATTAACACAATAATGTCTCTTAAAGAAAATAGACTTTATTTAACACGTCAATATAAATGTGATTTCAATATTTTTTTTTTGACAAAGTACATGTAGATATACCAACAAGCTTAAAATATGTGTTAGCATATGTAATGTTGTTAAAGGGACAGTTTAGAAAAAATATAATGTTTTTCATTATTCTAAAAGTCAATTATGTAATATCAAGGATATCAAATGTTTCTCAACAATTGAACATTTGTCTGGGTTTATTTAAATTTGCTATCTAAACCTATGAGGTTGGTGTGCTCATTTCTTCGATCTTGAAGAGTGCTTGTAATCATTATACAATTTGAGCACTAGAGGGCATTTTGATAGCATTTGTATATGTAAAACCTTGTGCTCATACAGCATATTATTGACCATGTATTGATCATTGATATCTAAAATGTTGTTATGTATGAACAACAAATAAGTGGTCATTTTTCATAGTCATAGATACAAGGGTAAGCACATAAGTCACACATGTATTTCTCCATGTTTTGTTGTTTCAAACTTTATAATGCGTAATACAGTGTTTTCTTTGTAATCAATAATTTTCTGACTGTCCCTTTAAGCTGTGTTATTGGCATTCAAACAGTAATATGCCATCATGGATAATTGTTATGGTAATTTAGTTAGCGATTCGGGAAACAGTTTGGACATCACATCACAGAAACCAATCAATATCATGAACAAGGATAGGTATGTGATGATGTGGTTTTCACACACTTATAACCCACACTCTGCAAACAATCTGCCTCCATGGACCCGGTCCCATAGAAGTCGATTATATACAGAGTGTGGTCCACAAGTGTATGAAAACCACATCATCACATACCTATCCATTACACATTAAATTAAAAAAAGCAGTGAAGATGAAAAAAATACTTACTTCCTCTTCCTTCCCCTCTTCCCACGGGGCTGAGGCTCTGGGAGAGGCAACTGCCGACTCCGAAGAGTCCTCCTTGGAGCTGTTGTGGGAGGAGTGGAAGGAAGAGTACTGGGACGACCAAGGTGAGGAGTAGATGGCTGGGGAGGAGAAGATGGATGAGGAGGAGAAGATGGCTGAGGAGGATGAGTAGATGGCTGAGGAGGAGGAGGAGTAGATGGCTGAGGAGGAGGAGTAGATGGCTGAGGAGGATGAGATGGGCCGGCAGGAGGAGATGGCCCAGCAGCAAGAGGCCCAGCAACAAGAGGCACAGCAACAGGAGGTAGACCAGCATGCGCCTCCCGGAAAAAAGTGAACATTTCTTGATGTAGCTGAAATATTCTGGTTTGGCCTTCTTCTATTCGATTCAGTATGTTGATGATTTCATTTTGTCCTTGAATAATTTGATTTTGGCCATCAAGTATTCTGTGTCGTCCTTCTATATTTTCTATCCGGGAGGTACGCATGTGGTCTATGTAGAACCCGCACCTCCGCTATTTCCTCTTGTTGTGCTTGTTGAACCCGTGCACGGCGGGGTGCCCGTGCACGGCGGAGTGCGGGTCTTTGAGGGACCTCGGGTTCCGCGGGTTCCTCCTGTGCTTCCGGGGCCTCTTCATCAGCTCCCGTGCGCTGTTCGTCACGGGGGGCCTCTTCCCTCCGAAGTGGAAATTCCTCACCACCACTCTCATCCCGGGGAGATGCAGGAGGCTGTGCTGCCTCGTCCCCAGACTCTGTATATAAAAAAAAAAAAAAAAAAAAAAAGAAATGTATATATTAGCATATTTGCAAATAAAGGTTTAAATGACTTAGCTTACGATACAATTACAAATGCAGAATCATTAATCCACTTTGAAATCTAACAAACAATCAATACTATTTCCGCTTTTTCTAAACCGTGTTTGTGATATCTGTGGTCAATGTGAATGTTTTTGCGTTTGTTTTCAGTCTGTTTAAATGCACACCTAACCTATAGCCTAGATACTGATGTAACCGCAAAGTAATAGAATGCGTGTAAACAACGTTATAGCATTAATCTGATCCTTAACACATGAAACCCAATGTTTTATCTTTCATGATTTAGAAGCATACATTTTTTATCAACTTTCGAATGTACTTTTCTTATCTAATTCGCTTAATTCTCTGGATATTCTTTGCTGAAAAGCATATCTAAATATGCTTATAAGATGCTGATTGTTAGCTGAATATAGCTGCCTCCTGTGATTGTTTCACTGTGTGCATGGCTATTTCTTCATTAAAATATATCTCAAGAATGAATCAAATTAGGTAATATAAGTACATTTGAATGTTTTGTCAAATTGTATTCGCTACCTCAATCATGAAAGTAAATGTTTGCGTATAGTGTCCCTTGAAATACATTTGTATGTGAAATTATTGTTCAATGAGCTTACCGTCAGATGAGAGTGGCAGGTTCCCGGTATCGATTCCTCCGATACCGACTACTTCCACCTCGGAGATGCTGGGCCGCAACATTTCCTCCCATCGGCAGTACTCCATTTCAATGGCAGGGCCGCCACCGGTCCCTGCGGCATGTCGGGCCTCCAGGCTTAACTTTTTTTTCAGTTCAAGTTTACAGTCCCGGTACCGATGTTTGATAGAATCCATATCTCGGTTCCGGCCACCCACTGCATTGACTGCATTCCTGATCTCGTTCCAGAGCCTCCTCCTGTCAGTCGGGGTGGTCTTTTGGTGCTGCAGCATCCTATGCCTGGCCATATAGGCCTCTACGAGGGCCTCCTTCTCCTCCATCGTAAACCTCGCCTCCCTAGTCGCCTTGGCCTTCCCCTGTGACGATGCCCTCTGTTTCCCGGACTGTGAAGCCCTACTCTGACCGCCACTGGGCCCAGCCACTTGGTCATCTTGAACCAAGTGGCTGGGTCCACCCACCGCTTCCACCCCCGCTTCCTGCCCCCCTTCCTGCCCCCCTTCCTGCCCTGTTCCTCTCCCCCTCCCTCTACTCCCCCCTCTACCTGTCCCCTGCCTGGCCTCCATCTCTTCCCTAAACTAAACCCCAAATAATCAAACAAAAAGTGAGTGTGATGAAATTAAAGGGGGTCAAAATAAAGAACTAAAAAGACAAAAAAGGTGCTTAAAGTGTGAGAGGGATGTAAAAAACAAAGAGGGTAAGGAGTATTTAAATAAACGAAAAGAATAAGACTAAAAGGAGGATATGTAAACTAAATGTAACTAGGGTATGGGTATGGGATGGGTATGGGGTATGGGATAAGAGTAAATGGGATGAAAGGGAATGGGACTACAAGGAATGGGGTATGGAGTGTAGTATGAGGGGGTAGGGGGTATGGAGTGTATGTAGTGTTATTGATAAGTGTATGTATGTATTGAATGTGTTTGCGTGTAAATGTGTTAAGTGTACAGAAAAATCACTCGCTCGCTAACTCACACTACTTCTAATTCTCACTAACAAACACTCCCACTAACGCTCACTAACTACCACTAACTGACGCTCCCACTAACAACTCTCACTAATAACTCCCACTAACTCACTCACGCTCCCACTAACAGACTCTCTCCCACTCCCACTAACTCCCACTAACTCACTCACTCTCTCACGCTAACACTACCAACTGACTCTCTCACGCTAACACTAACTCACTCGCAAAAATTCTCAAACTCTCTATTCTTAAACCTCCAATCTCCAAAGACCCAACAGCAACACAGTCAAAGAAGCCATGCTTGTGTGGTGCTTATATACCCTGTGTAAATGTTTAATGATGTACCAATTTCAGTTGTAAATTGTGTTCAGGTGTGCTTTATTAGCAATTAATATTAGTGCAATGTGTATTAGTTGTGTGAATTTGCGCATGCTCATTTTGAGTTGGTATTTGTGGAATGTGTAGAATGCGATGATGTCATAGTGGTCGTTTTCTCTAACATTGTCCAATAGTATTCTTTTTAAATGTGATTTTGCGATGGTGTGTTCTTCGTGAAGTGTTGTATATGTATGTTTGTCATAATATATAGTGATATTGAATGCGATTTTGTTTCGAGTGTATGTATATCATTTTTAATCCTTGTTGTTATTTTGCGATTTTCCGCATCTTAAAGTATATGCGTATTCCCCGTATAAAATTTTATTAAAACATCCCCCGCTTGTGAATGTGTAATGCTTGTGTGCTTTGTTGATTGATTGTTGTTGTGACATTTGCGGCGTGTTATTGTTGTGCATGATGTGGTATGCGTCATATGACCGAGCTGTACGTATTCTCGCGAGATCGAGTGTTAGGTGAAAAAAGCAATTTTTTGCCTTTCCCATTGATCTCTATGGGAGACTGTCTAACGCGGGCAGTATTACGCGTGTGACATACACGCGTTAGGAGCATCGTTAGATGGTCTTATTTTAACTCTAAATACCGGAGTCAAACAATGACGTGCGTTAGACATAAACACGCGTGGCGTTAACAGCCCTTTTACCGCCGAACTCCAAATCTAGGCCTTAGACTTTCTGAAGAAGAACTCCTAGAAGCCTATGTATCAAAGGTCTTACGGACCTGATCCGACTGTGCGGATCAGGTCCGCAAGACCTCGCTGAATGCGGAATGCAATATGCTTTCCGTATTCAGCATTGCACCAGCAGCTCTTGGCCCCCTGAAGAGTCGCGGCCAATCTGCTGTCAGCAGGGAGGTGTCAATCAACCTGACACTCGATCGGGTTGAATTGTGGTGATTCCTATCCGCCTGCTCAGAGCAGGCGGACAGGGTTATGGAGCAGTGATCTTTAGACCGCTGTTTCATAACTGCTGTTTCTGGCGAGTCTGAAGACTCGCCAGAAACACAGGCCCACGAGCTCCATACGGAGCTTAATAAATGGGCCTCCTAGTGTTGAATCACCCTATAACTGAAGATGAGATTCTGGAAGCTATCCAATCAGCCAGTATTAATAAGGCCCCTGGCTCGGATTTCTTGCCGATAGAATTCTACAAAATCTTAAAGGATGATTAAAGATACATCAGTGAGCTTATTTAATTATTATTTTTACTCCAGTAATGTAATGTCAAATTATTTTTCTGCAGCACGTATTTCGTTAATATTGAAGAAAGGTAAGGATCCTGAGGATCCAGCAGCCTATAGACCTATTTCCGTTCTTAATGCTGATTATAAATTACTGACTGCCATTATCTCATTAAGGTTGGATACAATTATTCATTCAGATCAGACAGGATTCATCAAAGCAAGAAATTCCTAAAAAAATATCCTGAAAGTTACATCCTTTCTAGATTATGGCCTAGATTTAGAGTTCGGCGGTAGCCGTCAAAACCAGCGTTAGAGGCTCCTAACGCTGGTTTTGGCCGCCCGCTGGTATTTGGAGTCAGTGATTAAAGGGTCTAACGCTCACTTTACAGCCGCGACTTTTCCATACCGCAGATCCCCCTACGCCATTTGCGTAGCCTATCTTTTCAATGGGATCTTTCTAACGCTGGTATTTAGAGTCGTTTCTGCAGTGAGCGTTAGAGCTCTAACGACAAGATTCCAGCCGCCTGAAAAAAGCAGGAGTTAAGAGCTTTCTGGCTAACGCCGGTTCATAAAGCTCTTAACTACTGTACCCTAAACTACACTAACACCCATAAACTACCTATGTACCCCTAAACCGAGGTCCCCCCACATCGCCGCCACTCGATTAAAAATTTTAACCCCTAATCTGCCGACCGCCACCTACGTTATACTTATGTACCCCTAATCTGCTGCCCCTAACCCCGCCGACCCCTATATTATATTTATTAACCCCTAACTTGCCCCACACAACGTCGCCGCAAGCTACTTAAAATAATTAACCCCTAATCTTCCGACCGCAAATCGCCGCCACCTACGTTATCCCTATGTACCCCTAATCTTCTGCCCCTAACATCGCCGACCCCTATGTTATATTTATTAACCCCAATCTGCCCCCCACAACGTCGCCGACACCTACCTTCAATTATTAACCCCTAATCTGCCGACCGGACCTGAGCGCTACTATAATAAAGTTATTAACCCCTAATCCGCCTCACTAACCCTATCATAAATAGTATTAACCCCTAATCTGCCCTCCCTAACATCGCCGACACCTACCTTCAATTATTAACCCCTAATCTGCCGACCGGAGCTCACCGCTATTCTAATAAATGTATTAACCCCTAAAGCTAAGTCTAACCCTAACACTAACACCCCCATAAGTTAAATATAATTTTTATCTAACGAAATAAATTAACTCTTATTAAATAAATGATTCCTATTTAAAGCTAAATACTTACCTGTAAAATAAATCCTAATATAGCTACAATATAAATTACATTTATATTATAGCTATTTTAGGATTAATATTTATTTTACAGGTAACTTTGTATTTATTTTAACCAGGTACAATAGCTATTAAATAGTTAAGAACTATTTAATAGTTACCTAGTTAAAATAATTACAAATTTACCTGTAAAATAAATCCTAACCTAAGTTATAATTAAACCTAACACTACCCTATCAATAAAATAATTAAATAAACTACCTACAATTACCTACAATTAACCTAACACTACACTATCAATAAATTAATTAAACACAATTGCTACAAATAAATACAATTAAATAAACTATCTAAAGTACAAAAAATAAAAAAGAACTAAGTTACAGAAAATAAAAAAATATTTACAAACATAAGAAAAATATTACAACAATTTTAAACTAATTACACCTACTCTAAGCCCCCTAATAAAATAACAAAGACCCCCAAAATAAAAAATTCCCTACCCTATTCTAAAATACAAAAATTACAAGCTCTTTTACCTTACCAGCCCTGAACAGGGCCCTTTGCGGGGCATGCCCCAAGAATTTCAGCTCTTTTGCCTGTAAAAAAAAACATACAATACCCCCCCCCAACATTACAACCCACCACCCACATACCCCTAATCTAACCCAAACCCCCCTTAAATAAACCTAACACTAAGCCCCTGATGATCTTCCTACCTTGTCTTCACCATGCCAGGTTCACCGATCCGTCCTGGCTCCAAGATCTTCATCCAACCCAAGCGGGGGTTGGCGATCCATAATCCGGTGCTCCAAAGTCTTCCTCCTATCCGGCAAGAAGAGGACATCCGGACCGGCAAACATCTTCTCCAAGCGGCATCTTCTATGTTCTTCCATCCGATGACGACCGGCTCCATCTTGAAGACCTCCAGCGCGGATCCATCCTCTTCTTCCGACGACTAGACGATGAATGACGGTTCCTTTAAGGGACGTCATCCAAGATGGCGTCCCTCGAATTCCGATTGGCTGATAGGATTCTATCAGCCAATCGGAATTAAGGTAGGAATTTTCTGATTGGCTGATGGAATCAGCCAATCAGAATCAAGTTCAATCCGATTGGCTGATCCAATCAGCCAATCAGATTGAGCTCGCATTCTATTGGCTGTTCCGATCAGCCAATAGAATGCAAGCTCAATCTGATTGGCTGATTGGATCAGCCAATCGGATTGAACTTGATTCTGATTGGCTGATTCCATCAGCCAATCAGAAAATTCCTACCTTAATTCCGATTGGCTGATAGAATCCTATCAGCCAATCGGAATTCGAGGGACGCCATCTTGGATGACGTCCCTTAAAGGAACCGTCATTCGTCGTCTAGTCGTCGGAAGAAGAGGATGGATCCGCGCTGGAGGTCTTCAAGATGGAGCCGGTCGTCATCGGATGGAAGAACATAGAAGATGCCGCTTGGAGAAGATGTTTGCCGGTCCGGATGTCCTCTTCTTGCCGGATAGGAGGAAGACTTTGGAGCACCGGATTATGGATCGCCAACCCCCGCTTGGGTTGGATGAAGATCTTGGAGCCAGGACGGATCGGTGAACCTGGCATGGTGAAGACAAGGTAGGAAGATCATCAGGGGCTTAGTGTTAGGTTTATTTAAGGGGGGTTTGGGTTAGATTAGGGGTATGTGGGTGGTGGGTTGTAATGTTGGGGGGGGGTATTGTATGTTTTTTTTTACAGGCAAAAGAGCTGAAATTCTTGGGGCATGCCCCGCAAAGGGCCCTGTTCAGGGCTGGTAAGGTAAAAGAGCTTGTAATTTTTGTATTTTAGAATAGGGTAGGGAATTTTTTATTTTGGGGGTCTTTGTTATTTTATTAGGGGGCTTAGAGTAGGTGTAATTAGTTTAAAATTGTTGTAATATTTTTCTTATGTTTGTAAATATTTTTTTATTTTCTGTAACTTAGTTCTTTTTTATTTTTTGTACTTTAGATAGTTTATTTAATTGTATTTATTTGTAGCAATTGTGTTTAATTAATTTATTGATAGTGTAGTGTTAGGTTAATTGTAGGTAATTGTAGGTAGTTTATTTAATTATTTTATTGATAGGGTAGTGTTAGGTTTAATTATAACTTAGGTTAGGATTTATTTTACAGGTAAATTTGTAATTATTTTAACTAGGTAACTATTAAATAGTTCTTAACTATTTAATAGCTATTGTACCTGGTTAAAATAAATACAAAGTTACCTGTAAAATAAATATTAATCCTAAAATAGCTATAATATAAATGTAATTTATATTGTAGCTATATTAGGATTTATTTTACAGGTAAGTATTTAGCTTTAAATAGGAATCATTTATTTAATAAGAGTTAATTTATTTCGTTAGATAAAAATTATATTTAACTTATGGGGGTGTTAGTGTTAGGGTTAGACTTAGCTTTAGGGGTTAATACATTTATTAGAATAGCGGTGAGCTCCGGTCGGCAGATTAGGGGTTAATAATTGAAGGTAGGTGTCGGCGATGTTAGGGAGGGCAGATTAGGGGTTAATACTATTTATGATAGGGTTAGTGAGGCGGATTAGGGGTTAATAACTTTATTATAGTAGCGCTCAGGTCCGGTCGGCAGATTAGGGGTTAATAAGTGTAGGTAGGTGTCGGCGACGTTGTGGGGGGCAGATTAGGGGTTAATAAATATAACATAGGGGTCGGCGATGTTAGGGCAGCAGATTAGGGGTACATAGGGATAACGTAGGTGGCGGCGGTTTACGGAGCGGCAGATTAGGGGTTAAAAGTGTAATGCAGGGGTCAGCGATAGCGGGGGCGGCAGATTAGGGGTTAATAAGTGTAAGGCTAGGGGTGTTTAGACTCGGGGTACATGTTAGAGTGTTAGGTGCAGACGTAGGAAGTGTTTCCCCATAGGAAACAATGGGGCTGCGTTAGGAGCTGAACGCTGCTTTTTTGCAGGTGTTAGGTTTTTTTTCAGCTCAAACAGCCCCATTGTTTCCTATGGGAGAATCGTGCACGAGCACGTTTTTGAGGACGGCCGCGTCCGTAAGCAACTCTGGTATCGAGAGTTGTATTTGCGGTAAAAATGCTCTACGCTCCTTTTTTGGAGCCTAACGCAGCATTTGTTTGAACTCTCGATACCAGAGTTAAATTTATGGTGCGGCCAGAAAAAAACCCGCGGAGCGTTAACAGCCCTTTTACCGCCAAACTCCAAATCTAGCCGTATGTTTGGAACTTAGATGCTAATAAATCAGAATACAGATGTTATTAGGATTCAGGTATCCTTACCGTTGATGCTGAAAAAGCGTTCAACGCAATTAATTGGAATCATCTATTTGTAGCCATAGAAAAATTTATTTGAAATCTTTATAAAAATCCTTTATCATATTTGTTTATCAATGGGACATTGTCACCAAAGATACATCTTAGGAGAGGGGCAAGGCAGGGATGCCTGCTCTCACCTTTACTTTTTAATCTAGCATTGGAGGCATTTGCCATATGGTTGAGGGACAGTTTACCAGGTATTCCTATGGGTATCTATAATTAATATTCTTCTTTACGCAGAAGATTTACTCATATTTCTCGATAATGCACAGCAAACAATCCCGCTAGTTTTATGGTTATTCCATTTTTTTCTCTTCATTTTCTGGCTAAAAAAATTAACTCCAATAAGAGTGAACTGTTATGGCTGAGTAAAGTTGGGACTAATTTTTCTGATCACCCATTTAAAGTAGTGGACTCTTTTCGCTATCTAAGTATAGTCTTACACAGAAACCCGGAAAATTGGTATAAGTTGAATTTTCATCCACTGTTTCAGAAACATGGTCCTCTCTTTTAATTTCTATTTCGGCACGAGTCAATCTGATAAAAATTATAATTTTTACACGAATACTCTATCTTCTACAAAATCTCCCATTGCTAATATCTAATATAGATATTTCTGATTTATATTATTGGCAGTCTAAATTTATTTGGGGTAATAAGAAGCCACGGATCGCATTAAAAAGATTAATGCAAAAGAGGTTATCAGCCGGGCTGGCTTTACCAGATTTGATACTATATAATTGGGCATCATTGGCTAAAATTGCCTTTGATTGATTTGATTGATTACAGAGCTGAATCAGTTTGTATCCTTGGAGTTAGAAGTATTTCTGATTGCACCCTTCTCCTTAAAAGCTATTTTACACTGTCCAGTGAAAAAGCTACCTTCTAATGTCACAAAGTTGATCTCTATAAAAAACGTTATTTCAGCATGGCATAAACTTTGGAGTATTGGAAGTGTCTCCAGTATTTTCAGAGTTTTTACCGATAGTAGGTAACCCGAAGTTTATTCCAGATATATATCAAGATATATATATCAAGATAGTATATATATATCAAGAAGTATTCAGGCACTGGATTGATCATAGACTGCTTTACGTTCATCCCAAATTTTGACCTCAGAATCGTTGTTTCAGTTCAATCTTCCTAGGTCTAATCTATATGCTTACTTTCAGTTTGTCTTACTTTCTTTTTGTCTTCTCCCAGAAGTGGGATTTTGAAGCCCTACGTGGTTGGTCTGATATCAAGAATGTCATGCAAAGATTCACGGCCGGTAATACATCAATCTATCTTATTTACGATATTATGTTGTCTAAACAGGGTGCATTATATGTAAATAAATTAGGTAATTTCTGGTGTGGGGGGGGTTCCCTCCATACAGGAGGACAGGATAAAACAAAGTTTTTTTGACTTTGGATAAACTACAAATTTCCATGTCATGAAAGAATCTCACTTAAAATGAATTAATAATTATTATTTATCTCCATATAGAATGTCAAGATTCTACTGATCACAAGCCTTTGGCCTCTAGTTATCAAGCTCCGTATTTACCTGCATTTGCCGGCCCCAATACGCTCGACTAAGCTCGCCTAACATCGCCGCTGCGGACCTGAATACGTTCGCCAAATTTATCAAGAAAGCTGTCAAAAAGCTTTGCACCAAGTACGGTGCAATGAGCAGCGGACTGTTGTTAACTGACAGTCATCGATCTCGCTGCTCATCGGCTTCTTCGCAGCTTTGTTGCTACCCTGTCACTAAGCACCAACACTATACTATACAGTTTTACCCCCTAAACTGACGTTCCTGGAGCCCCCGCAACCCCCCACAACTAAATAAACTTATTAACTCCTAAATCGCCGCTCCCGGAGCCCGCCGCAACTATAATAAATATATTAACCCCTAAACCGCCATCCCGGACCCCGCCGCAACTATAATAAATATATTAACCCCTAAACCGCCGCTCCCGGACCCGCCGCCACCTACATTATACTTATTAACCCCTAATCTGCCGCCCTCTATACCGCCGCCACCTACATAAAGTTATTAACCTCTATCCTGCCGATTCCAGACCCCGCCACAACTAAATAGATTGTTTAAACCCTAAACCGCCGCACCCATAGCCCGCCGCCACCTACATTACATTTATTAACCCCTATCCTGCCCCCCCTACACCGCCGCCACTATATTAAATGGATTAACCCCTAAACCTAAGTCTAACCCTAACACCCCCCTAACTTCAATATTATTTAAATTAATCTACATAAATATTCCTATAATTAAATAAATTATTCCTATTTAAAACTAAATACCTATAAAATAAACCCTAAGATAGCTACAATATAATTAATAATTACATTGTAGCTATTTTAGGACTTATATTTATTTTATAGGCAACTTTGCATTTATTTTAACTAGGTACAATAGCTTATTAAATAGTTATTAACCATTTAATAGCTACCTAGTTAAAATAACTAAAAAATTACCTGTAAAATAAATCCTAACCTAAGTTACAATTACACCTAACACTACACTATCATTAAATAAATTAAATTAATTAACTACAGTTACCTAACATTAAATAAAATTAACTAAAGTACCAAAAAAACAAACACTAAATTAGAGAAAATAAAAAAAAATTACAAGAAGTTTAAACTAATTACACCTAATCTAAGCCCCCTAATAAAATAAAAAAGCCCCCCAAAATAATAAAATTCCCTACCCTAAATAAATTACAAATAGCCCTTAAAAGGGCCTTTTGCGGAGCATTGCCCCAAAGTAATCAGCTCTTTTACCAGCCCTTAAAAGGGCTTTTTGCAGGGCATTGCCCCAAAGTAATCAGCTCTTTTACCTGAAAAAAAAAGAAATACAACCCCCCCCAACATTAAAACCCACCACCCACACACCCAACCCTACTCTAAAACCCACCCAAACCCCCCTTAAAAAACCTAACACTACCCCCTTGAAGATCACCCTACCTTGAGCCGTCTTCACCCAGCCGGGCACAAGCAGTCATCCGATCCGTCCAGAAGTCTTCATCGAATCCGGGCAGAAGAGGTCCTCCAAGCGGCAGAAGTCTTCATCCAAGCGGTATCTTCTATCTTCAATCAACCGGAGCCATCTTGAATCCAGCCGACGGGAAGCCATCCTCTTCCATCGAAATCCTAACACTGAATGAAGGTTCCTTTAAATGTCGTCATCCAAGATGGTGTCCCTTGAATTCCGATTGGCTGATAGGATTCTATCAGCCAATCGGAATTAAGGTAGAAGAAATCCGATTGGCTAACGCAATCACCCAATCGGATTGAAGTTCAATCCGATTAGCTGATCCAATCAGCCAATCGGATTGAGCTTGCATTCTGATCCAATCAGCCAATCGGATTGAACTTCAATCCGATTGGCTGATTAAATCAACCAATTTGATTTTTCCTACCTTAATTCCGATTGGCTGATAGAATCCTATCAGCCAATCGGAATTCGAGGGACGCCATCTTGGATGATGTCATTTAAAGGAATATTCATTCATCGTTAGTCCGGCCTATTTGGATGTTCCGCGCCGGAGGTCTTCAAGATGGTGCTGTTCCTCGTCGGATGGATGAAGATAGAAGATGCCGCTTGGATGAAGATGTCTTCCAGTCCGGATGTCCTCTTCTGCCCGGATAGGATGAAAACTTCTGCCGGTCCGGATGTCCTCTTCTGCCCCATCGGTGCCCGGCTGGGTGAAGACGGCTCAAGGTAGGGTGATCTTCAATGGGATAGTGTTAGTTTTTTTTAAGGGGGAATCGGGTGGGTTTTAGAATAGGGGTGTGTGGGTGGTGGATTGTAATGTTTTTTATTTTATAAGGGGGATTAGATTAGGTGTAATTAGATTAAACTTCTTGTAATATTTTTTTATTTTTTGTAATTTAGTGTTTGTTTTTGTAATATAGTTTAGTTTATTTAATTGTATTTTATTTTGGATAATTGTAGTTAATTTATTTTATTAATTTATTGATAGTGTAGTGTTAGGTGTATTTTTAACTTAGGTTAGGATTTATTTTACAGGTAAATTTGTAATTATTTTAACTAGGTAGTTATTAAATAGTTATTACCTATTTAATAGCTATTGTACCTAGTTAAAATAAATACAAAGTTGCCTGTAAAGTAAATATAAATCCTAAAATAGCTACAATGTAACAATTAGTTATATTGTAGCTATCTTATTGTTTATTTTATAGGTAAGTATTTAGTTTTAAATAGGAATAATTTATTTAATTATAGTAATTGTATTTAGATTTATTAAAAATAGATTTAAGGTAGGGGGGTGTTAGGGTTAGGGTTAGACTTTTAATATAGTAGCGGCGACGTTGGGGGCTGCAGATTAGGGGTTAATAATTGTAGGTCGGTGGCGGCGATGTTAGGGACAGCAGATTAGGGGTTAATAACAAATTTTATAGTGTTTGCGAAGCGGGAGTGCGGCGGTTTAGGGGTTAATACATTTATTATAGTGGCGGCGATGTCCGGTCGGCAGATTAGGGGTTAATAATTGTAGTTAGGTGGCGGCGACGTTGGGGGCGGCAGATTAAGGGTTAATAACTATAATGTAGGTGTCGGCAATGTCAGGGGCAGCAGATTAGGGGTTCATAGGTATGCTTTAACGCTGCTTTTTAAGGCTAACGCCGAACTTGTAATCTAGCCATATATAAAGTAAGCACTAATGGTTGTAGGATTGAGTCAAGCCATTGTGACAATCTCTCTGTTATGGACCCTATGCCACTCGCTATTGGTCTTCCAGTTACTTCTGTAAGGGACTTATGCACCTTTAATAAGTGTAGGTAGGTAGCAGCGACATTGGGGGCGGCAGATTAGGGGTTAATAAATATAATATAGGTGTCGGAGATGTTGGGGGCAGCAGATTAGGGGTTAATAAGTATAATGTAGGTGGCAGCGATGTCCGGAGCGGCAGATTAGGGGTTAATAAGAATAATGTAGGTGTCGGCGATGTCAGGGGCGGCAGATTAGGGGTTAATAAATGTAAGATTAGGGGTGTTTAGACTCGGGGTTCATGTTAGGGTGTTAGGTGTAAACATAAAATGTGTTTCCCCATAGGAATCAATGGGGCTGCATTACTGAGAATAACGCTGCTTTTTGGCAGGGGTTAGACTTTTTCTCAGCTGGCTCTCCCCATTGATGTCTATGGGGAAATCGTGCACGAGCACGTACGACCAGCTCACCGCTGACTTAAGCAGCGCTGGTATTGGAGTGCGGTATGGAGCACAATTTTGCTCTACGCTCACTTCTTGCCTTTTAACGCCGGGTTTGTAAAAACACGTAATACCAGCGCTGTAGGTAAGTGAGCGGTGAGAAAAAACTGCTTGTTAGCACCGCATAGCTCCTAATGCAAAACTCTTAATCTGGCCGAAAATTTGGTAATAATATAAGGACAAATTTATTTTTAACCCTTAAACTTTACGTAACAGATTGTTTAATTTGATAAGACTTTTGTCAGGTGGGAAAAACAAGATCAAATTAGAGGTAGGAGTGAAAGTAAATCTGGAATGTTTCCTATCTCCAGGACTTTTTAACATTTTATTTTTAAGAAGACAGAGAGAAAAAGAAAAAAAAATAGTGGAAATAAAGTAATTTAAAAGTATTTAACCCCTTAACAACTGTGACATATGTACGTCACTGGTCGTTAAGGGTTTCCTTGTTTATTAAAGTATTATACCTTCCCTCTTCCCTTCTGGTCACTGGAAATATTGTGGCGCTGGCTACGAGACTGCGCTATTAATAATGCAAAGACCAGCGACATATAGGGTACGTTGCTGGTCCTTAAGGGGTTAAGTACATTTTAAAAATATTAAATAAAATATTTATTTAACAATGCATCAGATTACAAGTGGCATGCTAACTTATACTTTCGCTCGCAAGCTAACTACAGTCAACAGTAAACTGTTAATGTGGGTGGTTTAGCGCGTGTATTACAAGGTGAAAGTAAAAAGTTAGTGTGCTGGCAAAACCCAATGCACGCTAACTTAGGACTTCAATATTGCAATCACTTTAACTTCTTCTCCCCATAGAGGCTGTTAAAAAAAAATATATCACTTATTGTTCGCGTTATAACCTGACATGCATTAGATTTACTGCACTAAAACCAAGGTAGTTATGAATATTTAACATCCCAATGTTCTTTACGTATAAAATGTTCTTTTATTTTTTAAACACACACATATATATATATATATATATATATATATATATATATAGGTAGATAGAGAGCACTCTCACTTACAAATCTTGATGCCAGGGTGCCAGCAGTTAAATATACACGATGTAGGAAGGCACTCACTGGTCTTTAATTCAAAAGAAAACTTTTAATAAGCGTGACGTTTCGGGGACACACTCCCCTTCCTCAGACAAGGAAGGGGAGTGTGTCCCCGAAAAGTCACGCTTATTAAAAGTTTTCTTTTGAATTAAAGACCAGTGAGCGCCTTCCTACATCGTGTATATATATATATATATATATATATATATATATATATATATATATATATACAGGTGGTGTTTTAGTAATGGTATAATGACCATATATAATTATTTCTCAGTCTCTTTATTAGAATACAACCAGAAAATTCAGGATATGTATATGTATGCAGTATTAAAAAAAAAAATCTGAAAAAAATCTATTGGCTAAAGTGGCAAGTATTTAGTGTGACCTCCCCTTACACTTGAGCAATAGCAGGAACCTAGCTCTTGTAAACCTAAATAGAATGGAACCCTAATTAATGTCATTGCTAACACTTGTATTTGTCTTACTATTTCATGTCAAAATGACTGCTGTGAAAAAGGTCTATTACACCAGGTTTGTGCAAGACATGCTTGAGCATTACATATACATGTGGTATGAGTTTAATTAATTGGAATTCATACTTTTGCGTCATCAAGGACCCTCTCAAAGGGGAATTATCAAACAAACTGGATACTCAAGATGCAGTATTTAAGCTGTTATAAATAAATTTGAAGAATCAGGAGAGGTCAAGGACAAAAAGGACTAGAAGGCCAAGAAAATTTTAAAAATCTGATGAGAAGTTTCTCAGATTTTCTTTGTTGTGAGACCGGAATAAGTCCAGCAAAGACCTGTCTCAGCATCTGGCAGCTTCATCTGGATGCCAATTTTACCCTTCTTTAGTCTGAAGAAGCTTGATCAGGAATGGTCTTTGTGGAAGGGTAGCTGCCAAGAAACCACTTTTTCAGAAGGGGAACAGGGTAAAAAGGCTGAAAATATGCTAAAGCTCACAAAGATTGGAATGAAGATCAGGGAAAAAGAGTATTATGGAGTGACAAATCCAAGTTTGAAATTTTTGGGTCCAATTGTTGACAATATGTGAGAAGAAGAGTTGGAGAGAGATAAAAGAAGAATGAGTGCTTGCAGCCTTCAGTTAAACATGGTGGAGGGTCTGTCCTGGTCTGGGGATGCATTTCTGCCAGTTGTGTTGACTATATTGGCCAAATTGATGGGATAATGAATGCTGAAAAGTACAGACAGGTTTTAATTCATCATGCCATTCCTTGATTGGGAATGGTTTTATTTTTCAGCATGATAACAACCCCAAGCACACTGCTAATGCAGTAAAGTCATATTTGGATAGAAAATCAGCTAATAAAACACTGGAGTCCAGACGTAAATATTAGAGGCAGTATGGGATCACCTGGACAGAGAAATAAATAAATGACAACCTAAAGCTAGAGAAGAACTCAAGGAAATGCTGAAATAAGGCTGGTATAATATACCAAAAGATTACTTAAGAACACTTCAGGACAGTCTCCCCAAAAGAGTTCACTTTGTTTTTGTGTACATATTTTCTGTATTTTCTGTTTGTATCTTAATAAAGAGACCGAAAAATTAATATGGATGGCCATTAAAACTTTGCTAAAACATTAAATCCAATGGTGTTGTAAGACGTTTTCACAGTACTGTATATATACTGTGTGTGTATGTGTATATATATACTGTATGTACGTATATATATATATATATATATATATATATAT
Source organism: Bombina bombina (assembly GCF_027579735.1). Lineage (NCBI taxonomy): Eukaryota > Metazoa > Chordata > Amphibia > Anura > Bombinatoridae > Bombina > Bombina bombina. Next base: position 158,844,781 of record NC_069506.1, on the reverse strand, counting down.
ATATTTTTCTAAATTGTATATCTGTAGCTATATATCTACATCAATAGATATATAGATATACAGTTTATATACATATATATATATATATATATATATATATATATATATATCTATATATATACAGATAGAGATATATATATGTATGTGTATTTATAGGTAATAGCCCTTCCCTGTGAAATACCTACCATATCCCTTTTAACCCTTGTAAAACATTTTTATTAATATTTATATAAAATATTTTTATTTTTATTTTTTTTAAATATTTTTTATTGAAATATTTTCAATGTCAAACAATAGACCAATATAAACAATAATATATATAGTATCATTGAAAAGCAAATAAAAGGTAAGAACATAACTTGTTCATATAGGAAAATACATGAAATTTTTTTGAATATCAATACTAGTCAAACCTTAAAATATTTTATTAAAAAGTGTATATTTGAGTGTAAACAATCACTAGTGTTTGTGTAAGCCATTCCTAATATTCTTCCTACTAGATTACCTCCCCCAACTAGATCAAATATCAATACAAACAGGAGGGTGCAAACGTATGCTTAAACACTAATATAATGTATGTATACAAAATAACCCTTATATGGATGTATAAAAATACATATTTTTAATTATCTATATTAGCATACATTAGAACTTAAAAATATATAGCAGATATCTGTGATATCTTTTATAAACTTTAAAAAAAAAATTGTTATTGAGGTTTGCCATTGACAAAACAGTATGAACAAATTACAAAATGTTACACAAACATACAATCAGAGATATATGTAGTAGGATATAGTAATATCACATGTACATTTATATAGTGAAATATGATGAATCAAATACATGTTTAAACTCCAAGCTATGCAAAACGCTGGTTTAAAACCTACAACTCTTATGTACAATTTGACAACCACAGATTTTCAATTTTAAACTCATAATCTTATTAAACATTAGGAATAGCCAAGTTCTGGCCTTGCTTCATATAATACAAGTTGAGCAAAAAAGGAGTCAAGAGCTATGAAAAGATAAACCTAGCTTAAGCATAAGGGTATATGGTTGGAAAAAGGAGGATTTGTACTTAAATTAACCAAGGTTAAAATATGAGCTCTCGTGGTTGCCCACCATCCGCATCGCACAGAGGGGGATCCATCACAATATACAGTATGTACATATACGCGTAAAATAAAAAGGAAATAATTGCAAGAGGAGAATGGTAGGTTCCAATGGTCTTCTATTATTTTTCTCTTATTACTTGTGTTGTTCCCCATTGTACAGTAGAGCTCAGGATCTCACCAGTTATCAGGAGTCCCAGATCAAACAGTGTAATGCTGTATTCAAGGAAGAAACATATTCTTCCATAGATTCTAAAAAAATCCATGGTGTCAAAAACCTCTATCCAGTTGGGTGGTCTCATCTGCTTCCATTTTTAAACTATGGTTAATTTAGCAGCAGTAAATAGGTAAATAAAAAATAAGCGCTCATAGGGAGGCAATTGTTCTATGTCCAAGTGGAATAATACTGCCTGGGCATTACTCAGGACAGTGAATTTCAATTTGGAGCATTCCCTAAATAGTGTGCTCCAAAATGTGCACAGGTGTGGGCATTCCCACCAAATATGCACTGGAGAGCCTATTTCACAACACTCCCTCCAACACAAAGGTGAGTTAAATGTTGAGATTTTAAAAAAGCATAGAGGAGTTAGATGCCATTGCGTGAGGAGCTTAAAATGAAGCTCTAAGAGTGTAACACAATGGAGGGCCGACTTTGTGGAGATAAACCCCTTAGACCAAGCCTCCTGTTTTGCTGTAAAGCTTAATGACCTTTCCCATGAGATTATATAGGCTGATTTATAGAATGTGGGGGGACGAAATATGTCCCTATATGAGAGTGAAAGTGTCCTGCATGATGGCACCCCAGAAGCTCATTGATTTTCCCAGTTAGTTTTTATATACTTTCAGTTCTAATGTATGCTAATATAGATCATTAAAAAGATTTCTTTATACATCTATAGAAAGGTAGTTTTGTATACAAACATTCTATTCGTGTTTAAACAGTAGTTTGCACGCTTCTCTTTGTATTGATATATATGAGTGTAATACTTTATTTTTATGTATTTATGTTGTGTTTGGTGCAACCTTTTTTTTAGCCCTTACACTTTACACTAGGGAGCATTTTTATCAAGCTCCGTATAGAGCTTGAGGCCCCTTGTTTCTGGCGAGCCTTCAGGCTCACCGGAAACAGAAGTTATCAAGAAGTTATAAAGCAGTGGTCTAAAGACCGCAATTTGATCAGGTTAATTGACGCCCCTTGCTAGCGGCTGATTGGCCGTGAATCTGCAGGGGGCGGCATTGCACCAGCAGTTCACAAGAACTGCTGGTGCAATGATAAATGCTGACAGAGTATGCTGTGGGCATTTATCGATGGGCAGCAATGTGCAGTGGACATGATACGCTGCTTCGTATCATGTCTGCTCGCACATTGTTAAATATGCCTCTAGGTCTTCAGATGCGCTAATCTATTGAGAACAAATTTTGTTTGCACTCAATCCATTTACTTTTAACTTATAATATGCGTGCTAGTTATATATGTAATATGCGTTCTAGTTAGCGTGGTTACAATTTTGCTAACAATAGTGCACCACAGCCCTATATCAGCTGAATTACATCAAATTACAGCACTGTGTATTAAAAAAATATCTTCCATCTTTCTGATAATATATTGTGTAAAACTCAATCTGTATAGATAAACTGAAAAATACAAAGAGAAGGGGGACCTCATGGTGCAATGTCATCCATTCAACTGATGACAGTAGAAAAGCTGAAATGTACTCACAAGTTATCTGTCTCAAGAGTGGCTATAAAAAAGCACAATTTGTACTCATTTGCAGCTGCCAGTAAGCTGAACCCCAGATACTTCGAACCCAGCTAAGTTCATGGAAAAAGCAGGAACCACAGGAGATGCTGCAGGTGTGATAGAATCCACGATCACAGGGCCCAACTGTTAAATAAATATAATCACACTGATCCTATGTCTGGTGTCCTGTCTAAAGCAGATTTGTCCCAAACACACTGTGTAAAATAAAAGCAACATTTATTAAAACCTACAGAAACATCGCTGTGCATTTCACAGTCCCAATGGACATTTCTTCAGGCAAATTTATATAGCATCCCTTATTCGTCAACCATCTCTGTGGATAAAGCACCCCTCTCTTCTTCAAGTTTCTCTATGTTGAAATGCAGGTTATTGGGGTCTATTTATCATAGCGAACCATGTCCGCTGCACATCGATAAATGCCGACAGCATACGCTGTCAGCATTTATCATTGCATCAGCAGTTCTTGTGAATTGCTGGTGCAATACTGCCCCCTGAAGATTTGCCAGAAACACGGGCCCACAAGCTCCCTACAGAGCTTAATAAATGGGCCCTAAGGTAATCACAGAGGTAAAAAGTATATGTTTTACAAACTGGAACCTTAATTTTCTATTTCAAATACAGAACTTAGCATTATAGTCTTCAAGATCAAATATGTATTGTATATGATTTCTATATTCCTTTATTTTTTAACATCTGCTACTGTGTTTCTTAATTGATCAAACTCAGGGAATTTTGGCTCTATGCTATGCTGTTTGAGTTTTTACTGTATTGCATCTTGTGTTCTATCAAAAGGAACATCAACTTAAAGGAACATTCCAGGATTTTATGAACACCTCATCATCCGTATCGCAGGTTGGAAACATATTTAGGGGCCTCTCTATCAAGCTCCAAATGGAGCTTGAGGGCCCGTGTTTCTGGTGAGCCAGTCTAAAGCCCGCTGCTCCATAACCTGTCCGCCGGCTCTGAGCAGGCGGACAGACATCGCCACAAATCAACCCGATTGAGTATGATCGGGTTGATTGACAACCCCCTGCTGGCTGCCGATTGGCTGCGAATCTGCAGGGGGCGGCGTTGCACCAGCAGTTCACAAGAGCTGCTGGTGCAATGCTGAATACGGAGAACGTATTGGTCTCCGCATTCAGCGAGGTCTGTCGGACCTGATCAACACTGTCGGATCAGGTCCGACAGACCCTTGTTAAATAGGCCTCTTAGAGTCCCTGGGTATTATTTCTAATCTGTGGTATTCTTTCAGGATATGTATGCCCCACTTCAGTTTATTAGCTTTGATAAAGAGCCCATCCATTTCCTCAAATAAAAAAATAAACAGGGGACCTATTGGAACCAGGGAGATTAATTGACAAATTAAGTGAAAGAGAAGGGTTACAGTGTAATGTGGAAAGTTTGTGGTTAGAATCATAAGAGATGATCTACTTTGTGATAGGAAACACATTTACCAAGAACACACAGGAGTAAATTTCATAACTCAATATAGTGACCAATATCATGAGGTATTTATGATCATTCAAAAACATTTCCCTTTATTTGCAGCGGATAGTCAATTAGAGGAAAGAGCCAAGAAGTGGCCGCAGATTTTTGTACAGAAAGGGACGAAATTCTCAAAGGAATGTTGGATGCGCGTGCAGCCGCATTGCAGTGACAGACAGCTTCAGGAGCTCCAACTCTCAGCTGTAACATAACAGCTGAGAGCTGGAGCTTCAGGCATCTGCCGCATATGGAGCTGGAGCGCGATCGGTGCTCCACCTCCATATGAGGCCAGATGCCTGATCATTACAGACGGTGACACTGTGTGTGTCACCGTCTGTAACGATTTTCTAATGGTGCCGGTGGGAGGTTTGAGCAGGTGGCGGGTGGGCGGCTCAGCAGGGAAGGGGAGGCAGTGGGACTGCCCTAAAAAAAAAAAAATATGCCGGCTCAGCAGGTAAGGGAAGGCAGCGGGAGTGCCCCAAATAAAAAAAAAAGGACTGGGGGAGAGAGAAAAGAGAAGGGAGAGAGAGAGCAAAAGAGAAAGGGGGAGAGAGCAAAAGAGAAGGGGGGAGAAAGCAAAAGTGAAGGGGGAGAGAGCAAAAGAGAGGGGAGCGGGAGAGCAAAATAGAGAGGAGAGAGAGCAAATGAGAGGGGAGAGGGAGAGCAAAAGAGAAGGGGGAGAGAGCAAAAGAGAGGGGAGAGGGAGAGCAAAATAGAGAGGAGAGAGAGAGAGAGCAATTGAGAGGGGAGAGGGAGAGCAAAAGAGAGGGGGGAGAGAGCAAAAGAGAGAGGGGAGAGGGGGAGAGGCAGAGCAAAAGAGAGGGGTGAGAGAGCAAAAGAGGGGGAGAGAGCAAAAGAGAGGGGGGAGAGAGCAAAAGAGAGGGTGGAGAGAGCAAAAGAGAGGGGGAGAGGAAAAGAAAAAGAGAGGGGGGAAGAGAGCAAAAGAGAGGGGGAGAGAGAGATCAAAAGAGAGGGGGAGAGAGAGAGCAAAAGAGAGGGGGAAAGAGAGTGCAAAAGAGAGGGGGAGAGAGAGCAAATGAGAGCTGGAAAGAGAGAAAAATAGAGGGGAGAGAGAGCAAAAGAGAGGGAAGAGAGAGAGCAAAAGAGAGGGGAGAGAGCAAGCAAAAGAGAAGGGGGAGAGAGCAAAAGAGAAGGGGAGAGAGCAAAAAAGAAGGGGGGAGAGAGCAAAAAAGAAAGGGGGAGAGCAAAAAAGAAGGGGGGAGAGAGCAAAAGAGAAGGGGGACAGAGCAAAAGAGGGGGGAGCGAGCAAAATAGAGGGGAGAGGGAGAGCAAAAGACAGAGGAGAGAGAGAGCAAATGAGAGGGGGGAGGAAGAGCAAAAGAGAGGGGAGAGCAAAAAAGAGGGGGGATAGAGCAAAAGAGAGGGGGAGAGAGCAAAAGAGAGGGGGGAAGAGAGCGCAAAAGAGAATGGGAGAGAGAGCAAAAGAGAGCGTAAAAGAGAGGGGGAGAGAGAGCAAAAGAGAGGGGGAGAGAGAGCAAATGAGAGCTGGAGAGAGAGCAAATGAGAGGGGAGAGAGAGAGCAAAAGAGAGGGGGAGAGAAAGCAAATGAGAGGGGAGAGAGAGAGCAAAAGAGAGGGGGTAGAGAGCAAAAGGGAGGGGGAGAGAGAGAGCAAAAGAGAGGGGGAGAGAGAGAGCAAAAGAGAGGGGGAGAGAGAGCAAAAGAGAGGGGGAGGGAGAGCAAAAGAAAGGGGGAGAGAGAGCGCAAAAGAGAGGGGTGAGAGAGCAAAAGAGAAGGGGAAAGAGAGTGCAAAAGAGAGGGGGAGAGAGAGAGCAAAAGTGAGGGGAGAGAGCAAATGAGATCTGGAGAGGGAGCAAAAGAGAGGGGAGAGAGAGCAAAATAGAGGGGAGAGAGAGAGCAAAAGAGAGGGGGGGAGAGAGCAAAAGAGAGGGGGAGAGAGAGCAAAAGGGGTGATGAAAGAATCCACCTGGATGGCAGAGTGGTGAAAGAATCCACCTGGATGCAGCGTAAACTGCAATCTATATTATTTATATACACATATGTATTTATATATTTATTTGTGTATATATGTATTTACGATCATATATACAGTACACATATAAACACATAAATACATTCTTATACATATATATATATATATATATATATATATATATATATATATATATATATATATATATATATATATATATGTGTGTGTGTGTGTGTGTGTGTGCATTGGAGCCCTTTGCAGTTATGAAGATGAAAACATGAAAAACATAATTTGTGATATTTATTTTTAATAAAAATTTTAACTATGTATTTACTGTAAATATTTCACATTCCTATGTTCCGCACATAGAACATATTCTACTATGTATTTATAAATATATATTCCTATATTTCTGTTTACCTATATATAATCATATATATAATCATATATATATATATATATATACTATAATTGTGTTTGTAAGCGTCCGTCGCCGTCTGTGTGTGTCACCGTCTGTAACGATTTTCTGCTGGTGCCAGTGGGAGGTGTGAGTGGGTGGTGGGTGGGTGGCTCAGCAGGGAAGGGGAGGCAGTGGGAGTTCCCCAATTAAAAAAAAAAGGACAAGGGGAAAGAAAAAAGAAAAGGGGGGAGAGAGCAAAAGAGAAGGGGGGAGAGAGCAAAAGAGAAGGCGGGAGAGAGCAAAAGAGAAGGGGGAGAGAACAAAATAGAGGAGAGAGAGAGCAAAAGAGAGGGGAGAGCAAAAGAGAGGGGAGAGCAAAAGAGAGGAGGGAGAGAGCAAAAGAGAGGGGGGAGAGAGCAAAAGAGAGGGGGAGAGCAAAAGAGAGGAGGGAGAGAGCAAAAGAGAGGGGGGAGAGAGCAAAAGAGAGGGGGAGAGGGAGAGCAAATGAGAGGGGAGGCAAGAGCAAAAGAGAGGGGGAGAGGGAGAGCAAAAGAGAGGGGGAGAGGGAGAGCAAAAGAGAGGGGGGCGAGAGCAAAAGAGAGGGGGAGAGGGAGAGCAAAAGAGAGGGGGAGAGGGAGAGCAAATGAGAGGGGAGGCAAGAGCAAAAGAGAGGGGGAGAGGGAGAGCAAAAGAGAGGGGGAGAGGGAGATCAAAAGAGAGGGGGGCGAGAGCAAAAGAGAGGGGGAGAGGGAGAGCAAAAGAGAGGGGGAAAGGGAGAGCAAAAGAGAGGGGGAGGGGGAGAGCAAATGAGAGGGGGGGGGAGCAAAAGAGAGGGGGGAGAGAGCAAAAGAGAGGGGGAAAGAGAGCGCAAAAGAGAGGGGGAGAGAGAGCAAAAGAGAGGGGGAGAGAGAGAGCAAAAGAGAGGGGGAAAGAGAGCTCAAAAGAGAGGGGGAGAGAGAGCAAAAGAGAGGGGGAGAGAGAGAGCAAAAGAGAGGGGGGAGAGAGCAAATGAGAGCTGGAGAGAGAGCAAAAGAGGGGAGAGAGAGAGCAAAAGAGAGGGGGGAAAGAGAGAGCAAAAGAGAGGGGGGAGAGAGAGCAAAAGAGAGGGGAGAGAGAGAGCAAAAGAGAGGGGAGAGAGAGAAAAAGAGAGGGGGAGAGAGAAAAAGAGAGGGGGGGAGAAAGAGCAAAAGAGAGGGGGAGAGAGAGCAAAAAAGAGGGGGAGAGAGAGCAAAAGAGAGGGGGAGAGAGAGCGCAAAAGAGAGGGGGAGAGAGAATGCAAAAGAGAGGGGGGAGAGAGCAAAAGAGAGGGGAAAGAGAGTGCAAAAGAGAGGGGGAGAGAGCGAGCAAAAGAGAAGGGAGAGAGCAAAAGAGAGGGGGATAGAGAGAGAGCAAATGAGAGCTGGAGAGAGAGCAAAAGAGAGGGGAGAGAAAGCAAAAGAGAGGGGACAGAGAGCAAAAGAGAGGGGGGAGAGAGCAAAAGAGAGGGGGGAGAGAGCAAAAGAGAGGGGGGATAGAGCAAAAGAGAGGGGAGAAAGCAAAAGACAGTTGAGAGAGAGCTCAAAAGAGAGGGGGAGAGAGAGCGCAAAAATTAATTTATTTTTTTAATTTTATTGTAATGTTAGTTTTTAGTGAGGCAGGTTAGGTTTTATTTTACAGGTAACTTTGTATTTATTTTAACTAGGTAGTTAGTAAATAGTTAATAACTATTTACTAGCTAGTCTACCTAGTTAAAATAAATACAAACTTACCTGTGAAATAAATATAAAACCTAAGCTAGCTATAATGTAACTATTAGGTATATTGTAGCTAGCTTAGCTTAGGTTTCATTTTACAGGTAAGTATGTATTTAGGGGTTGTTAGGGTTAGGATTATGTTAGGGTTAGGTTTAGGGGTCAATATATTTTTGTAGTGATGAAGGGAGGGAGGCGTATTAGGGGTAATAGGTTTATTATAGCGGCAGTGTGAGCGGACTGCAGATTAGGGGTAATATTTAAATAATGTTTGTGATGCGGGAGGGCGGCGTTTTAGGGGTTAATAAGTTTATTATAGTGGTGACGATGTCGGGGAGCGTCGGAATAGGGGTTAATACATTTTTTAAGCGGTAGCGATGTCCGGAGTGGCAGATTAGCGGTTAATAATTTTATTTTAGTGTTTGGGATGCGGGAGGGCCTCGGTTTAGGGGTTAATAGGTAGTTTATGGGTGTTAGTGTACTTTTTAACACTTTTGTTATGAGCTTATTCTACAGCTTTGTAACATCAAACTCATAACTACTGACTTTAGATGGCGGTACGAATCTTGTGGTTATAGGGTGTACCGCTCACTTTTCGGCCTCTCAGGCAAACTCGTAATACTGGCACTATGAAAGTCCCATTTAAAAAGGACTTTTTTAAAAGTGCGTTACTGATGTTGCGTGACGGCCAAAAAGGTGTGCGGTACACCTATACCTGCAAGACTTGTAATAGCAACGTTAGGGAACAAGCAGCATTATGAAGCATAACAATGCTTTTTCACTCATAAATCATAATGTCAAACTCGTAATCTAGCTGATAATTTCCAAATATCCTTCCTTAGTGGGTGCCTACATCATAAAAACAACATACCTTGTGGAGTGGTGTCCAACCTGCACCGGGAAAGGACGCAAATTCAATGATCTCCAGCCTGAGATTCCAAATATCTCAACTCTCTCTGAAATAGATCAGTATAGGTGATATATTATTGCTCAGCCACCTACACGAAAGCTGGCTGATCATGAAAATACCTGATCCGGACTGATGAGGTCTTAGCATGCAAGATCCTTGACGCCCTCTCCCGTGTGCCTAATACAACTGCTGACCTTTAACAATCTACCACCTAGCGCATAACAATGGTTTATTCTGAAGAGTTTCATGGGACGCTGCAGGTCTTACTACAAGATTTGAACCGTCAATTTGATAATTGTGTACAGACCTTACCAACACACTAACAGCTGTAATGACGGGAACAACAAGCGATACCCTAGATAACATGGAGCCAGAAAAAACATGGCTAGAGACATCACCGGAGTGCCTTTCAGTGCCTTTTCATCGGATCCCATTACTTGTCTGCTATTGCGCTAATTCTGGGGTTACCTGGTCCGACCTCCTGGCAGGTGACGACAAACGAATACAAGCTAAGTGGAAGGAAGTCCAGACATTAGTAGCGCTGAGGGAGACTGGTGGAAGCAGTGGTGTACGTAATTTTACAGGGGGGACATGTGGTTGCTGGGTCTTCCTATTCCCTGCATCTTACGGTGAACAGGCATCTCCGGTGGTGTTGCGGTTCTTGCACCAACTCACCCAGTCTCTCTTGCTCTATATACCCAGTCTGCAGCTACATAGGAGAAGTGTGGGCTGAGATTGCCGCTTCACATACCCTGTGAGTCTATTGTTTTTAAGCTCTTCATGATCTTCCCCTTTTACTGATGCACTGTTTAATGATGGCCTTGGGTCTGATCTCAGTACATTAAAAAGTCGTTGTAGCAGTAGCGTATGCACATGTATCACATATGTTTCATAGATAAGCCTTTAGGAGATAGTTCTAATGGGTCTTTTATATAATACCCTTACTTAAAGGACAACTTGTTAGTAGACGCCATTCCTCTAGACTAGTAATTTTCATTTTTAATATACTACGCATTATCCCAGGCCCACCCTATTAAGGTATTCCCAATGGAATTAAGTTATTTAAATCTTGCAGGGTAGCATCTTGCTCCTGAATGTAGCACTCTCCAAAACCCCAGATAGTGATCATATTTATTATATCTCAGATAAGACTCTCCGTAAGAGGTCTAACTTATATGGCACTTCTTATCCAATCTCATTTTTCCCCTCCAGAGATTTTACATATAAGGTGCAAATGGGGAAACACACTCTTTGAAAACCATACTTAACCACATAGTTAGGAATAGTGTGGAAGGGAGCACTATAAGCAGAAAGGCTAAAGAATATATGATAGGATGATTTACTACATACAATATAAAACAATAAACATATGGTATATACAAACAACAACAGTAAAGCATACAATATTTAAAACCTCCTATGGATCCATGATGTATATGTGAGCAGAATAAGATTATACATAAAATGAGATACACCCAGTAATGGGTGGTTTGAAGCAATCGGGTCACAGCATAGACTATACTGTGGGTGAATACACAAATGCAATATGTGAATGTATCAGCAAACAATTATAAAGAAATCATGTAGTTGCTACAATCATACACTGAGTGAAAATAGAAATGCAGTAAAAAATGTTCAAAAGTGTTCAAAATATCCTATGTGATAATGTCCAAAGCAAAATGTCCAAAACTGATGTCCAAACCAAAATGAGTCATAGAAGCGTGGTAGGAAAAAAGTGACTTAATAAGATGTGACAACAATCTCCGGATAAGTGTCCAAATAATAAAAAAGTTTGGAAATTATGAATTATATAGATATGATCAAAGGTGGTATCCAAAAAGTGGCAATAAAAACATATAGAAATAAAAAATATAAAAAACATATGTAGAAAATATCCTGTACCTGTGAAGAAACAAGAAAAAACGATGGTGCAATAAAGTTTTTATAGTCTTGAAAAAGGCCTGGGAAAGGCTGAAACGCGTTGACATACTACTGGTGAGCCAATTTCTATTATTATAAGAAGTGTAAAAACCTTATTGCATCATCGTTTTTTCTTGTTTCTTCACAGGTACAGGATATTTTCTACATATGTTTTTATATTTTTTATTTCTATATGTTTTTATTGCCACTTTTTGGATACCACCTTTGATCACATCTATATAATTCATAATTTCCAAACTTTTTTATTATTTGGACACTTATCCGGAGATTGTGGTCACATCTTATAGATTCACTTTTTCCCTACCACGTTTCTATGACTCATTTTGGTTTGGATTAATTTTTACACATCAGTTTTGAACATTTTGCTTTTGACATTATCACATTGGATATTTTGAACACTTTTGAACATTTTTTACTGCATTTCTATTTTCACTCAGTGTATGATTGTAGCAACCACACGATTTCTTTATAATTGTTTGTTGATACATTCACATATTGCATTTGTGTATTCACCCACAGTATAGTCTATGCTGTGACCCAATTGCTTCAAACCACCCATTACTGGGTTTATCTCATTTTATATATAATCTTATTCTGCTCACATATACATCATGGATCCATGGAGGTTTTAAATATTGTATGCATGACTGTTGTTGTTGTTGTTTTTTTATATACCGTATGCTTATTGTTTTATATTGTATGTATTAAATCATCCTATCATATTTTCTTTAGCCTTTCTGCTTGTAGTGCTCCCTTCCACACTATTCCTACTCTGTTACCCTTTTAAGTCCTCTAGGGGACTTATGGAAGTGAGCTTAAGGCTTATACACTAGGGCTCGGTTTACTATACCCATGTCAATTAACCACATAGTTATACTTGGGCTCATGAAGTTTGGATATCTTGTTTAAATTTTGCATACTGTGGTAATTGCTCTTATTATTGGGGGTCCTGGCACATACTTTTTTCCTTACTATGACATATCTGTGTCTATTGATATAGCGCAATTTATCGCCAATGTTTGCAAATCACCATATATATATATCATGATCTTGCATCCTGTAGTTTCTAATGTGGAGTGGGGTGGTTAGGATACTTTGATGCACCGTCCTAAATGTTCATATAATGTTGGCTTATGCTGTATTTGAAACCTGATTTTATTGTATAGATGCTAAATCCACTATTAGAATGTTTTACACTCCTTTTTTATAGGTGAAGGTGGGTTAAACTATGTAGAGGCATGATGCTCTTTGATACCTATTCCTTCATAATAGCAATTCATATTATCTCTCCTCCTTAGCCGGTGAGGAGGGGTGAGAACTTGTAGTAATTATCATACATGCTCATTGGCTCTGCCTACTCCTCCCACCAAGTTATATGGTAAATAACATTATGCCAAAGTCTGATATAAGAGGATGGCCCGCCAGATATTTAGCGCAATGCTCTGTACAAGCACATACATAGGCATATATTTTCTTAAATGATGGCCATTATATACATTATATATCTCACAAGAGATACCATGAGTGTGCTGGTACTGATTGTAATGGTGAACGCCATCCCAAATTTTATCCCTTATTTAAGTTCCTCACCTTGTGTTATGACTTCTCTGGTTTGATGGAGGTTTACCTATTTTTGGGGATAATACATCTAGGTATCTTTTTATGTCAAAAACCCAGTACGAACACTTTGTCTAGGGGTTGAACCTCGTAGAGGTACGAAGCTCCTATCCTCATAACTTGCAGTACTCTTTTAAACTTAAGCCCACCTCTCACCCTCTACACTATTATAGCCTAAGAGATACAATGCAACCTCAAATTTGCTTATTAAAACTGTCAACTTCCCTTGACTCTCAATATCTTCCTCTCCACCCCCTTCCTCCTCCCCATAGCTCAGCTATGAGTGGTGTTTACCCGCTGTTATACTTATAACCCCTTGGTGTAATTAGACACCATAGGATCTTTGATCTGACTAACCCAAATATGCCAATTTGATATATTACAGATGGCCCTCGTGTGGCCGGATATTTAGTCAACTGTGAAAGCTCTTAACGATATAACACACGCCTATATCATTGCTCTATTTATATTATCACAGCTCTCCTCGCTGATGTTTATGTTTGTCTTGGGTTCAAAAGTGACCTCTCGGGACTCGTGGAGAGTCTATTATTATTATTATTATTATTGTAAAATGGAGGACTCACAAGCTTATGCCATGTTATTTTCTATATTACTAATTAATTTTGGTATATTCTGTTTATGCATTTCTATATTAGAATGTTTATGACTATGTGCCATTTGTAACCTGACAGATACTATTTGTTGTACCTTTTTGAAAATCCTCAATAAAAGAATTTAAACAAAAACACAAAAAAACAACAACATACTTCCAAATTTCATGTTCCTAGGCTAAACAGTTTGAGCTGGGTATTGATAAGTCAATCAGGACTTCTTCTGATTATATATATATATATATATATATGTATATATATTTATATACACATACATACATACATATACATATTTAGACATGTGTATGTATGTGTCAAAGCCCTTTGCAAACCTTTTTTTTTTTCTAACACCTGGGACCTCATTTCTTTGAGACCTTATAACGTATTGTATATTACAATGTTATTATGAGTGTAACTTTACTTTAAAATGTATTTTATGCAACTTTTTAGTGAAGCATAACAGAAAACTGGAGCTTTGAATTTTCTCTAACCCGACGTGCATTAAATTCAATTGTTCTCAAGCAAATGTGTTTGCTTTCAACTCGTAATATGTGTAATTCTTCTGACGCACAATAAGACAAACCCCATATTGCTTGCACACAACAGAGTTACATTCGTAATCTAGCGCCTTGAATGAACAAACTCATAACTTTTAATATGTAGTAGATGTGTATGTCACTTCACTGATGAATTGAAATTATTTGTATTTTTTTTTTAATTTGGGTTTAATTTGAGCTCCACCAACTTTCATGAAAGCTGCTAATGTTTTGCAAAGAGTATAGGAACTGTACAGTGAGATATTTCAGCCTTATGTTTCCAGCTGTTCTGGCTGACTTGCAATCTCTGCCTCCATATGTTTCAGGGGATTTCTCTTCCATATTAGCCACCACATTATGGCCCCTACTTTAAAGCCCAAGTTAGGCAGCAAAAAAATAAATATACACATTAAAACAATAATGGCACCAAATTTGTGTGCCCCCCCCCCTGCAGGGGCACCCTTAGGCGGAGCCTGTCTCTATTGTAGCACTGGCCCTGTTTTTATCCAAAGTTCAGAAATCGCTATCTGCCAAAAACAAGTGCAGGATTGTGATCAACTCAATAACCAGTGCCCCTGTGTCAGCACATTACCATTCTTGTGCACATAATACTAATCTAGGGGATTAAAAAGTGAAAATTAAACTTTCATGATTCAGATATAGGCCCCAATTTATCAAAGTCTGGCGGACCTAATCCGACAGTGCGGATCAGGTCCGCCAGACCTTGCTGAATACGGCGAGCAATACACTCGCCGTATTCAGCATTGCACCAGCAGCTCACAAGAACTGCTGGTGCAACGCCGCCCCCTGCAGACTCGTGGCCAATGGGCCGCCAGCAGGGGGTGTCAATCAACCCGATCGTACTCGATCGGGTTGATTTCCGGCAATGTCTGTCCGCCTGCTCTGAGCATTTGGACAGGTTATGGAGCAGCGGTCTTTGTGACCACTGCTTAATAACACGGGGCATCAAACTCCATTCGGAGCTTGATAGATAGGCCCCATAGCATACAATAGCATACAATTTTAAACAGATTTCCAATTTACTTATATAATGTGCTTCATTCTCTTTGTATCCTTTGTTGAAAGCATATCTTGTAGACACAGGAGCAGCAACGCACTACTGGAAGCTAGCTGCTGATTGGTGGCTGCACATATATACTTCTTGTTATTGGCTAACCTGATGTGTTCAGCTAGCTCCCAGCAGAGCATTGCTGCCCCATCAACAAAGGATACCAAGAGAATGAAGCAAATTTGATAAGAGAAGAACATTGGAAAATTGTTTAAAACTGTATGTTCTATCCCTTTAAAAGTAGAATAAAGCAGACTTTTTAATGATGCATTATAACAACTGCTGCTATGTAGTTTGCTGCAGAGCTCCAGAATAGTTTTATGTTACCTTTTAGTGAACTAGTAACTATTTCCCTGACTGTAAAACCAATTTTCCATTCCTATGTATAATATATTGCTTATGCTTTTCAGATGTTATAATTTAATATTTCCCATATATCCCTCAAAGAATAAGCTCTGGCACTATGTATTCCAATGTGTGAAGTACCATTTAGAAAATAACAACAGCAAAAACAATCTGTTGGAAAATTGCACAATTTACGCAATGAACCAGGGTTTTTTTTTTATATTCTATTCTTAATAAAGAAAAGCAATTTACTGACTTCTGCTGTTGACATGAAAGTCTTTTAGTGTATCCCCCTCTACGTCTTTTTGAGGATAAATTGTTGGCATCCAAAATTGTAGTCTGTACTTTTCCTGCCTGGTGCTTCTTCTGTAATGTATAATCTGTTAAGTTGGGTGTAATGCATCTGTCATTGTTACTACCCAATTAAAGTGTGCCGCAGTAAATATATATTTTGTGGCAGTTAACCAGCTGAAAATAAATGTCAGTTTCACGCTAGAGTTGAAGTAACTGAAACAGATTTTTAGAAGGATCACAGAGGCAGCGAACATTTATATCTTCCAAAAGGAGAAAAAAACGTTCCAGAGCGTGATATATGAGGGAGGTATTTCCTACAGCATACATTATAAGGAGACACAAACATGCCTTGTAACGCCCTTGTGACTGTCTAAAATATCTGTCTATATGCTGAAGGATCTATCTATCTATCTATCTATCTATCTATCTATCTATCTATCTATCTATCTATATAAATATACAGTATATATATATATATATATATATATATATATATATATACAGGGCTCAAAATGTTAATTCCTAAGCTACAAGCCAGGACAAAATGTAACTAGCCACTTACCCTAGATATCATCCGTCTACACCTACTACCCCACCCCTCTTTGAATATGTTTAGCCATTGCGAAACACCTCATTGTGTAGTAATTTTTAGTATTTGTTATTTTAAACCATATCAAATAAAGTGCTTTTATTACAATTAATAAAAATATATAAATTTGCTGGCCACAGAGTGACACATAAAATAAGCCTTAGTATAAATAAAGTCCTCAGGCAGTATCCTAATGATGATGCTTTACGTTTCACAGACGGAGTCTATACAGATATATAATGCACTCCAGCAATATAAGAATCTCTGAAACCACTGAATTACCAAAACATCAAGAGAAACATAAGGACTGTACAAAGGGATAGAATACAATTGGAGCGCTATTTATCACTCCCTCTCGTGCATTAACATTGCAAGTAGTAAGCTTTTTGTGCACGTATTACAAGTTGAAAGTAAAAAGTTTTCGCATGAGCACTAACCCGACGCACGCAAAAAGTCAAAATCATAATATTGCGCCTACGTTAACATATTCCCCCATAAACAATGGGGTGTAAAAAGTGGGAATAAACCAACACCCTTACTCATGCAAATCTCATTGTGTTTTCTAAAGCACACTAACCCAACATAAAAGATATGAAAATATAACAATCCAATGTTCTCAATAGCAGAATATGTCGCGAATAGTTCGCCGGCGAATAGTTCCCGGCGAACATAGCATGTACGTGGTCACCGCGGACGGCGAACATATGCGATGTTCGGTCCGCCCCCCTATTCTTTATCATTGAGTAAACTTTAACCCTGTACCTCACAGTCAGAAGACACATTACACAGTCAGAAGACACATTACAGCCAATCAGCAGCAGACCCTCCCTCCCAGACCCTCCCACCTCCTGGACAGCATCAATTTTAGATTCATTTGGAAGCTGCATTCTTAGTGAGAGGAGGGACAGTGTAGCTGCTGCTGATTTAATAGGGAAATCGATAGCTAGGCTAGTGTATTCAGTGTCCACTACAGTCCTGAACAACTCATCTGATCTCTGCTGTAAGGACAGCACCCCAAAAAGCCCTTTTTAGGGCTAGAACATCAGTCTGCTTTTTTTTTTTTCCTGTGTAATCTAATTGCAGTTGCCTGCCTGCCAGTGTGTGTGTCAGGCTCACAGCGTATACTGTGCCCACTTGCCCAGTGCCACCACTCATATCTGGTGTAACAGTAGTGTACATTTAAAAAAAATAAAACTTTTTTGACTGTGAAATAATAGCAGACAGCTGCCAGTACCCAAGATGGCCGCCAATAAGGCAGATGAGAGCTGTTTTGAGGGGGATCAGGGAGGTTGGGGGCTAAGGGGGGATGCTACACCACAGCATATGTAAATATGCTAAAAAAATAATAATTTAAAAACCTTTTATTTTAGTACTGGCAGACTTTCTGCCAGTACTTAAGATGGCGGGGACAATTGTGGTGGGGGGGAGGGAAGGGAGCTGTTTGGGAGGGATCAGGGGGTCTGATGTGTCAGGTGGGAGGCTGATCTCTACACTAAAGCTAAAATTAACCCTGCAAGCTCCCTAAAAACTACCTATTTAACCCCTTCACTGCTAGCCATAATACACGTGCGATGCGCAGCAGCATTTAGCGGCCTTCTAATTACCAGAAAGCAACGCCAAAGTCATATATGTCTGCTATTTCTGAACAAAGGGGATCCCAGAGAAGCATTTACAACCATTTGTGCCATGATTTCAGTGAGAAACCTAAAATTGCGAAAAAATTTAAGTTTTTTTTAAATTTGATTGCATTTGGCGGTGAAATGGTGGCATGAAATATACCAAAATGGGCCTAGATCAATACTTTGGGTTGTCTACTACACTACACTTAAGCTAAAATTAACTCTACAAGCTGCCTACATGCTCCCTAATTAACCCCTTCTCTGCTGGGCATAAAACAAGTGTGGTGCGCAGTGGCATTTAGCAGCCTTCTAATTACCAAAAAGCAATGCCAAAGCCATATAAGTCTGCTATTTCTGAACAAAGGGGATCCCAGAGAAGCATTTACAACCATTTATGCCATAATTGCATAAGTTGTTGGTAAATAATTTCTGTGAGAAACCTAAAGTTTGTGAAAAAGTGAACATTTTTTTTTTTATTTGATCGAATTTGGCGGTGAAATGGTGGCATTAAATATACCAAAATGGGCCTAGATCAATACTTTGGGTTGTCTACTACACTACACTTAAGCTAAAATTAACTCTACAAGCTGCCTACATGCTCCCTAATTAACCCCTTCACTGCTGGGCATAAAACACGTGTGGTGTGCAGTGGCATTTAGCAGCCTTCTAATTACCAAAAAGCAACGCCAAAGCCATATAAGTCTGCTATTTCTGAACAAAGGGGATCCCAGAGAAGCATTTACAACCATTTATGCCATAATTGCATAAGTTGTTTGTAAATAATTTCTGTGAGAAACCTAAAGTTTGTGAAAAAGTGAACAATTTTTTTTTATTTCGAGCTTGGAACGCATCTTGCGTTCCACAGTGCTGTCCGAAACCGGAAGTTTCATTACCTCACATCCGGTTTACGGTTCCAATATACAATCGTGAACTTAATCATAAAGTTGTGCAATCTACATGTCTGAACATTCTTGTGTGACATACTAATGTAGAAAACTTCATATAGACAAACATGTGGAGCATTGTCACAAATGCCTAAAATTGTGATAAATAAATATTTGAAAGTGTTAGTGCATCAAGTTGGCATGGTGACAGTAACCATGGTAATTGTATACAATGTAAATTACCCAAAAGTGCCATTACCTGTGTTAAGTTTAAAACAGACTACCAACTGGACAGAACAACGATTTTCTTAATTTGCAAAACAGCATAAATTCATGCTGAATATGCTCGTTACCGTAAAAATAATAATAATGTTAAAAAATTAATTGGACCATATATCAGTACGTGTGGTTGGAATGACATTTTCTAAATAAGAAACAAATGAAATGCTGCAAATATGGATGGAAAAAATTAAAGTTTATCACCAATATGACATATAGTAAACTTGGACCCACTGACCGTTGGCATGAATGTTGCTCCAATCGATATGTGAACAGATAGATGCATAAAGTGAGAGCAATATGTAATGAAAGGAATATGTGGGATATTGTAGGGCTGTGCAAATAATCAGCTATACCGCTGGGGCATCACATCGTGTTCATATAAAGTAAATTTGGCCATTGGGCGGTTATAGCATACATCGGCCCAAATATAGATGCAGATGATTATATGTAGTGGCTGGGAAAAAGTATAAGGGTGGAAACCTTATTGTGGAATTATAGCCTCAAACATGACTGCAAAGCAACCTATATCACAAGATAGAAGAGATAATGATAATAAGGACATGTAGCTCATATAAACAGTCCCCATATCAGAGATTTCTCCAAGTGGGTATAGTAGTATTCATATCCGCTTTAAGACTGGTGGTGCGTGTTTGAACAGTGGGTAATTGCACAGGGCAGACCAGGCTTCCACGGAGAAGATGGAGACAGATGTCCCCCCTGCTCCGTGCCGTTAGGTGCACAACACTTCCCCCTACAAATAGGGGCAAATGGAATGTGTACCAGAATGGAGCCACAATGTCCACCTGACATACCCCAAGTATGTAGCACCCCAATTGTTGATCACATAATGCTCTTAAAGTCCGGCATGGTATTCAAGCTGCCTGGTTGTATCGTGCCCAGTCTGAACATCCACTGGGCCTCGCGTTTCAGAAGTTGCTTGTTCCGGTCGCCCCCCCGATCCAATGGGGGTATGTGATCAATTAGAATGTAGCGGATGGAACGTTCCATTAAATTGGTTTCTTTTGAAAAAGTCCTGAGAGTGCATTCTCTTGTTTTCTATTTGATGCTATATCATTGCACCCAGGCGAGTTGGCTATCGGTGGGCTGAACTGGAAATTGTCTACTATATATATATATATATATATATATATATATATATATATATATATATATATATATATATATATAATATTTTTAACAGAAGATGTATAGGAGGATAATTACTTCCTCCCCCAAAAAAAGAAAGGGAATTCAGAGACTCTTTTTATATTTTTCAAGCACAGTCAATTTTTTTTATAATCAAATCTAAATCCAAAAAATCTCTGTGGGACACCACCATTAAAAGTTACAAATTGAATCTATGTTGCACATTCCTTAAATGTGTGTGGCCATACAGCTTAAACTAGCTCCCATCTTAGGCCACATATTACACAAATATACATGAACTGTATACCACAGACATATTATTGTAGCACATAAATTCATACAGAGTTGGTTTGCTATATATTGCTCAAATTAGTAACAATTTCGACACAAAGTCCAGAGTAAACTTCCCGGTATAGCTTATTGCACATATCCTCATTTTAGTTTGAAAAGTCAGCAATTGAGTGCAACATCCAGAATACACCTTCCGGTATATGACCGCGTTTCTCGTCGCACTCTAGGTCAGACCGGACTGAAAAGTTAGTCATTAATGAAGAAATGCAAAATCAATGCCAACAAGCAATTGTGCTTACATGATCCTGTGTGAGAAGCAGCTTACATTCCCCTACTGGGACTCCCTTTTGTGAGAGCTCGTGTACAAACGAGTAGCATCACTGCGTGTGTTAAGCCCTCCTGCTCCTCTGATGTCACTGGGTTCACTTCGATAACACAGGTATAGTATTAGTAAAACCTGTAACGTATCACTATTTTATGGGGTGCCTTGTTTCAGGGAAAGAGCGGCTGTCTCCATACCCCTGACTTTTCCTCCCCAGACACTTTTAAAGCGATATTCATCAAACTCCAAACAGCTGTGTATTTCAGATAGCGGAGCCAACTTAGGATCACAAACTCTGTACCTATAACTTATGAATGTCAAGTGCAGCATAGATAATATATTAAAATGTCCAGACTGTGTCTGTTTTGTAGAGCATAACAAAAAGAGCCTTTGCCGACAAAATATGTGTTTCACCCCTCAGGCAATCACATGCTGGGGCTTTGTCAGGGCTGTAATCACCTAAACTCAAGACAGCCTATTTAAACCTAATGTGGCCCAACCTACTTCCTACAATATACCTGTTGGCTCTTAAAGGGACATATTTACTATGCTCTACTTACATTTCAAATGCACTACAAATACGTTACATATATCTACATGGAAATTTGCCTCTCTAATAGTTAAAAGCATACACCTCCTCAGACCCAATAGCGATCATATTGAATACCAATCCCATTGGATATGATATTTCCATTTAAACTTTTAAACATACAAATGTCATTAGAATGCACGTTAGAGATTACTTATCGACTATAGAAAGCAAGCATAATCCAATATGTCATGAAGGCCTATGGGAGATCTTGTCTTTAACACAAAGATCCACCTGGCTTCTTTTTAAAGAAGTTTGTCCACATCATCACCCCTACTACTGGAATCTCCCTTATCAATAGCTGTAAATCTAAGGGAGTGTGGATCACCTGCATGACATTTTTTAAAATAGCTGTCAACATTTGTGTCTCTCTTATATTATGTATCACCTCTATGTCCCTGAATCCTATCTTTAAGGACACGTTTAGTTTTCCCCACATAAAAATGGGGGCAATCACAATGCAGTAAAAACACTACTCCCACTGAGTCACAGTTAAAAAAAGAACCTAATATCAAATTTTCTATTACAGTTACCTGAGAACCTATGAATTTTCTTTCCATATAGGGACAGTACACGCACTTTCCACATAGAAAGCTTCCTTTTATGCCCCTATTTTTTCTGAGCCAATCTGCTGTAGAGGGGCTTCTTTCAAACTTACTTCTTACTAGATTATTTTTTAAATTGGGTGCTCTTTTGGCTGTTAGCAGGGATAATCTCCCACTACCTCTTTCACCTTATCATCCAGGTGTAAAATATGCCAATTATTTCCAAGTGCATATATTAGATTTTTCAATTGATCATTGTATGTTGCTATGAATCTTATTTGTCTAGTATTCTCTTTTTGTTTAAAGGAGATCATCCCTATTGCTGTTTCTAGCTCTGACATAAGCTTTTTTTATACATTTCTTTGAGTACCATCTCTTGCTAAACCTATCCTTCATAGATGCTGCATGTTCATCAAACTTATTAAGAGATGAACAGTTACGTCTCAATCTTAAGAATTGACCAACTGGAATACCTTTTATGAGAGATTGGGGATGAGCACTTTTTGCTCCCAGTATACTATTGGTGGCATTCGCTTTTCTATGATTTTCTGTGACTAAAGATATTCCTTCCTTCCTTATTTTTATATCTAAAAAGGCTAGTTCTTTGGTATTAATTTCACTAGTCAGTAAAATATTTTGATTGTTGCTATTTAATCCACCAATGAAATCATGTAGTTTTTCAAGAGGACCATCCCACAATAGTAGGATGTCGTCCAAATATCTTATCCATAGTACAACTGATGACTCAAAAATATCACTAAACATATAAAAAAATGTCATGTTCCCAGGCTCCTAGGTGGAGACATGCATAAGTGGGGCACTTATTGCCCCCATTGCTGTGCCTCTCACCTGCCTGTAATTTTTTTCCATCAAAAGTGAACACATTGTTTTTTTATATAAATTCAAGTAATTCACATATGAAATCAGTATGCTTTTTCAAAACTTGGGCCTCTTGTTTCCAAAAAGGTCCTTATTGCTCCTATACCCACTATATGTCAGAGGAATAAAGGCCCTCTACATCAAGAGATACAAGTAACATATTCTCAGAAACTGTAATACCATCAAGGTTATTTTAGCAAATCACAAGTATCTTTTACATAAGAGGGTAGGTTAGCCAGAAAAGGGCTCAGAAAATAATCAAAAAATTGTCCAAGGTTCTCCGTACTACTACCTGTACCATAAACAATAGGTCTCTTTGCTTTACGTAATAATTTAAACAGGTCTGATTTCATTGTTTTTGTTGGATTACCACTTAATTTAGTATATTGTTCCTGTACCCCCAGCTGTCTTTTTACCTCAAATACATAGATGACCTCATCCATGAGGACTAAATTGCCACCCTTGTCCGCTGGCTTTATTATGACATTAGTGATTTTAGTTAAAGGGACACTAAACCCAATTTTTTTTCTTTTGTGATTCAGATAGAGCATGACATTTTAAGCAACTTTCTAATTTACTCCTATTATCAAAATTTCTTCATTCTCTTGGTATCTTTATTTGAAATGCAACAATGTAAGTTTAGATGCTGGACCATTTTTGGTGAACAACCTGGGTTGTCCTTGCTGATTGGTGGATACATTCATCCACCAATCAAAAAGTGCTGTCCAGAGTTTTGAACCAAAAAAAACTTAGATGGCTTATTTTTCAAATAAAGATAGCAAGAGAACGAAGAACAATTGATAATAGGAGTAAATTAGAAAGTTGCTTAAAATTGCATGCTCTATCTGAATCTTGAAAGAAAAAATTTGGGTTCAGTGTCCCTTTAACTCTTTAAGGGCCTGTCTTTCATTCCATGTTAGATTGTCCCCAGTACCAGAGTATTCTGGAAGTTGTTCAATGTCCTTCTCTACTGCTTTCACAAACAGATTAATTGCTGGGACCTGGGACAAAATAGGCATGAATGAAGATTTTATCTTAAGGGGGTAGATAAATCAGGGGGGTTTCAGGGTCTGTACCTTCACCTCCTAGAGATTAAAATCATAAGCATTTCTCTATCCTCCTTTGTTAAAGTATCTACATTTATCTCAGATGTTTTTCATTATTTGGGCCAGTACTAGTTTCCTGGCAAATAAATATAGATCTTTGGTCACTTCAAATTTATCCAAGTGGTGTGTGGGGCTAAATGATACACCTTTCTTAAGTAGGTTAATATGTGCCAGATTCAACCTAAAAGAATATAAGATTCAACCTAAAAGAAGATAATCTGGAGCTCATCACCTTTAAACCCACCTAATAGCCCCTTTGATACCTCATTCGTGTCTCCCCCTGTTCATTAACCTTTGTTCCAAAAAGTATTCTCTCCTCCCTCTTTGTCTCGTTTGATATCTCCTTTCATCTATAAATGAACTTACTAAGGTTCCTCCTTCTCTTTCTGCCACCTTTCCTCCTCATCCCTCTCCCATAGTGTCGCTCTGAAAATTTGTCATTGTTCTAGTTCTGTTCCCTTCACCATCTGTGTCTGATGCATCTGTATCTGAATCATAGGACCTTTTTGAGATTTATATACATAAACTTTTTTTAGTCTATAGTCTTCCTGATTCCTATGCAATTTACGGCATTTTCTAGATTTAAAATTCAGTTTGTATCTTAGAAATGATCATTTTCATATCATCATTCAGCTTACTAAAGTTAAGATCATTTTTAAAATTATCAACTGTTGTTAATGCTGTTTCAACTTCAAGTTTTAACTTATCTAATCTTTTGTCATTTCTCTTAACCATCATGTCAATAAGATCTAAGGACACACCTGTTAATTTATTATTCCAATCCTCTAAAAAGGTATCAGGGTCCTCATCCTCTTTGTACTGGGTCAAGATGCAAACGTAAACCCCTAGGTATCATTTTACTATTAATATAGTTGTTAAGGCTAGAGTTTTCAGCCCTTACCTTTCATGCAGGTGATCCACACTCCCTTAGATTTACAGCTATTGATAAGGGAGATTCCAGTAGTAGGGGTGGTGATGTGGACAAACTTCTTCTTCAAAAAGAAGCCAGGTGGATCTTTGTGTTAAAGACAAGATCTCCCATAGGCCTTAATGATAAATTGGATTACGCTTGCTTTCTATAGTCGATAAGTAATCTCTAAAGTGCATTCTTATGACATTTGTATGTTTAAAAGTTTAAATGGAAATATTATATCCAATGGGATTGGTATTCAATATGATTGCTATTGGGTCTGAGGAGGTGTATGCTTTTAACTGTGAGAGAGGCAAATTTCCATGTAAATAGATATATGTAAAGTATTTGTAGTGTATTTAAAATTTAAGTAGAGCATAGTAAATATGTCCCTTTAAGAGCCAACAGGTATATTGTAGAAAGTAGGTTGGGCCACATTAGATTTAAATAGGCTGTCTTGAGTTTAGGTGATTATAGCCCTGACGAAGCCCCAGCATGAGATTGCCTGAGGGTTGAAACACATATGTTGTCGCCAAAGACTTTTTTTGTTATGCTCTACAAAACAGACACAGTCTGGACATTTTAATGCATTATCTATTCTGCACTTGACATGTATGAGTTATAGGTACAGAGTTTGTGATCCTAAGTTGGCTCCTGTATCTGAAATACACAGCTGTGTTTGGAGTTTGTTAAATATAGCTTTAAAAGTGTCTAGGGAGGAAAAGTCTGGGGGTAAGGAGATGGCCGCTCTTTCCCCGAAACAAAGCACCCATAAAATAGTGATACGTTTACAGGTTTTACTAATACTATACCTGTGTTATCGAAGTGAACCCAGTGACATCAGAGGAGCAGGAGGGCTTAACACACGCAGTGATGCTACTCATTTGTACACAAGCTCTGACAAAAAGGAGCCCCAGGAGGGGAATGTAAGTCGCTTCTCACACAGGATCACGTAAGCACAATTGCTTGTTGGCATTGAATGTACATTTCTTCATTAATGACTAACCTTTCAGTCCGGTCTGACCTAGAGTGCAGTGAGACTCATGGTCATATACCGGAAGGTGTATTCTGAATGTTGCACTCAATTGCTGGCTTTTCAAACTAAAATGAGGATTTGTGCAATAAGCTATACCGGGAAGTTTACTCTGGACTTTGAGGCCCATTTATCAAGCTCCGAGGGCCCGTGTTTCTGGCGAGTCTTCAGACTCGCCAGAAACAGCAGTTATGAAGCAGCGGTCTAAAGACCGCTGCTCCATAATCCTGTCCGCCTGCTCTGAGCAGGCAGACAGGAATCGCCACAATTCAACCCGATCAAGTACGATCGGGTTGATTGACACCTCCATGCTCTGCAGGGGGCGGTGTTGCACCAGCAGCTCTTGTGAACTGCTGGTGCAATGCTGAATACGGAGAGCGTATTGCTCTCCACATTCAGCGATGTCTGTCGGACCTGATTCGCACTGTCGGATCAGGTCCCACAGACATTTGATAATTCGGCCTCTTTGTGTCGAATTGTTACTAATTTGAGCAAAATATAGCAAACCAACTCTGTATGAATTTATGTTCTACAATAATATGTCTGTGGTATATAACTCATGTATATTTGTGTAATATGTGGCCTAAGATGGGAGCTAGTTTAAGCTGTATGGCCACACACATTTAAGGAATGTGCAACATAGATTAAATTTTTTTGGGAGGAAGTAATTATCCTCCTATACATCTTCTGTTAAAAATAATTTAAATTTCTACACAAAGGGTCTGCACCATTACCTTTAAAAAGGTCTAAAATGGCACAAATATTACCAGGGCTATGAATCCTTGTTTGGGATAAAGTTTTTTTCTCTTTCTTTTTAAAAAAAAAAAATATATATATATAATGGAACGTTTTCAGGGACTGTTGATGCTGATGATGGGGAAGAAGTCCCTGAAAACTTTCCATTAAAGATTGCTTTTTCTTTACCTAAAAAAGACCTGAGAGTGCATTCGTTTTTCCAGGAGTATCCATTGCATGTTTGCACCCAGGCAGATGTCCCAAGGAGGGTAACACTGTACATTGAACGGTATTTTATATATATATATATATATGTATATATATTTATTTATTTAAAGATACATAGAACATATATTTCCCTATGTGAAGAACATTGGTATAGGAAATACTTACAGTAAATACATAGTTAAAGGGACATTGTACACTACATTTTTCTTTGCATAAATGTTTTGTAGATGGTCCATTTATAAAGCCCATCTGGGAGTGTTTTGTAACAATGATTAGTTTTGCTTATGTTTTTATAATATTGTGCTGATTTTTAGACTTCGCACCAAGCCCCAAAGTATCAGATGTAGACTTTAGTCTACATATTCCTGCTTGCTTCTGTTTGTGTAATGAGTATTGTCATATGCAAAGGATTGGGAGAGGGTCTGCTCTGCCTGCTTTCTCAGACCTTTTTAGTGGGTGTCCCAGCCCAACCTCATCATCATTGCTAAACTGGGTGCTTCTAAGTAGGTTTCAAAAATATTTCATACTTGATTTTAGATCAGTATCTGTGCATATTCTTCTTTATAGTAGTGTCTATTACATGTAGTTATATGAAAAATTGGTGGAAACTGTCCCTTTAAAAACTTTATTAAATATGAATATTGCATAAATATGATTGTTTATGTTTTCAGCTAATTGACATATACTGTATATATGTCTATATATCTATACATATGTATTTATGTGCTTATATATGAATTAGAGATGTGCATTCATTTTCAGACAAATGCACATTCATCAAAAAATGGCCTTTTTGTTGCGTTTTAACAAAATTAATATCCGAAGAATGCACCAAGACATATTCATGGGACATATTTATCAAGCTCCTTATGGAGCTTGAGGCCCCTTGTTTCCGGCGAGCCTTCAGGATCTAAAGACCGCTGCTCCATAACTTGTCCACCTGCTCTGAGGCCGCGGACAGAAATCAACCCGATCGAATACGATCGGGTTGATTGACACCCCCTGCTAGCGGACGATTGGCCGTGAATCTGCAGGGGTCAGCATTGCACAAGAACTGCTGGTGCAGCGGACATGATACGCTACTTTCGTATCATGTCTGCTTGCACATTGATAAATATACCCCTTAGTATGTATCGCTGTGTTAAAGCCCTTTGCAGGCCTTTTTTCTAACACCTGAGACCTCATATCTTGAGCCCTTATAACTTTTTAATGCTTTTTTTTTTATCAGATAGTGTTATTATAAGTGTAACATAAACCCCTTTTCACTCATGTATTATTTTAAAACCATAAGTGCATTTTACCAATGCTCTGGCATTGCTACTAACTGTCTTCACCAGTGTTCCCTCTACGGCCAGTTTAATAAGAGAACCATTCTTTGCAGTCTGCATTGTGCAGTATTTGTTTATCGCAGGGTGCAGTTACCTAACTAACGGCTAGATTACGAGTTTTGCAGTAAGGTAAAAAAGCAGCGTTAACAGGTCCTAACACTGCTTTTTCACTACCGCTGCTATTACGAGTCTTGCAGGTTTAGGGGCACCGCACACTTCTTTGGCCTTACCGCAAACCGACTTACGCAAACTTCGTAAACCCTTTTTTCTATGGAACTTCCATAGCACTGGTATTACTAGTCTGTCCTGGGAGGCCAAAAGGTGAGCGGTACACCCTCTACCTCCAAGATTCCTAACACATTTTAAAGTCAGTAGTTATGAGTTTTACACTACAACGTCGTAGCATAAAACTCATAACTAAAGTGCTAAAAAGTACACTAACACCCATAAACTACCTATTAATCCCTAAACCGAGGCCCTCCCACATCGCAAACACTATAATACAATTTTTAACCCCTAATCTGCTGCTCCGGACATTGCCTCCACTAGAATAAACATATTAACCCCTAAACCGCCGCACTCCTGCCTCGCAAACACTAGTTAAATATTATTAACCCCTAATCTGCCACCCTAACATTGCCGCCACCTACATTATACTTAGTAACCCCTAATCTGCCGTCCCCAACGTCGCCGCCACTATATCAAATGTATTAACCCCTAAATCTAAGTCTAACCCAACCCTAACACCCCTAATTTAAATATAATTTAAATAAATCTAAAGAAAATTACTATAATTAACTAAATTATTCCTATTTAAAACTAAATACTTACCTATAAAATAAACC
Source organism: Bombina bombina (assembly GCF_027579735.1). Taxonomy (NCBI): domain Eukaryota; kingdom Metazoa; phylum Chordata; class Amphibia; order Anura; family Bombinatoridae; genus Bombina; species Bombina bombina. Next base: position 158,815,683 of record NC_069506.1, on the reverse strand, counting down.
CTGAGCTAGTTACATTGTAGCTAGCTTAGGGTTTATTTTTATTTTACAGACAAGTTTGTATTTATTTTAACTAGGTAGAATAGTTATTAAATAGTTATTAACTATTTAATAACTACCTAACTAAAATAAATACAAATTTACTTGTAAAATAAAACCTAACCTAAGTTACAATAACACCTAACACTACACTACAATTAAATAAATTAACTAAATAAAATACAATTAAATAAATTAAATTAGCTAAATCACAAAAAAACAAACACTAAATTACAGAAAATAAAAAAACAAATTACAGATCTTTAAACTAATTACACATAATTGAATAGCTCTATCAAAATAAAAAGCCCCCTCAAAATAAAAAAAAACCTAGCCTAAACTAAACTACCAATAGCCCTTAAAAGGGCCCCTTTTGGGGCATTGCCCCAAAGTAATCAGCTCTTTTACCTGTAAAACCCCCCAACAGTAAAACCCACCACCCACACAACCAACCCCAAATAAAATACTAACTAAAAAAACCTATGCTCCCCATTGCCCTGAAAAGGGCATTTGGATGGGCATTGCCCTTAAAAGGGCATTTAGCTCTTTTGCAGGCCAAAAGCCCTAACCTAAAAAATAAACCCACCCAATACACCCTTAAAAAAATCCTAAAACTAACCCCCAAAGATTAACTTACCTGGAGAAGTCTTCATCCAAGCGGCAAGATGTCCTCAACGATGCCCGGCAGAAGTGGTCCTCCAGACGGGCAGAAGTGGTCCTCTAGACGGGCAGAAGTCTTCTTCCAGATGGCATCTTCTATCTTCATTCTTCCGGCGCGAATTGGGTCCATCTTAAAGACAGCGGAGCATCCTTTCAAACGACGGCTTCTTAGTAATGAATATCTCTTTAAGTGATGTCATCCAAGATGGCGTCCCTTAGATTCCGATTGACTGATAGAATTCTATCAGCCAATCGGAATTAAGGTAGAAAAAATCCTATTTGCTGATGCAATCAGCCAATATGATTGAACTGGCATTCTATTGGCTGTTCCAATCAGCCAATAGAATGCAAGTTAAATCCTATTGGCTGATCCAATCAGCCAATAGGATTTTTTCTACCTTAATTCCGATTGGCTGATAGAATTCTATAAGTCAATCGGAATCTAAGGAACACCATCTTGGATGACGTCACATAAAGAGATATTCATTATGAAGAAGCCGTCATTTGAGGAGAATGCTCTGCGTCGGATGTCTTGAAGATGGACCCGCTCTGTGCCGGAAGGATGAAGATAGAAGATGCTTTCTGGAGGACCAATTCTGCCCGTCTGGAGGACCACTTCTGCCGACATCTTGGATGAAGACTTCTCCCGGTAAGTGAATCTTCGGGGGTTAGTGTTAGTTTTTTTTTAATGGTGTATTGGGTGGGTTTATTTTTTAGGTTAGGGCTTTGGGCCTGCAAAAGAGCTAAATGCCCTTTTAAGGGCAATGCCCATCCAAATGTCTTTAAAAGGGCAATGGGGAGCTTAGTTTTTTTTTAGTTAGTATTTTACTTGGGGGGTTGGTTGTGTGGGTGATGGGTTTTAATGTTGGGGGGTTGTTTGTATTTTTTTTTACAGGTAAAAGAGCTGATTACTTTGGGTCAATGCCCCGCAAAAGGCCCTTTTAAGGGCTATTGATAGTTTAGTTTAGGCTAGATTTTTTTTTTATTTTGGGGGGGCTTTTTTATTTTGATAGGGCTATTAGATTAGGTGTAATTAGTTTAAAGATCTGTAATTTGTTTTTTATTTTCTGTAATTTAGTGTTTGTTTTTTTGTGATTTAGCTAATTTAATTTATTTAATTGTATTTAATTTAGTTAATTTATTTAATTGTAGTGTTAGGTGTTATTGTAACTTAGGTTAGGTTTTATTTTACAGGTCAATTTGTATTTTTTTTAGCTAGGTAGTTATTAAAAAGTTAATAACTATTTAATAACTAATCTACCTAGTTAAAATAAATACAAACTTGACTGTAAAATAAAAATAAAGCCTAAGCTAGATACAATGTTACTATTAGTTATATTGTAGCTATCTTAGGGTTTATTTTATAGGTAAGTATTTAGTTTTAAATAGGAATAATGTAGTTAATGATAGTAATTTTATTTAGATTTATTTAAATTATATTTCAATTAGGGGGTGTTAGGGTCAGGGTTAGACTTAGGTTTAGGGGTTAATACATTTAATATAGTGGTGGCGACGTTGGGGACGGCAGATTAGGGGGTAATAAGTGTAGGTAGGTTGTGGCGACATTGGGGGCAGCAGATTAGGGGTTAATAAATATAATGTAAGTGGCGGCGATGTTGGGCAGCAGATTAGGGGTTAATAAGTATAATGTAGGTGGCGGCGGTGTCCGGAAAGGCAGATTAGGGGTTAATAAGAATAATGTAGGTGTCAGCGATGTCAAGGGCAGCAGATTAGGGGTTAATAAGTGTAAGATTAGGGGTGTTTAGACTCGGGGTTCATGTTAGGGTGTTAGGTGTAAACATAACTTTAGTTTCCCCATAGAATCAATGGGGCTGCGTTACTGAGTTTTACGCTGCTTTTTTGCAGGTATTAGACTTTTTCTCAGCTGGCTCTCCCATTGATGCATGAGCACTTACGACCAGCTCACCGCTGACTTAAGCAGCACTGGTATTGGAGTGCGGTATGGAGCACAATTTTGCTCAACGCTCACTTTTTGCTTTTTACGCCCGGTTTGTAAAAACCTATAATACCAGCGCTGCAGGTAATTGAACAGTGAGAAAAAACTGCTCGTTAGCACCGCATAGCTCCTAACGCAAAACTCGTAATCTCGCCGTAACTGTTTCAATGCCAGGCCACTCACAAAACTGGCCTTAGTAAGAACATTGGTCTTGACATATATACCAATGGAACGATTAATAAACGTAAGTTATAATGTTTATTTTTTTTTAAAAAAAGTGTAATTTTATATTGCTTTCCGACACAAACATTATTCTAGTAAGAACTTGCGAGTTTTGAATCCACCCATATCAAGAAGAGATTTAGTGACAGAATATAAATTTGTAGCAAGTGTTGTATGATTTGTCAGCTATAATGCATTCAAAAATCCCATCAAAAGTATAGGCAGGCACAATCCTTTGCTACTCTACAAGAGCTCTTGCTACTATTTGTAGCAAGTGATGTGTGATAGATGATGATTCTCTACTTGTAGCTAGAGCTGGTACAAAGCTCTTGCACAGGTAGCTAACGTTGTGAAATTTTCCATAAGACAAAGCATACATTTTTTTTTATACAACAAATAACAAGGTATACAAGAAGCATACAAAAATAGTTTTGTTTAGTGTACAACAAATAACAAGTTAAAGAGAATATATATGAACAACAAGCAATACAATCCAGACTTAAACATCAGGGTAGACTACCCTAGTCCACAGTGATCATTGGATTATTCTGGTCACAGCTCTAACTACAGTGCTAATCCTTGTAGTGGGCTGGAAGTTTCACAACTCTTCCACTTGACGTCATTTTACATGAACTGTCCTCTGATACAGAAGAAGGTGATTGAGAGTCTGCTGGAAGCAAAAAAATATTCTCGCTATGGTCTTTCTGAGGGGAAGGTAACCCTTTTAAAACAGGGGCTCCCACCGGCTGTGGATCTAAGGCATCCAGTCCCAAACTCTCAGGTACTGGTGAAGATGTCTTCTATTTGGACATGTGACAGTCCTTCTTCCCAGTAAGGACTACATAAGACCTGGTTCTGGAGAGAGTGCTATTACCGTAGCAGGCGTCTTCCATTTCTTTTCATCATCCAGCTTTAACTCTGACATTTGGCCCACATTCAGCTCCTGCAAGGGCTTCACAGAGTGTTTTTGTTGTAGAAGAATCAGTAGCCCCTTTTTTCCTCTTCATCCCTCCTAAGGACCTCGTCCCCAAGCAACAGAGGGGCTGGTTGGAAAACACCCACAGACGGTCATTGTAGTCGCGGATCTGTCTATCCTAGCATCAACTGTCCCCGAGCTAAAGCCTGTGGCTTGGATGGGAGTCACCCTATAGGCTAAGAGAGCTAGGTTACGGCTCAGATTGCTTCAAAATGAACTTTGTTGTTATGAACTGCCCTTTCAGCCATTCCATTGGCGCTGCGGGTAATGTGGACTTGATGTTGAATGGATCTAAATCATATTCACTGCTGAAGGAACTGAAACTCCATGGAAGCCCCAAATTGCTTTCGTTATCATCACTCTAACTCCATTGGTATTGCTCACCGGGGCAAACAAACTCTTGAGACGAGCGATAACGGAATGACTGGTGATCTCCTTCAAGGGTGCAATCTCCAAATACCTGGAATAGTAGTCAATCAAGACTAGGTACTTTTTCCTATGCAGTTCGCCCAAATCTTCCGGTATTTTCTGCCACTGGACCTGCAGACAGCGGGGTAGAAATCAGGGTCCCTTCCCTGAGCTCGGCCAGCGTTCCCGGCAAAAGACATTCTTGCATATGGATTGCAATGTCAGAACTGATCCTCGGCCACCATTCCGCCGTAGCTAGCCCTTTCTCTGCACTTTGTAATGCCCAAGTGGCAAACGCAAAGCCATTCTGTGGATCTATAGGTATCTGCCAGAAGCCGCTGGAAGCATCCAGTGTGGGAAGAAGACTTTGCCCCAGCCAGTTCGGAGCTATGTCTTCAAGTGTCGACAGCACATATCTCTCTCTCTTCACCACCTCATTTACGACTTTTTCAAATCTATCCAGATGGGTACCTTCCATTTTTCTTCGCAAAACAGTTACCAATGGGGGAAACCCGTCAGTTGCTTCAGAAACTTCTTTAATAACTCCCATATTCTTCATACGCATAAGTTCCTGCTCCACTTGAGGCATGAGCCGGAACGGAATTCTACAAGGGAGTGGTAATGCTGTATGGGACTGCATCACTTTTAAGTGATATTCCGGACTGAGTTGCAATTCAGTAGGCCCAATTCACCAAACATGTCTTCCCAAAAATCTCATTTATTCTGGCGGGACAAGGCCAAACCACAGGCTGCCTTTCCTGGCTCATTAGGTTGTTAACACACTGACCTCTAATTACATGTACCCACAAAATGAATTTCCTCTTCTTGGTACTCGCAGCTGGCCAATACCATCTTCCCCACACCAATTGATGCAGCCACCCAGGACTATGGACTTTCATTGTAACTCTTCTCCAGCTGCTGCTGTTGAGGAAGTTTTATGAATGCTGTACGGGACATTACCTGTGATGTCTGCTCACGTGTCAATCTTGAAGGCAACCTTGGCTCCATTACCCAGTAAGGGTAACCAGCTAATCTTTGTCTGAACCAGACCGTCCAACAACAGACCCTACAAAGGACACTTCTTGACCTTCCTGGTCACTACTCCACCTGCATCTCCTTAATGTTAGCAGTTTTACATGCCACTCTCAAAATGGCCCATTTGGTTACACTTTTCTACATCTTTTATCTTAAGCTGGGCATATGACATTCTGATCATGGGTACAGTTACACCGGTGTGCAGCGAGCCTGCGATGACCATCCACTTCTGGGCCTATCTGTTGCCCTTGGTCTACCACTCACCTGCAGCTCTCCTGAACTGCTGCACTTCATCCACAATACTCTCAGACCTCAAATCCAGCACCTTTGCTTTTTCACCAGTTCACTCTGGTGGGCCATCTTAATAGCCCCATCTAACGTTTAATTCAGCCTCCAACTATTACTTCAGTGAGACTTCAGCATCTGCAATTCCTGATGACTATCTCTGTCTCTGATTTGCTCTTCTTTAGCAACACCAAACTCACCAGAATTCAGCTATTTCATACAGGCTGTACACAAATGACTCAAAAGATTCTCCCACACTCTGAGCATGTTTGTGAAAACAAGCACCTCTCATGAATCATTATTTCTTTTGGGCACAAAGTGAGCACTTAGTTTAATCTCATAAACTATTTCAAAGTCAAATTCTTCCCTCTTCTTGGAATGTAAAGGCAATTAAACACTGGCTCCACATCCTTTCCCCGTAGAGCTATAAAAGATAATTAACTTGTACGTCCCTACTCTCCTTGTCCAGCTTGGAATAACCCTGAAGCATTTGAAACCACTTCTGTCATGCTGGGCCAAGCTGTTGGCTGAGAGAAATCAAAAGGCTCCGGTGGGGGTAAACTTCGACCATTGTCATTACTCAGGAAACAGAAGCGCAGGCAAGTACTTCTGACACCATGTCATGAGATGCAGGGCACAGCATAGAGGTACAACACCTATTTTATTAGAGCATAGAAGTAAACCGCTTGTTAACAACACCATACTAACTTAGTAACTGCCGACTAGATTATAATGGCCTATAAACCACCCCCATCCGGTGATGTACCTCCCACTCTCATCACATCCGGCAACTTTAAATTCCTATTCAGAATGCAGGGATAAGTGAAAGTACCAGTACTCAACCTAAGGGTATCCCTTAAGGGACACAAGACACCTGGGGCACTTACCTAAACAAAATATACAACAGATTCAGACCAGATCTCATTACACAGAGGAAAATGTATCCATTAGTGAACCTGTCCACCATTGTGGGTACTTCTCCCCCAGGTTTTTCACAGGGCCCCCCGTACAATCAAGGGGAGCGGGAAATCACAAGGAGCCAATCTAAGACCAGAGATATCATACAAGGGGCAATCGAAAATGTGGAGAAACAAGTACCAGTGATGCATAATATGGTCATTAATCTATCCACATACCAGAGAAAAAGTCCTCAGTTATGGGTTAGGGTTTGTTCCCTCCCGGAACTTTGATTTGTTCCAAATTATTTTGGATGTTAATCAAACTAGTGATGGACCTTACCCCTGAGGAAATTTTTCTCCAATGAAGATTCTCATATTCTACTACTAACACAACTTTAAGTAGAATTGTGCCCCGGGGATGATTTTGACCTTGCATCTTTTGCTGACATCTGTGCCCCTCAATGATTAGAAGATCTGCTATTCAGACGGAGACTGATTTGGGCCAAGTGAATAAGTGAAATTCGCTCCATGTAGACTCTGAGGTCCTAAATCAATTTTTAATCCTTTACAGGTTAGAGGCAAGTGTCTAGAGGTGTTTCATAAAGACGACGTGATAAAGGATCTCACTGCTCTCTCAAAACTAATGTTCTGGATGTGCCCTTTAACTGTCAAGAAGGAAAGGGAGGTTATTCTAAGTCTGCAGAACAACCAACACATAGTCTTCCTTCCAACACAAAGACTGTGAATTTGATACATATTTTTTTTAACATTTAACACAGAAAAAAAAGTGAATCAGATTGCATTTCTGCAAAAGGAGGTACCCTCGTGCCCACCAGTTCCGACGAGATGGTCTGGACCCCCTATCTTACTGTGTATAGTGACACTGTTTAACCCACCAGTACTGTAGTATAGTGAGTCAGTGACACAGTCTGTAATCTGGCCGGTGAGATGGCTGGCCTGACCCCTACCCGCCCCAGCACTTTATAAAGTGACCACAGTAGTCTGTGACAGAGTTCAGCCCCCCCCCGTACTGTATATAGTGGTACTGTATAGAATGACACTGTTTACCCGCCCCCCCCCATGCCTGTAGTAACAAGGTCTGTATTTGCTGGTTCCCACAAAATACACACAACCCAAACACAGACATACATGCAATAAATACACCACACACAGTCACATACAAACACACACCATAAAACACCAATGGGTAAAAACAGACAACACTAACCCCTCGTAGTCAGAGACACTAGTGAAGCATCATGTCACACTCACATGATATCAGTGCAGGCAGTGGCAGGTCAACGTTTTTTATTGTAATTTTTTTTTTTTTAGCTGGGCCCCCACCGTTGGGGGGGCCCAGTCGCAATAGTGAACCTCTGCACCCCCAGTAGTTTTGCCCTAGTTATATTGTAGCTAGCATAGTTTTTATTTTACATTAAGTATGTATTTAGTTTTAAATAGGTATTATTTAGTTAATATTTGTAAATATAATTTAGATCTAATTTCATTATGTTAAAGTTAGGGGGGTTAGGTTTAGGGTTAGGTTTAGGGTTTAATATAAATTAATTTAGCTTGTTGCGATGTGGGGCGCTGTGGTTTAAGAGTAAAAGGAGTATGTTTGAAAACTTGTAATGGCAGCGCTATAGGAAATTAAATAACGTAACTTTTGTTGCATACGTTAATTTCTCTATAGCGCTCAAAACTCGTAATCTAGGTGTGTGTCAATAAAGCACCTTTGCACAAATCCAGTGAGTGCATGCTATTTAAGGAACTTTAAAATTGCTTGCCTGCACCCTGGTTGCTGGTTTTGAAGGTCGGGCGTGCGCTCTGTTGGAGTAATTATATATATATATATATATATATATACTATATATAATAAATATATATATATATGTATGTACTATAATATATATAATTCTATATATATATATATATTATATATATATATTAAAATGAAAGCAAAACTTGCACTCACTGGACTTTTCAAACACCAAACATTTAATGTAACGTTTCGGAGACAAGTAATCCCCTTCCTCAGGACGTTCTGAGGACGGGTAATACTTTGTCTCCGAAACGTTACATTAAATGTTTGGTGTTTGAAAAGTCCAGTTTGTGCAAGTTTTTTGCTATCATATTATCTACTATCCATTTGCACCCTGGCTGCCTGAATTTTGAAGTAAGAGTGCTCATCTAGGTACTCTATATATATATATATATATATATATATATATATATATATATATATATATACACACACACACACACACGTGTATATGTGTTTGTATATGTGTATAAATGTCGTACTTATGTGTTTCTATGTCTATATATGTTGTAAAAATGCGCTGATAGACCTCAGTTCGGTGCAGTTTGCCAAAACCATAAATTTGTGAAAAAAAAAGCAGTATCCTGCCAAAGCACAATAAAGCAAATTGCAATAAAAGGTATATCTGCTACTGTATATTACAATTGGTAAGATGCAAGTATGAAATAAAAACAAACATTGTAAGATGTCACAGTCAGGGGTTTTTGTTTTCTTATGTTTCTTGCATATCCTCTTCATTACTCACAAATTGAATAACACATATTAGGAGCAAAAAAACAACAAAAACAGCTGATAAACAGGTTTAGAAAAATTAGAATCGACCGCACAGATGAATAATTGAACTTGTTAAAGTTTCTAAGCATTATACTGAATAGCTCGGAATTTCTCCTTTGATAGACGATGTAAAGCAGAACCTGTTTTCTAATTTAAATAGTTTTCACTCATTATATACCGTTTTCCATTATGAAAAACTAAATAATAAGGACCAGGGAAATTGATCACCTTAAAGGTACATTAACTTCCCAATAAATTTCAAATTAAAGGGCCAGATTACAAGCAGAGCGCAAAATATTAGTGTATATTGTGCAATTAAAGGGATATTAAAACCCAAATTTTTTTATCTTCTTGATTCAGATAGAGCATGCAATTTTAAGCAACTTTCTAATTTATTCCTATTATCAATTTTTCTTCCATCTCTTGCTATCTTTGTTTGAAAAAGCAGGGAATGTAAGGTTAAGAGCCGGCCCATTTTTGGTTCAGCACCCTGGGTAGCACTCTATATGTAGCCACTATCTATCTCAAAGAAAAATTTGAGTCTTAGTATCCCTTTAACATTGCTCAAGCAAAATTGCTACTGGTTTTATTTTTGCACTCAATATTACAAGCCCAAAGTTATTTTTTTATTGCTTGAGCAACATATACACACACATACAGCTGTAGATTACATACCAAAAGACGGGGGCACCAATAGTGCAGTCCATTCACACAAGTTGTCTTCGGCCCCAGAATACCAGATACTCACAATACCAAGGTGTACTAACTAGAGCTTTCCAGATGGGCTGAACCTTTAGGAGCTTTAAATCAGCCTCATACAATGGTGATCCAGTCCACAATGTGCTGTCTGCAAAAGCAAAAATCAAATCTCTACTGCAGATACAAAAAAGGAGAGAAACACCCCCAATGGTGCAGTACACAATGGGACCTTTGTCCCTTTCCCAGCCCTGCCTACCATGTCCTAATACTGCCACAAAACCTTCTTTTCTTAATAAACATTTGTTTCCAAAGTATTAAGTCTAAATATAACGTAAATAATTTGTTTCCATATAACCTTTCATGTGTTTTGTCATTCACACTCACCAAGTATTATAGTACAGTTAAGGTCTTCAAAAACTCTGTAACCCTCTCCCTCTGATACAACACCACAAACTAATTTGTTTGGGTGATTGACAGACCAGTTGTGAAAGAGCAGGAGCAGTTCAGTTCAAGGATTCCCTTGTGCCAATGATAAATGTTGATTTCGCGGCATCAAGCATCTCTAGTTGGGAACCTTGTCCATCCATGATTTGATAATTGGGAGCTCATGTAGGGATCAGACAATTGGTCATCTCATCATGTGTATTCAGACCTGCTACCCAAACTTGGGGTCTGATTACCCACGGTACATCTATAGGGTACATAGTTAAATAAATATACCTACACCATTTAACTGTTCACTCATAGTTATGAGTTATTCACCTACCTTTAAGGCTTTGCAACCAACAACAATATATTATCATGTAAAAAAAGTTATTAGTATGAAAAACCTGATAGCTTTTTATATACATGTCTTGACAGCAAGGTATGAATTTGATATTGAAATTTTATAGGTATAAAGCGTTTCATACAAGATATATATAGAAAGCTAGTGACAGGTCTAACTCTAGATCCCAGGCAGTAACGCACTCAGCATAAGAAGAAATACAAACCCTTCACTGATATCATCGGGCTCACCATGGAGTATCTATAAAGCCTGACTTCTCTCAATTACAGTTTATAGTGTACATTCATAGCTGAATTCCTGTAGTGGCCCCTACATGCCTCCCCCCACCAGTCCACATTGCAGTTAGTAAGTGAGCAAAATGTGAAGGCATTATCAAAATCTCTGAACAAATTAGGTGGTAGGGTTCTCTTATGCCTCTAATTCTATCATTGAACAAATAATATAATAAAGATTATGCATATGTTATAAACTCCAGTGTGCCCTATTCCACAAAACAAATATGAGAGGCTATCCTCCACAATAATTACTAAGCCTATACCTCGATCAATAGTTTTTATCTCATAACGTTTACAAACTAAATACCAGTAAAATATCATTCCAGAGTTTCAATCAGGTGGAGCGGCACAGCGCTGGGACAGCCCAGACCCTAGCCTACTCCAGATCACGATGTCTGAGTAGTGAGGAAAAGTTCAAATATAAGATCAGTTTCCACTTCAAGTCGCCCAAACCAAAGCATTGCAATTCACCATCTCCCATAACGGTATCCCAGGGCTTTGAGGCCAAAATTCAAGAGGATTGCAGCTACTGATCAAAATGATAGTACCTTGTATTTGCAAGTCCCGGTCGATAGACAAGGTAGATAAGAACATGGCAATCCTGGGATAGGGCATCCACTCTTGGTATTTAGACCTCCCCAGGTTGTTAGGGCGTAGCATAGATGGTTCCTCAAGACATTTCTAAGGTTTGTCCGGTGTGTCTTGCAATAACATGTTCCATGCAGGCAAGTCCCTTTCATTTTGAGGATGGATAGCTTTGGTTACTCGCTAAGGCGCTGTTCAGTGTCTGCATCGTTTAGACTTTGCTCCGTCACAAGTGCTCTGTAAGACTCCCGTACTGCTACCATAGAAAGCTCTATAGATGGCAAAGGTCAGGCCCAAAAGCCTTGCCACCCTCGCTCTGCTGGTCAGCTGTGTCGACTGGTAGGGGTTCTGTGGGAGAGAGTGGAGGAGTGGGGTTAAATGCTTTGTTCAACATCTCCATGAAAGTCACTTGGTATTTTGTTAGCAGTCGCTGATCTCTCCTAGCAAGTAGGTGCATAGTCCTCTGTGGTAACGTAAACAATGGCAATTAGAGGTTAGATTTGTGCAGGGCGCCTCTGTGCCTTGTAACCCAGAATCTGGGGGTGGGTGGGTACTATGCAGCAGCCTTAGCCACGTGTAGTTCCACTAAGGTTAGCGGTAGCTGCAAATAGCATTCCCAAAGAGCATAGGTCAGGGTCTCAATCCAAACATCCACTCTCTGTCTACCAGTAATATATATGGTATGTCTGTTTCAAATTAAATTATTTCTTATAGGTAAAACTCCAGGGGAGAATTATATTATAATTGAGAGCTTCATAGAGATGCATCCCCTGCCACTTACAATTCAGTATTTTATATGACAATCTTATAATGTTTTATTGTCTATTCCAAATATACAGCAGAACCAGAGCCATTAAACCAGATATCCAAAGGTAATGAAAATAAATGGAGTGAGCTAGAGACAAAAATATTAATCTGGGCTGCTTTCTATCTAAATGGGGGTGCACCCTACACAAAAGAGTTGATTCCATTCTTTCTATTTTTTCATCTTCAATATCAGAAAAATGGGATTGTCAGTTCATCTTTTTTATTTGTTTTAATACAATGTTCACAGTGTGACTGAGAATTATAAACTGCTATGAGATTTGATCTCCGTTTACCACTACGGCACCTGACACAAATGATAATGGCTGTCAATCAACAAACACCAGGATTCCACCAAACAAAATAACTGTGCAAATATAAAGTGGTAGATCTGCACTTTTTATACCTCTACATTACATCCCTATCACCTCCACAGCAAATCAGACAAAATGAACAATGAACAACATGGCCCCTATAAGGAAGTCTGGTTTCCCCTTTTATAGTTGGTTAAAGGGGTTAATCGTGTCCATGTGTGTTTTATGTAATTTCTTAATTATCTACATTGATATCTGTATTGATTTTGCAACTGTCTTATAGATCATGGTTTATTCATGTGTTTACATTTACATATTGATGATTAACTATTCAGTAATATTTATTATTTGTTGCAAATTTATCGTCATCAAATGGGAATGGGCCTGTGCCATCTCCTGGTTCTGAGCATGTGGCCCATATTTGTTACTAATCTGTGGGTACTGAGCATTTACTCAAGTGCTATTGGTACAATTGGTCAATTGTCTGATATCTGCTGAGATCTGATTTGCTCTCTTTCCAATCTGCAAATGGTGTTATTGTTGCATTTGGGATCATTCCTGATGACAAAAAAGTGTATCGGGAGCTGTAAAACCAGCAGATATACATGATCAGAAAGATATGTAATTGACCCAAAATTTTAAATGACCCAATTTTGCTAAACACACTTTAAAAGCCTTAAACACATAGAAGTTGTACAAAGCTTGATTAATTCGGACTTAGTAAAGTGAGGTGGAATTTGATATCTTCGTAAATATATCTGATAGATAGCAGAAGATGCCATTAAATGTTCTGTGGCAAAGTGGTCATGAATATATATATTCATTCATTCAACTCCCAAGACTTGGCCTTCTTCAGCAATGCAGAAAAAACCTGAGTATATTTGGGGAATCTGTTGTCATGGAGACCAGTATCAGATTCTAGGCTACTAAGAAATGCATTGCATCTCTCCCTTCTGTAGTTTTAGATGGATGAGGTTATTTTTCTAACTCATTTCAACAGTGTTAGTTTTTATTCCACAGGTGAATGCTTTGAATATAACTCTAAAGAGACAGCAAAAAAATTGTTCCTTTAGGCATATGTGGATAGCAGTTTTTTTAAATATTAAATAGCATATTTTTTACTCTCTGATCATAAGAGAAAAACTTGAAACTGGTAACAAAAAAAAAAATGATTATATTATCTGTGAAATAATTAAACATATTGACAAATTACATCTACAGCTCATATTTTTCTTTCAACAATGACATTATTTATTACTACTTTTTGGGTAAAATACACTACAAAATGGATGAAAAGCAATAATAAAAGCTGTACTTTGATAATGATTATACTACACATATTTAAACAACTAAAATAAGAATACTTTATATGTTATTAACCCCGGAGCAGGGTTGGTTCTATAATTAAACCAGATTAGACCATAACACAAACAACATCTTGGACAGTGGTGGAACCTAGCAAGAGCAAAGTCAGGATAATACTATTATTATTATTATTTTATTTTCATAGTGGGTCCATCACCCAGATATCAGGTATTCTTTGTAAAATGACACTTCAATCAGCTCATTTTTAATTTTTGGAACAGCTGTCTAAGGTTGTTTTGGATGCAAAGTTAAGGTCTTTCTTTATTTTTGCACCCAGACAACAAATATCTTGCGTGGCCCGGGCCTCAGAGAGACTAACTAAATTATAATGTAATCTCATAATCTTACAAACATATTGCCATCATGATAGATTCTGCCAATTTAGTTAAAGAACAACTAAATACAGTAGAATAAATACTTGACAAATACAAAAATAAAAAAGACATTGTGATCGCCCTTAATATGAATTTGAATAATGAGCCCAATAGCAATATGGCAATTTCAAAGTTCATCCCAGTTTACTCTCCCTCTGTATCATGTGACAAGTTGTCAGCCAATCACAAAATGCATATACTCTATATATACTGGTGCACCTTTGCAAATGCTCACTAGGAGCTGGAGCCTCCAGAAAGTGTGCATTTAAAAAGAATGTGCACGTTTTGAAAATGGATAGTTAATTGGAAAGTCTCCTAAAACTGCATGCTCTATCTGAATCATGAAATGTTATTTTGGCATTAGTGTCCCTTTAATGAGACTCACATTTTTGTTCTTTCCTAATTTAATTGACAAGTTTAGACCAATTAGTAAGAATGAACCCTTCAACAACACTGTGCAAAAATTAGTTTAATTGATCACTCTCTGTATATTTAAACTAAACTGAAAGGTCCTTATTTATATGAGGATAACCCCTTCTTTTATACTAGCGCTTAGGGGAAAACCACACCCATTGTTTATAACCTTTTTTATATAAAAATCTTTAATACAAAAAATGCATTATTTTCACACATTTCTGAAGCCAAGTTTCTTGTACGTCATGATACAAACATAAAATTCTGGCATAGTTTGAATCCTTTTGGGTCTCCTGAAAAAAAAAGATATATCCTATGGGTTTCTTACTGACAAATGGCCTACAATGGGGGCTTATATGCGTGAGCAGCATCTACAAGCTGCAAACAGCTCAGCACAGGAGCTGGAATGGCTCAGGATTTTTAAAGGAATAAAAGAAAACTCCAAAATTCTAGCACCCAAAAAAAAAAAAGAACAACACAAAGAAATTCATTCACCATATAATTTTCTGTCATCTTAATTTATTCCCGACAAATGTTCCCCTTTACAGCCACCAGATTAAGTGGCGTTGTGAGTGACATTGGGTTTATTGTGGCTCTTCACAATGCATGTTTTTATTTTCCAGAACTATAAAAAAGGAAATAGTTACATGTTAATATAATTTCCATTAATTCAATAAGAAAACCCACTTACATAATTCAAATTGCAAACAACAGGCACCTGTGATGGGTCCAATGTTGCCCATCATATGCATGTTTAGTGATGGATATAGTGGAAGAGAAATTAGTGTAAAATCATGATGCTTTATTGAATATTGCCAGGTGATGGTTCTGCTACATAGACAATTTGTTTATTGGGTGGCAGAGCCCCATCTGAGACTTTACAACATTTTACAGCAGGATATTGAAAGAGGGGCCCTCTGTTTGAAATTTACCACTAATATCCTCATCAGCAGATTTAATTTTCTTGGTATATTGATTTATAAATTCAGTGGTTCCTTGGCGTCGATTTTGTATGGTTAAGGCCCACAGATAGGAATACCTTACTTGAGTAGGGATAGTTTTCATCCACCTCATTCATTTAATAATCCAAATTGTTATGAGTTAATAAAATGTGTCTCATGATCCTCAGAAAAGGAAAATTAGAACAAAGGAAATGGTACAGAAATTCCTTGATAGGGGTTATACAATTGATTATATGAATTCTGTGAAACACCACTAAGATGTAGACCTAAGGATAAAAAAAGGTTGTCTTTTGTTATCATTTATGTACCCTTAGTGACAATGTATATGTAATACTAAAACAAAATTGGCTTATTTTACAGGAGACTTGTACAGATATACGAATAAAGATTTTGCTTGTGGCCAGCTTATCATAAATGCTTCTAACAATGGTAGGAGGCTTGTTAGGGTCCAAAAGATGTAACACCACTCAGGAACCAATTAAAAAAAAGATACTGTATACATCATCCTCATCATCATCAATGCAAAATAACACACAAAATCATATACAATATATATCAACCCAGTTGTAAAATGTAAAATGACTTTATTTATAAAAAAAAATTGCTTTCTCCAATAGACTACTCACATGACCTCACCTCAACCCATTTTGTTTATTTTCTGTGATCAACAGCTTTTATCAGCCATTAAAGTTGCTGTTGTGGTGAAATTAAAATGTAGATCGAATATCACTGAAGTTATTAGCCTCCTATGTATGGAAAGATTGTGATCCCTTTGATAAAAAAAAAATAAAGAAAATAAAGAATTAACAATCAATTTTATTTTTTTTTAAACAAGCGAGAATTTCAGAAAAAATTCGAACTGACCTCCATTATAAGTTTATAGAATATATATTTGCTGCATTTTTAGAACAGTTGCAACTGCTGCCTATGAAAAATGATCCTGCCTAGTGATTTGTCTAAGCAGTCACATAAACACCATTTAAATTGACTTTTTAAAATCTGCTGTAAAATCGTATACATCTTTAGGTTAACATAGAACAATTAACTAATGTTCTTCCTAACCCATTGGCCTACATTTCCTAGATGATGAATATATCTATTTTTTTTGTAATATATTATATATATATATATATATATATATTTATTATATATATATAACACCCTGTTCCAAATTATTATGCAAATTCTATTTCAGTGTCACAAAGATTAAATATTTTTGTTTATTCAGTTTAACTCTTGGATGGCATTGTGTCTCAGGGCTCTTTTGATCACTGAAAACAATCTCGGACACCTGTGATATTAGATTGCCAGGTGAGCCCAATTAAAAGGAAAAACTACTAAAGGAGGGTGTTCCACATTATTAAGCAGGAGGCACCATTTTCAAGCAATCTGGGGAAGAAAAAGGATCTCTCTGCTGCCGAAAAGAGTGAAATAGGTTAATGTCCTTGGACGAGGTATGAAACATTAGATATTTCATGAAAAATTAAGGTGATCATTCGCACTATTAAGAGATTTGTGGCTGATTCAGAGCAACAGACGGGTTTGTGCGGATATAAGGCACATTGAGGAAGCTTTCTGCCACGATCCATGCATCGGATCAAGAGAGCAGCTGCTAAAAATACCATTACATCGCAGCAAACAGATATTTAAAGCTGCTGGTGCCTCTGGTAGTCCCGACGGACATCAAGGTGTAGAGTCCTCAGAGTCTTGCAACTTGTGCATAAACCCTTACATTCAGCCACACTTAACCATTGCTCACAAGCAGAAATGGCTGCATTGGGCACGAAAAAATACATGAAGACTAATTTCTCAAACAGTCGCTGTTCATGATGAGTGCCGTGCAACCCCTGGTTGGTTCAGATGGATGGAGTAGTAGATGGTTGGGTGACGGCCAACCCTGTTTCCCAACAAGGCTGGGGGGGACGTCACAAGGCGGTGGTGGAGTAATGTTTTGGGCCAGAATCATGGGAAGAGAGCTGGTCGGCCCCTTTAGGGTCCCCCGAAGGTGTTAAAGATGACCTCTGCAAAGTACTGTGGAGTTCCTGACTGACCACTTCCTCTCCCTGGTACAGAAGGAAGAACTATGCTTTCCGTAATAAAAATCATCTTCATGCATGACAATGCATCCATCTCTGCTGCAAAGAATACCTCTGCATCAATGGCTGCTATGGGATAAAAGGAGAGAAAGTTATGGTGTGGCCCTCCATCCTCCCCTGACTCAATCCTATGAGAACCTTTGGAGCATCCTCAAGCCAAAATATCTATGAGGGTGGAGGCAGTATTACATCCAAACAGCAGCTCTGGGAGGCTATTCTGACATCTTGCAAACAAATTCAAGCAGAAACTATCCAAAAACTCACAAGTTCAATGGATGGCAAGACTTGTGAATCTGCTATCAAATAAGGGGTCCTATTTTAAAATGTAACGTGGACCTGTTAAAATGTTTAAAAAAGTTAAAATGTTGTTCCAAAGTTTGATTGATTGAAATAGCGTTTGATTTCAGTAAATATGCTGCAACCACAACAAATGACAATTTTCAGTTCTTTACAACCCTATAAAGTGTTTTGAAACTTACTGTGTGTAATAATTATGGATACAGTGCATTGTAAGTTTTTTATTTAGAAAAAAAATACTGTTCTCATTAGGAGGTTTGTTCAATTAAAATTTGAATTGTACTCTTAATAGATGATAACATGAGAATTATGCTCGTCTGTTGTTTACATCAAAATATTTAGGTAAATGAAAAGATATCTTTGGCATAATAATTTGGAACAGGGTATATATATATTTATGATATATATATATATATATTAAAATATGTATTTAAGAATTATAGAACATATCTCTCCTATGGTGAAGAACATTGGAATAGGAATTAATATTTCATGTCAGGCTAGTGCACTCGAGAAAATGCTTTCGGGTATGCGTTGTGAGTAAGAGTGTTAAGTTTTTTTTTTCACTTTTCACGCATCATTGAAGTC
Source organism: Bombina bombina (assembly GCF_027579735.1). NCBI lineage: Eukaryota > Metazoa > Chordata > Amphibia > Anura > Bombinatoridae > Bombina > Bombina bombina. The sequence goes on along the minus strand of NC_069506.1, from coordinate 158,797,049 downwards.
TAAGGGTCAATTTATCAAGCTCCGTATGGAGCTTGATGCCCCGTGTTTCCGATGAGCCTTCAGGTCTAAAGGACCGCTGCTCTATAACCTGTCCGCCTGCTCTGAGGCAGCAGACAGAAATCAACTCGATCGAATATGATCGGGCTTGATTGACACAAGAACTGCTGGTGCAATGATAAATTGCTGTCGTCATTTATCGATGTGCAGCGGACCATGATCCGCCTATACTCGGATCATGTTTGCTGCACTTAGATAAATTGACCCCTAAGGAAAAATATGTTAACAAATCATGATACTTTTAACTTTGCGTTGGGTTAGCGCACAATTAAAAAGTTTTTACTTTCAATTGTAAATAGGCGCGGTACCCTGAGGTGCACAAAAAAACAAAATCTCTAGTGCAGTTAGCGAGACAGCAGGATTGATAAATTACAGTTGTAATTGTTTTCCCAACAGTATTCAACCCCCCATTGCAACTCAGGTTTATTGTAAAAATTTACAGACTTGCAGCTGTTTGCAATGAACCCCAAATCAGACAAAAGCAATTGAAATAGCTCAACACAATGAATGCTTTAAATGGTTTCCCTAAGTCAACCTGAAAATGCAACTTTTAATGAATTCTGCAGTCTCAAAGTTTTTCAACCCCCTTCATGGCAAGCATCTTTAGTAATTAATAGATCACCCTTTTGCTGTATAACCTGCTGCAAACTAGATGAATAAGCCAGACACCCGCTTCTGGCAGCCTTCCTGAGAAATCCTAACCCATTCCTATGAGCAATTGCCTCCAGCTCAGTAATATTCTTTGGTTTGACGTGCTGCAAACCACCTTCTTCAAATCCCACCAGAGATTTTCATTGGGTTCAAGTCAGGTGACTGTGATGGCCACTTTAGTATCTTCCAGGACTTCTTCTGCTATCCAACGCCTTGGTGGGAATTTGAGTTAAGCTTGGGATCATTGTCCTGTTGAAAGGTCAATGCGCCCACGTTTTAGTTTCCTCACAGATGGCCATGACATTTTCCTCCTAGGATTTCCTGATACCCCAATGAATCTATCTTGCCTTCCACATGCCTGCAGATTTCCAAGGCCAGAGAGATGCGAAGCAGCCCCAGAGCATCACCGAGCCACAAACTGCTTAACTGTAGGCAGAGTGTTTCTATTCCGCGTATGCTTAATTTTTCTTCCATCCAGACATACCGCTGACTCTATGGGGCCCAGTTTTGTATTCATCGTTCCACAGAACAGAAATCCCAAAACTTCTGTGGCTTATTTATATGATTTTGAGCATATTGGAGCCAACTTTTCTTGTGGCTTTTTGGTCAGTAGTGGTGTTGGTCTTGGAGTTCTGGCATAGAAACCCTTCTTGCTTTTAGTATGTGCCTTACTGTGCAAACTGAAACCCTCAGTGCCTGTATTCACCAAGTCTTGCTGCAGGTCTTTTGCAGTCACTCAAGGGTTTTTCTCAACCTGTCTTCTCAGAAATCTGGTTACCAGCCCACTTGATAGCTTCCTTTGTCTGCCCGTCAGGTAGTGTTACCTCTGTTTCTTTAACTTTGAACTTGCGACTCTGCTTCCAACTATGTCTCTACGAACATTTCAGTGCCTTTACTATCTTGTTGTATCCTGTTCCTTGTTTGTAAAGGGCGGAATGATCGCTTCTCTTAATTCTTTGACTAAGCCATATTTATAACATGCAGCCAAACTTGACACTTCACAAACCCTTGCCAGTTCAGGTATTGCATGTGTTCTAGCTCACGCAACTGGTGCAACTAATGAAGCCCTTGATTAGTTGCATCAGGTGTGCTTGAGATAATTTTTGCATAATGTGAGAGATTCTATTCAGGGGGTTTAAATACATTTTGAGACTGCAGAATTCATATCAAAAGTTGCATTTTTAGTTGTATTTGGGGAAAACCACTTTAAACATTTGTTGTATTAGCTATTTCAATTTTTTTTGTTTGATCTTGTTCATTGCAAACAGCTGAAAGTCTATAATTTTCGACAATAAACCTGATTTGCAATGGGGGGTTGAATAATTTTAATTACAATTGTAGCATTCTACTTGAAATCTATGCTTTATTTGGCTAGCTGCAGTGTTCAAGGCTGTGACCCCTGACATCAACAAACATAACAAAAGATAGGATAGAGGTTGCTGCAAGGTGACCATTTCTCTACTATCATAGTCCCTATACAGCTACAAGGATATGAAAGATATTATATAAATATTATTTTCTTGGTTTCTCCCTCTTTAGAATGACAAGTTGTTTATAATAAATTTCTATGGTGAGGGGTTTATAGGAGCCTCTTTAGAGTCACCAGAAACCTCTAAAATAGGGCCAGTGCTATGAGGTATTTGTTATTTGTTATGCCCCGCTAGATGTACCATATGACCACTAATCTGAAAGAAGAGGATGCTACTTTTCAAATAAGGGGTGGAATGCTCCTTCCGGCATACCTCCTGCGATCGATTCTTTCTATATGACTCATGGCTAAAGTAATTCACTGTTGCCTTAGTCATCCACCTCATAGTATATGAGTGAATGGCTCCTTTTTGGAAAGAGGGGCCTGTGTCCCCCTTTTCCCCAATGTTAGCTCCTATATGAGGGTAGTGCATCCTTTTTAGAGTCCAGGGCGCCACAAAGGGGGCAAATTATCAAGCTCCGAATGAAGCTTGATGCCCCCGTTTCCCCGCGCGAGCCTTCAGGCTCATTGGAAACAGCAGTATGAAGCAGCTTTCTTTAGACTGCTGCTCCATAACTTATCTGCCTGCTCTGAGGCTGCGGACATCAATTAGTCAAATCCTCTACGATCGGGTGATTGACACCTCGGCCACGAAATCTGCAGGGGGGGCGACATTGCACCAAGCAGTTTCACCCAGAACTGCTTGTCCAATGATAAATACCGACAGCGTATGCTGTCTGCATTTCATCGACTGTGTGGCGGACATGATACGCTACATTGTATCATGCCCCGCTCGCATTATAATAAATCGGCCCCAAAACAGTAATCTTATAAAAGAGGTAGATTGCCTATTCCTATCGGCAGTCCCCCACTGCTTAAGGGGCATGAGACCCCCTTGTTTTAAATAGCCTAATCCACTATTGCATATAATGGGTATTGTGTGTGCTGTGCTATCTGTAGAAGGAGGGTGCTGTATTTGAATGACTATCCCCATACAGTAACTACATTAAGGGCCAGATACGAGTGGTGCGCTAACAGTTATGCGCGAGTGATATCCGGGTTTATTTAGACGACTGATTGGGTGCCGTAGATGTCAACAGCCAAAGGCCCTTGATAAACATCAGTACTCACAGATTAATTGATAATACACATTTGTCACAGATCTGCACATTTTTGGACTTTTTGATGAGGATTTGATGAACCCAAATAAAAAAAGATACTGTTTACGTCATCATCATCATCAATGCAAAGTAATAACACACAAAAACATATCTCACTATGTATCAACAGTGCAAAATGTAAACAGCTATCAATGCTAATGTATCCTAACAGTAAATTACATTAAAATTATTTCTTTGTAAAAAAAAAAACATTCGGCTAGATTGACGAAGTGTGATGAGAGTGGGAAGTGATGGTCACCAGATTGGGGGTGGGGCTTAGGTCCCGTCTTGTCTGTGTCGCAGTTACCTAGTGAAATCAATGCTACCAAATGTGGTGTTCTCCATGCTCTACAATAAATAGAGTTGTACCATCTTTTCAGTGTCCCTGCCTCTCATGACATGGTGTCAGAAGTTCTTGCCTGCGTTTCTGTTTCGATGACAATGTCAAAGTTTACCCCACCTGAGCCTTTTGATTTCTGTCAGCCCTGCGCTTGGCCCCACAAGGCCGTCTGCGGTTTCAGCGCTTCAGGATTGCTTCCAAGCAGGACAAGGAGAGTTGTGAAGTACACGTTAATTCTCTTTTATACTCTATGGGGAAAGATGTGGAGCCAGTGTTCAATGCTTTTACTTTCCAAGAAGGGGACGAATTTGACTTTGAAATAGTTATGACTAAACTCAGTGCCCCACTTTGTGCCAAAAGAAATGTGATTCATGAGAGAGCTTGTTCTTCACAAACGTGCTCCAGCATGTGGGAGAATCTGGGGAGTCATTCCCTAGTGCGCAGCCTGTATGAACTAGCTGAATTCTGTGAGTTTGGTGTTGCTAAAGAAGAGTAAATCAGAGGACCCAAATAGTCATAGGATTGCAGATGCTGAAGCTCTCACTGAGCTACAGTTAGAGTCTGATTTAAGATTAGATGGGGCCTATTAGGATGACCCGTCAGAGTGAACTGGGGAAAAAACGCAAAGTGCTGATCTAAGGCTGAGAGTATTGTGGACGAAGTGCAGCAGTTCAGGAGAGCTGCCTAGTGAAAAGCACAGTGTGAGCGGTAGCTCCAAGGGCAGCAGATAGGCCCCAGAAAGTGGATGGGCGCCAGTCTGCCCCGAATCCACATGGTGCAACCATGCCCATGATCAAAGTGTCATATGCCCTGCTAAAGACAAAAGATGTAGAAAATATAAACAGGATGGGCCATTTTGAAGTTGGTGTGTAAGACTGAATATATTAAGGAGATGCAGGGGATAGCGACCAGGAGGGTCAAGAAGTGTCCTTTGTGGGGTCTGTTGTTGAACGGCTGAGTTCAGAAGATGACTTGGAGGGTTACTCTTACTGTAATGGGAGCCAAAGTTGCCTTTTAAGATTGACACGGAGCAGACACTCACTGTAATGTCTCTTGCGCATTCATGAAACTGCTCAACAGCCCCAGCTGGAGAACGTTACAACAAAGTCCATAGTTTGGCCCCCCTTGGGTGGCCGCATTGACTTGTGCGGGGAAATTTCTTGCCAGCTGTGTGTACAAGCCAAAGGAAATTCACCATGTGGGTGCTGTGATTAGAGGTCTGTGTCGTTCACAACTTATTGAGCAGAAAAGCAGCTGTGGTTTGGGCCTAGTAGCCAGAGGTGAATGAACTCTCAGAAGATATGTTTGGTGAATTGGGCCTACTGAATTGCAACCCCTGTCCCGTATTATACCTTAACGCTGACGCAGTCCTATACAGCATTACCACTCCCCATAGAATTCCATTCCCGATCATGCCTCAAGTGGAGAAGGAGCTTCTAGCATATGAAAAATATGGGGGGTTATTGAAGAGGTTGTTGAAGCAACTGATGGTGTTGCCCCCATTGTGCCTGTTGCGAAGAAAAATGGGAAAGTACGCATATGCGTAGACTTGAAAAGGCTTAATGCGGGCGGTGAAGAGAGAGAGATATGTGCTGCGACACTTGAAGACAAAGCTCTGAAATTGGCCGGGGCAAAGTTCTTCTCTGCATTGGCAGCTTTCTAGCGGCTTCTGGCAGACTACCTCTAGATCCAAAGTGCCTCAAACTGGACTACCTTCATTCACCGGCTAGGTCAGTTTTGCTTTTGCAGACTCCCCTTCCGGAAATCCTCTGCTCCTGAAATCTTCCAAAGGGAAATGAGTTCTCTCCTAAAAGACCACGTGGGCACGGCAGTCCTTCATGGACGACATCTTAGTGTATGGGTCCTAATTGGGAGGAACATGATCAACGATTGAGCTGTGTGCTGCAGATACCAGAGAGTCAGGGCTGAAGCTAAAAAATAGAAATGCCATTTTAGGAAAGCTGAGTTATGTTACTTTGGGCATATCATCAATGGGGATGGCATCAAGCCAGACCCCGAGAAAATTTGTGCTATTGAACAGATGAAAAGTCCTTCTGATGTACATGAGCTGAGACAAATATTGGGTCTTCTAAATTATGTTGGCAGTTTCCTTCCAGATTTTTCCACAATACTACACCTTATCCACAGAGTTGCTAAAGAAAGATGTTGCCTGTGTCTGGGGGACCTTCACAGGAAGAATCTTTTATGCAGGTCAAGTCCCTGCTGTGGTTTGCCCCAGTGTTGGGGTTTCCGACGACCCTTCCAAAAGACTGTGGTTAGTGCTGAATGCGAGCAGTTATGGATTAGGGGCTTGCCCCTCCTTCAGCTGAATGAAATAAAAAAACTACAGCCCATCGCCTACTGTTCCCGCACACTGATGGCTGCTGAGTCAAACTACGCTCCAAATTGAGAAAGAGTGTGTCACGGCTAAGAAAGAGCTTAACCGCTTGTTCAGGTGTGTCTCATGATAATGTTACTTCCCCTTTAAATATGTAATATATATGAGTTCATATGTAGCCTTTTAAGTTAGATTGGAGGAAAATACCCAGGAATATAATCTCCCAAAACAGAGTAAGGCACAATAATATGGTAAGCAGAATAGTGTAGCAATAATTACTTAGTTATACCAGACAGGCAATAAGCAGTTAATGCAGTGAAAGCACAAACGAGAGTAGCTGCAATTGATTTAGGCATGGTTGTTAGTACAGGCAGCTGAATGGGGGGGGGGCCGTCTGATATTACAAGCAAAGCTGATTAGGCAGTCTGATATTACAAGCAAGCTGAATAGGCAGTTTTGATATTACAAGCAAGCTGATTCAATTCTGAGAATGTTACTCACAGTGTCCGGTTACCAAGTAAGATTTGTTAGCAGAACCGACAGGAGAGAATACACCTTACCCAGATTCGGTCTCTTTAGGAGAGGTGAGAGTTACCGGAGTCTGCAGCTGAGTGCGGCTTGAGAAGATGAAAATGCAGGGAATACGATGTCTCAGACTAGTGCAAGGAAGACTCTTTAGGTTATAACGACTGCTTCAGAGCTGGAGAAGGGAGATTAGCAAACTTCTTCAATAAACCCGCAATGAAGCCAGAGGAAGTGGGGCATTTCTATCCAAACAGGAATGAGGTAACTGCTTTGTTAAGGTGGACATGTAATAATATAGAGAATGCCTTTTTAAGGTGGACTGAACATGACAGAGTGCCTGGCCCGCAGTTTGGGCCTGTGAGCGCTTTCTGTGTTACCTAGTGGGTTTAGAGAAATTTAGTCTGGAGACCTGATCATAAACTGCTAGTCCCTCTAACCAACTCCTATGATATTGACCGAAGACACCCTAAGATAGCCAGCGACTTCTAATGAGGCTGCTCAGGTTCAACGTTAGCAGTGCATGTGCCGGGGAAACAACTGGTTGTGGCGGATACACTGTCCAGGCTCCCGCTGGCCTGCTGGCTGACGAGTCTTCAACTGAATCGGATGTGAAAGTGTATGTAGATTCAGTTCTGGCCTCTAAGTCCATTTCTTCAGGGAAACTAGAATAAATAAAGAAAGAGACATATTTAGATACAGACCTTCAAGAAATTATAAAGTACATAAAGAAAGTGGTCCGAGAGTCGGGCAGCCTGGATGTCTTTAAGTTCTTACCAGTCAGAGAGGTCGCAGTCACGGAGCTGGATGGGTCTGGTGCCTGTTCCAGGACCGCCATTGTTATCTCCTGTCAGCATGAGGCAGGAGATGTTAAAAGGATTCACAATGGCCACTTAGGCATTGCAAAGTGCACAGAAAGGGCAGCTACGGCTGTATGGTGGACTGGGGATCAGTTCCGCACATTGCAAGTCATGTGTCTAAATGTGCCTTTTCGCCGGGGACGCCGGCCTACTCAGAGAAGGCCAGCCCCTTGATTTCTACTCCGCTGCCTGCAGGCCCGTGGCAGCAAATAGCTGCCTGATTTGTGCGAATTGCCCCCCCAAAAAACCGGGAAAAAGTTCCTGCCGTGATTGATTACTATTCCAGGTATTTGGAATTGCCACCTTTGAATGAAATCGCAAGTCAAGCCGTTATCCACTCATCTCAAGAGCTTGTTCACCGGTGGGGCATACAATGGGAGTTGGTGAGTGATAATGGAATGCATGTTCGCTTCAACAGAGTTCAGTTCTTTCAGCAGAGAATATGATTTTTATTTAATTCTTTTTATTCAAGGAACTCAGGTACAGACAGAGGCCCAGTATTGCCACAAATAGTTGATGCGGAGTATAAAACAGTAGTTGAAATCAAATTTACATTCTGGTATGCAGATAACATTACACAAGATTTAATGCAACATATAGAACAGTAGATCCCTTACTTGTACAGTGTATTAAAACCTAATAGTCATATATAGTTCCACTTAAGGCAATATTTGCATAATTATGGGACGAAACTTTTATCAATGTATAGCTATAAGCACTTTATGAGTGAGGATGATGATTGTAGCATAAAAAGAAAATTAAAATATTAAAACATCCTATGATGAAGTCTCCTGAGCTCCTTAATTTTCCAATAAACAAACAAACAAAAACAAACAATAAACCAATATAAAACAAAAACATGAACAAGAGAAGAACCAAACCCACATCTCTTTGACTAGCCTTATAGTGTGGCAATAAAAGTGTGGTAGAGAATTACAATTGATTCCAAGTGTAAGGTTCTTTCTAGCAGTTAAAAACTTAAAAAAAACAAAGAGAGATCATAACCATCTGTTAGCAGAATAGTTCTAGCTTAGCTTTTACCTCTCCATTTTATAGATATCAGTAGGGGTCACTAGAGTACTACTATAGATTCTCAGCAGTGGGCATAGTTATGGGTATATAATTTAAACTATAGCTATAAAGATAAGTTTTTCAAATACTCCAAAAAAGATCTAGAAGTGGATGAACACCAGGGCTATAGAGGCACAAAAATGTTAATACCCTTTTGACATAACCAGCTGAGTATGATATGGTATATGTAGTTTATCCAATTCAGCTCCCAATTTGTTGCTAGTCGCCATGGCCAATACCTAGTTAGTGAGACTTAAAGGGTGAGAGAGAGTACTCTTTCATGTCAGTTTCTGTGGTAGGTGATGTATACTGCCCTGGGGGTGTTTAGAGATTCCAGTAACCTAACGATGTATATTATTTGCAGAGGATTATTAAAGCTATGATGCAGATCAAAATTCCTCCCTTTGTATGCAGAATGTTTATAACAAAACAACAACAAAAAAAAAAAAGAGAAATCAAAGGAGGGGAGAGAGGGGCAAAAGAAAGAAAACATATATGGCCAACAGGGCCACAGTTGAGATCTAACACAAAGCACACCCAAATTGTACCTTAAAGAAGATACTGCAGTAGTAAAGCACAGTTCCGTTATTCTTGCAATGAAAATTATCAAACCTAACCATAAGTCTGAGTATCAAAGTGTGCTGATCAGGATCATGATAGAGAGTTTATCCAACCCTACACGCATTAACCAGGAGTACCAGTTACTTCCCGACCAGTCGAGGTAGATTAAGAAAGCTGTTCACGCTAGGGGCCAGTGATCAGGTGGGTGCAGTCTCGGAAGCAATGGGGACAGAGACCATAACTGATGTTACACCAAAGTTTCGCCACTGACAGTTCAGCACCGAAAACTCAAGGATCCATGAACTGAGGGGGTATCTATAAACCAAAGCCGTATTCTGTTTCACTTCCATAGTCTTAGTAGCGCTACCTAAGAGGTACGGCTCTGTGGGTAGTAAGGAAATTGATGCTAATAGTGTACTCCCCAGCATGACTCTGAGGAGTTAAGCACTGTTTTGCCCCCACATTTTGCAAGTCCAGTTTGATCAGGGTAGGGACGGGCCTTCTCCTGGAAGATAGATCCGTGAGCGTTGGGAAATGCATGCAGATGCGGCGCCCTCGTATGATTTGTATGCAGGCAGGCCCTCTCTGAGCCAGACTGGTGTCGGGCTGTATACCTAGAGAATATGATTTTATACATTCCACGTCAAGTCCACATTACCCGCAGGCTAATGGAATGGCTGAAAGGGCAGTTCAAACAACCAAAATTCAATTTTGACGCAATCTGAGCCGTACCTGGCCCTCTTGTCCTAATAGGGCGACTCCATTCAAGCCACGGGGTTTAGCCCGGCCACAGCTGTGCTAGGACGCAGATTCGCACACCCTTACCCCTCTGTGGGTGTCTTCCAGCCAACTAGCTCTATTTCTCAGGGACGAAGTCCTTAGGAGGGATGAAGAGGCAAAAAGGGGCTATCGTTTCTTCTACGACAGGAGACATTCTGTGAGGCCCTTGCAGGAGCTGAATGCGGGGCAAAGTGTCAGAATTAAACTGGATGATGAGAAGAAATGGAAGACCGCCCCTGACTACAGTACTTGGACGCTCTCAGAACCAAGGTCTTAGGTAGTCGTTACTGATGGAGGGACAGTCGTACACACCGTAATTGAAACATCTTCAGCCTGTCCCTGAGAGTTTGGAACTGGATGCCTCAGTACCACCGCCAGTGGGATCCCCAGTTTTAAAAGGGGTGCCTTCCCTCAGCAAGATCACAGCGGGGATATGTATTGCCTCCAGCAGACCTCTCAATCACCTTCTTCTGTATCAGAGGACAGTTCATGTAGAGTTACATCAAGCGGAAGAGTGGTAAAACTTCCGGCCCGATATCAGGATACTTTAGTCTCGAACAGTGACCGGAAGTATGGGCAGAATAATCCCATGGTCACTGTGGACTAGGGATAGTCTACCCCGATGTTCAGTCAGGATGTAATTCATGTTGTTTATATTTTCTCTGTAACTTGTTATTTGCTTATAACTATACAACACTGTTGTTGTATACCTTGTTATTTGTTATATTCTAATGAAAAAAAATGTATGCTTCATCCTTAGAAATGGGGAAGATGTGACTGAGAGTGGGAAGTGACGTTCACCAGATTTGGGGCGGGGCTTCGGTATGTTTATCCGTGTCGCAATTACTTAGTGAACTCAATCGCTACCAGGAGGCTGTGTTTCCTTGCTCTACAATAAATAGAGTCTGTACCATCTTTGCTGTGTCCTGCATCTCATCGACAACGAGTCCTTGCGTTATGAGTAAAAAAGCAGCGCTTAAACCTCATAATGCTGCTTTTTTACTACCGCTGGTATTACGAGTCTTGCAGATTTAGGGGCACCGCCACACTTTTTTTGGCCTTACCGTCAATCAACTTACGCAAATTGTGTATAGTCTTTTTTCTATGGGACTTCCATAGCGCGGTATTACGAGCTTGTCCTGGGAGGCCAAAAAGTGAGCGGTACAGCCTATCCCGCAAGATTCGCCTACCGCATTTTAAGTCAGGTAGTTATTAGTTTTACCACTACAAAAAACTGTAGCATAAAACTCATAACTAAAGTGCTAAAAAGTTACACTAACGGGGGGCGGAGCCTAGTCCCCGATCAGAGATGGCCGCACATTAATAGTGCCTCTGTAGTCCCCTGATGGGTATTTTGCTGCAAATCAGCACGTTCCCGGAGTATTGACACTCATTAGAGGTCACCTGATGATAAACCAGGCATAGAGCAGTTTTCTACTGACGCATAGGAACACACAACGGACGCTCATCTGACAAGTTGCGGTGCACACGGAGCTCTGACCGCCTCAGCACAAGACTTAAGGAGCCAGTCTCCCCAACAGGACTATATCGCAGACACCCCTGTAAGCACAGGCAAACTACCCCTCGACCACCTGAAATAACACCGGCACTGCGGATATACCCTCCTATTGGGGCAGCCTAACATTACCTCCTACCGCACAAGACTTTTATAGGCCGCACCCACGGGGCCCCAGACTAGAACCTACTCTGTCTGGCCTAACATGTAAAAGGCTTCCAACACCACAGTGACAGGTTCAAACTCGCTCCCTGGAGAGCCCCTGTCTCCCTTGCAGAGGGTTGAAGTGATTGGACTCAGCAGTGATACGTAGTAACCCATACAGAAAAAGTATAGCAGAAGTAGGTGTGGAGGTAATAATAAAAGGCCCTTTCTACTATTCAAGCAAGCTGTTTTATAGCACTGGGCTCCTTCTGATTATGGTAATCCTCAGCTCAAGAATGCCTTTCCAACTTCAGCAGCTGTATAAAGACCCGGAGGGCAGATACATAGTGATTACAGGCTCACTTTATGGCAGACCTATCACATTTGCCAATGTTTACTGTCCCAATCGATCCCAGCACCTTTTCCTTCCAGGGGTCATCCGTAGGATATTGGAGGTGCAGACTGGTGTACTGTACCTGGGGGGAGATTTCAACGCATCCTTGGATCCTTCTCTTGACACATCCAGTGGTGTTTCTAGCACTCCCCCACAAGATCCTGAAGCGTTATAGCAACCTCATTGGCTAACTGGCAGTTCACCAATATCACCTTCAAAATTACACCTTTTACTCACACCCGCATAGGAACTATTCAAGGATTGATTATTTATTCACTGACTACACAGGCCTTATAATCACCAAAACGCAGTAATATACATGCAATTACTTGGTCTGACCAATGCCCCAATCAGTTGCTCAATCGAGTGGCCTAGTACTCCGATCCACACCCTTCTGTGGAAAACTCGATGACACACTTTTAGATGACCAGGTGTTAGCGCGAGGTCAGAAAAGCGTTGACCTGAATTCTTTCACCCTTAACGCAATCAAATGCATTGAGAATTCCACTACTATGGAAGCTCATAAGTGCACCCATCAGGGGCCGGCCTCCTGATTAGCTGAAGGGCGAGACTGAACAGGCTGAGGAGGGAGCATTATGGGACTCTCTTGGCCTGGGTAGAGAGGCGGAACAGCTTCACAAAACTCACCCTTTGGATGAGAATAAACTAAAGCATTTGACTTCCGTTGGACCTTGCTGCAGTTCCTGCAAGAAGACCATCAAAAAAATGCTCTCATAATGAGACCAGTTATATCTTGAGCAGGGTGACAGGGCTGGGAAGCTACTGTCGAGGAAAAGACTAAGGGCCTATATGCCTCACATGACAGATAGGAGGGGACCCAATCAGAGCAGATGGGGAGGCAATAGCAGAATGTTCAGGAATGTATTATCGAGTCCCCTAACAATTTGCAACAAAACAACCAGAATGGGGATGGTAGTTCTCTGCCGTTGCAAGTTGATGAGGAGAGTACAGGGGATACCTTGAAGGTGTTGATCTACCAAAGCTCACTGAGGAGGAGGCAGAGGCACTGGACTCCCCTATTTCGATTGAGGAAATTAAAAAAGCAATCAAAGATCTCCCATCAGGAAAAAGCCCCGGGCCGGATGGCTTTGCGACTTAAGTATTTATAAGGTATATGTAGATATCCTAGCCACCTGAAATGGCAACTCTATTTAATACTGCTAGCTCAAATCCCCATCCTTACCAAGTTCTATGCTAGAGGCGTACATAGCGGTTATCCCTAAGCCAGGGAAATGCACGGATTAAAACCCAAAAATTTCAGGCCCATATCCCTGCTGAATTCTTGCTAAAGTCATGGCCAATCGAATTGAATACCTCCCAGATCTGGTTTCCACTGACCAAGTGGGTTTTGTCCCTGCCATGAGAGGCCAGGGATAAACACCCCTGAAAATCTTGCAGATGATAACTTATGCCCAGATAATCAAAACACCCCTCTCCTAGGTTACAAACTGATGCTGAAAAGGTGTTTGACCGGGTAGTTGGTTAATTATCCGGCAAACGCTAAAAAAATTCAGCTTCGGACCCGGTTCATAAATCGAACAAAGTCACTATACTCATCACCGAATGCTAGGGTAAGAGTCAAAAGAACACTCTCAAACACCTTCCAGATCAAAAATGGGACTAGGTCAGGGGTGCCCCTCTCGCCACTCTTATTTGCCCTCACCATCGAGGTCCTAGCGAGTAAAATTAGAGCTAACCCTCGGATCAGGGGCCTTTCCATAGGTAAAGCTGAACACAAACTCTCTATGTATGCTGATGATGTCTTACTGACCATCTCAGATTCAGCTAACTCCTAACGGAGGCCCTATTGGAGTTTTCAGCGTTTGGTAAGGTTTCAACTTTCTTCTCACCCCCCTGAAATCTGAGATTCTGAATATTACATAATCGTCAGAATTGTTTGATACCCTCATATCTAACTGCCCGATTAAAATAGCTTCCCACCATACTCAAATACCTGGGGATAACAGTCTCACCTAATATAGTTGAAATCTCTGACCTTAACTATAAAAAAATTAGAGACGATATTCTAAGGGACCTTTCTGATTGGAAAAAAAAAACTATTTCATGGATGGGCAGAGTCAGGATAATTAAGATGAATGTGTTACGAGAGTACTATATATGATGCAGACGGTCCCCGCTAGCAGCGGTTGCACAATATATACAACACATGCAATCAGCAATTGAGGCTTATATATGGAATGGGATAAGGCCTAGAATTAAAAAACACACTATTTACATGTCCAGAGATAGAGGAGGACTGGGAGTCCCTCTTTTGAGGGAATATCAGAGAGCCATATCTCTTCAAAGATTGGTGGAGTGGAGTCAGAACTCGCGTAATAAAGCGTGGATACAAATCGATAACAAGATTAATCCAACGAGGCAATATAGGGGCAATGGCTTGGGTTTCACCAACAGCCGCCAAAAACTTATTTTGCAATATCCATGATTTTGCAGAAGTCTTTAAGAGGTGGGAGTTCTAGTCAAAGGAAGACTCATATGTCTCCACCCTTGCATCACCAAACACTACCATCTGGGAGAATCCGGAATTGGGCATGGAGATCAGACCATATGTCTCAGGAGAGCATTATACTCTAGCTGAGACCTCCATATCCAACATTCTACAACATGACAAAATTAAAATCAGAGTGGAGTTAGCCGACTGGGACCCAGTTGTCTTTGCTTCGTGGTATAGAGTAGCACAGGTCACACACTATTTCAGCACACATAAAGACAAGCCTGGTTTGTAAGACACCGAACACTCTTTGAAGTGTTCTGCACAATGTCACAAGCCACCGACCCATCTGATCTCACAGTGATATAAACTTCTAATGACTAGGGGAGGCTCAGCCCTACCATTGTACGCATCCGCATGGCAAACTGAGCTTGGACAGGAGATAGAGATGAAAGACTGGATTAAGATCTTTGGTAAGGGCAAAAAAAGCTTCAGTCTCGATGAAAATCCAGGAGACGCATTATAAATGATTGAGTAGGTGGTATCTGATGCCCCATCGACTCCAAAGAATATACCCACACACAACGTGGGAGTGCTGGAGAAGTTGCGGAGGGGACGGTACCATCCTGCATATCTGGTGGAATGCCCACTCATACGGCCCATCTGGAGGGGGTGCTGGGAGAGATGAGCAGAATTCTCAAAATTACTGTCCCCCCGAAGCCAACCGTATCTGATATACCATGACTTACCTAAGATTGTAGGGGAAGACAAATATCTGCTATTTTTATTAATGCTAAATGAAGCAAAGGGGCTTATCCCGGTTGTAATGGAAAAGACCACAAGTCCTGAGCGTCCAGGACTGGAGATTTAAAGTAGTTGACCTGCTCAGACTGGAAAGGTATCATTATTTGAAAATTGGCAAATTGGCAACGCATGAAATGATGACTCTGATTTGGGAGGGGAGAGAACTCTAACTCTAATATATACTCAGACCCAAAGTAAAGGCTGCCCGAGGGCGGGGCTGACAGGGGAGAGGTGCTTGTGTGGGGTTTTTTTGTTGGGGGGGGGTTTCTTCTCCTCCTTCTCTCCCCCCCTCCTTTTCCCTCTTTCTCTCTCTTCTACCTATCCCTCACCTATTTAGTTCTCCACTTTTACACCTGTATGGGTGGAAACATCAGGAGGTAGGAAAACCTCAGCTGTATGTGTTAAGTAGGCTGAGCATTTAAATCTATACAGTATTTAAAAACCTGATTTAAGCTTCTCAGAAATGGATTATCTGATGATAAGGACAATAAAAAGCAACAGGAAATCCAACTCGTTGAAACAAGCTCATAACCAATAGAACAATCATAACTTATCTATGAGGAGGAGGACGACAGGGATTCCTAGATTCTGGGCTAAGTAAAAGGCAGAGACTTGCAAAGCGATTGAGAATGTGCCTGCTATTTTATGTCATCGTTTTTGCACTGTTGTCTTGCAATATTGTAATATGTTTCATGTTGTCATATCTTCGTCAACAATAAAGCTTGTTTTTAAAAAAAAAAAAAAGTACTCTAACACCCAATAAAACTACCTATTAACCCGTACACCGAGGCCCTCCGCATCGCAAACACTGAAATAAAATTATTAACCCCCTAATCTGCCGCTCCCAACATCGCCGCCACAATAATAAACAAATTAACCCCTAAACCGCTGCACTCCCACCTCGCAAAATTAGTTAAATATTATAACCCCTAATCTGCTGTCCCTAACATCGCCGCCACCTACCTACATTTATTAACCCCTAATCTGCCGCCCCAAACGTCGTCACCACTATATTAAATATCCCCTAAATCTAAGTCTTACCCTAACCCTAACACCCCCTAACTTAAATTAATTAAAATAAATCTAAATAAAACCTACTATTAATAACTAAATAATTCCTATTTAAAACTAAATACTTACCTGTAAAATAAACCCTAATCTAGCTACAATATAATTAATAGTTACATTGTAGCTAGCTTAGGGTTTATTTTTATTTTACAGGCAAGTTTGTATTTATTTTAACTTGGTAGAATTGTTACTAAATAGTTATTAACTATTTACTAGCTACCTAGCTAAAATAAATACAAATTGACCTGTAAAATAAGCCTAACCTTTCATACACTAACACCTAACCCTAACCCTACAATTAAATAAATTCCCTAAATTAATACAATTAACTAAATTCAAAACAATTAGCTAAATTACAAAAACAAACACTAAATTACAGAAAATAAAACAAATTACAAGATCTTTAAACTAATTACACCTAATCTAATAGCCTTATCAAAATAAAAAAGCCCCCCCCCAAAATAAACAAAAAACCTAGCCTAAACTAAACTACCAATAGCCCTTAAAAGGACCTTTTGCGGTTCATTGCCCCAAAGAAATCAGCCTCTTTTACCTGTAAAAAAAATACAAACAACCCCCCCAACAGTAAACCCAACACCCACACAACAAAACCCCCAAATAAAAACCTAACAAAAAAAAACCTAAGCTCCCCATTGCCCTGAAAAGGGCATTTGGATGGGCATTGCCCTTTAAAGGGCATTTAGCTCTATTGCGGCCCAAAGCCCTAACCTAAAAATAAAACCCACCCAATACACCCTTAAAAAATCCTAACACTAACCCCCGAAGATCCACTTACCAGGAGAAGTCTTCATCCAAGCAGCAAGATGTCCTCAACGAAGCCGGCAGAAGTGGTCCCTCCAGACAGGCAGAAGTCTTCACCCAGACGGCATCTTCTATCTTTATCCTTCCGACGTGGAGCAGCTCCATCTTCAAGACATCCGGCGCAGAGCAGATTAGGGGTTAATAAGTATAATGTAGATGTCGGCGATGTCGGGGATACAGATTAGGGGTTAATAAGTGTAAGATTAGGGGTGTTTAGACTCGGGGTTCATGTTAGGGTGTTAGGTGTAAACATAAAATGTGTTTCCCCATAGGAATCAATGGGGCTGCGTTACTGAGCTTTATGCTGCTTTTTTTGCAGGTGTTAGACTTTTTCTCAGCCGGCTCTCCCCATTGATGTCTATAGGGAAATCGTGCAGGAGCAGTACAACCAGCTCACCGCTGACTTAAGCAGCGCTGGTATTGGAGTGCGGTATGGAGCTCAATTTTGCTCTACGCTCACTTCTTGTCTTTTAACGCCAGGTTTGTAAAAACCTGTTATACCAGCGCTGTAGGTAAGTGAGTGGTGACAATAAAGTGCAAGTTTAGCACCGTGCCGCTCATAACACAAAACTCGTAATCTGGCCGATTGCTTTCTCCAATTGATACTGACCTCACTATCCCTTTTTTTGTAATTGGCAGCTATTATCAGCCTTTAAAGTTGTTGTTGTGGTGAAATGTAGTTCGAATATCACTGAAGTTATCAGCCTCATATGTATTAGAAAGATTGTGATCACTTTGATAAAAATAAAATAAAAATAAATAACAGACAATCCCAATTTTTCTGAAATTCTCACTTGTTTTAAAAAAAAAATGTAACTGACTCCAATATTATTTTATAGAATATATTTTAAGAACCATCCTGAATGATCCTGCTAGTGATTTGTTTTTGCAGTCACATAAATACCTTTTTAGATTGCTTATTAAATTCTGCTATAAAATGTATACATCTTTATGTTTAAACAAGAGCAATTAACTAATGTGTTCCCTAACCATTGGCCTACATTCCATAGATGATTGTGAGATTGCCAAAGGGCCTCATTATGGTTTTTTGTACAATGTTTGCAATGGTAAAATATTCTCATTATTGTATGTTGTTGTAAAGTAGTCTCATTCAGTTAACAAAATGTGTCTTTAGGGGCAGGCTATTGGCATTTTTGGGGAATTGTAGAGGATTTATTATCTAAACCTCTGAGCGACATTCTTAAAGACTTTTTAGCCCCTGTGAACTATTTTGTCTCACTATTTGAAAGTTGACAAGGTTGTTCATTTGCATTTTCTCGTTGATGGTTCTTAACAGGTTTCTTAAAAAATAAAAATTAATATTAGACTTCATATTGATACCATAACTAGAAACCATTATGGTATCAACAGAGTTATATTAATTCAAAAAGTTTACTTATATGTTACTTATATGTTACTATATATTTATACATCTGTTTTATATATAGTATCCTTATATATGATATTAAGCAACAGTAATATTGTGCAGGGAATGATTACTATGTTAACTTATGTCACTTTATGATATGTCATGAAGCGGTTAATGTTTTCACCACCTGGTTGTAATTATCAATTACGAGTTAGATTACAGTGGTGCAGTAATGTAAGTGTGGGACATGATGCACAATATCACTGGACGGCTCTAACATTAGCATGCAACTTGATACTACAAGCCATGATAAATTGCATTTATCATAGAAAGGTTAGCGTGACTGACATCGCTCTAGCACAATCTTTACTTTCCATTGAGATTGCCTAACATGCTAACCTTGCGCTCATTTTACAAGTTTAAAGTTATAGGTTGCACTAGATCGAAAGCCCAAAATTGCACTAAAATGTTTAGCCCGACTTGAGACCATAGGGGCCAATTTATCATGCTGTGAATGCAGCAGTTTCCGCAAGAGCTTTCAGGCTCGCCAGAAACAAAAGTTAAGAAGCAGCGAAGACCGCTGCTCCTTAACTCATCCGCTACCTCTGAGGGTGGCAGATAGCAATCATCCTGATCGATATGATCCGGATGATTGACATGCCTGCTAGCGGCCGGTTGGCCATGAATGTGCATTTATCAATGCTGCAGACGATCATGTCCGTCCAACACTTGAAAATTGGCCCCCTAAAGTGTAAGGGTTTAAAAAATCAGAACACAGGAAAAAAAACATATTTTTACATGTTTTTTAATGTGTTTTGAATAGCAATGCTTGACATTCCTATGTTCTTAACTTATTTTTTTTATTCTTTGAATATATACATATATATATATATATATATATACACTGTATATAATATATAACTATAAATATCTATATCTGGGTCTGGAGATAAAAAAAACACTGCACATCCCATCTAAAAGTAAAAGTATTTATAAGCACACATATTGCGCACCATAAAATGAACACTTACAAGATTTTAGTAAAAACAAGCAATATTTAAAAGCTCCGTATGTCTGACCGTCCTAGGATAGCCAGGAATAGATGGAGAAGTTTCCAGAACCTCATCGGTGGTATGCGCTGTACCCGTGGGCTAGTAAGGAGGACCTGGTTCATCAGAGGACGTCAGTGACGTCGGAGCGTTGATTACCTCAACGCATTTTTACAGTAGCGTCCGGACTTTATCAAGAGGAATATGTAAACTGTCAGTGCATGAGATACTAAGTAGGCTGTGTGTAAGTCTGATTGGTCCAACTTTTGTCAGTGTTCAGAAAGTGCTGGTAAATAATTGGTTATTAAAAATGCCAATCCAGATCCACATGCATTGTGATCCACATGAATTGTGCAAAATGATTACAGATATAATAAATATAGAACCAAAAAAATATATATATATATAATTTAAAAATGATAATGAATGAATTTGTGTTTTAAAACATACGAGAAAGTTACAACGAATGTGTGTAAAATATGGACAATAATTGCCATAAAGGAAAGAGTGAAAAGATGAAAATACAGACAGTAAAGGCTTATTGCCTTGAAATGATTTGTATAGTTAGTTTGATTGTTTGGCAACAAAATCAAGTAAGGCCGATAAATAGAAAAGTACAAAGATTATTAGTGAGGAGAGAGAACATTACAATCATGAGGAATCAGCTTGAGTGAGACACTAAATAAATAGAAAATAGTCGAATGAGCATGTATAAGACTGTTATAGTAGCTCAAAGTATTATACAATAGAAAGGAGATGTTTTTTGCATTTAAATATATGCGTTGTTGAAATGGCAAGAAATAAATAGAGACTATGTAGGAAAGGGCATTCAAATAGCACAGGATATGACTTATCATATATTTTGCAGGAAACTGGCTACATCTAAAATAAATATATCAGAGTAATGGTTCCTAAAATCTCAGTTTGTGTTCAAGTATGTCTTAAAAATTATCGCCTAGATTTAGAGTTTGGCGTTAGCCGTCAAAACCAGCGTTAGAGGCTCCTAACGCTGGTTTTTACCGCCCGCTGGTATTTGGAGTCAGTCAGGAAAGGGTCTAACGCTCACTTTGCAGCCGCGACTTTTCCATACCGCAGATCCCCCTACGCCATTTGCGTATCCTATCTTTTCAATGGGATCTTTCTAACGCCGGTATTTAGAGTCGTGGCTGAAGTGAGCGTTAGAAATCTAACGACAAAACTCCAGCCGCAGAAAAAAGCCAGGAGTTAAGAGCTTTCTGGGTTAACGCCGGTTCATAAAGCTCTTAACTACTGTGCTCTAAAGTACACTAACACCCATAATCTACCTATGTACCCCTAAACCGAGGCCCCCCCACATCGCCGCCACTCTATTAAATTTTTTTAACCCCTAATCTGCCGACACCGCCACACCGCCGCAACCTACATTATCCTATGTACCCCCTAATCTGCTGCCCCTACACACCGCCGACCCCATATATTATATTTATTAACCCCTAATCTGCCGCCCCCAACGTCGCCTCCACCTACCTACAATTATTAACCCCTAATCTGCCGACCGGACCTCACCGCTACTCTAGTAAATGTATTAACCCCTAATCCGCCTCACTCCCGCCTCAATAACCCTATAATAAATAGTATTAACCCCTAATCTGCACTCCCTAACATCACCAACACCTAACTTCAAGTATTAACCCCTAATCTGCCGACCGGACCTCACCGCTACTCTATTAAATTTATTAACCCCTAAAGATAAGTCTAACCCTAACACTAACACCCCCCTAAGTTAAATATAATTTTTATCTAACGAAATAAATTAACTCTTATTAAATAAATTATTCCTATTTAAAGCTAAAAACTTACCTGTAAAATAAATCCTAATATAGCTACAATACAAATTATAATTATATTGTAGCTATTTTAGGATTAATATTTATTTTACAGGCAACTTTGTATTTATTTTAACCAGGTACAATAGCTATTAAATAGTTAATAACTATTTAATAGCTACCTAGTTAAAATAATTACAAAATTACCTGTAAAATAAATCCTAACCTAAGTTACAATTAAACCTAACACTACACTATCAATAAATTAATTAAATAAAATACCTACAATTATCTACAATTAAACCTAACACTACACTATCAATAAATTAATTAAATACAATACCTACAAATAAATACAATTAAATAAACTAACTAAAGTACAAAAAATAAAAAAATATTTACAAACATTAGAAAAATATTACAACAATTTTAAACTAATTACACCTACTCTAAGCCCCCTAATAAAATAACAAAGCCCCCCAAAATAAAAAAAATGCCCTACCCTATTCTAAAATTAAAATAGAAAAGCTCTTTTACCTTACCAGCCCTTAAAAGGGCCTTTTGCGGGGCATGCCCCAAAGAATTCAGCTCTTTTGCCTGGAAAAAAAAAACATACAATACCCCCTCCAACATTACAACCCACCACCCACATACCCCTAATCTAACCCAAACCCCCCTTAAATAAACCTAACACTAAGCCCCTGAAGATCTTCCTACCTTATCTTCATCACACTGGGTATCAGCGATCGGTCCAGGCTCCTATGTCTTGATCCATGCCCAAGCGGGGGCTGAACGTCCATCCTCCGGCTAAAGTCTTGATCCAAGCGGCGGCTGAAGAAGTCCATCTTCGGGCAGAAGTCTTCATCCTATCCGGGCAGAAGAAGAGATCCGGACCGGCAAACATCTTCATCCAAGTGGCATCTTCTATGTTCTTCCATCCGATGACGAGCGGCTCCATCTTGAAGACCTCCGGCGCGGATTCATCCTCTTCTTCCAACGACTAGACGACGAATGAAGGTTCCTTTAAGGGACGTCATCCAAGATGGCGTCCCTCGAATTCCGATTGGCTGATAGGATTCTATCAGCCAATCGGAATTAAGGTAGGAAAATTCTGATTGGCTGATGGAATCAGCCAATCAGATTCAAGTTCAATCCGATTGGCTGATCCAATCAGCCAATCAGATTGAGCACGCATTCTATTGGCTGTTCCGATCAGCCAATAGAATGTGAGCTCAATCTGATTGGCTGATCCAATCAGCCAATCGGATTGAACTTGAATCTGATTGGCTGATTTCATCAGCCAATCAGAATTTTCCTACCTTAATTCCGTAATAAGAGTTAATTTATTTTGTTAGATTTAAATTATATTTAACTTAGGGGGGTGTTAGTGTTAGGGTTAGACTTAGCTTTAGGGGTTAATACATTTATTAGAGTAGCGGTGGGGTCCGGTAGGCAGATTAGGGGTTAATACTTGAAGTTAGGTGTCGGTGATGTTAGGGAGGGCAGATTAGGGGTTAATACTATTTATTATAGGGTTTTTGAGGCGGGAGGGAGGCGGATTAGGGGTTAATACATTTATTATAGTAGCGGTGAGGTCCGGTCGGTAGATTAGGGGTTAATTATTGTAGGTAGCTGGCGGCGACGTTGTGGGGGGCAGATTAGGGGTTAATAAATATAATATAGGGGTCGGCGGTGTTAGGGGCAGCAGATTAGGGGTACATAGGTATAATGTAGGTTGCAGTGGTGTACGGAGCGGCAGATTAGGGGTTAAAAAATATGCAGGGGTCAGCGATAGCGGGGGCGGCAGATTAGGGGTTAATAAGTGTAAGGTTAGGGGTGTTTAGACTCGGGGTTCATGTTAGGGTGTTAGGTGCAGACTTAGAAACTGTTTCCCCGTAGGAAACAATGGGGCTGCGTTAAGGCGTTAAGAGCTGAACGCTGCTTTTTTGCAGGTGTTAGGTTTTTTTTGCAGCTCAAACTGCCCCATTGTTTTCTATGGGGGAATCGTGCACGAGCACGTTTTTGAAGCTGGCCGCGTCCGTAAGCACCGCTGGTATGAGAGTTGCAGTGGCGGTAAATTATGCTCTACGCTCCCTTTTTGGAGCCTAACGCAGCCATTCTGTGAACTCTAAATACCAGCGGTATTTAAAAGGTGCGGGGGAAAAAATACACGCGTAGCTAATGCACCCCTTTGGCCGCAGAACTCTAAATCTAGCCGTTAGTGATTAAAAATATTTAATTTTAAAGGTTATTTAATATGAGGAATTTAAACTCCTTAATCTGACTTTTAAATAGTTTTCTTTGGGTTAAATTTAAAGTGCAAATATGTATATTTATGCAATATTATTATTTTTTTTTTCAAATCTTTTTTTTATTAAGAATCCAAAATACAGAGAAAAAGAAAAGAAAAACATACAGGAGTGCGAAAAAAAGATAAATGACATTCGTTTAGCAAGTTTTACAGGAGAAAACAAAACACCCCCATGTTTAAAAGTACTAATGTATAATAACACGTACCCTGGATTCTTGTTTTTAACCTTTTTTTTCATTGCTAATAAAAGAAATTCAATTCTAACAGTAACAATAGCATCTCAGTGCCCATTACAATATACTCATTATTCTGCCCTGAAGATTGTTCAAAAACTATACTCAGGTGTGATCTAGACCAATATGAATTATAGTCTATAGTGCGCTAAAAGTCGTCAAGTAGGGTTAGCTAGGACTTTGTGTTTTTAATATAATTTTCCCATGTATTTTGCGATTCAATGAATTGCTCTCGTTTGTCAGACAGGTAAGACCCATACTCCTCTAGATCAATCAGGTCTGTGACCTTGCTGCGCCATAATTTTAGGGAAGGGACCTCTACTGATCTCCAGTTTTGTGCTATCAAAACTTTTATGCTGTTTGTCATAATTTTTAGTAAGGGTCTAAAGTGAGATTGGGGTAACTTGATTGGTTTATTTAACAACCATATAAGAGGGTCCAGGGGAAGAAGGGTTTGAAAGATGTTTTCTATCTCGTTAATTATATTTTGCCATAGCGTATTTATCTGGGAGCACCACCACCACATATGACTCATACCACTTCCTACATGTCCACATCGCCAACAGCGATTATTGGTCTGTGGGAATAATTTATGTAACCTCTTGGGGGTCAAGTACCAGCCATGCAGTATTTTGTAATTTATTTCCTTGATGGATGCAGATGTGGAGGTAGATTTAGTGTTGTGAAAGATGTTTGTTGTGACCTGAGGAGTAATAATTACCCCCAGTTCCCTTTCCCACATTTCAATAGAACGTGGTAGATTGCCTGGCGGTGGTTGGGTAATAATATTATAGATATGTGAGAGGCTATGCTTAATTGGAGGTGTGGATGTAATACAATTTTTTCAATGTTGGTTAGTGAACGTGACATATTTATATAATGTTGATGGGTTGTGATATAGTGATGTGCTCTCCTGTAGGAAAACCAATTGCTGGCCAAATTATGGCCCGTGTCTACCAGCCACTCCTGGGTGCTCATCTGGTCGTTATTAGTGAGTAGCATAATTGGAACCTCTCTATCAGGAATTTGTGTCTCTATGTCCCTATTTAAGGATAATAAGGAGAACTCATTGTTATGAATAATTGATGTTAGTGGTCCTGGGCAAGAGGATAGATACGGGTTTGTCTTATTGGAATAATCCCAAATTCTCAATGTTTCATGGGTGATTGGGTTACTAATTTGTTTATATAATGTATGGAATTTTGGGTGCCAACAAATCGAAGATAGGTTAAACATTTAGATTCTCCTCTAATGAGATCCATCTCTTATGATCTTTATGTATTCTCCAATCAAGGATTCTCTGGAGAAATAGGGACCTCCGATATGAATCGATATCTGGGACACCCAGACCTCCCTGAGTTGTTGAGCGTGACATTGTGAGTTTATTTATCCTAGGAGGACGCCTGTTCCAAATGAATGATCCAAAAAACTGCTGCATCTGTGATATATATGTGTTGGGAAGCTGTATAGGAAGGGTTTGCATAATATACAACAGTCGCGGGAAGACATTCATTTTGATAGTATTGATCCTGCCCAACCAGGACAGGTGTTTCCTAGTCCAGGATGAGAGGTCTCGTATTAGGGTGTTTTTAATTGGGACGTAATTTAATTTGAATAACGCTTCAATGCTATCTGCTAGTTGTATCCCCAAGTATCTTAGGGAATCTTTGTTCCATTTAAATGGGCATATTTAGTAATTAAGGATTCCAAGTGGGGGTCAATGGCCACACCCAGTATTTCAGATTTACTTTGGTTAATTTTAAAGTTAGACAGGTTATGAAATACCTCTAATTCTTCCAGAAGGGGAGGAATAGTCTTAGTTGGCTCTGTTAAGGAAAAAAGGATGTCATCCGCATATGCAATATTATTTTATTTCACCCCAAGGTGACAATTTAGCTATGTCCACAAAATATATCTGTTTATTTACACAGCTTTTATGGCTCATTGAGGAATTAACAATTAAATTCTAATAATCCAGAAATATATACTTATCTAGCTTATTATTTAACTTAAAAGGGGTTTACAATATACAATTTGTAGCTATGGGATTAGATATTTCTTATATTAGATTAATATACAGAATTGACTAGGTTAGCCTAAAAATATTGCATAATACACATATAGATGAGCAAATGATAAATAACCCAATGTAATAAGACTCTTAAAAAATACTGTTGGTTTCCAAATACACAATTATTTATTAGATCAGCTAAAAACATGAAATTACACAATATTCGACGCTTTAGGCCTAACTACAATAACAATTACATTTACTTACAAGACAAATATACAGTTATACAAACATACATGATACAGGTACCTTATTCAGGTGTTGTAATAGGGTTGTGTTGGACAATCTGGATGTTTCTGCTAGCTTCCTGTCCTCATCCTCCCCTTTCTTCTCTCTCCTCTCCTTCCTTCCTTCTTACTGACTAACTATACTATATATTCTATATATATTTAAAACAATGTCCTATCTGTTAATATTAACCTTGATGTAATTGGCTCAATTTTCCCTCTCTAACCATATTTGGAACAATGAACGTCATTGGTCTAGCTCTGTTTACATGTAAATAGGGGCTATTGTAGGGGGTAGATATCTATAAATCACAGGGCTTGGACCACTGTTCTGATTGTAAGGTCAGATGTTCTTTTGTTCATGATAACCTGGTATTTACCACCTCCACACCCCAACAGCCTCATAAAAAGACTCCTATTTACATGTAAACATTTGGTGACTCTATTGAATGGGAGGAAGCCTGGGGAATGAATAATTTTATGGAATCCCTTGTATTTTTCATTTCCTGTGAACAGGGCACAGTAAATAGAAGGCTTCTATATTTCTCATGGCTAGTTAATATGACTAGAATATTATATACCAATACATAAATATGTTCATACATACATACAATATATACATAGAAATAGAACTATAACATAATCAATTTCCCAAACTGTAACATATGTTAAGATTAAAGGGAATATATATATGTATATACTCCAATCAGTATGAATTAATCACACTGGTGTGAGGAAATAACAATAGAGATAAACTGCTTACATGAAGGCATTCAAGTCAAGATCAATATTTAGACCTTTAGGAGCTAAAGTGAATCCAAAAAGTCTCTCTTTGGCGGAGAGTTCTTAGCCTATTTGAGTATTTGTTAGGCTGAATAGTTTCAATGATTTTGACTTTCAAACTGTCAGGGTTAGACCCATGTTTCATTTTGAAATGATAGGGCACACTGTGTGTGCCTAATTTATGGGTAATGTGGTACATATATTCACTGAACCTCTTGTGGATTGTCCTTTTCGTATGTCCTATGTATAATAAGTTACAATTACAGCTCAACAGGTAAACTACATAAGTCGAGCTACAAGAGAAACTTTTGTGAACCAGGAATTCTTTAATCTTAGTTGAATTGCTGTACTTGTCATTGTGGCATATGTGTGAACACATCCTACATCATTGGACACCACATCTCTTGGTTCCTCATGATGGTCCTAACCAGGTGTTAGGTTTACTAATAATGGAGGGGGGTGTTGTATGATGGATCTTAGTTTTTAGGGGGCTAAGATGTTTTTAAGATCTCTATTTTTCTTGTAAGTAATAATCAGTTTGTTGGGTAATGAGGGGCCCAAAACAGGATCAGCTTTAAGTATATCCCAATGGGAGTTAAGTATACGTTCGATGGCCTTACTACCTTGGCTGAAGGTTGAAATAAACCTAATGTGATCATCTGTTTTGTTCGTCTTTTACAGTACTGGGGGTATTAGCATCTCATGTCTATCCACGAATTGTACTTTTTCTTTGACATGAGTTAGAAGTGTGTTATTGTACCCTTTTTCTGTAAATCTTTTATCTAATAGTTCTGATTCTCTTTTGACATAAGAATGAAATGTGCAATTTCTCTTAACACGCTGGTATTGACCTGATGGGATGTTTCTCTTCCATCTGGGGAGGCGTCCACTTTTGGTGTTCAGGAATATATTTCTGTCAGTTGTCTTTCTGAAGTTTTTTACTGCCACTTTGTTATCAGAAGAATTAAAGAGTGTGAGGTCTAAAAAGTCAATGTGTTCTTTATGGGTATTAAAGGTAAATTTCAAATTAATATTGTTATTATTTATATGTTTGATAAATTCTAAAATACTGGACTCTTCTCCTTTCCAAATTATGATCACGTCGTCAATGTAATGGTAGTAATATATATTCCCTTAAATCTTAACATACTTGAACACAAACTGAGATTTTAGGAACCATTACTCTGATATATTTATTTTAGATGTAGCCAGTTTCCTACAAAATAAATGATGTCATATCCTGTGCTATTTGAATGCCCTTTCCTACATAGGGGCCTATTTAACAAAGGTCTGTCGGACCTCATCCGACAGTGCAGACAGACCTCGCTGAATGCAGGGAGCAATACGCTCTCTGTATTCAGCATTGCACCAGCAGGTCTTGTGAGCTGCTGGTGCAACGCTGCTTCCTGCAGATCACAGACAATCAGCTGCCAGCAGGGGGGTGTCAATAAACCTGATCCTACCTGATCGGGTTGAATTGTGGCGATGTCTTTCCGCCTCCTCAGAGTAGGTGGACAAGTTATGGAGCAGTGGTCTTTAGACCGCTGCTTCATAACTGGTGTTTCTGGCGAGCCTGCAGGTTTGCCAGAAACACGGGCCCTCAAGCTCCATACGGAGCTTGATAAATGGGCCCCATAGTCTCTATTTATTTCTTGCCATTTCAACAGCACAATATTTAAATACAAAAAAATCTCCTTTCTATTGTATAATACATTGAGCTACTATCCCAGTCTTATACATGCTCATTCGACTATTTTCTATTTATTTAGTGGCTCACTCAATCTGATTCCTCATGATTGTAATGTTCTCTCACCTCACTAATAATCTTTGTACTATGCTATTTATCGGCCTTACTTGATTTTGTTGCTGAACAATCGAACTAACGATACAAATCATTTCAAGGCAATAAGCCTTTACATTCTGTATTTTCATCTTTTCAGTATTTTCCTTTATGGCATTTATTGTCCATATTTTACACACTTGTTGTAACTTACTCGTATGTTTTAAAACACAAATTCATTCATTATCATTTTTTGTAATTATATATATATATATATATATATATATATATATATATATATATTTAACTTTTTTTGGTTCTATATTTATTATATCTGTAATCATTTTGCCCAATTCATGTGGATCACAATTCATGTGGCTCTGGATTGGCATTTTTAATAACCGATTATTTACCAGCACTTTCTGAACTCTGACAAAAGCTGGGCCAATCAGACTTGCACACAGCCTACTTAGTATCTCATGCACTGACAGTTTACATATTCCTCTTGATAAAGTCTGGACGCTACCAGACAAAACGCGTTGAGGTCATCAACTCATTGACGTCCTCTGATGAACAAGGCCCTCCTTACTAGCCCATGGGTACAGCGCATACCACGGACGAGGCTCTAAAAACTTCTCCAGCTATTCCTGGCTATCCTAGGATGCTCAGACATACGGAGCTTTAAAATATTGCTTGTTTTTACTACATCTTGTAAGTGTTCATTTTATGGTGCGCAATATGTGTGCTTATTAAATACTTTTACTTTTAGATGGTATGCGTTGTGTTTTTTTTATCTCCAGCCACACACATATAAGGATCTTTTTAAACGGAAGCTTCCCATATCCAGCAGCAGCAACCAGCTCGGTTTAAACCCTACTCCAGGAATGGCGCGAAAGCAGGAATATCATCTGGATACTACTATCATCTGGATTTTATCACCACCTGATTATCACAGTTTTCCACCATACTACAAGGACTTCCTAAATCTACTTGGCATCCTAAGTCTACTTGGAATCCATATCATACCGGAAATCACCCTGGTCATACCAGCACATTACAGGATACGGTTCTGTGATCCTTTCTATCTTTATTTCCATATATACAGTTGTGCTCATAAGTTTACATAAGTTAACAGGAAAGGGATATAAAAAGATATCCAAGTAATTGAGAATGCAAATCAGCAGTGTTCAAACTCTAATCAAGAAGTGGAAAATGAGGCATTCTGTTTGATAACATACTGCATTCATCTTGCCATCAATTCTGACCAAATGTCCTGTGCCTTTGTAGCTCACACATCCCCAAAACATCAGTGATCCACCTCTGTGTTTCACAGTAGGAATGGTGTACCTTTCATCATAGAAATCATAAATTCTGCCAGGGTATGTAAACTTATGAGCACAACTGTATATATATACATTTTGTACTGTGCTGGTAATACACAGAAGGCACTTGCACATACATTTTTTGAAGCCATTACAGTGACTGAATTTTTATTATATTACCACTGCAGACCCTTTTTTTTCACAGTTTATTCAGTGGTCACTGCATTCTACTTCCGATCTGTACATACAGAGAGCGCTGTAGTTCTGTTGTTTCTTAGTATCTATATCTGTATATATTCATATAGATATATAGGTCTAGGTGTATATTTTGAAAAAAATATACAGATATATATTTATCTGTCAAATGGTAAAAATTTACATTAAGGGGTCTTTTTATGTAGGTGAGGACAGACATGATCCGCTATAGCAAATCATGTCCGCCACCCATCGATAAATGCAGACAGCATACGCTGTTGGCATTTATCATTGCACCAGTAGTTCTGGTGAACTGCTGGAGCAATACCGCCCCGTGCAGATACGCGGCAAATCGGGCGCTAGCAGGGGGTGTCAATCAACCCGATCGTATTCGATCGGGCTGATTGCTGTCCGCCACCTCAGAGGTGGCGGACAAGTTAAAGATCAGCGGTCTTAGGACTGCTGCTTCTTAACTTCCGCTTCAGTCGGAACTGAAGCGGAGAGGGTCAGAAACAGCATCTGCTGCTTTATAAATAGACCCCTAAATGTTGTTGAACTTAACAATTCCATGATTTCTCCTTTTTTATATCTTTAATTGTTTATTTGTTCTATACTTAAATTACATTGAGACAATAAACTGTGTACATTTAAAAACAAAAAAGAAAGTTGCTCTAAAACTTTGGACTGGTAGTGCACCTGTAAAAAAAATAAAATAGCTAAAATATATGAAAATATAATCTATAATATGAAATAAATCTTTTAAATACAGTTTGAGATTAAATACATCCCAAGACAAACAGGATTACTTTAGAGACCATACTGGAGTCATTTGATAATCATAAAGCTTCTTTCGTACTAATTTGCACATCATCAGACATCATCAGGCTTGTACAGTTATCAGCTAAGGTAAAAAATTCTGGGTGATGACTTCAGAATGATTAGCAGATTATCTTACTGATTACTTTATTACCATCCAGTGAATGACTCTAGTCATCTAATTTAAATATTTTAGCCTGTGGGCATACTTCAGAATGGCTTCTAATAACTAGTCTGGAGTCATTGATTGCTTCAGAAGGACTCCAGGAAGATCAGCATTTATGACTAGGGATCACTCATCATATCTTTAGCAAATGTTTTATTTTTTTTCCATTTAAAAGTTCTAGATTTTAAAACAGTCGGTGCTACCTGATTAACAATTCTTTAAAATGTAAGAGTATTATATACTCAAGTTTATAGACCAGTGCCCCCTTTTGCATCCAACCAGAGGCATAACTAGAAACCACAGGGCCCAGGTGCAAGAATCTAAGAAGCCCCCCCCCCCCCAAAAAAAGGTGCATTTTATACATATCTTTTTTTTTTTTAACATTTAGCACAGAAAATAAAATGCGAATCAGACTACATGTCTGCAAAAGGAGGTACCCTGTGCCCACAGTCTGTGAGATGGTCTGACCCCCTATTACTGTAAATAGTGACACTGTTTAACCCACCAGTACTGTATATAGCGAGTTAGTGACACAGTCTGTAATCTGACGGTGAGATGGCTGGCATGACCCTACCCGCCCCAGTACTTTATAAAGTGACCACAGTAGTCTGTGACATGGTCCAGCCCCCCCGTGCTGTATATAGTGGTACTGTATAGTGACACTGTTTACCCCCTGCCCCCCATGCTGTAGTAACAAGGACTGTAATTTGCTGGTTCCACAAACATACACACACACACATACATGCATAAATACACACACAGTCACATACATACACACACACATAAACACATACACACATACACATAAACACCAATGGGCAAAACAGAAACACTAACCCCTGTAGTCAGAGACAGAGACACTAAAGAAGCATCACATCACACTCACATGATATCAGTGCAGGCAGTGGCAGCTCAACATTTTTTATTTGAATTTTTTAATTTTTTTTTAAGATGGGCCCCCACCATCTGGGGAACGGTCGCAGTTGCAAACTCTGCACCCCCTGTAGTTCCGCCCCTGCGTCCAACTCGTGGGGCACATAACAATTGGATCAGCTAAATAATGTATAAACAACACAATGTTTACCATCACTAAATGGTAATTGTTTTACAAATGAAGCATCATTAAAAAATGTAATGAATGAAAGTACCGATGTTTTTAATAATAAATTTATATACTAGGCAGTAAAGTAATAAACTTTGCAATAACTATAAATAGCTGCAAAATGTCACAAAGTGTTGTCAGCAAGGAAGCAGATTAACAGTCAAATAGGCATGCAAAACGTTTTCTGTGTCTTAAGATGATGCAGATAGCTGGCAAATATGCAGGTGAAGTGTTAGTCACATTGAGCAGTAATACAAGCAAATGTGGCAATGCCCATACTGAACACAAAAGTACCAGACTGCTTGTGAAAGGTAATTCTTATTCTGTGATAATAATATCCTATTTATATTTCCTAAAATTATGTCTTGGCCTAAAATTATTCAAATATCATAATTTTAAAAAAGAGCTTAGACCAATTTATTACTGAGGTAATTTTCAGTCAAAGGACAGTTTTGTTTTTAGGATTATGTAAATCAATATTCTGTTTTGGCATTAGGGTTTGGAGTATACCAGAAAATAGACTTGAATATCTGCATTCTGAGAGAAGATATTTTCAAAGGAGACTAGTGAAGCAGAATGATGCTGCACTGGCACTAGTATATATACACATTGTTTTGTCTCAACCCTTGGTTGGACCTGTCTGTCATGAAACAAATAAAACTATATTTATGATAAACAAGTAAAAAACATAAAGTCAGTGGGGCAGAGAAGGACAGCCTTTCTTGCCTGCTGAAGCAGAGCATTTCATATGCTCAGAGAGTTGCCATGTGTAAAGTGCTCCATACTGGCAAAAATATGAGCAAAAGAAATGCAAAAGGACACTGAAGTTTGTTAAAATGGAGTAAATGAGTTCTAGATAAACAGAGAAAGTTTTGTTACTTTAAAGGGATACTAAACAATAAAAAATTCTTTCATAATTCCGATTTTAATCAACTTTCTAATTTACTTCTATCTACATTTTTCTTCATACTCTTGCTATCTTTATTTGAAAAAGCACAAATCTAAACTTTTTAGATTTTTTGGTTCAGGACACTGGGTAGCACCTGCTGATTGGTGACTACATTTAGCCACCAATCAGCAAGTGCTACTCAGGTGCTGAACTAAAAATGTGCCGGCTCCTAAGCTTCTTTTCCTGCTTTTTCAAATAAAGACAGCAAGAGAAAAAATAAAAAATGATAATAGAAGTAAATTAGAAAGTTGCTTAAAATTGCCTGTTCTATAAGAATCATGAAATAAAAAATGTGGGTTTAGTATCCCTTTAACTCGCCCAGCTGCCAATATCGGCATGAGAAAACATTACACACAGAAAAGCAGGCTACAGTTAAAACATATTGGCCCAGATTATAAGAGGAGCGCTAATGCTAGTGTGGTATGCAATAGTAATATCACTGAACCGCGCTAAAATTAGCACGCAAATTCATACTATGGGCGCGATCCGATATAGATCGCAGTTTGAGGCGCAAGCGAGGGAACCCGCGTCGCCCGCAGTTTCAGCTCGCAACTCGAGCCATCCAATATGCGGCGCCGTCACTTGCTAAAGTGGCGCAAGTCTCACAAACCAGCGATGTCCAGAAATCTGCGTAAGTACAGATTTTTGGAGTCGCCAGTGACTTGCGCCACGTTAGAAACTGCCGGCGCCTACAAAACCTGACTAAAGTCTAAATCACCCGCACTGTCTAACACGCCTCCTAAACATAGCCCGACACGTCTAACCCTCTATCCGCTATCCCCCCTCACTAGCCTAACAATAAAAAGAAGTTATTAACCCCTAAACCACTGCTCCCGTACCCCGCCGCAACCTAATAAAGTTATTAACCCCTAAACTGTCGCTCCCGTACCCCGCCGCCAGCTATATTAAATCTATAACCCCCTAAAGTGAGCCCCTAACACCGCCGCCATCTCTATTAAAATTATTAACCCCTAATGTAAGCCCCTTACACCGCCGCCATCTCTATTAAAATTATTAACCCCTAATGTAAGCCCCTAACACCACCGCCATCTCTATTAAAATTATTAACCCCTAATCTAATCCCCCTATACCGCCGCCAGCTATATTAATATTATTAACCCCTAATGTAAGCCCCTTACACCGCCGCCATCTCTATTAAAATGATTAACCCCTAATTTAATCTACCTACCCCGCCGCCAGCTATGTTATCTATATTAACCCTAAGTATATTATAGTTAATATAGTTATTACATTATATATATTAACTATATTAACCCTAATTATATTAGGGTTAATATAGTTACTATAGTATTTATAGTAACTATATTAACTCTATCTAACCCTAACACCCCTAACTAAATTTATATTAAATTTAACTAATTCATATTATAAACTAAAATATTCCTATTTAAATCTAAATACTTACCTATAAAATAAACCCTAAGATAGCTACAATATAATTAATAATTACATTGTAGCTATGTTAGGGTTAATATTTATTTTACAGGTAAATTGTTAATTATTTTAACTAGGTCTAATAGCTATTAAATAGTTATTAACTATTTAATAGCTACCTAGTTAAAATAATTACCCAATTACCTGTAAAATAAATTCTAACCTAAGTTACAAATACACCTACATTATCAAGAAATTAAATAAACTACAAATATCTATCTAAAAATACAATTAAATTAACTAAACTAAATTACACAAAAAAACAAACACTAAATTACAAAAAATAAAAAAAAGATTACAAGATTTTTAAGCTAATTACACCTATTCTATGCCCCCTAATAAAATAATAAAGCCCCCCAAAATAAAAAAATTCCCTGCCCTATTCTAAATTAAAAAAAGTTCAAAGCTCTTTACCTTACCAGCCCTTAAAAGGGCCTTTTGTGGGGCATGCCCCAAAGAATTCAGCTCTTTTGCATTTAAAAACATATACAATACCCCCCCCCATTACAACCCACCACCCACATACCCCTATTCTAAACCCACCCAAACCCCCTTAAAAAAGCCTAACACTACCCCCCTGAAGATCTCCCTACCTTGTCTTCACCACACCGGGCCGAACTCCTCATCTGATCCGGGCGATGTCTTGCTCCAAACGGCAAAGAAGAATTCTTCCTCCGGCGACGTCTTCCTCCAAGTGGCAAAGAAGAATTCTTCCTCCGGCGACGTCTTCCTCCAAGCGGCAGCAAAGTCTTCATCCTTCCGGCAGCATCTTCAATCTTCTTTCTTGGCTCCGCCGCCGCGGAGCATCCATCCCGGCCGACGACTGAACGACGAATGAGGTACCTTTAAATGACGTCATCCAAGATGGCGTCCGCCGAATTCCGATTGGCTGATAGGATTCTATCAGCCAATCGGAATTAAGTTACAAAAATCTGATTGGCTGATTGAATCAGCCAATCAGATTCAAGTTCAATCCAATTGGCTGATCTTGGATGACGTCATTTAAAGGTACCTCATTCGTCGTTCAGTCGTCGGCCGGGATGGATGCTCCGCGGTAGCGGAGCCAAGAAAGAAGATTGACGATGCCGCCGGAAGGATGAAGACTTTGCTGCCACTTGGAGGAAGACGTCGCCGGAGGAAGAATTCTTCTTTGCCGCTTGGAGGAAGACGTCGCCGGAGGAAGAATTCTTCTTTCCTGCTTGGAGCAAGACATCGCCCGGATCGGATGAGGAGTTCGGCCCGGTGTGGTGAAGACAAGGTAGGGAGATCTTCAGGGGGGTAGTGTTAGGCTTTTTTAAGGGGGGTTTGGGTGGGTTTAGAATAGGGGTATGTGGGTGGTGGGTTGTAATGGGGGGGGTATTGTATATGTTTTTAAATGCAAAAGAGCTGAATTCTTCCTTTTAAGGGCTGGTAAGGTAAAGAGCTTTGAACTTTTTTTAATTTAGAATAGGACAGGGAATTTTTTTATTTTGGGGGGCTTTATTATTTTATTAGGGGGCTTAGAATAGGTGTAATTAGCTTAAAAATCTTGTAATCTTTTTTTTATTTTTTGTAATTTAGTGTTTGTTTTTTTGTGTAATTTAGTTTAGTTAATTTAATTGTATTTTTAGATAGATATTTGTAGTTTATTTAATTTCTTGATAGTGTAGGTGTATTTGTAACTTAGGTTAGGATCTATTTTACAGGTAATTGGGTAATTATTTTAACTAGGTAGCTATTAAATAGTTAATAACTATTTAATAGCTATTAGACCTAGTTAAAATAATTAACAATTTACCTGTAAAATAAATATTAACCCTAACATAGCTACAATGTAATTATTAATTATATTGTAGCTATCTTAGGGTTTATTTTATAGGTAAGTATTTAGATTTAAATAGGAATATTTTAGTTTATAATATGAATTAGATTAATTTAATATAAATTTAGTTAGGGGTGTTAGGGTTAGATAGAGTTAATATAGTTAATATAAATACTATAGTAACTATATTAACTATATTAACCCTAATATAATTAGGGTTAATATAGTTAATATATATAATGTAATAACTATATTAACTATAATATACTTAGGGTTAATATAGATAATATAGCTGGCGGCGGGGTAGGTAGATTAAATTAGGAATTAATAATATTAATATAGGTGGCGGCGGTATAGGGGGATTAGATTAGGGGTTAATAATTTTTATATAGGTGGCGGCGGTTTTTGGGGTCAGATTAGGGGATAGATAAAGTAGATTGTGGCGGTTTTAGGGGCTCACAGTAGGGGGTTAGTTTATGTAGATGGCGGCGGGGTCCGGGAGTGGCGGTTTAGGGGTTAATAACTTTATTAGGGATTTCGGGGGGGGGGGATCGCGGTTGACCGGTAGATAGACATTGCGCATGCGTTAGGTGTTAGGTTTTATTTAGCAGATCGCGGGTGACAGGTAGATAGACATTGCGCATGCGTTAGGTGTTAGGTTTTATTTAGCAGATCGCGGGTGACAGGTAGATAGACATTGCGCATGCGTTAGGTGTTAGGTTTATTTTCTAGCTAGTTTAGGGAGTTACGGGGCTCCAATAGTCAGCATAAGGCTTCTTACGGCTGCTTTTTGTGGCGAGGTGAAAATGGAGTAAGTTTTCTCCATTTTCGCCACGTAAGTCCTTACGCTGCATATTGGATACCAAACTGCGCTGGTTTGGTATACCTGCCTATAGCCCAAAAAACTACGGGCGACGGCAGAAATATATGGGCGTAACTTCTAGGTTATGCCGCATATGTGATACCAAACCAGCGCAAATATTGGCGTCGCCGGCTTTTGCGGGCGACGATTTTTATCGGATCGACCCCTATACGTCCATGGTAAAATAGATATACCAGAGAAGTTTTAGAGTGTCTGAGACTTTCAATGGAGATCATGACCACATTCAAATTACAAGTTGAAAGTTATTGCTCATATTATAAGTTAGACGTTTTGGCTTGCACTTGAGAGCAACCCAAAATATTGCTTGAACAATTAGCAAGTGTTAGGGTTAAGATAAAAGTTATACAAAACACTGTAAAATAATGTATTTTCCTCATATATAAACATTTTTGTAAAAAACAAATAGTTTTATATTTAAAAAAAAATGTTTTAAAAATGATTTAAAAAAATATGGTAGCAATAACCAGCCAATTTACAAGCGTGCGATAAATTAGCGCTCTACTTGTAATCTAGCCGATTATATTTTCCTTTTTAAATATTTCTTTTCTGGGTCAGACAGGAAAAAACAGCACTGACATTTGCAGGGCATTACAACAGGGGCTTCATAGTACTTTGGAGATTTCTTCTAGAATATCACAAACCCAGAAAGCTTTAGAGAATTTGGCTCTGAGAGAGACAGAGAGAGAGAGCGAGAGAAAGACATACTCATCCATAAATCCATGCATTTGCATCTATATTAAAAATTGCACTTTTTTTCAGTTTTGAATTGTGGATATTTATTATCACATGATATTATAGTTTGCTGTCTAATAGTCCCGATCTGCGGATTTAGGTACCTAACGTGTGCCGCATCGCTTGTGAGTATTTCCATCATGGGGGGAGGTGTTGTGAGCCACCGGTGTATTTTCCAACGATACTGTTTTATGGTTGGCGCCTCTCTTTTTCTCCTTAGTTTGCTGTCTCACATATGCAGTATTTATCCAGTATTATTATTTGATAATATCTGTTTGCCTGTAGATGGGTTTGTGCATGCACGTTATTTTTGTTGTAAGTTTTAAACACAGAGAGGCCTACTTATTAAAGGTCTTGCGGACCTGATCCGACCGTGCGGATCAGGTCCGCAAGACCTCGCTGAATGCGGAGAGCAATACGCTCCACGTATTCAGCATTGCACCAGCAGCTCACAAGAGCTGCAGGTGCAACGCCGCCCCCTGCAGACTCACGGCCAATCAGCCACCAGCAGGGAGGTCTCAATCAACCCGATCGTACTCGATCGGGTTGAATTGTGGCGATTCCTTTTTACCTGCTCAGAGCAGGCTGACAGGGTTATGGAGTAGCGGTCTTTAGACCGCTGCTTCATAACTGCTGTTTCTGCCGAGTCTGAAGACTCGCAAGAAACACGGGACCTCAAGCTCCATTCGGAGCTTGATAAATGGGCCTCAATGTCTGTTTCTCTGTATTAAGCTTGATGAAATGGCAATTTGTTTGTGCTGAAAAATGTGTTGCTTAAATCATGTTTTCCTTCATTGTTTTGACTCTTTTTTAGCTACAGAGTGTGAGCTACCTTTTTTCTTTCTTATGGACTTTACCAGTGACTGGTTTGTTTGAATATGGAGACTGACATTGAATTTTGGCATAAAAAGCGTTCACAAACAGTGATTAACCACAAAGAATGTAACAATACAAACGGTAATTAAAAACGCTGTGCACTTATAAAGTCCCAAGATGTAAAGAATGTCCCAAATAAGAGATAATCGAAGGAAAGACCTGGAAGAGCTCCAAGTGCTCTGTCTTCTACATAGCCTCAAAGAGAGGAGAAAAATAGTTCAACACTGTACCAGAGAAATATCTGAAACCAGCAGCTGGCCGTTGTATTACTCACATTAAACAGAGCTACAATACATTAAACGACCACTAAAAACAGTAGAAATGCATAAGCAATAAGTTCACAATAAAAAGACAGTACAAAATCCCTTAAATTTCAAATTGGTAGTAGATTTTTTTCTGACAGATGTCAAAGTTAGTTACATTTTCTTACCAATGCATCATGTGACAGCCATCAGCCAATCACAAAATGCATATACGTACTGTACATTATTTGAATCTTGCTCATGCTCAGTTGGAGTTGGTACCTCAGAAAGTTTGGATATAAAAAGATTGTGCACATTTAGAAAACGGAAGTGAAATGGAAAGTTGTTTAAAATTGTGTGCTCTATATGGATCATGACAATTTTACTTTGACTTGACTGTCCTCTTAATATGAAAACTCAGGTCAAAGCTGGAGCTCTTCTGAGAAGTTATTCTGTGAAACAAGCTGCCATTAGAGATTTCTCTGATACAATGCTGCACTTTCTATTCTCTTTTAGATATCTATGTTGAAGTCTCAGCATTTGGAGCCCTTCTAGGTCTTTCCTTCTTATTTTTGTTTCTTATTTTAGACATTTCTTACCTCTTGGGGCTTTATAATAGCTCAGTGATTTTGTTTCACAGGGGTCGATTTATGCATCTGACCCACTCCACTTCAGGTCCGCCCGAAGCAGAAGTTAAGAATCAGCGGTCGTAAGAGGTGGTGGACAGCAATCAGCCCGATCAGATACCATGTGCAGGGTGCGGCATTGCACAAGCATTTCACTAGAATTGCTTGTGCAATGATAAATGCCAACAGCATATGCTGTTGGCATTTATCGATGTGCGGTGGACATGATACGCTACAGCAGATCATGTCCGATCGCGCTATAATAAATCGTCCCCACAGTCTCTATGTATCATTACCAGTGACCAGCTAGCTGGTAGGTTTTAAGGCCTCAGAACACTTTTGTGGTGTATATGTGGTGCCTATATTGTTTGTGAGTTCTTTTTTTTAATTTCATTTATATTGAAGTTTTATAGAGAATACAATACAAACCAACTGAATTACAGACAATTTTCTTGGGTAAGCATACATTTACAGATGAGACAGTAAACCTTAGTACATACTGAAGTATTATACAATAACAAATATAGAGTCTGTACGCTACCCATTGAAACCCTCATTTTTAAAGGGAAAAGAAACACAATTTTTTTCTTTCATGATTCAGATAGAGAATACAATTTTAAACAACTTTACAATTGTCTTCTATTATCTAATTTGCTTCATTACATTACATTTACTAACGTTTCACATTTTGAGAGTTTGGGGTAGATTTACCAAGCAGCTGATGCTGCAATCTAGCCCCGCAGTTTCCAGCTTGCCAGAAACGTAAGTTAAGAAGCAGCAGATCATGAAGCCAATTTAAGAAAGGTCTGGCGGACCTGATCCGACAGTGTGGATCAGGTCCGCAAGACCTTGCTGAATACGGAGAGCAATACGCTCTCCGTATTCAGCATTGCATCAGCAGCTCACAAGAGCTGCTGGTGCAACGCCGCTCACTGCAGACTCGCGGCCAATCAGTCACCAGCAGGGGGTGTCAATCAACCCGATCGTACTCGATTGGGTTGAATTCTGGCGATTCCTGTCCGCCTGCTCAGAGCAGGCAGACAGGGTTATGGAGCAGCGGTTTTTGTGACCGCTGCTCCATAACTTGTGTTTCTGGCGAGTCTGAAGACTCGCCAGAAACACGGGCCGTCAAGCTCCATTCGGAGCTTGATAGATAGGCCTCCATGTCTGCCCGCCGCTTCTTAACAACAACATTTCATTAACTAGAAGCGTGTCTGTTTAAATTAGATAGCCCAAGTTACATATGCAATATATCCACAAGTTCTGAATTTCCTATATCTGAATTTGGTAAATGTGTAGACTTTGCAAGTTTTTTGGGGTTTTTTTGGAAGAGCAATGAAAAGAAAATGTAACCAACCTATTGTATTGTCTTGTGTGTTTGGTTGAAGATTGAGTTCCATAAGCTCAATTCATAAAATGTACTATTTTCATTCTTATAGTTTTATGTTAATTTGATAAAGGTAAAAAACATGAAGGGCCATGGAAGTTAAACTTTTTATGATTTAGATAGAGGGTAGAATTTTGAAAAACATTCTCATTAACTCGTTGGTTTCCTTGGCTGAAACTTGGCTCCTTTCTATGAGTTCTTTCTAAAGAAGGCTTTGTAGTAACCTGTCTTGAGCACTATGGTAGCAATGAACAAGAAACCTGTAGAGGGTGGCTGCAGCATACAGTGCTGAGTAACAGCAGGAAGCACCCACAGTGTCACTTGCTGCTACTTACACACACTGCTTGGAAATCTCATATCCAAAGATATTTATACTCTCATTTTGGGTTCAATCAGTCTTATGTATTAAACAGAGCTTCAAGCTATACCGTTATAGCCTATTTAACCACAGAGTTTTATCATAAAGTGACTAAAACTACTGCACTCTAAAGCTCATATTACAGTATTTTTTATAGCACTGCTACACACACACTGCAAAAACTCATGCAAAAAAATGTGTTGTGATAGACTGAAATACCACTGGGTTCTCAATGCCACATACCTAGTAAGGTTTTGCAGTACAAGGCTATTTTAAAACCATTAGATAACATGCTTTTCTTGAAATGGAATTTCTTTAAATTTGAAAACAATTATTAAAAGCTATTTTAATGAAAACCAAGTGATCTAAAAACTTACAACTGCTTATCTTATCCAGCAGAATACCTCGGTAGTGGGTTACTGCAGAGTTCTCAACCATCCTGAATTTTGTGGGATTGTCAGGGTCTGGGAACTCTGTCCATTTTCCCTCCTGTAGCTCCTCAGGATCTTATAAAAGTCCCTGATAGCCAAGGAGCACCTATCTAATCTATCCACTCCTCACCCAGCAATGCACAAAAACCATAACAACAAATATAAAAAGAAACAGAAGGTTAACTGTATAAACAGATATCCTGATTATTCCTAGGATTATAGGAAATAGGATATAGGATATTGAGAAAAATTGAAACATCAACCCTACATGAATGGATTATTTTGTAACTGATACTCTAAAGATGAAACAAATGTATTAAGATTATTAAGGAAAATAGATTTCTACGTGACAATTGAATCATTTTAGGATCAGGAAAAGTTTAACACACTCTTTTGTAGTCGAGTACCCTCCCTTTCTAGTCCCAGCATTAGAATACAATAGAGTTATGAATCGTTGCTAATATTCATATTTATTTTTACTTTCCAAAATGCGTCATCCTTTTTTTTGGGCAATAGTTAATGAAGCATTTAGTACATGCTTTAGATTATCATTGTTTCACTCTTTTATTGCTGAGGTTTCATTTGACCTGTTTCTGTCCATGGTTGCCACTTTTATTTTATTGACTTCCTATCCTTAAAGATGTATCAGTCGTTATTTATTTTTTCATAACATTTGATATATAACTGTATATGCTGTCATATACTATATCTTTTTTTATCTTATTATCGTTTCTGTAATTGTTTTTTGTTTTGAAAATTACAATAAAAATATTATTCATTTTAAAATGCAATCTATTAAATCCTACACAGAAATAAATTACCTTTTTAAATTAACATCTTATTTGCTGCAATTGTTTTTCAATACTCGAACTCTGTCTGTAGCTACAATACTTGTGAAGAGATAGGAGACGCCCAAGGTCAAATACACATAAACTTGTGATAAAATGATCTATAGAGGATACAATCATAAACTAGTAAAACAAAAAAAGATACCTGCAATCAAATTATCAATATTAAAAATGAAAAAGCACAAATGGAGTGAAAAAGTAGAATGTTCACAATAATATTAAGTCCAATACAATTGTGTATCCAGGCCCAGGCAGCTCTCTGTGGATGGATATGTGGTCTGTAGATAACAGATATGTGATCTGTAGATATATGATCTGTAGATAATGAACATAAACAGAAGCGCCACATGGCCTAGTATTGCCAGAAATGCAGTGATATGGGTACAAGATGTCAAAATGCACTCACATGTAAAATAGCACCCTTGTGAGCAAAGGTGTAACTGGTGCAAGAATCTAAGAAGGGTCCCACCCCCCAAAAAAGTGAATTTGTTACATATCTTTTTTTTTTTTTTTATATTTAACACAGAAAGAAAAGTAAATCAGATTACATGTCTGCAAAAGGAGGTGCCCTTTGCCCACAGTCTGTGAGATGGTCTGACCCCCTATTACTGTATATAATGACACTGTTTAACCCACCAGCACTGTATATACTGAGTTAGTGATACAGTCTGTAATCTGCCGGTGAGATGGCTGGCCTGACCCTACCCATCCCAGTACTTTATAAAGTGACCACAGTAGTGACATGGTCTAGCCCCCGTACTGTATATAGTGGTACTGTATAGTGACACTGTTTACCCCCCCCCTTGCTGTATTAACAAGCTCTGTAATTTGCTGGTTCCACAAACATATACACACACACACACACACACACACATACATGCATAAATATACACACAGTCACATACATACATACACACATACACACACACACATAAACACCAATGGGTAAAACAGAAACCCTAACCCCTGTAGTCAGAGACAGAGACACTAGTGAAGCATCACGTCACACTCACATGATATCAGTGCAGGCAGTGGCAGGTCAACGTTTTTTATTGGTAACATTTTTTTAATTTATTTTTTTAAGATGGGCCCCCCACCCTCGGAGGCCCGGTAGCAGTTGCGACTTCTGCACCCCCTGTAGTTCCGCCCCTGCTTGTGAGATGGTGCAAACAAAGCAGGCTGGAATCTCTCAGAGATTCTGTTTATGTTCATTATCAACAGATAGCTACAATACTTACCTTAATGTGCTCTGGAGAGCACACTAACCTTATCCTATTCTTGCCAGTGTCCAGGTCGCACTAACAGACAGCTTAATGCCCTTGGTTCTCAGGACCTGGACTAACTTAGTGCAGGTCCTGGGAGCAGAGTCTGCTAATCCTCCTGTTAGCGCGGCCAAGGCTCTGGCAAG
This sequence comes from Bombina bombina, assembly GCF_027579735.1. Lineage (NCBI taxonomy): Eukaryota > Metazoa > Chordata > Amphibia > Anura > Bombinatoridae > Bombina > Bombina bombina. Next base: position 158,752,795 of record NC_069506.1, on the reverse strand, counting down.
AAGAGGAGCAGGTTAGCTTGTTCTCCAGTGCACATTAAGATAAGTATTGACCCCTTAAAAAAATGTAAGGAAACAAATGAATACTAACGAATTTCATCAGCATTTTTTTGTTTTCTTTAAGTTTCTTTGGTGCATTCATTGCGATTTTCATTTTGTTAAATGTGTATTTGTGACAAAATGAATGCACATCTCTTCTGTGTATTATTGATATAAGAAGTAAAATGTATTGGTATAGAATATAGGGAACATAAAGAGTAATCTTAGCTTACTAAATAAAAAGCAGTAGTAAAAATTAGTAAACACTAGTAAAAATGTAGTAATTAGGTATTTTGCATTATTATTATAGCTTCCAGCATTTAGAGTTAAAGGGACAGTCTAGGCCAAAATAAACTTTCATGATTCAGATAGGGCATGTCATTTTAAACAATTTTCCAATTTACTTGTATCACCAATTTTGCTTTGTTCTCTTGGTATTCTTAGTTGAAAGCTTAAACTAGAAGGTTCATATGCTAATTTCTTAGACCTGAAGGCCACCTCTTTTCAGAATGCATTTTAACAGTTTTTCACCACTAGAGGGTGTTTGTTCACGTATTTCATATAGATAACACTGTGCTCGTGAACGTGAAGTTATCTGGGAGCAGGCACTGATTGGCTAAACTGCATTCTATCAAAAGAACTGAAATAAAGGGGCAGTTTGCAGAGGCTTAGATACAAGATAATCACAGAGATTAAAAGTATATTAATATAACTGCGTTGGTTATGCAAAACTGGGGAATGGGTAATAAAGGGATTATCTATCTTTTAAAACAATAAAAATTCTGGTGTAGACTATCCCTTTAAGCTGCCAAAACCGGGAGGTTTAGAAGAGTAAGTACCTTGAGGCTGCTGTACCCCCGAGCAGAGTTGGGGTGGAGCAATGATGAAATGGGGGTGTGGTTTTTCAGTCATGTGAGCGCCTTGGGAGTGTTTTTTTATTGTGGTGGATTAAGTATTTTTTGAAGAGGTTTAGGGTTTCTTGGATTCACTTTATGAAACTAGGACATTAATAGATTGGGATTTAAATTATTCTTAAAAAAATGTTTACTTTTATGCCTTATATTTATCCCTAATCACAAGTGTTTGAATGGGCATCAAACTCATAGTATATATAAGCAATTAAACACCACATTGCAAATGAAAGTCTAGATTACAAGTGGTGTGCAAAAATATTAGCATAATTGTGTGCTAACGTCACTCAAATTAAATAAATAGGGCTTTAATTTTTGCGCTCATATTACCAGTTAAAAGTAATATATTTGCTCTCAAATTAAAGTCTAGGGTGCGCTAACATTATTAATATGGGGCCAGATTATGAGTGGAACTCAATTTAGCACTTACTCTAGAGCGCTAATTGCCCTTGAAGCAAACTTTTTGCGCTTGTCAGTTTGCACTTATATATATTATGACTTGAAAATAAAATGTTTGTGCTCTCGCGCTAACCTGACAAGCGCAAACAGCTTACTACTAGCGCAATTAGACTATCGAGCGCTATAATCTGTTCCCCCATAGAAGTCAATAAAAAAAAAAATGGTAAAAAAACCTTGCACCCTACTTGTGCGCTAACCCGATCGCATATTCTCATATGCACAAACCCGATTGCATATTCTCATATGCGCTAACCCGAACGCTTATTCATATATGCGCTAATCCGACATCAAAACATGAATATTTCAAATTTCAATGTTCTTCACATAGAAGAATATGTTCTATTTATTCATAAATACATATTTATACATATGTCTGATGGTACTTTGGTACAATATATATCTGTACCTATGTACATTGCATACATACATACATATCCATCTTCAGAGATGTACTGTATATGTATGTATCTCAATGTTAAAGTCCTTTGCCTGCTTTTTTTCCCCCCAACAACTGAGTCCTCATATCTTTGAGCCTTTGTGTGCCATATATATTTTACTAATTTTTTTAGGTGTGTTATTATGAGTATGTGTTCTTTGAAATGTATTTTTGATGTGTTTTGTGACTCTTTTTTGCGTCGCAAAACAGTTAACCACAGCTCTGAAGTTGTAGTAATCAGTCTAGCATAACACTCAACTTGAAATACGAGCACAATTTAACCTGCACACAAACGATCGCTAAAAAAACCTGTGCGCAAATGTTTGCGCTCCACCTGTAGTCTAGCCCATAATAGGCAACTACGAGGGTGCTCTGAAAAATAATGTCTGCTATGGCTGGAGTGCAAGGCTGAAATTATGCTAAACGGAAAATGCACTAAGACAAAGGACAAATATAGTTCTTCACTAACTTTTAAACTATTATTATGTACATGCATATGTACACATGCACACACATGTACACACTCACACACATATCTATCTATCTATCTATCTATCTATCATCTATCTATCTATCTATCTATCTATCTATCTATCTATCTATCTATCTATCTATCTGTCTGTCTGTATATCTCTCCATACATACATACAAACACACCTACCAATTCACACATAACCGTTTGAGCTCTTTCCAGTCTAGCACCTTATCATATACCATATACTTTAAAATCACTGTTAAAACATTTATTTAAATAATAATATATTCAATATGTATACATATGAGTGAAATACTTTATTTTCAGATATGTGGGCTGATTTATCATTTGTCTGGTGCACATAATTCGCTGTAGTGATCATGTCAGCCAGATATCGAACAGCAGATCGGATTGAGTGTGCTTATATATAGAAAGAGAAGCAGTCTGCCAGGAACAAACAACAGCTCAGATTGAGTGTGCTTATATATAGAAAGAGAAGCAGTCTACCAGGAACAAACAATAACTCAGACTGAGTATGCTTATATACATTAAAAAATCAGTCTGCCAGTAACAAATGGCTCAGATTGAGTATGTTTATATAAAGAAAGAGAAGCAGTCTGCCAGGAACAAACAGCTCAGATTGAGTGTGCTTATATACAGAAAGAGTAGCAGTCTACCAGGAACAAACAGCTCAGATTGAGTATGCTTATATACAGTAAGAGAAGCAGTCTGTCAGGAACAAATAAACAGCTCAAATTGAGTGTGCTTATATACAGAAAGAGAAGCGTGCTTATATGCAGAAAGAGAAGTAATCTTCCAGGAACAAACAGCTCAGATTGAGTGTGTTTATATACAGAAAGAGAAGCAGTCTGCCAGGAACAAACAGCTCAGATTGAGTGTGCTTATATACAGAAAGAGAAGCAGTCTGCCAGGAACAAACAACAGCTCAGATTGAGTATGCTTATATACAGAAAGAGAAGCAGTCTGCCAGGAACAAACAACAGCTCAGATTGAGTGTGCTTATATACAGAAAGAGAAGCAGTCTGCCAGGAACAAACAACAGCTCAGATTGAGTGTGCTTATATACAGAAAGAGAAGCAGTCTGCCAGGAACAAACAAAAGCTCAGATTGAGTGTGCTTATATACAGAAAGAGAAGTAATCTTCCAGGAACAAACAGCTCAGATTGAGTGTGTTTATATACAGAAAGAGAAGCAGTCTGCCAGGAACAAACAACAGCTCAGATTGAGTGTGCTTATATACAGAAAGAGAAGCAGTGTCCCAGGAACAAACAACAGCTCAGATTGAGTGTGTTTATATACAGAAAGAGAAGCAGTCTGCCAGGAACAAACAACAGCTCAGATTGAGTATGCTTATATACAGAAAGAGAAGCAGTCTGCTAGGAACAAACAACAGCTCAGATTGAGTATGCTTATATACAGAAAGAGAAGCAGTCTGCCAGGAACAAACAACAGCTCAGATTGAGTGTGCTTATATACAGAAAGAGAAGCAGTCTGCCAGGAACAAACAACAGCTCAGATTGAGTGTGCTTATATACAGATACAGAAGCAGTCTGCCAGGAACAAACAACAGCTCAGATTGAGTGTGTTTAAATACAGAAAGAGAAGCAGTCTGCCAGGAACAAACAACAGCTCAGATTGAGTATGCTTATATACAGAAAGAGAAGCAGTCTGCCAGGAACAAACAACTCAGATTGAGTATGCTTATATACAGAAAGAGAAGCAGTCTGCCAGGAACAAACAACAGCTCAGATTGAGTGTGTTTATATACAGAAAGAGAAGCAGTCTGCCAGGAACAAACAACAGCTCAGATTGAGTATGCTTATATACAGAAAGAGAAGCAGTCTGCCAGGAACAAACAACAGCTCAGATTGAGTGTGTTTATATACAGAAAGAGAAGCAGTCTGCCAGGAACAAACAACAGCTCAGATTGAGTAGACTGGTTCTAAAAGTAGCCTAGATTCATTAAAAGGCCATAAAAGTTCAACAAGAAATGTAATGCATTAGAAAATGTTCTTATTTCCTATTGATTGCCAGTAACTTTGTGTTTAATCTTCTTTACAAAGAGGTAAACCCATTGTTCAAATAAGCTCCAGATTAACCATACACTTCCACTCCAGAACAAACATATTAGTGCATATTATCTTGTTTTTGATGGGCTCATGCTCAGCACAGGATCAGCATTACATTGCCGCTTTGGAACTGACTAATGGGCCGATTTATCAAGCTCCGTATGAAGCTTGATGCTCTTTGTTTTGGCTTGCCGGAAATAGAAGTTATGAAGAAGGGGTCTAAAGACCGCTGCTCCTTATCTTGTCCGTCTGCTCTGAGGCCGCAAACAGTAATCAACCCGATCGAATACGATCGGGCTAATTGACACCCCCTGCTAGTGGCCGATTGGCCGCTAATCTGCAGGGGGCAGCATTGCACCAGCAATTCACAAGAACTGCTGGTGCAATTATAAATGCGTTCAGTGGCCTAGATTCATTAAATCTGTGAAATTGTATGGCCTTTTAATGAATCTAGGCTTTTAATGAATAAATGGTGACAGCGTATATGCTGTCAGCATTTATCCATGTGCAGTGGACATGATAAGTTACATTGTATCATATTCGCTCAAACTATGTTAAATATACCCCATAGTATTTAACCCCTTTTAGCCTTAGAGCATTTTCTTTATTGCAGTTTTATGCCTTTTCATGAATTCAGTTCAAAAATTGTTTATCTTTAAGAGTCAATAATAATCCTGTTCCTGCAAACATTTCTGTTTACCCATATTACAGTTTGTTTAAGGTGTAGGAAAAGACTAGATCAACTGGAGATACTAAATAATTTAAATATTTACTACAAAGTGAGTGTTTGCTTTTGAATATGCTGATTGTTTATCACCCAACCCCCTTTCTGTACTCAATTTCTGCCTCCCACCTCCTCAGTCTCTTTATATAGCAGTTTCCTCTCTGCTGATTTCCAGATTGTACAAAGGTGACAGTCCGCTAATACCACTTTTGGAATCTGCCACAGGTTTCCATAGCGACACAGAATCTAAATACATTTTGTAGCTCTTTCCCTGTACAACCTTGTTTGTCTCTACTTCTAAAGATGTGTTAGTAGAAAGAAAAAGAGGAAAATAATATGAGGGAAATCCTATGACAGACGCAATTCATGGCTGTGTCTAAATTATGTTTTTTTTTTAATTCTTCCAACATCTGCAAGGGTCTATATTTGTTTAAACAATGTCTCTCCAACTCTAAACTGACTAAGCATTATATTATAGTGTACTATTTTGTTAAATATTTATAAATGCTCAAATTCCTTGAATAAATAACACTTTGGCTACTAGAGAGGGCTTCAGTAAATAAATAAAATATTGCTTCCTTCTCAGACAGTGAAGAGGTTAAAGTTCTTCAGAAACCAATATTGATGGGCAAATATTCAGGATTCATTAGTGAAACGAATGCTGAAAATGGTTGCGGTCTCTGGCATTTAGCTCATTTTAGATTTATTATAGGAAAAGAGCAACTCACAAATATCTGGATTTGCACAAATAGTTGTGTGTTGTGCTTCTCAATGTTGACGCATTCACAATCAGCCACTTTAATCAGGGCCGGATTTATACTTCCGCAGCTAAAATTGCTTTATTGAATCCCCAAATAACACTTTTTAACTTATTACAGAGCACCCCAAAATGTAAAATTTGTTTTGCACATTGGCAAAGCACGCTAACTTTACCCCCCGACCCCTCCACATGCACACATTCTCTCACACACACACATACACACAAATGCATGTGCACACACACACACACACAAACGCATGTTCACACACACACACACCATAACAGATGGCATTAGGAAGCAATGTCACCAAAAGCATTTATAATAAACACTTTTAAACTAATACATATTTCACATATATACTGATAATGCCACAATTCAAATGCCTTAAAAATACATACACACATATTTCTATGGTTTTGTAGCACAATAGTTTAAGATTACAGGTCACCTATTAACATCACTACACATTATTAAAAGTCAATATGCAGGCCCTTCAACCTGTAGTGTACTCCTTACACCAATAAATTCACCTATCGTTAGCTATTATTATTATTATTACTTATTTATAAAGCGCCAACAGATTCTGCAGCGCTGCCCATGGGTACAGGGATAAAAGTACAACAAAGAAACAATACAATAAAAGACAAAATTTTACAGACAAATATATGGGGAGTTGAGGGTCCTATTCCAGTGGGAACTTACAATCTAAATGGGTAGGAGGATGGGAATCAGGAGGTGGGGTTAGCTACTGAATTAAAGAGCACTATAGTGACCACTCCCATGTTTCTCACATTAAAGGGTAATTTTATCATTCCTGCAGACAGACAGGTTCAAAAATAGTTAACTTATCTTCCTGAAATAGCAACTTGCAATGTTTCATCTTATGGCGAAATGTATCATTGCACAAGAGGATTCTTATGCGATACTGCCCCCTGCTCCAACGCAAACCAACTGCACTAGAGCAGGGAATGTCAATCACCCCTAACTAGCGAGTGTCAGGGTGATTGATCTTGCCATTAGCAGACTTGCTTATTGGAACCTGCTCCCCATAGCCTGAAAAGCTGCATATACAGCTTTATAAATTTAACCCAAAGTATGGATTTTTTCGAGGGAAAATAATTTTTAAATAATTTTAAATAGTGATAGTGAAGAGATTACCTTATTTTAAAGACCACCGTTTTGTCTACTGGGGATATTTATCAAAGGTCTAGCGGACCTGATCCGACAGTGCGGATCAGGTCCGCCAGACCTCGCTGAATGCGGAGAGCAATACGCTCTCCATATTCAGCATTGCACCAGCAGCTCCTGTGAGGCTCATCAGAACAAGGGCCCTCAAGCTCCATCCGGAGTTGGATAAATAGGCCCCTACATGTTTAAATGCTGCACTTTCATACAAGTGAAAGAAAGATTTTTATTACATTTTCCCTTTAAATTAAAAAAAACATAAGGCAAAGTTAAGGGTGTGCATTTGTTTTCATAATCTTCTTTGTATACCAAAAACACAACATCCGGAAAAAGAAAATGACACAGAAAAGAAATGTGCAATATTTTCTTTTGCATTTTCATTTTCGGATGCTGCTTTTATGATGCAGACAGGGTTTAGCCAAAGAATGAAGACCAGGAAGAAGCAGTAAATGGATCGACAGGTTCTATGAGTCTATAAGTGGAAGCTTGTGACGTTTTCAGACAAAGGGGCTGATTTATCAAAGCATTAATCTCTGTGCATTCGCTGGCGTCAATACACTCGCCAGACATCGCTAGGCATCGCTGCTGCGAATCTATATATGACGCCCTTATTTATTAAAACTCTGTCAAAAACACACGCGGCAAGTACGGCACGATGAACATTGGACTGTTGATAAATAAGAGTCATTGATGTCGCGGATATTCTATTTTTCCAGCTTTATTTATACCATTTCATTACTGTCCATGAACAAGCACATTTCTCTAAAGCTAATCTTTTTTTTCTGTTAATGTCCAAGAAATAGCTAGATTTATATCTGAACAAACAATATCTCATGGATAGTTATTTTCTATGTATTTGTTATTTTTACATAAATTAATGTACATTTGTATTTCTAGAAATCGTTTTTTTATTTTTTTTTAAAATTATTATTAATGCTAGAATTTGTACATATATCTTTGCACATACTTGTGTGTGTGTGTATATATATATATATATATATATATATATATATATATATATATATATATATATATATATATATATATATATATATATATATATATATATATATATATGTGTGTGTTATGTCAGAAATCTTTTGCAAACATATTCACATGTCCCTAATTTCCTTTTTTTGTTCTAAACAATGTTGTCTTTCATATCTCTACGTTTATTTATACCACTATATGTATATGGTATAAATATATAATTATTCTGAGCAAGAATAATTGCAAATATAACATGTAATAAGGGTATCATATGTATTTATTTGCAATCAATGGATATTTTAAGAGCTGGGCTAGTTTTCTCTCTGCACCTGTGTAACCCCTACTGATTGCAGACTAGTTTTAAACACCACTTCTACACATGTATTATAAAATGGGAGGCATATAACATGACATTTCTTAATGAAAATGAAATTAAAGAGAAGGAAGAAGAACACTGAAAATAACATGACAGTAAAGAGGTGATTTTAATTTCTGCTGTATCAGATTCACAACAGTTTAATGTTAGGTAGACTACCCCTCTGAGCTATCAGCTTAAGATTATATTGAATCAAATATCATTCGATTTTTAAAATCATTGTCAGAAATATTACACTGTGTCCTAATGTCATCATCAATGTTTAACTTTAATACTAATTTCACATATACATACTTTCAAAGTATAATACACAATGTAACAAATTGCACTTACAAGTTCTGATGAGTGATCAGTGACTTTAAGGGACAGTCAACACCAGAATTTTTGTTGTTAAAAAAGAAAGATAATCCCTTTATTACCCATTCGGCAGTTTTGCAAAACCAACACAGTTACAATAATACACGCTTTGCCTCTGTAATTACCCTGTATCTAAGCTTCTTCAGACTGCCCCCTTATTTCAGTTCTTTTGACAGACTTGCATTTTAGCCAATCAGTGCTCACTCCTAGGTCACTTCACGTGCATGAGCTCAATGTTGTCTATATGAAACATATGAACTAATGCCCTCTAGTGGTCAAAATGCATTCAGATTAAAGGCAGTCTTCAAGGTCTAATAAATTGGCATATGAACCTCCTAGGTTTAGCTTTCAACTAAGAATTCAAGAGAACAAAGGAAAATTGGTGATAAAAGTAAATTGAGAAGTTGTTTAAAATTGCATTCCCTATTTAAATCATGAAAGTTTTTTTTTAACTTGACTGTCCCTTTAAGTATCAAGCAATTTGATTTGTTAGTGATAGTATAAAATGTATATTTCAATCAGATTGGCTGATGTCATAAATCATGTGATTATGCATATCCCAATCAAAAGTGGTGGAAAACTTCACTAGTTTGTGGGTTGTTTATGAGTTTGCGTCAAATTTGGTGTGAAGTGGAGAGTAAGACTTTTATTACATGCGTTAAACATGGTGCAAATAGATTTATCTAAAAAAAGGAAGTTGGCTATATTATGTAATGTATTTAATTTTTTTCCCTATATCTAACAGTGCACCAAATTTGTAGCAATAATATTGTCCCCTTGCTTTGTAATGAGAGACAAAGATGTAACATAATCCATAAGTAGCAATGTATTTATTTCATTTTTATCCCTATATCTACTAGTGCACCAAATTTGGAGCAATACTTTGCACCAAATTTGGAGCAATAATTGCTTATTAATGAGAGACAAAGATGTAACATAATCCATAAGTAGCAAAGTATTTATTTCATTTTTATCCCTATATCTACTAGTGCACCGCATTTGGAGCAATACTTTGCACCAAATTTGGAGCAATAATTGCTTTGTAATACAATCCATAAGTAAGGTAACATCTCCCTAATTTACTTTTTTTAGCTATTGCTAATATGCTTCATTGTCTTGCAGCATCGAACATAACCTTTCTGTGTTTTCAGACTCGCATTGATTTCTATGGCATTCGCGGCCTCAAGGGTGGCAGTTTGAAGATAGGTTTGCTGCTCGGAAAAGACGTGAGCGTAGCTGTTGAATGTTTGATAAATTTGGAAGAGGGTTAAATAGAGTCAAATATGAATTCAAAACATTTGGAATGACGCAAGCATCGATCTGCATCAGATTGATATTGTGGGAGAGTGTATTAGGTCACACATTTCAACATTTCACAATCTTGATACTTTGTTAATTACAGCGGATCAAGTTTGCGTCTAATTTGAAGCGAGATTCCAGCGTATTATCAGTTGAAGCTTTGATAAAAATCGGCCCCAAAGAGGGAATTTTAAATTACTGCCTAACATTTTCAGCCTCAGACAAGTGTGTATTAGTGTGCTAGCAGTACCTGTGTGACTGTGCCCCCTCATTGAGAGTCATTTGCTATTGCTTGTTACTAATATTGCTATTGCTAATATAGGGTTAGATTACAAGTGGAGCGCTAATTTATTGTGAGCCCATAAATGGGCAAATTTGCCACTTTATAGGCGTGCAATAAATAACCAGCCATTACAAGTGGCACCATAGCAATTAGCACTTAGCACTGGTTAATTTTTTAAATGTCCCCCAATTGCCCCCAAAATAAAATGTGAAGTCAGCATTTAAATAAAACAAAAAAACTAAAATGCGCTAAGAAGTTTTTGAGGGCTAAAATTGGCGGCTGTGGGGTATTAGAAAAAAAAACGGCACTGAGAAGGGCGGAGCCTGGCAGGGCTCTGGGATAGTCGCATTTCTCTGGAGCTCCGTGAAACTGGGTTAAAAGATATGTTATAACCCTAGATTGCACCCTTAACAGAGTATTTCCTTTGAGTCCTAAAACTATGTAGAGCGGAGAAGAGTCTTGTGAAGGCTGGATTATGAAGACTGGAGACACATCCTGAAATAAGCAAAAGTCAATGAGGAGCTGAGAAGCGTTAATGGGCGCCATCTTATCTAGACCGCATATACGCACAACTTTTACTTGTCTGCAGGCGGTCGTCATAACTAACAGCAGAATAGAGAAGAGAGAGTACATCCTCCTATTATCAGAATGGGGCAATTACTTTTTACAACATATGCACGTCTAACCCATTGAGTGATCGTTCCGGGGCACGATGGATTACTGAGGCCTGAGGGAGCAGATACTTACCGCCACCGGGCAATAGGGTAACCTAAGAGCAGACTCTGTCCCGCAATTCCTTCGCCTCTGCTGCTCACGGTGATATCACTAACATGGATGCACAGATATCTTATGATATCATCGGATACTGGCTAGTATGGCTGGAAAAGAAAATGTCCGAGCAGTTCGCTGATCTTGCTCAGTCTCTGAAGGATGCAGTCACTAGACCTATCGATGACACTACAGCATTAGGGGCAGAGGGGAGCCAGCAGTCTAACACCCAATCTACCTCTCCCTGGCTACTTCCCACCCTAGACATGACTAACAGAGATGACCAGATTGAGATTCCTACCTTGGAAACCTGTGAGCGGCGCAGGGACAAGATCACCCTCGCATACGCAGACCAAAGAACTCCAGACCCACTCTCGTCTTCCAACCCCACTGTGGACTTTCTGCTCCGTCTTCTGGCAGGTAACAAGGAGGCTGATTTGTTGGTTGCCTCTTACCTACTTTGGCTGATGGCCTCTACGCAGCTTCGGGGACTTGTGAGACTCTGACAATCAGCTGATGACCTCATTCATCTCGTCCATTGGCCCCCACGAGCTGGTATCGGGTGAGGCAGAGACGATCTACAATGCTATACCCGGAGCTGTGTCGGCGCCCTACGGCCTGTTAACTCTAACTTTGTCCTAGTGGTGAGCCATGAACTTGTTTGGCGATAGGGTTTACTGATGACTTCTCACTATAGTTTTGATGCTGCAGCCATGTTAGTAGCTGCCGTTGCAATTTCGCATATGATAACTATAAATTGACAGCGCATAGATCAACTCCAGTTATTTGCAGTTTGTTTTTTTATTTTTGTTAATATGATATCTCATTATCTCCATCTGTTCATAAAACCTATATGCTGTTACCCATGTTACCCACGTGTGAACTGCTAGTTGTGTTGTGTCACTTCTGAAATATTTAGCAAGTTCCCTATTTTTGAGTTATTTTAAACAATTCTAAGTATACAGCCCAGACTAAAGTGTTCCCTAGGTTGAGACACAGGTTGACTCAGTTTTATATGTGGTTCACTTGATATTTGGTATTGTAGCAATTTATTACTATGCCTATCCTCTCATGCTCCTTTCCCAGCCTGTCCTGGACGACATATCTTTGGTTATGATGCGTACCCTGTGAGAGTGAAGTATAGTCTACTAGAGGCACCTCCCTGGGTTCTTGGCGGGCTCACAAGACTTTACATCTGTAGGGCTCACAACTTAGACCCTGACTCATCTTTGTATAATAACTAGAAACACTATGGGGCCTCTACATATACTTGAGAGCTTAGAGTACTGCGCAATATGCGGTAGCTGGCGTCCTAGTTAACACTATGCTAGTTTCCAAGTTGTTTATTGTACAAGAGACATTTATCATATAGGCATTAACGTCTGCGATATCAGAGTATAAGTGTCATATTCTGACTGATTATATAAATACTTATAATAATAAGACTGGTGATACCCAGAAGTTAGCACTGTGGACAAATTACTGTTAAACTTGTCCCCGTAAGTTTACATATAGTAACAAGACTTATATGGGACCCCTTGTATATGGGCACATATTATGTATAGTAAAGAGTTTAATACAGGGCCTTTAGCATATAGGTTTAACTTGTGTGCAGTAATAAGTATTGTATTGAGCCCTGCAGTATAAGGGTGTAGCTTGGGTATAGCAAACTGACTTATACAGTGCCCCCAGTTTAAGCTAGGAAATGAGTCTAATATAGACATTTTGTGTCTCTGTTGAAATTTTTAGTACACGTATAACCCTTTAAGGTACGGCCTCCAAAATGATATCTGCCCCCACCAGTTTCATATGTTGTCCTCAGACAGGTTACATCTTTCTTTTTTCTTATCCTAAGCTCCTTGGGCACAGGGTTCCTGCTCATATAGGCCTAGATTTGGAGTTCGGTGGTAGCCGTCAAAATCAGCGTTAGAGGCTCCTAACGCTGGTTTTGGCCGCCCGCTGGTATTTGGAGTCAGTGATTAAAGGGTCTAACGCTCACTTTTCAGCCGCGACTTTTCCATACCGCAGATCCCCCTACGCCATTTGCGTATCCTATCTTTTCAATGGGATCTTTCTAACGCCGGTATTTAGAGTTGTTTCTGAAGTGAGCGTTAGACCTCTAACGACAAAATTCCAGCCGCCTGAAAATAGCAGGAGTTAAGAGCTTTCTGGCTAACGCCGGTTCATAAAGCTCTTAACTACTGTACCCTAAAGTACACTAACACCCATAAACTACCTATGTACCCCTAAACCGAGCTCCCCCCACATCGCCGCCACTCGATTTAAAATTTTAACCCCTAATCTGCCGACCGCCACCTACGTTATACTTATGTACCCCTAATCTGCTGCCCCTAACCCCGCCGACCCCTGTATTACATTTATTAACCCCTAACCTGCCCCCCACAACGTCGCCGCCAGCTACTTAAAATAATTAACCCCTAATCTTCCGACCGCAAAGCGCCGCCACCTACGTTATCCCTATGTACCCCTAATCTGCTACCCCTAACACCGCCGACCCCTATATTATATTTATTAACCCCTAATCTGCCCCCCTCAACGTCGCCGACACCTGCCTACACTTATTAACCCCTAATCTGCCGAGCGGACCTGAGCGCTACTATAATAAAGTTATTAACCCCTAACCCGCCTCACTAACCCTATCATAAATAGTATTAACCCCTAATCTGCCCTCCCTAACATCGCCGACACCTAACTTCAATTATTAACCCCTAATCTGACGACCGGAGCTCACCGCTATTCTAATAAATTGATTAACCCCTAAAGCTAAGTCTAACCCTAACACTAACACCCCCCTAAATTAAATATAATTTTAATCTAACGAAATTAATTAACTCTTATTAAATAAATGATTCCTATTTAAAGCGAAATACTTATCTGTAAAATAAATCCTAATATAGCTACAATATAAATTATAATTATATTATAGCTATTTTAGGATTAATATTTATTTTACAGGCAACTTGTTATTTATTTTAACTAGGTACAATAGCTATTAAATAGTTAAGAACATCATCCGGTGCTGAAGAGGTCCAGAAGAGGCTCCAAAGTCTTCCTCCTATCCGGCAAGAAGAGGACATCCGGACCGGCAAACATCTTCTCCAAGCGGCATCTTCAATCTTCTTCCATCCGGTGCGGAGCGGGTCCATCTTGAAGCAGGCGACGCGGATCCATCCTCTTCTTCCGTTGTCTCCCGACGAATGACGGTTCCTTTAAGGGACGTCATCCAAGATGGCGTCCCTCGAATTCCGATTGGCTGATAGGATTCTATCAGCCAATCGGAATTAAGGTAGGAATTTTCTGATTGGCTGATGGAATCAGCCAATCAGAATCAAGTTCAATCCGATTGGCTGATCCAATCAGCCAATCAGATTGAGCTCGCATTCTATTGGCTGATCGGAACAGCCAATAGAATGCGAGCTCAATCTGATTGGCTGATTGGATCAGCCAATCGGATTGAACTTGATTCTGATTGGCTGATTCCATCAGCCAATCAGAAAATTCCTACCTTAATTCCGATTGGCTGATAGAATCCTATCAGCCAATCGGAATTCGAGGGACGCCATCTTGGATGACGTCCCTTAAAGGAACCGTCATTCGTCGGGAGACAACGGAAGAAGAGGATGGATCCGCGTCGCCTGCTTCAAGATGGACCCGCTCCGCACCGGATGGAAGAAGATTGAAGATGCCGCTTGGAGAAGATGTTTGCCGGTCCGGATGTCCTCTTCTTGCCGGATAGGAGGAAGACTTTGGAGCCTCTTCTGGACCTCTTCAGCACCGGATGATGGATCGCCAACCCCCGCTTGGGTTGGATGAAGATGTTGGAGCCAGGACGGATCGGTGAACCTGGTATGGTGAAGACAAGGTAGGAAGATCTTCAGGGGCTTAGTGTTAGGTTTATTTAAGGGGGGTTTGGGTTAGATTAGGGGTATGTGGGTGGTGGGTTGTAATGTTGGGGGGGGGTATGGTATGTTTTTTTTTTACAGGCAAAAGAGCTGAAATCCTTGGGGCATGCCCCGCAAAGGGCCCTGTTCAGGGCTGGTAAGGTAAAAGAGCTTGTAACTTTTTTAATTTAGAATATGGTAGGGAATTTTTTATTTTGGGGGGCTTTGTTATTTTATTAGGGGGCTTAGAGTAGGTGTAATTAGTTTAAAATTGTTGTAATATTTTTCTTATGTTTGTAAATATTTTATTATTTTTTGTAACTTAGTTCTTTTTTATTTTTTGTACTTTAGCTAGTTTATTTAATTGTATTTATTTGTAGGAATTGTGTTTAATTAATTTATTGATAGTGTAGTGTTAGGTTAATTGTAGGTAATTGTAGGTAGTTTATTTAATTAATTTATTGATAGGGTAGTGTTAGGTTTAATTATATCTTAGGTTAGGATTTATTTTACAGGTAAATTTGTTATTATTTTAACTAGGTAGCTATTAAATAGTTCTTAACTATTTAATAGCTATTGTACCTAGTTAAAATAAATACCAAGTTGCCTGTAAAATAAATATTAATCCTAAAATAGCTATAATATAATTATAATTTATATTGTAGCTATATTAGGATTTATTTTACAGGTAAGTATTTCGCTTTAAATAGGAATCATTTATTTAATAAGAGTTAATTAATTTCGTTAGATTAAAATTATATTTAATTTAGGGGGGTGTTAGTGTTAGGGTTAGACTTAGCTTTAGGGGTTAATCAATTTATTAGAATAGCGGTGAGCTCCGGTCGTCAGATTAGGGGTTAATAATTGAAGTTAGGTGTCGGCGATGTTAGGGAGGGCAGATTAGGGGTTAATACTATTTATGATAGGGTTAGTGAGGCGGATTAGGGGTTAATAACTTTATTATAGTAGCGCTCAGGTCCGCTCGGCAGATTAGGAGTTAATAAGTGTAGGCAGGTGTCGGCGACGTTGAGGGGGGCAGATTAGGGGTTAATAAATATAATATAGGGGTCGGCGATGTTAGGGCAGCAGATTAGGGGTACATAGGGATAACGTAGGTTGCGGCGGTTTACGGAGCGGCAGATTAGGGGTTAAAAAAAATATGCAGGTGTCAGCGATAGCGGGGGCGGCAGATTAGGGGTTAATAAGTGTAAGGTTAGGGGTGTTTAGACTCGGGGTACATGTTAGGGTGTTAGGTGCAGACGTAGGAAGTGTTTCCCCATAGGAAACAATGGGGCTGCGTTAGGAGCTGAACGCTGCTTTTTTGCAGGTGTTAGGTTTTTTTTCAGCTCAAACAGCCCCATTGTTTCCTATGGGAGAATCGTGCACGAGCACGTTTTTTAGGCTGGCCGCGTCCGTAAGCAACTCTGGTATCGAGAGTTGCATTTGCGGTAAAAATGCTCTACGCTCCTTTTTTGGAGCCTAACGCAGCATTTGTTTAAACTCTCGATACCAGAGTTAAATTTATGGTGCGGCCAGAAAAAAGCCTGCGGAGCGTTAACAGCCCTTTTACCGCCAAACTCCAAATCTAGGCCTTAATCTCTGAGATAAAGATTTTTAAGCTTTGCATGATTCTGTTGTCAAGTCTGTTAGAATTTCACTTGAATGTATATGCTCTCAAAAATGTCTACGCCTGACTAGAAAGTTTCTAATTTCTCTATAATTTCTACATCTAATTCCTATAGTGATACACTAGTAGATCAATGACCAAGTCCCTAGAGTATAATCTCCTAACTCATGTGGAAGTATGCTAGATAGCCTTAACAGAGAAAGAACCTGGCTGCCATATATCATATGGAACATTATCTATAACTCTCAATTAGAACCTAATATACTGATATATAAACGGGATTCTATGGAAATGTTATGCCCTATGGATATACCTTATGTTGTTCACCACTATACTCTGAGTGAACTCTGTCCCTGCCTTTTGACTGAATATACAACAAATTGTCTCTTTGATGTATGCCCCTCTGTTTATAGAAGGTGACCTTTGTTTACTCCCTCCGCTTTACGAACTTGGCATTTTACAGGACTCCGCCCCTCATTCCCCCCCCCTTATTCCACTGTGAGCGGCTCTTGCCCACTGAACTTCCTTTCCCCCTCCCCGCTAACTTGGCCCAAAAGTGGCCAAATAAAATCTAACCCCCAATTGCCTCAAACGTTGTCCCTTTTCCAGATTAAATAATTGTATAAACAGCAATTTGGGGACCATTTCTATCATATACAGGGAGTGCAGAATTATTAGGCAAGTTGTATTTTTGAGGATTAATTTTATTATTGAACAACAACCATGTTCTCAATGAACCCAAAAAACTCATTAATATCAAAGCTGAATAGTTTTGGAAGTAGTTTTTAGTTTGCTTTTAGTTATAGCTATTTTAGGGGGATATCTGTGTGTGCAGGTGACTATTACTGTGCATAATTATTAGGCAACTTAACAAAAAACAAATATATACCCATTTCAATTATTTATTTTTACCAGTGAAACCAATATAACATCTCAACATTCACAAATATACATTTCTGACATTCAAAAACAAAACAAAAACAAATCAGTGACCAATATAGCCACCTTTCTTTGCAAGGACACTCAAAAGCCTGCCATCCATGGATTCTGTCAGTGTTTTGATCTGTTCACCATCAACATTGCGTGCAGCAGCAACCACAGCCTCCCAGACACTGTTCAGAGAGGTGTACTGGTTTCCCTCCTTGTAAATCTCACATTTGATGATGGACCACAGGTTCTCAATGGGGTTCAGATCAGGTGAACAAGGAGGCCATGTCATTAGATTTTCTTCTTTTATACCCTTTCTTGCCAGCCACGCTGTGGAGTACTTGGACGCATGTGATGGAGCATTGTCCTGCATGAAAATCATGTTTTTCTTGAAGGATGCAGACTTCTTCCTGTACCACTGCTTGAAGAAGGTTTCTTCCAGAAACTGGCAGTAGGACTGGGAGTTGAGCTTGACTCCATCCTCAACCCAAAAAGGCCCCACAAGCTCATCTTTGATGATACCAGCCCAAACAAGTACTCCACCTCCACCTTGCTGGCGTCTGAGTCGGACTGGAGCTCTCTGCCCTTTCCCAATCCAGCCACGGGCCCATCCATCTGGCCCATCAAGACTCACTCTCATTTCATCAGTCCATAAAACCTTAGAAAAATAAGTCTTGAGATATTTCTTGGCCCAGTCTTGACGTTTCAGCTTGTGTGTCTTGTTCAGTGGTGGTCGTCTTTCAGCCTTTCTTACCTTGGTCATGTCTCTGAGTATTGCACACCTTGTGCTTTTGGGCACTCCAGTGATGTTGCAGCACTGAAATATGGCCAAACTGGTCGCAAGTGGCATCTTGGCAGCTGCACGCTTGACTTTTCTCAGTTCATGGGCAGTTATTTTGCACCTTGGTTTTTCCACACGCTTCTTGCGACCCTGTTGACTATTTTGAATGAAACGCTTGATTGTTCGATGATCACGCTTCAGAAGCTTTGCAATTTTAAGAGTGCTGCATCCCTCTGCAAGATATCTCACTATTTTTTACTTTTCTGAGCCTGTCAAGTCCTTCTTTTGACCCATTTTGCCAAAGGAAAGGAAGTTGCCTAATAATTATGCACACCTGATATAGGGTGTTGATGTCATTAGACCACACCCCTTCTCATTACAGAGATGCACATCACCTAATATGCTTAATTGGTAGTAGGCTTTCGAGCCTATACAGCTTGGAGTAAGACAACATGCATAAAGAGTATGATGTGGTCAAAATACTCATTTGCCTAATAATTCTGCACTCCCTGTATAAAAAAGAGGTTCCATGGGGGGCGGAGCCTACACTCAATGCGGCAAGACGTGTCTCAATGAAGCTCTCTGAGACAGGCACTAGTTATAGGAGTTATATATTGTAAATCTCGACATTTCCTATCCTGTAGCAGCTTTTTCCTACTATTAACAACTAAACTCTAAGAGTGGATAGATTTGACAAAGTTTAAGCCTATGTTTGTTGAGTCAGCTACGTGACACACTTCTTCTCAAGACTTGAAGCCATCTTGAAAAACTTTTGCATCTACACAGTAAGTCTAGCAACAGAAGAAGTGCCTGTAAAGGATTTGGAGCGTAGGTCTGGGGCTGCCGCAACATTACCCCCCCCTGAACTCCGGGGTTAAGATATCCTAATATAGGATAGCCAGCAGTCATATACTGACTGTTTTTTTTTATCATAAGAGACTACCCTACTAAAGTAACTATTCCTAGCCCCACGAGCACAAATGGAGGCCCTAGCACGGTGGGAGACACATATGCATAGCCTACTACAGGAGTACTTCTGTGACCTAGAAAGGGATCTATGTGCAATTATCACTATACATGCTCTGGTGATAGCGGAGAGCCTGGATATCAATGCGACCGGGAGGGCTCATGGGGGAGAGGCCCTCTCGACTACACCCCAGACACCAATAAGCCTGAGCTCAGAAAAGTCCCTCCTGAATGTGCAGGAGCCCCACGAGTTACCCAGAGATGTGTCTCACATCACGGTGCCTCTTAGCCACTGGCCGGATTGCAGGCTTGAAGGAGAAGATAATGCGGCAGCCATAACAAGTGCGGTGGAGACCCGCAAGGAAATATACTTTGTGCCCGCTTCCATACCTGAGCTGACCGCCGCTACGAATCACACCACAATGATAGACATAACTACACATGTGGGTCAAAATGGAACTTATGTGCAAGGATCAGATTCGTTCTACCATTCTTTAATAAGTGACACTGAGACCATGCCAGGAGGGGATCACCGTTTGGCCACCGCAGATGGACTCGTGCTGGTAAAGAGACATTTGCTGCAACAAAACAAAGGGCAGCAGTACTACCTGGCTCAGATACAGTGCAGGGACCTGGCTGTGGGATCATTTCGCTTGGTAGCTTTACGAAAGGACTTAAAGGAAACTACACTTCGCTTACACTGGGTCCTTACTCCAGACTTTACCTACCCTTTGAAAACCGGAGTGGGGTGACTATATGCATTACTGTGAAATTATTGTGGAGCATAATCCTATGTATCTTTATCATACCTAGCTCACCCTCTACTAACGTTCCGTTGCAAACGTATATGCATGTTTATTTATTTTTTATTCTCATTATAATCTCCCACTACAGTATTCACTCGTTTTCAATGGGAGGGCTGCTCATGTTTTCATGTTTTCAGGACAATATGCTACGTTTGGGGTGTTATACTGCTCAATCTTAATTCCCTTTTTCCATAATCCTTCTTACACAGTCTGATTTAGCTGCTCATGTTCTCAAGGCATATACTAAGCTGGGGGACTTGTACTCCTATATATCCCCCCTATATTGCCATAATTTTGTTTATATACCCTGCTCTTATTTATAACAGTCTATAATCATGGGGCTATGTGTGATTATGTACAGATTCAATACTACCACTCGGATAACTCCCTTTTTAATGGTTTCTACTTATCCATATAACTAAGAGTTATGTATGTGTCTTCCCTAATTAGTTATTTCACATGTGAGATTGTTATTAACGTTGAGACTCACTTTGAAGTCTAGAACTGTTAGATTGTTTTAGTCTCCCTCCAGGGTATATACAAGGCACATGGCGCCCATAAATAGTCCTGTTTTACTGTTAAATTTATACTTGAGAGGCTAGTAAACTGAGATTTAATAGAAGGGAATATAGGATTGTTATGACTGTTAAATTCCATATGTAGGTGCCATTCTATGTACCACTAATACTACTACCAGTGAAGTGTGATGTGTGATATACTCTGCAATAATATATCATACCCAGTACAAAAACCCAGTGTTGGAGCCTATATATAATGGTCAATATACTTGGTATGCAAGCCCTGCTTAGAGTTGCTGAATAATAACTTAACAGTTAACCCTAGTGTTAATAAGCTGCAGAGGATGCTTATAATGGCCAGCAATGTTCAGATGGGGGGGACAAATAATGTGTTATTACTGAGCGTCTCACTTATGGCTCTCAATGTTTGCCTGCCTAGAGATTGTATGTATTTTTAGGGTAGTCTTGATTCATATGTACCTGTTATTTTGCTAACAATACCAAGCCCAAGAGTGGCCATGGATTAATTTACCTCCATTGAAAGTTATTATTTTATTATGGTCCAAGAGTGACCTACTATTTCCAGAGGAGGACTATATAATTGGAAAAATGTGATTATTATTATTTTTGCCCACTTGATTTTTGAATATATATGTTTCTAAGACTGTACATTTTTCTATCAATGTGAACCTTATCACAAGGTCTGTAATCTTTAAGTTTGGCAATTTTGTTTATGTTTGAATTTCCTCAATAAAAATTTATAAAAAAAAAAAAAAAAAAAAAAAAAAAAAAAAGAGGTTCCATTACCATCTATTTATATTCAGGTTACACTTGTCTAATAATTGTACTTTTGTTTGCTGGATTCTGGTTCTAAATTTAATTGTTTATAATGCCAGTGAAGCGGATACCTGACACTGTTCTTTATCATATAGCTATGGTTCTGATTTTCTTCCAGAGATGCACAAATTTCATGCCCAGAATGGTTTTGTCTTTATCTCTTTGATATGTTTTGGGGTATATAATTACTGATATATCCTTATTGTCAATGGATGAATATTTACTGTAATGTTCTTTACAACCTCAAAAAAAATATATATATAAAAAAAAAAAAAAAACGGCACTGCCTTTAAATTGCGGTCTATGGGGACTGTGTGTTCCCAGTAAATATATATGTATATGCTGATAAACATATATATTTATGTGTACAGGGCTCAAAATTTCCACTCGTCCACTAGCCATAGGCGAGTGGAAATTTATATGTGGCGAGTGAAAGTTAGTGAGTGAAGTTGAATCAACATTTACTCAATAGGATGAGAGCTATTCAAATAAGCCAATAGAATTTCAGTAGCTCTTATCCTATTGGCTGATTTGAATTTCAAGAATTAAATCAGCCAATAGGAATGCAAGGGGCATCATTTTGAAAAGGCTCCCTTGCATTGAAGATCCAGTGTACTGAGGAGACTGTATGAAGAGGACGCTCTGTGCCAGATGTCTTCAAGGATGGAAGACAGAAGACGCCGCCGGGATGAAGATAGAAGACGCCGCCTGGATGAAGACTTCTCGCTGCCTGGATGAAGACTTCTCGCCACCTGAATGAGGATGGATGTCCGGACTTCAGAAACTGTGAGTGGATCTTCGGGGGTTAGTGTTAGTTTTTTTTAAAAATCATTTTCGGTTGGTTTTCTTTTTAGATTAGAGTTTGGGCTTTAGGTAAAAGAGCTAAAAGCCCTTTTAAGAGCAATGCCCATACAAATGCCCTTTTCAGGGCAATGGGTAGCTTATGTTTTTGTTAGAGTTATGTTTTTTATTTTGGGGGTTTGTATTTTTTTCCAGGTAAAAGAGCTGATTTCTTTATGGCAATGCCCTACAAAAGGCTCTTTTAATGGCTATTGGTAGTTTATTGTAGGCTAGGGGCTTTCTTATTTTGGGGGGACTTTTTTTTGTAATTTTAGACTTAAATTGTTTTAGTAGTGTTAGGTTTTTTTTAATGTGTAATTTAGTTTTTTTAATTGGTAGTTATTTTATTTTTAGTATAATAGTTTAGTATAATAGTTATTATAGGTTAATTTATAGTTTAAAATTAAGTTTTTTAAAATTCACAGGTAAGTTTTATTTATTTTAAGATAGGGATACTGTAATTTTAATATAAAGTTAGGGGGTTGTTAGGTTTAGGGGTTAATAGTTTAATTATTTTTTGCGATGTGGGGGGCTGGTGGTTTAGGGGTTAATAGGTTTATTTAGTGGTGGTGATGTGGGAGGCCAGAGGTTTAGGGGTTAATTAATTTATTATAGTGACGGCGTTGTCAGGAAGCGGGGGAATAGGGGTTAATAACTTTTATTGGTGGTGGCGATGTCAGGGAGCGGCGGAATAGGGGTTAATAACTTTTATTAGTGGCGACAATGTCGGGGAGCGCTGGAATTGGGGTTAATACATTTTATTAGTGGTGGCGATGTCGGGAGCGGCAGATTAGGGGTTAATAACTTTATTTTGGTGTCGGCAATGTCAGCGGCAGCAGATTAGGGGTGTTTAGACTTTGGTTTATGTTAGAGTGTTAGGTTTAAACATAACTTTTTTTTCCCCATAGACATCAAAGGGGTTGCGTTACAGAGCTTTTCATTCCTCACTTCAGGTGTTAGTTTTTTTTCTAACACTCTTTCCCCATTGATGTCTATGGGGGAAAGCATGCACGAGCACGTAGTCTCAGCCCTTGGCTTTTGTGCAGTATGGAGCTTATGGCCACCATATCGCACGCACAAGGAGGCTTTTCAGAAACTTGTAATGGCAGCGCTATGGAAGGTGAAATAACGCAAATTTTGTTGCATTCGTTTCTCACCCTCTATAGCGCAAAACTCGTAATCTTAGCAAAACTCGTAAGTTAGCAAATTGTATTTTCAAAATGTACACTCCTACTGCAGCATTGACACACATTTTGGGCTATGTGCTAAAAATATTATCTGAAGGGATATTATATGTCCATGAAAGGTTAATCCTTTAGAAATGTAGGGACTCCATTAGTGCTTACTTCTGAGAGACTAAACGGGGGGCAGAGAGAGGAATTGGAGAGGAAAAGTGAAATTGGAGAAGAAAGAGTTAACAGAGAGTGGAGAGAAAAAAGAAATAGAGAAGTTATATGAGAGAGGAGAAAGAGTGTAAAGAGAAGATATTGCCTGAGAGACTGAAGAGGGGAGGGAGTGGAGAAAGAGTTTAAACAGGGCTCAAAATTTCAAGTCCTAAGCTACTAGCCAGGGCAAAATGTCACTCTCCACTTCTGATCCCACCCACTTCACTCCCACACCCACTACTCCATCTCTCTTTGCATATATTAAGCCATTGTGCAGTAATTTTTTATTATTGTTTTAAGGGCAATGCCCATCCAAATGCCATTTTCTGGGCAATGGGGAGCTTAGGTTTCTTAGTTAGGACTTTATTTGGGGGGTTTGGTTGTGTGGGTGGTGGGTTTTACTGTTGGGGTTGTTTGTATTTTTTTTTACAGGTAAAAGAGCTGATTTCTTTGGGGCAATGCCCCGCAAAAGGCAATTTTAAGGGCTATTGGCAGTTTAGTTTAGGCTAGTTTTTTTTTATTTGGGTGGGGATTTTTTATTTTTATAGGGCTACTAGATTAGGTGTAATTAGTTTAAATATTTGATAATTTCTTTTTTATTTTGTGTAATTTAGTGTTTATTATTTTTTGTAATTTAGTTAATTGTTTTTAATTAATGTAATTGATTTAATTGTAGTGTAATGTTAGGTGTTAGTGTAAGACAGGTTAGGTTTTATTTTACAGGTAAATTTGAATTTATTTTAAGTAGGTAGTTATTAAATAGTTAGTCTACCTAGTTAAAATAAATACAAACTTAGCTGTGAAATAAAAATAAAACCTAAGATAGCTGCAATTTAACTATTAGTTATATTGTAGCTAGCTTAGGGTTTATTTTACAGGTATTTAGTTTTAAATAGGAATTATTTAGGTATTAATTGTAATTTTTATTTAGATTTATTTTAATTATGTTAAAGTTAGTGGTGTTGGCTTAGGGTTGGGTTAGGGTTAGACTTAGGGTTAGGTTTAGGGGTTAATAACTTTAGTATAGTGGCGGCGGCGTTGGGGGAGGCATATTAGGGGTTAATAAGTGTAATGTAGGTATCAGCGGTGTCGGGGGCGGCAGTCTAGGGGTTAATAAGTATAATGTAGGTGTCGGCGATGTCGGGGGCGGCAGATTAGAGCTGTTTAGATTCTGGGTTTATGTTAGGGTGTTAGGTGTAAACATAACTTTTCTTTCCCCATAGGAATCAATGGGGCTGCGTTACGGAGCTTTATGCTCCTTTATTGCAGGTGTTAGGCTTTTTTTAGTCGGCTCTCCCCATTGATGTCTATGGGGAAATCATGCACAAGCACGTAAAACCAGCTCAAAGCAGCACTGGTATTTTGGTGCGGTAAGGAGCTCAATGGAGCTCAACGCTGCCATATTGCCTGCTAATGACGGGTTTTTGCAAACCTGTAATAGCAGCGCTATAGGGAGGTGAGCGGTGGAAATAACTTTCAAGTTAGCACCAAGTCGCTCATAACGCAAAACTCGTAATCTAGCCGTTTGCTACTTACAACACCCCAAATTGAGTGAATGTTGATTAAACTTCACTCACTAACTCACTCGCCACAGATACATTTCCACTCACCAGTGGCTAGTGGGCAAGTGGAAATGTTGAGCCCTAGTTTAAGTAATGGTACATTTCAGACTATAAGAATGTAGCAAAGAAAAATATATTAGTTTGCAAGTAAAAACGCATAATTATTTTTTAAGTGAATATATAAAGTGGCTGAACTTCAAGATTATCCTATGACACACATGCTGATTGGATGTTCACTGGAATTTTCATTTTTTTTAAATGAAAGAAAAAAAGAGTTCATCTAAGTGGGCCAGCAGAACATTGCAATAGAAGCATTACTATAGGAACTAATATAACCATTTCACAGATGGATTAAATACAAAAAAAGGTACACATATACATTTTATTGCTGCCAAAGATTACATATATGGCATTTGATTAGTTAATATTTATCATCACTTTAAGAAAGAAGGGAGAGATGATAATTATTAAAAAGAAAATCTCCAGGTCTGCGATGACCTTCCATGACTGATAGTACTCTCTGCATTTCCTCAGTTCAACAACTTCCTTTTTCCATCCAGATGTTGTCTTCACCAGAACCCCTTTTGTTACTGTATGTAGCATTATTTAATTTGTTATGGTAGAAAATAAAAACAATTGTAAAAATTACTGAACAATGGGTTGTTAACAATGGCTAAACATATTCAAAGAGATGTGGAGCAGTGGGTGTGGGAGTGTAGTGGGTGGGGTCAGAAGTGGTCAGAAGTGGGGTTAGAAGTGCCTATCACTGCGCGACTTACCCCTTCACAGTGCTAGTTCTCATGCCATGTCTGACGGCATGAGAACAAGTCTCCCATTGGAATCTATTAAAGTGCGCTCTCATGAGTGCAATGCTTCCGTGCAATGCGAAAGTGAGGTCGTGTTTGCATTGCACCTAACTTGTAATACCAAAACACCAGTGCACATTTGTGTGCACTGGTATTACTAAGTTGAGCGTAAATATCGCTTTCGTGTAAGTGATATTTTGTTCTCCACTTATAGTCTAGCCCATAATATATTATGGAATATTGCTATAATGCTTGTGCCACTGCCTGGCAGTGCCTGCTTTAAAGAGAGATTTGATTAGAAGAATATACCAGCAGCTTGTGATATATTAATATATTTATCTCTTATCTGCAGGACTGCCGATTAGTTGTAGAGTTCAAGGTGTCAATTTATTAAAGTCTGGTGGACATGATAAGCCAATCGGTCGCTAGCAGGGGGTGTCAATCAGCCCGATTGTATAGGATCAGGTGGATTGCTGTACGCAGCCTCAGAGGTGGCGTATGAGTTAAGGAGCAGTGGTCTATAGAACGCTGCTTCTTAACGCCTGTTTCTGGCGAGCCTAAAGGCTTGCGCGGAAACAGGGTGATTTGGCCCTATTCGGTCAATAATAAATTGACCCCCAAGAGTTGTGTAAATTGTTAAATATTTAATTTTAAAAAGTTAGTACAGCAGTTTAGTAGTACTAAACATTTTAGTAGTACTAAACATTTTAGTAATATTAATAGTTTGAGTAAAACAAGCTCTGCATTTTTTCGTTATAATAATTTTAAATAGTTCTACCCGCTGCTAGTGTCTTCCCTTAAAGGGACATTTTTCTTCTCAGTACTAACTTAAAGGGACAGTATACACTCATTTTCATATAACTGCATGTATATATATATATATATATATATATATATATATATATAGAATAAGATGCACAGATACTGATATAAAAATCCATTATAAAACTGTTTAATAAAAACTTACTTAGAAGCTCTCAGTTTAGCTCTGTTGAAAAGGCAGCTGGAAAGCCCACTGCAAGTAGGAAATAAGACACTCCCCCCTCCCCCTTCTTTTGCATTTGAAAAGACTCTTTACACAAACAGGAGCAAGCTGGAGTAGGTAACTGACGGTATTCTCATAAAACTTTGGGGCTTGGTTAGGAGTCTGAAAATCAGAGCAATGATATTTTAAAATAAGCAAAACTATACATTTAAAAAAAAAAAAACCTTTATGGGCTATATATATATATATATATATATATATATATATATATATATATATATATATATATATATATATATATATATATATATATATATATACTGTATATATATAATGTCTCTTTAAGTCAATAGTTTAAAAAAAACCAAAAAAAAAACAAGTTCTCTGTTTTATTGTTTTTTTTTTACTAAATTTACCATAAAGTATTTTTTTTAGTTTTACCAAAAATGCAGTGCACAAATATTAGATGTATAAATAAAAGAATAAGTTTAAAAATTCCATAAAATGACAAAACTAAACCTAATATATCGGGTTACAGCCTAAAATTAGCAAAAAAAAAATCTGCACTGTAGCTCAGAACGAAAATATTAATTAAAACAAAACTTTCTAACAAAATTCATTTGAAATTAATGTGACCATGAATGAATATGAACTAAAACGAAAATTGTATTTTTAATGAAACTAAAATTTTGAAAGAAATGAAAATGTTTTCCTTTCACATATATATTATCTGTAATGCTCAGTGGCTGATGAGGAGAACTCTAACCGCTGTGTTAGCTGACAGACAAGTCTTCACAAGTCAGGGAAAGACCAGGAAAAAGGAAATATTCAGCACATAGATATCTGCTTTTCAATAAAAAAAAAAAAGTGGATTTTCATTTCCCATTTCTCTTCTTTTTTTTTTTTTTTTTTAAATGGAACAAAGAAAAAATGAGTGAAATGCCCTTTTGATTAAAAATAATAAGTCCTTTTTATAACCGGAAAATATTTAGGTCTTCAATTTGTTAGATTCATTACAATATCCTAATTTGAATGTTGCATATCACAAAAGACCTTAAGCCCTTTGGCACATAATAACAATGATATATTAGCATATTTCTAAATATGTCATTTCCACTTTGAATATCCAATGAATATTTTACATGTGTAATTATTATCTGAAGATAGAGTGCAAATATTTCAAAGATAAGTGACAATGGCGGTAAAAATCTTTGTAATCCTCCTGTTTCAAGGTAAGAAATTGATTTCTAGGGATGTGTAAATAAGCGGAATTCTGCATTTGCTAGTGAAATGAATATAAAAAAATGGCTGTAGTCTATGGCATACTCATTCAGGCCGCCCCCTTCTCCAAGGCTTGTCAGACAAATTAATAAGATAATTGAATCAGGGTTGCTTGATATTCACAACTTCTGAAGTTGCAGATAGGTTAAGAAGCAACGGTCATAAGACCAGCGCTTTTAACTCTCGCTTTCAGGTTCACATAAGCGAGCGTGCACATAAATGGTATTGAAGCTGCTTATTGGAGGCCATAGTTCTTACTCTAGTACAATGAGGTTGATTGACAGCACAATTTTTAAGAACTGGTAAAAACAATACATTTATATTATATACTGTATAGTGTTTTTGATATATAACATATGTTCTTTTTATTTATGCTATAAAAATAGATAACTTATAACAAGTTATAGATTCTTAAGTACATCTTCTGAAGTCTTTACTGTTCAGCCAAATTTTCAGCACTCAGACTGTAAGACTAAGTAGAAATAATTTCAAGGCTCCATTACCCTAGCAGCAGGCGGATGTTCCACTGTAAAAACAGTAACCTACTTTATCTAATAAGGAATAAGGAACCTCAGATCCACTTTACAGTATAGTGGTTGCTTGGACACATACCAGTACCAAATCCTGTATCTGGAAAACTATTACATAGCTCAGTTCCCATTCAACCTAATTAATCATGTTCATTGGAAAGAGGAGAAAAGTAACGACATTCTAGATTGCATATGATTGATGTAAACTTGTCAATTATTTAACTACCAGGTAAAAAGTTCCAAAAATTAAAGGGTAAGGGCACCAAATCTATGCAACTGTCTCCTATAAACAAACCAGTGCACACAAGGTCTCTTATGGTGAAGAGGAGAGTCACATGACAGCCTATACAGTGGGGCAAAAAAGTATTTAGTCAGCCACCAGAGAGGCCTGTAAATTTCATCATAGGTATACCTCAACTATGAGAGACAAAATGTGGAAAAAAATCCAGACAATCACATTGTCTGATTTGGAAAGAATTTATGTGCATATTATGGTGGAAAATAAGTATTTGGTCAATATCAAAAGTTCATCTCAATACTTTGTTATATATCCTTTGTTGGAAATGACAGAGGTGAAACATTTTCTGTAAGTCTTCACAAGGTTGTCACACACTGTTGCTGGTATGTTGGCCCATTCCTGCATGCAGATGTCCTCTAGAGCAGTTATGTTTTGGGGCTGTCGCTGGGCAACACAGACTTTCAACTCCCTCCAAAGGTTTTCTATGGGGTTGAGATCTGGAGACTGGCTAGGCCACTCCAGGACCTTGAAATGCTTCTTATGAAGCCACTCCTTCATTGCCCAGGCGGGGTGTTTGGGATCATTGTCATGCTGAAAGACCCAGCCACGTTTTATCTTCAATGCCTTTGCTGATGGAAGGAGGTTTGCACTCAAAATCTCACAATACATGGCCCCATTCATTCTTTCATGTACACGGATCAGTCGTCCTGTTCCCTTTGCAGAGAAACAGCCCCAAAGCATGATGTTGCCACCCCCATGCTTCACAGTAGGTATGGTGTTCTTTGGTTGCAACTCAGCATTCTCTCTCCTCCAAACATGACGAGTTGTGTTTCTACCAAATAGTTCTACTTTGGTTTCATCTGACCATATGACATTCTCCCAATCCGCTTCTGGATCATCCAAATGCTCTCTAGCATACTTCAGATGGGCCCGGACATGTACTGGCTTAAGCAGAGGGACACGTCTGGCACTGCAGGATCTGAGTCCCTGGCGGCGTAGTGTGTTACTGATGGTAGCCTTTGTTATTTTGGTCCCAGCTCTCTGCAGGTCATTCACTAGGTCCCCCCGTGTGGTTCTGGGATGTTTGCTCACCGTTCTTGTGAGCATTTTGACCCCACTGGGTGAGATCTTGCGTGGAGCCCCAGATCAAGGGAGATTATCAGTGGTCTTGTATGTCTTCCATTTTCTAATTATTGCTCCCACAGTTGATTTCTTCAAACCTAGCTGCTTGCCTATTACAGATTCAGTCTTCCCAGCCTGGTGCAGGTCTACAATTTTGTTTCTGGTGTCCTTCGACAGCTCTTTGGTCTTTACCATAGTGGAGTTTGGAGTGCGACTGTTTAAGGTTGTGGACAGGTGTCTTTTATACTGATAACAAGTTTAAACAGGTGCCATTAATACAGGTAATGAGTGGAGGACAGAGGAGTCTCTTAAAGAAGAAGATACAGGTCTGTGAGGGCCAGAAATCTTGCTTGTGTGTAGGTGACCAAATACTTATTTTCCACCATAATATGCAAGTAAATTCTTTCCAAATCAGACAATGTGATTGTCTGGATTTTTTTCCACATTTTGTCTCTCATAGTTGAGGTATACCTATGATGAAATTTACAGGCCTCTCTCATCTTCTTAAGTTGGAGAACTTGCACAATTGGTGGCTGACTAAATACTTTTTTGCCCCACTGTATATAAAATTATATATCTAGACGTTGCAAATATTTACTTAACTAGGCATTGCATTTCAAATAGAAAAGGGGATAGCTATTCAATAAATGCAGCTACCTCTGTTAAAAGATAATACACACTGGAATGAAGTGAGTTCTTTCAATGAGGGATCCCATAATTATACAAATAAAATGTGGTTAACATAAACATGGCAATCACTAAAACCACTGGATGCCATTGTGTTACTTTGATTACCATCTACAAGAATATATTTTTTTATTTTTAGAGAATTAAGAAACCTTATGAGAAAGGTATATGTTTCCATTACAAACTTTAGCAAAGCCATAACATTTCTTTTGAGTCCTTTTCCAAGTAGTACTGTTAGTTTTCTATATGTGTAGAATGTCTGCAGTCCTTCATATCCTTATGTGCCACTTAATTTCTGAAAGTCAAAATTAAACTTCAGGTAGAGTATTCACAATCCCCAACCACGTGCTTTGCATTATATTTTGACAAGAAAACTGACATATCGAATTCAAAAAGGTATTGATAAAATGTAAAACTGCCCTTTTTGATGTTTGCCAGTATTCCAAGATGATTGTTAATAATTATGTTATCTTTCGCATGTGCAATTTCCCCTGAAACAGCCACTGACACCATTTTGGATGATCAATATATGGTCTAGATTCATTAAATCTTTATTAAGCATTATTGTATAGTCTCTCAGTAGTGCGTGGTACAAACATTTACATATGTATTTAATAGACATATAGGGCATATAGATTATAATATAGATTATAGACATATAGGACATATAGATTACAAGTGGAGCGCTATTTGAAGCTTCTGCTAGAGCGCTAAGATGTAATTTTTTTGTGTGTTGGGCTCTTATTAGGAGTTGAAAGTTAAAAGTTATCGCTCTTGCTCTAACATGATGCGCGCAAACAGCTTACTTCAAGAGCAATTAGAATATTGTGCGATAACGTATTCCTCCATAGAAGTCAATGGATATGCATATTCTCAAGTGCGCTAACCCAAAATGAAAATATGAATATTTCACATTTCAATGTTCTTCACATACAAGAATATTTTCTATTTAAATACATATTTCTACATATATATGATTGTATTTTGGTACACTATATATATATATATATATATATATATATTATATATTTAAAGAAATAAGCACTCACTGGTCTTCTGCCATCCATGACAAAATTCTTTAATAGTTGTGACGTTTCTGGACAAATACTGTCCCTTCCCCTGACAAACAACAAGTGAACAAACCAAAACTTTTAAAGGCCTGTGTACCCCTCCCTTAAAAAGAAAAGTAAATGCTCCAAAATGGTGCTAAGAATCATTAGCAGTCAAAAAGACGTGTTGCCATTATCAGTGGTTAATAAGCAGATGTGAAATATAAATGTGGTGGTTTCCATTCACCCCCTATGACCCGATCAGCTAAACATTCAGGCTATACATCATTAGACTAAAACAAACACCTTGATCATTCGATCGCATGAAGTGACTACAACAACGGAATTTGCATTATAGACAACCAGCCTATTGCAATGAGCAAGGCGGTGTCCACAGTGCCCAACACTCCTCCTGAATGGACAACAGAAACCAGCATGTAATGCACATCAAGGCGCCTAACTGGTTAGTATGATCAAAACTGGACCAATGAGAGCTCAATATCACCGACAAGCCTCTCAAGTAAATGACGGCCCAGGAGAGACGTCATTAAGGGGGTGGATTCTCTGTACAGGCTACACAACGTTAGACTAAAACCAAAACCTCGATCGTCCAATCGCATGAAGTCACAATAGCAACAGAATGTGCATTATAGAAAACCAGCCTATTGTAATCAACCAGGCAGGGTCCACGGTGTCAAACACTCCTCCTGAATGGAATGCGCAACAAGGAGCCTAACTGGTTAGTACAATCGAAAATGGACCAATCAGAGATCAATATCACCGACAAGCCTCTCAAGTAAATGACGGACCAGGGGAGACATCATTAAGGGGGCGGATCCTGTGTACAATATTATATAATACTAAAAAAGCGATCCAATCAGCAAACAAAGCTAAGTGTAACAATCGGATACAAAGAATCCATATTACAGAAAAAAGGGGGAACTAAAAAATAATGTACCCTCTATTAGCAAGAGTGCAGAAAAAAACTAGTATGTGATCAAAAACCTTTTGTTGCGCTATAAGCCTAACCAGGTGACGATCCAATAAATCAAAAAGGTAGCTATTTACTTTTTATGCAACAAATAAAAAAGTGCAACTGACTATATAACAAATATAATTATCCAAACAGTGAGACTAGCCATATAGCTTTCACACAACAACAAAAAAAGCTGAGATATCAGTCATCCCAAAAAAATTATAAGGATAAATTACAAGAAAAAACTACCAGGAGTTTTAAGTGTGCATCAATAGAGATGTAACACTATATAAGTATTGACACAATAAGCAGTATAAGTACTATTGCCCAGAGGTAAGAACTATAAAAAGGTCAAAGACCGTTATGTAGTTGTACCACTACACATCCAGCCCCATGACTTGGTTAAGGTATATAAAAAAATATATTTAAATTTCCATGGAACCAGACACATGTAGATCATATATAGACAAAAATATCCAAGGATCAAATGTCTAGAGAGAGTGCAAGGTATCCTTAGAATCTGCCTGAATCTCCCACCACCTAGGGACCCTGAAATACTAGACTCATCGGGCCCAGAGAGTGAATGGTACTAAACCACCATCATAAAAGTGAAAAGATGAGATACAAACAAATACAATTAGAAGTATAAAAACATAGCATTCCAGGCTGTATCCAATGCTGTCAAATATACATAACAATAATAGAGTAACTATAATATGGTCAAACTGTCATCACTGGGCCATATGATTTTCGTGTTCCCGTTATTCTAGTGATAAAGAAACATATATAGGGAATCATTGTTACGTAATATTGTGTTAGGGCTTAAAACATTAGTAGGTCTATTATACCCACTGGCACTTAAAAATATAGAGGCCCATGGGGAACAATTACATAAAGGTGGAGTCATGGACAACTGTAATAGAGCCATATGCTCAAGAAATTATCTAGAGGACCTATGGAACACTATTCCTGGAACAGAATTCATAGCCTCCCAAAATTAAAAAATTCAAAGCCTCCCAAAATAATAAAATTCCCTATCCTAAACTAAATTACAAAGTAATCAGCTCTTTTACCAGCCCTTAAAAGGGCTTTTTGTGGGGCATTGCCCCAAAGTAATCAGCTCTTTTACCTATAAAAAAAAGAAATACAATCCCCCCCCCAACATTACAACCCACCATCCACACACCCCTACTCTAAAACCCACCCAATCCCCCCTTAAAAAAAACTAACACTACCCCATTGAAGATCACTCTACCTTGAGCTGTGTTCACCCAGCCAGGCACTGATGGGGCAGAAGAGGACATCCGGACCGGCAGACATTTTCATCCAGGCGGCATCTTCTATCTTCATCCTTCTGGAGCGGAGCCATCTTCTATCCAGCAGATGCAGAGCCATCCTCTTCTTCCGATGTCCTAATGAAGAATGACGGTTCCTTTAAATTAAGTCATCCAAGATGGCGTCCCTCGAATTCCGATTGGCTGATAGGATTCTATCAGCCAATCGGAATTAAGGTAGGAAAATTCCGATTGGTTAATTTAATCAGCCAATCGGATTGAAATTCAATCCGATTGGCTGATTGGATCAGCCAATAGAATGCAAGGTCAATTCTATTGGCTGATCCAATCAGCCAATCGGATTGAACTTCAATCCGATTGGCTGATTAAATCAACCAATCAGAATTTTCCTACCTTAATTTCGATTGGCTGATAGAATTCTATCAGCCAATCGGAATTCGAGGGACGCCATCTTGGATGACGTCATTTAAAGGAACCGTCATTCTTTGTTAGGACATCGGAAGAAAAGGACGGCTGGATAGAAGATGGCTTTAATAAGTGTAAGGTTAGGGGTGTTTAGACTCGGGTTCGCAACGCTAGTATTACAGGTAGAACTGGAGCTAAATTTTGCTCAACGCTCACTTTTCTGAAGCTAACACAGACATTCAGAAAACTTGTAATAGCTGATGGTGTTTTTGAAGTTGCCTCTGAGAATTTTGATTTTGAGGTTTTGGAATGAGTCGTCAGGTTGGGTGAAATGGTGACCAACAGGGGTACAGTATTTTGTTTCACAGTGATTTTTGATTGAGTGGCTGTGTAAGTTCATCCAAAGGTGCAGTTTTTGGCTTGTTCTTAACACATTATCAATTGTTTTTGTAATGTACTTTAATTTAATTAATTACATTGTATATTCCACATTCGTTATACATAGGTACACAGGTAAGCATATGTCCACACATTTGCCATTTTTTTTTTTTTTTTTACTTTTGCATTCCCCCTGTATATATAATTTCACATCTTTATAGATATTGATTCCATGTTGATATATAACTTTAGGGAACAAAGAGAGCGGAGGGTCTCCAATGATGCAAAACTTCTTTATTGTTTAAGAGTCTCCAGAACAGGATCAGAGAAAAACCAGGTTTTCTCTGATCCTGTTCTGGAGACTCTTAAACAATAAAGAAGTTCTAGGATATCCCAGGTGGGGATAAAAAAAGTGCGCTGATAAAATACAAACAAAAATCATAAAAAAATTGACAAACAGAGTCAGTGTACAACTCAACCGTGAATCGGCTTGTGAGTGTGTCCTTAAAATAAAAAGTTTCTGTGAATCCGTGTAGGTGTTTTTCTTCTTAGATACAATAATGGCGTGAAGGCAGGCAGCTCCTCTTGGTCCCAGAGAGTAGGGAAAAAAGCTGGAAAATGCAAGAAGGAAAAGAGGGCGCCACAATAGCGTGATATTGTTTGGTAATGTGAGTAACAATATAAGAACAGGTAATATGCTTACCAGAACAAGAGGCACTGTACTGTGACCAGTGCGTGACAGCTTGCTAGCACTTAACAGTGGCTAGTACACTGGGGGGAATACGTTCCTTGGAGTCTTTTCAGGTACCCCCTGGGCAAACTTTTCTTGGTGCTTGTAATTTCAAATAGAGAATCGGACTTGGCATGTTGTTGTATTATGATAGAATACCACAAAGCACGGACAACTTCTTAATTAAAATGGCTTTAATATGACGCGTTTCTCAACCCCAACTGGGTCGTTTCCTCAGATAAAAGCGAATGCAAGTAGTTACATTTGTTAGCATTATATACACATTGTATCTTAAAAAACAGGAAGTTGTCATAAAATATTTGTCCAATGGGAGTGCATTTCAATTGTGAGAGCCCAATCTTAACCATCAGCTGTTACAAATTAAAATATATAAAAATTATACGTAGAAAAATAATAAAAAAATAATAATATATAGAAAAATAATATAGATAGAGAGATAAACAAACCCTTTATAGGGACTTTCTGTATTTTTCCATATAACTGTTAAAACCTAACTAACGACCGGCATGCTAGAAACATGCATCTATTTGTTTCATTAGTATTGATACTAAAAATCCTTGGTGTGTGTTCGAGACCTATGGCTCTGCAGAAAAAACTATTCCTATATGGCCAATATAGGATTTCATATAGTTGTGTGTGTGATAAAAAAATAATCTTGTATGATGGCCCCGTTGATATCCTGTAAATTTGTAAATCTGTAGTAAATATTCCAAACTAGCCTGACTAAAGTGTAAAATGAAAGAGATTTTTTAAAAATACAAAATCCGGGTATTGCCCATTATTATCATTTACCAAAAATTCATAAAAATAAAATTAACCCTCCAGGACGTCCCATCATTGCCGGCATCGGTTATCTCACTTACAACCTGTCATATTTTATAGACCAATATTTGCAAAAATATGTGGTAACATTACCATCATACATTAAAGACAGTACCCATTTATTACAGCATTCACACAAAATCAACATTGGAAATAGAAATCTCATTTGGATTACATGTGACGTCAGTTCGTTATATTCAAACATTTCACACAATTTAGGTCTAGCAGCCATTTCTCATTTTTTGAAAAAAGATATTTTTTTACCTAGTACACAATGTGATTTTATTTTAGAAAGTATTCTTTTTATTTTACAGCACAATTATTTTATCTATCAAGACAGGTATTACTTACAAACCAAAGGGACGGCCATGGGGACCAGGTTTGCCCCAAGCTTTGCTAACCTTTTCATGGGTTATTTTGAGGAGAGGTACATCTACCCTACAGAGTTTGGGGCAAGCCTGGTCTTCTATGGCCGTTATATAGACGATCTAATCTTTCTATGGGAGGGAGACATCACCAGGGCCAACCAATTCATAGAACATCTGAACTGTAATGACATGGGTTTAGACTTCACGGCAAATATACAAATCAAAAATATTGAATATCTAGATCTTATATTAAGTATGGATAAATCCAACATTACCTCCAAAACTTATTTTAAAGATGTTGATAGCAACAGCTTTTTAAACTACCATAGCAATCATCATAAAAATTGGTTATGCAATGTACCATACAGCCAGTTTCGTAGGATACAACGCAATTGTAGTGATTATAATATCTTCTTGGAACAGAGCCAAATATTGTATAATAGGTTTATAGAAAAAGAATACCCTTCAAGTTTACTTGATAAAGCTTTAACAAGAGCCAAAAACCTAAATAGAGAAGATATTTTATCAGACAAAAAAAACACCAATACAGAAAATACATTTGGAAAAGAAACTATTTTCATAACACAATACAACTCTGATTTCCATCAAATCAAAAACATACTACATAAACATTGGCATATAATACAAAGAGATCCTGTTCTTAAACATCTAGTTAAGGATACACCAAAAATTGTCTATAGGAGAGCGCCCACACTCAGAAACCAGCTAGCTCCCAGTAAGAAAGTCAAACACAAATTAACTAACAAAACATCACACTACTCGAACAGAAACAAAGGGCTTTTTGGCATGTATGGAATTTATAAATGTGGCAAGACAGGTTGTGGATCATGTAAAATTATAAGATCAGGTATAAAAAATTTCAAGTCCACAGTAACGGGTGAGTTATTCCAGATCCCCATCTTTTTTAATTGCAATTCATCTTTCACAGTCTACCTCATGGAGTGTGTATGTGGCCTCCAATATGTAGGCCGCACCTCCAGGAAGCTGAGAAATCGATGGGGAGAACACCATCGCAACTGCAAAAATTCTAAAAAAAACAAAATCAAACATAGTATACCCAACCATTGTTTAACCCAACACAATGGGAATCCATATATTTACAAATATATTCCCATTGATTATGTTCCCAAAAGTTCGGATTACAATAGACTCAATAGACTCAGACAACGTGAGACATATTGGATCTATCGATTGAAGACACTACATCCTTATGGGCTTAATGCAAATTTGGATTTGGCAGCCTTCAATTAATAGATCCTCACAACCCACCAACTTTTTCACATTTTTTTCACACTCTTTTTTACCAAACTTATATCCATCCACACTATTACCCCAACACCACCTCATTTACAGGTCTTACACAATACTCCATTCATCACATACACTCAAACATCATCGTACACCTATCTATATATCCATGAGTTTGTTTTCACTCATGTTAGATTCAATTCCCCTTTTCTACCTCGTATCTACATTATTCTCCCACAGCAACATCATTGCTTACACACACAATTGGTAGTTCCACTGTCATGTTAATTTTATTTTTATGAATTTTTGGTAAATGATAATAATGGGCAATACCCGGATTTTGTATTTTTAAAAAATCTCTTTCATTTTACACTTTAGTCAGGCTAGTTTGGAATATTTACTACAGATTTACAAATTTACAGGATATCAACGGGGCCATCATACAAGATTATTTTTTTATCACACACACAACTATATGAAATCCTATATTGGCCATATAGGAATAGTTTTTTCTGCAGAGCCATAGGTCTCGAACACGCACCAAGGATTTTTAGTATCAATACTAATGAAACAAATAGATGCATGTTTCTAGCATGCCGGTCGTTAGTTAGGTTTTAACAGTTATATGGAAAAATACAGAAAGTCCCTATAAAGGATTTGTTTATCTCTCTATCTATATTATTTTTCTATATATTATTATTTTTTTTATTATTTTTCTACGTATAATTTTTATATATTTAAATTTGTAACAGCTGATGGTTAAGATTGGGCTCTCACAATTGAAATGCACTCCCATTGGACAAATATTTTATGACAACTTCCTGTTTTTTAAGATACAATGTGTATATAATGCTAACAAATGTAACTACTTGCATTCGCTTTTATCTGAGGAAACGACCCAGTTGGGGTTGAGAAACGCGTCATATTAAAGCCATTTTAATTAAGAAGTTGTCCGTGCTTTGTGGTATTCTATCATAATACAACAACACGCCAAGTCCGATTCTCTATTTCAAATTACAAGCACCAAGAAAAGTTTGCCCAGGGGGTACCTGAAAAGACTCCAAGGAACGTATTCCCCCCAGTGTACTAGCCACTGTTAAGTGCTAGCAAGCTGTCACGCACTGGTCACAGTACAGTGCCTCTTGTTCTGGTAAGCATATTACCTGTTCTTATATTGTTACTCACATTACCAAACAATATCACGCTATTGTGGCGCCCTCTTTTCCTTCTTGCATAATAAAGAAGTTCTGCATCAATGGAGACCCTCCGCTCTCTTTGTTCCATATGTTTTTGAGAGCTTGGTAGTAGCTCTTGGCGGTTCTCCTCCTTGGGACTGTGTGCTGGATTCCACCTTTGTTTGCTGATATATAACTTTATGTCAGTATATGCTCTATGTAAAGGTATATATTCCCCCTGTTTCTTCTCCTACACTGGACACTGTCTGTCTGTCACCTAACCCCCCCCCATGATTTTTACAACACCCCCTCCTCTCCCTGCACTCAGACCTCTGTAACACTTTCTGTCTTATTAGCTATCCTGTATTTGAAGAAATAATCTGTAAATTCCATTGAATTGGTCAGTATTGCTTCAGATTTGAGAAAGGAAGGAACTCTTCCGAAAGTTTGTCTACTTAGACTAAATGTATAGTTAGTCCAATAAAAAAGTATCATTGCTCAATGCAATACTCTTGTTATTTTGATATCTAAATATCTAACACGGCTACTCCAATCAACGAGATATATCAGAAAATATTTCAAAATCTGCTTTTTTATCCTCTACCTAGCTCCTCAGACAAAAACATGAGATACTACTTGGTTTGCAATCACTCTGCACATTTTACATGAATGTCTATTACAATCTATTACCATTCTGGAAGATATAATTGGTGACTGGTTACTTGCAGATATCATTCACCCAGACAATTATCTTCCTTTTCTGATGCAGGCCTTTAGTGAGTGTTTGAGCTCATTGACCCAAAAGTCCAAACAAAAACATTAGATCACCTACTCTTCTGGCCACTCATCTATGTCTTCTTTTTTAATGTCCATAAGGATGCAGAACCGACAACAATGTACAGAGTACTTAGATGACAATGATTATCAGGATACACAGACACCAGTGATTATCATTAAACACACAGAGAGCCAGCAGGAGCACAAAAAGGCAACAATTAGCAGGATACACCAGCAGGAACACAAATAGCAATTGTCACCAGGAAAACGCAGGGTATTAATTAGTAAAATACAGAGGCAGCAACGACCAGGAGAAACACATGCATCAATGGTCAAAAAGATACAAAGCCAGTTATGATCACCAGGAACATAGGCAGCCATAGTCAGCAGTAACACAGAGAAGAGTTGTTCTCAGGATAAACTGGAAGTGAAGCCTAGCAGGAACACATATATCATTAGTCACCAGGAAACACTAACAACAATGGCAGCAGGATACAGTGATGCCCAGCAGAAACATAGATAGCAGTGGTCAGCAGAATACAATGATGCCCAGCAGAGACATAGATAGCACTGGTCAGCAGGAATAACAGTCAGTGATGTCCAACAGAAACATAGATAGCAGTGTTCGGCAGGATACAATAATGTCCAGCAGAAACATATATAGCACTAGTCAGCAGGATACACAGTCAGTGATGTCCAACAGAAATATAGATAGCAGTGGTCAACAGGATACACAGTCAGTGATTTCCAGCAGAAACATAGATAGCACTGGTCAGCAGGATACACAGTCAGTGATGTCGAACAGACATATAGATAGCAGTGGTCAGCAGGATACAATTAATCTAAGCAGAAACATAGATAGCAGTGGTCAGCAGGATACAATAATGCCCAGCAGAAACATAAATAGCAGGGGTCAGAAGGATACATAGTCAGTGATGTCCAGCAGAAACATAGATAGCACTGGTCAGCAGGATACAATGATTCCCAGCAGAAACATAGATAACAGTGGTCAGCAAGATCCACAGTCAATGACGTCCAGTAGAAACGTAGATAGCTGTGGTCAGCAGGATACAATGATGCCCAGCAAAAACATAGATAACATTGGTCAGCAGGATACACAATCAGTGATGTCTAACAGAAACATAGATAACAGTGGTCTGCAGGATGCACAGCCAGTGATGTCCAGCTGAAACATAGATAGCAATGGTCAGCAGGATACAATGATGCCCAGCAAAAACATAGATAACAGTGGTCAGCAGGATACACAGTCAGTGATGTCCAGCAGAAACAGAGACAGAAATGGTCAACAGGATGCACAGACTCTAATACCTAGCAGGAAACCCATGGAAATGGTTGGCTGGATATATAGGTAGTTATGTCTAGCATGAACACATTGGTGAACCGCTCAACAATAAAAGTACTTTTGAAGTGGGAGCGTGGGGAATTTGAATTTCAGTGCTAGATTAAAAAGTAAGTTATAATGCATCTTCATTACAACTGATAAATTAAACTCCATCTAAGATATCTCTAGCATTCTGGATTTGTTTAGACAAAGGGCAAAGTTTAATATCACTTTAATTCACTATGAACATGATCATCTGAAGCTTTATCCTCTGTTTAAACCTAGCAGCATTTAAACATATTCTAGAACAATCCTCAGTCTGAAAGTTTGTGCTAGAGTGAAAACAATGACCCACAAGATTTGGAAACTGTACTAATAGTTGTCATGATCAGTTGCTACAGATTTTTCTTTTAAATGGCATGTAAGTTCACCAATAGGTGCAAGATCTCTCCTAAGTTCTATGATCAATTGGTATTTTATTATTTTCAAGGGTTCTGTAAGTCCACATGAAGGCAAAGATCTCTCCTATGTTTCATGATTGTGGCTTTAAATTCTTGTGACAATAATTTGCAATGGACATCAAGCGATTAACTGAGTACATAATGGAAAATGTCAAGGTTTGCAGAGAAAATGATTGTAGAGTTTGAAAGAATCCTTCAGTTATATGAGAAAGGCAATCTTCAGTAAAAATTGATTTCCCCCTACTCAGACCTAATGGCTCTCCAGGTTGTTGACAGATAAATATTCAGTTATGAATAATGGATAGAACAAGGCACCACAGAGCATTTTATCACTAGAGTGGATCATATTGGATGAAGAGTGTGATACAATTTAATAGGTATGCCCAACTTGTAGGCAATGGCTGCATTCATTGGTTTGCATTTTAAGGAATACATGGCAGGTATTATATTTTTTTCAAACTATCTTTGGCAAGAACCAGATTAGGTAAGCTTCTTAAGGATTTTGAGAGAATCAAAAGACAAAATAGAAGCATTTAATGGCACACTTAGAGAGGGTAGTTATTGAGAATATGTGCTGAATGGAGTGTAGGTGATTAAAACATAATGTTTAATTCATATAAATAAAATAAGTTAAATTAATTGTGGAACATGCCACCCAATGTTAAAACATATTTAAAAACATAAGAGTGTAGAACAAACACCGCCTTCTCTAGCAGAGTATACTGGATAAACCTGTATAGCTACAATATATAAGAAGTACGGTGTGTTGAACAAATTAACCCAAATGCTAGTAGGGGAGGTTCATGGAGCAGACAAACTCCAGTATAACCTATAGGGAATATATCCATAAACTATAAAGGGAGAGCCCTCAGGATCAGCCCTATCGTTCCCAACAAAATGCCCCTATAAGCAGATAATATGGATTAAGTTTTACAAAAATGCCAATCAAGGCCAACAGTTTGACTATCGTAGAGGAAAAGGAGGCAGTGAAGTTTGCACTGCCTCCTTTTGCTCTACGATAGTTAAACTTTACAATTTAATGCTAGATGATTATGCAAGTTTTGACATACTCTCACTGTATATTTATCCATATATATTTATGTGCTTGTGTATGTAAAATGTGATTATGTGAATACATGTGTGAAGATTTAAGTCAATATATATATATAATATATATATATATATATATATATATATATATATATATATATATATATATATATATATATATATGTAAGAATTTATGATTATAAGGAGTATGTTTTTTCATTCATAAATATGACTCTGCTTTTTAAAATTATAGTATATTTGGAATCCTTTCAAAAATGTCTGTGAATGTCCTCAAACTAAACTGTATATCCCATAAAAAATACTATACATACCAAAGAAACAGATTAGCTGACACACACTCCTGGGGAAGTCAGCACCAAACTGAAAAAAACATGAAATTTGATGATTCAGTACTTAGTTTCTAAAATAATAAGCCCAAAAACCTGCACACTAGCACCGGCAGTCTTTGGATCTTAACTGAAGCCCACCTAATTAGCATTTAATAATGCTTGCTGGAGCTCTGAAGGTGAGACAATTAAATTGTAGTTCCTCTAGAAAGTACATATTAATTTTAGATATGGATGTTGGATGTGCTCCTGAAATAGGTTTATATCCCAAATACATGTGCAGCACTCTCAGAACAAGCTGACTGCATAATTAATAATACATTTAATTCATATTTGTGTTTCTGCTTTGATATTATTTCAACATGGATTGGAAATATTCAGTTTTGCTTGGAGAAAAAAAAATCTGCTGTTGCCCTTATATATAAATGCTAATTTTTAAACTTCACAATGCTATTGCTCTTGTCTGCTTTGTATATAAATATGTCAGAGGATTATTTTGTATTTATCTTTCAGTGGTGTCTTTACCAAAGTCTCAGCCAAAGTTGTATCTGAAGAATTACAGCTGGGAATTTCATCTTTGTGTCACAGTAACAGTGGCTTTTGTATGATTCATGATTTTACTTCCTTATAAAACATGCGTATCAAAGCACTGGCATTTAAGTGTTTGCGGATCAAAGAACTTGGCAGAGGAATCAAGAATCTTGTTGTAGTGTGCTGGCTGGTACAAACAGTCAGACATTGGCATCATACACTTAGCATCATCCCCCGCAGAGATGGCTTATTAGCTTGATGTGCCAATTAATTGAGGGCTGGGATTAGCTGCAGGGGGGGGGGGACTTGATCTGGATATACTACAAAAAGAAACTATAGCAAATATATCTTTTGTTTGA
Organism: Bombina bombina; assembly: GCF_027579735.1. Classification (NCBI taxonomy): domain Eukaryota; kingdom Metazoa; phylum Chordata; class Amphibia; order Anura; family Bombinatoridae; genus Bombina; species Bombina bombina. Next base: position 158,708,490 of record NC_069506.1, on the reverse strand, counting down.
TATTTTTAACTGTTGAGATCTATTGATTAATACTCCCAAATAACTAACTGTTTTTTATAACTAGTCCAAATTAATTGTCATCAGAGGTGTCTTTGCCATAATACAATGGGCAGATTACAAGTGGAGCAATATTGAAACATTGCACCCACTCTAAATTGTGCTCATATTACAAGCTGAAAGCCAAATGACAGCACAAGAGTAAACTAAATTTGCGATTGTCGGGTTAGCGTCACTGAAGACCACACGTAAAGGGTTAGGGCTAAAGGAAAAGTTGAACCAAACAAAACATAAATACTTTAAAAGTTACTGCTATACTCATATATACACCATCTAATTAAAAATATTCATATAAATATTAAAACAAAGTTCTAAGGGTTCAAATGTATATGGTATATGACAAGGTATTTGCAGAGAAAGGCCTATAATGGATATATACATACATATACATGTCTAAATATGTGTGTGTGTGTATATATATATATATATATATATATATATATATACACATACATATGTATATATGTGTGTACATGTGTATTAATGTTTATATATACACATATATACATATGTATATATACTTTGGAGCCCTTTCCACTCAAATACCTGAAAACATGAAATATTTTAAATAAATTGTAATATTTTATAATGTGTCCTACTGTATATTTGCATAGGGACAAATGTTCTTTATATATACTTACTATACCTGTATATTTTCATATAGATATATAGGTATAGATATATATTTTAAAAAAAATTGTCAAATATATATAGAAATATTAATTTTAAAATAAATAGAACATTTTCTTCTATGTGAAGAACATTGGTATGTAAAATATTCATAACTACCTTCATTAGCACAGTTGGTCTTACTCAGTGTTGGGTTGAGCAATACAGATTTTTTTAATTTTGCACTTTTCATTAAAGTCTAGGGGGAGAAGAAGTTTGTGTGGTTGGGGTATCTGAAGGCCTTAAAAAGGTAGGCAGCGATTTCCACTTGTACGCAAACAATTTACTTTCAACTTGTAATGCGTGCACTAACCCACATTTTAAAAGTTTAGTTCTGGAGGTGTTTGCAAGTAAGAGAAAGCACTAAATAGCGTGCCATTTGTAATCTGGCACAATGTCGGCAATGTCATGGACTCCACGCATGTCTATTGCAAAGCAGTCTATGAATTCAGCTTCAGGCTTAATTGAGAATGTCATTCAAAAAATCTCTAAGGGGTCTATTTATGAAAGGCCTGTCGGACATGATCCGACATTGCGGATCATGTCCGACAGACCTCGCTGAATGCGGAGAGCAATACGTTCTCCACATTCAGCATTGCACCAGCAGCTCTTGTAAACTGCTGGGGCAACGCCGCCCCCTGTAGATTTGCGGCCATTCGGCCACTATCAGGGGGTGTCAATCAACCCAATCGTATTCAATCGGGTTGAATTGCGACCATGTCTGTCCACCTCCTCAGAGATACTCTGCTTGATAGATGTCTAAATGTCTATCAGTCTGTGATGCACATTCTAGAGAACAGATTCTTTCCTACACAGACAAACAGTTACCCAGACCTATGGTAACATTCACAAAAATACATCACCTGTACCTATGTTATTCTGTGTAGCTGAGTCACTAAAGCTTACACATTTCCATCCATTCTTTACTGAATCAGCAGCTTAGCAGGACATAGGACATTTCATCACAAGGTTATATTGTATATAAAATCATAAAAACAATCTCAAAACATTGTTTGCATTTGTCTATGCTGTCATATACATTACAAGTGATATTTACATATCCACATGTGTTTATGCGAGGCACTAGCGTCAAACCATATGCCTTATCCTATTGGTTGTGCATCCTGTGACCTCACAGAGACGCGGACCATACAGATCATGAGAACTTTTAAAACCACATTGTGGGGGGGGGGGACCCATAGTTACGTTCTTAGAGGCGGTTGCGGCACTTGAGGCTCTGATTAGAACAGAACTCTCTGGAGTGTATCTGCCTCGGCCATTATTAATGCATCATTTGATTGGTCCATGTCTCTGTGAGGTCACCGGATACACAACCAATCAGATAAGGCTTTGGGTTTGTTGCTACCTCCAAGTATGTCTGTGGTTATGACATTTGTTGGAGGAAAAAATACTGGTGTATTATTAAATGGACATTAAACTAAATATTTAATTTAATAATTCAACCTTTGGAATGTTTTGCTCTGTAGGTAACACGGACAATCTCTACAACTCCAGGCCGACATCTATACTAGAATTGAAAGATATTTATTTTAATTTACAGAGAAAATGTATTACATTACATGAATAAATTAATAATTGTAATACATTTTAAAATAGCCTGTTACCTACAACAATGAAAAAAACTCACTTCAATAACACTTTATTCATGCATCATCCTCTTGGTTACAAATAAGTAAGACCTGTGAAAGAACAGCACTTGAATATGCTAAAGATTTTTTTCTAAACTTTTGCTAGAGTTGCATTTCATATAACTGCAACCTCTAAAAAATGAATATTCTTTAAAAGTGGTATTTAGAAATTATTATATTACTATGGTAAAATTGCAGAAATTCTATAAACCGATATTAATATATAATTGTGTTCAGCTGTAAATATTGTGATGTGAGAATGTCTGTTGTGACATTATTGGTAGAAACAATATTTACTCATTTTAAATTGATTCCCTCATTTAAACGTTTTGATAACAAAATGTCACATATTAAATGTAACATTAAATGTACTGAAATAAATGTATGAACGTAAAATTAACATTTAGGGCTAGATTACAAGTGGAGCGATATTTATCACTCCCGCTTGTGCATTTACTACGCTAGACTTCGGCTTTTTGCGCACGTCGGGTAGCATTTGTATTACAAGTTGAAAGCAAAAAGTTTCCCCTCTAGACTTAAAAGGAGCACAAAAGGTGGAAAAATAAACTAACACCCTTAATAGCGCACAAACCTGATTGCATTTTCTCTAGTGTGCTATCCCGACATGAAATATGAATACTTCACATTCAAAGTTCTTTACATAGAAGAAAATGTTCTATTTATTCATAAATACACACACACACACACATATATATATTATATATATATATATATATATATATATATACATATACATATACATATAGGTATAGATATATACATATATGTATAGAAATAACTATTTATAAATACTTAGAACATATTCCCCTATGTAAAGAACATTATAATGTGAAACATTTACAGTATAAATATACATACATACATACATACAAAGTGAGGTGTTTAGACAGTGCTCTCAAGTAGAAGATTTAATTGCCATTAGCCAGAGGATCATAGAAAGAAGTTAAAAAACAAAGAGACAAGAAAGCATCATAGTATAGTATGATCACCACTTAGTTACAAAATTGTGAGATTATTAGTGCTCATCTGGTGAATCCTCATCAGTATGAGGTATTTAATATGCTCTGTTGTGATATATATCCCCACTGTGTTAAAGATGAAATTCTTAGTCCTAAGTACTTGTAGTGGTTAGTTATTTAAAAAACATTTTATTGTTAAAAAATGGATGTAGTTCAAAAGATGGACAGAGTAATTAAACTCCTAAAAGGAATAACACAGCAATATGCCTAGTAATGGCCAGTCCAGCCTCCACAACACTTATATGTTCATATGAAAGAATGTTCAAATTAAGCCAGCCACTGTCTTTTTAGTACACTGTGCAGATATGTAAACTTATCCGTTTTGAAGAATCCGGTGTATGTAGTCTTTCATAAAAGAAGAATCAGGCAGTTCCGTTCAGGAAAACAAATAAGCAGCTCCGGTGTGGGTCTCTGAGCTCCTGGACCGCAAATCTGGATGTGACATCACGCTGCGTAGCTGTGCCCTTACGCGTTTCATAAAGCTCTCTTTACTTTGTCAAATGGTCCTCTGACGAGGAGAAGAGAGCTTCATGAGTAATATCAATAGACCACTGGTTTTAAAACCTGTCCTCAGGCTTACCTTACAGGCATTTTGAGGATATCTTAGTATATATTAGTAAACATTCTTATTTTACCTGTTCTCATCCAAGGTAATCCTGAAAACCTAGCCTGTTGAGGAGGCCTGAAGACAGGTTTGAAAACCAATGCTCTAGACCAGGGATGGGGAACCTTGGCACTCCTATTGTTTCAGAGCTACATTACCCATGATGCTTAGGCACTCTGAAGTCCAGTTGAGCATCATGGGAAATGTAGTTCTGAAACATCTGGAGGGCCAAGGTTCCCATCCCAGCTCTAGACTAAACTGTTGTATGTGAAAAAAAAAATTATGGCAGTTTGTGACATGTTTACTTTAGTTTACCTTTTTTATCATTTTTCAGTTTGCAGCTTTGTGGTTCACAAACGATGCCATGAATTTGTCACATTTGAATGCCCTGGTGCCGGTAAAGGACCACAAGCAGATGTAAGTATCTAATTTATATGTAAGATATTACATTGAATGATAATTGGTCTGCAACTTTGGACAGAAATAGTAGTATATAAAACAAGTGTCAATGCAATATTATATGGATAAAGGCACATCAATCGAAATTTGACAGTAATATGGCTGCTGGGTCTCATTAGATCTGAGATTCCTCCCACCTTATGGTACCAATTCATCATGTAAGTACTTGACAGCATATATTAAAAACAGAAATACTCCAGAGATAGTTCCTATTTGCCAACCACCTCTTGTTATTTGTTTCTGTGTCAGAAAAAAAGTCTACTGATTTCACAGATTGATGTTCAATGTCATAAAAATACTTCTGTGTTCCATATTGTATAAATTATTATAAAGGAATGTGACATTGCAAACAAAATATATAGCTATTCTAACATACATGACTGGGTTGCTGTTGATGTAATTGAAAATGAAAAATATTGGTGTGATATATTTTGGTCTTATTATCTTGTCAGTTATATAGTCAGTAATAAGTTGGGCTCTTGAAAATACATAAGCTTTTCCTGTACTGAATTGGTCAGCAAGAAACCGTTACCCATCTGGCATTCAGTAATTAATTACCACTAGCGGAGAAGGCACATTGCCTTTTGACTTGTTTATGACTCCCTACAAAATAAATTACTGGCTTATTCTTGGCTGGTACAAATGAAAACAACATGAAATAAGCAAATATGAAACTGAACTGAAAAGCTTTTCAATAAAATTTCTAAATTGTTAAACTGATATCAATGTCCTTTAATCCAGAGGCAAAACCATAAAAAAATAAAACAGCAGTGATTATTTTTCTTTTTTCTTTTATTTATATAGTTTAACAAGTGTTATAAAATTAATAAGCGACTCTGAAATAAAAAAAATTTATACAAATATGAAATACAAATTAGATAATTATGAAATATTACTAATTAAATACAATAATTTTAGTATATCAAAATTATAATTGTCACCAATCTAAACATCATTGATGTGTGTATTATGATTGACAAAATCATTCAAAAACAAGTCCATTTATAATATGTTTTAACCTGTACTAGATTACCAGGGCCGCCACTAGAAATTTTGGGGCCCCTGACTTAACCATTGATCAGGGCCCCCCCCCCCCCTTTGACATGTGCAATTTTTGACCAAGTGACTAAAACTTATGTGCACTTTATTCTTAAGTGTCTATTTAAACTTGGAAATGTTTTAAAGGTAGTAACATACACTGAAACATACACAAACACTCACACATAAGGATTCACATATAGACACTCTAGCAAACACGCAAAGAGACTCAGACACAGACACCCAAACAGACACTTAGCACTTGTTTACATTTACCTGACAAGTAATGAGGTAAACTACAGTTTTGTAAAAAAGGAGAATTAGAAAACAAAATATGGAGTTCTGATTATCTTTTTGTAAAGGAAGATGCCAACTAAATGATGACAACAGCATGCAGTGGCTGAAAGGAAGGGTCCTGAACTGCCTAAACTAAAAAATAATTTAAAGGTTAAATGGTAGATTGGTGACTTCCGGAAAGGTCTTATTAGTCTCAAAGTCTGTAGAAAGATGTGAATAATCAGTAGTAAGGTCAAAATGTCCTAAAAAGGAACAGACAATGGACACACACACAAACAAACTCAAACTTGCACATACACCCAAGGAAACACCAACAGAGACAGCCTCTGAAAACACAGAAAGACATACACACACATTGAGACACCCACAGAAAACACAGAAAGACATACACACACCCTCACAGAGACACCCACAGAAAATACACACCCTCCCAGAGACATACACAGAAAACACAGACATACATACACACACAGACACACACCCTCACAGAGACATCCACAAAAAACACAGACATACACACCCACCCTCATAGAGGCATCCAGAGAAAATACACAAAGACAAACACACACCCACCCTCACAGAGACACCCATAGAAAAAGCTCAAAGACATATGCACACACCCTCACAGACATCCACAGAAAATGCACAAATACATACACACCCACACTCACAGAGATACCAACAGAAAAAAAACATACACACTCATAGAGACACAAACCAAAGCACAAAGACATAAACACAGACACCCACAGAAACACTCACAGGAGGAAACATTTATGCATCTTGCATCCCCTAAATCAACAGTGTGTGACATGCATGATAAAAAAAATGCAGAAATTAAGAGATCACATTTTAAAGAATCATATTTGTAAATGTGCAATCAAAAATAATTCAGTGAATTCAAAATTATACAATAATGATCTGGGTAGATGGCTAGATGAATAAAATTACTTTTAAAAGGTTGACATATGTTTGTTTCATATTTTCCCCATTTTCCCCAACCAAGAGCACCACTTCAAATATAGCGTACAAATGTTCCTATATGTCAGCTGTACTTGTGGATTTTGAAAATGCTGTACTCTGTATGGTCTTAGTGGAACCATAAGCTGTGGTACTCATACCATTAGATCTGGTTAAATGCAGGATTTAAGCTTGTTGGTATGTATTTCAAAATTAAGTCAGCTGTAGGGTAAACTGAACAGTTTTAAGTTAACCTATCTCATTTCCAACACTGAGCAATCTTAGTCTGAGAGTATAACATTTTATGCAGATGTAAAAATCTTAGATAAAATGCCTCCTTGTATCTGGAAAGTCCTTGCATAAAGGGGCAGTAAACTGGAATGTAATATATATCATTTGTGTATTGAGGAGGAAACATTTCTGCATGGTTTTAAATATAGAATTTCTACAGCATTGACAAATAATCATAAATACACTGCTGCTAAAAAACATGTATTTTTATGGACCCCTGGCCCCACCATACAACTACTACCACACTAAAGTTACAATCTTAAATTGCACAAAGAAATAAAAATCATTTGCTAAGTAATTCCTACCTCCTCTGCAAATGAAAGTGATCAGCCGTTCTGACTCAGGCACACACTCTACAAAGTGCCAAGTCTGTCTCACACTCTGCATAGCGGTTTAGTGCACACTCAGAAATCCTCTCAAATGCCAATACTTTACTCCTTGTAATAACATTTCCCATGCTCAGTTAGTACTCTGCTGTAGTACCCACTGGTGGCTGCCAAAATTTAAAACAAAAGATTTTTTTTTTTTTTTAAGTTCTTGCCTCATGGGGCCCCCCTAGCCCATTGGGCCCCTGACAGGAGTCACCCCTGTCACCCCTGATGGCGGCCCTGTAGATTACACCATCTGTAAATTGTAAAATGATCAATACACCAAGTACATTCAAATGGTAGCTTGTGGTCTACCAGTGGAAATGCTGAGCAGTCAGTCTCTGTTTTGTGATATTCCGTATAGTGGTGCTTTAATTTCCTATAAAAAAGAAAATGAAAAAGTGATTTACACTACTACTGGGATTTCAGGTAAAAATGCAGGTATTTGCATGATTTGCTAGTGATTCAGGTAAAGATTTTAAAACCTGGTATGTACAATACCAGCGTACACTGGTATACTGCATAAAATATAGACCCCATCTCATTAAAATCAGAGAACCATCAATATAGACTATTACACTATTAAACAGATTGTACCTTTTCTAGAGAAAATGAATATGCCATAACTTTATCTGCATTTTCTCATGTGGTCAAAAAAAAGTTTTTAAAAAAATGTTAATCTCTAAAACGTTTCTTGGGCCTAAATTTAGTTGTCTGTTATATTTAGATAAATGCATCTTGTCTTATCGATCTGTTCACTGGATAAAACGTGATTTTAATTTCAATATTATGTATGCAATGATTATTATATGGTGTTATCATTGTTAACATAAGTCATTACACTGCTCAACATACTGTTGCAATTGTCAATTAGTATATTTTATAGAGGGTAAGTACTGTATGATTAAAGTTATCTTGGAGAACTATTTCCCAACTTCACCTTCAAAACTAACAGGGTGCCAAAGCAATGGCCAACATAATTTCAAACATAGATTGTTTTCACTCACTGCATTTTCAACAGCAGTAGTGATTTATTAATGTTACTTTTTTGGACAAACAATGGTTGACAACCTTATAGCATCTGCCAGAGCGCTTGTCTTAACCCATGCCTTATTAAAACCCAGAAGACTGATATATTATAATCTGCCCACCAATCTGAGTTTGCATAACACATCTTGAACATAGCATCAATAAATTAAACACAGTGCAGGGTAAGACTTCCAGGCAATGGCCATGTTTAGATGCAACATTGTGAGCTGCTCCAACTTTCTTGTATTATCTATTTAAAACCTTCTTATCTAACTGACATCACGACTAATGTCCAGCAGATTCTACTGTCAAGAAACATTGTCTATCTAATGCTACTAGAATTGCTGAGATTGCTGCATTCTACAAAGATTCAGAGTTGATTTTGAGGCCTAGCACCAAACCCCCTCCGGTAGGACCTTTCTAGGATCACATCATCTTCTAAGATTTATGTATCGGTTGGGCTGATCTCATGTTGGGATTCTATATGCTCTATTTATCTTATGATTGCAGTTGTTTTTTCTCTTCTAAGTTTGTTTAGGATTGTTTTGTTAGCTATTAATTCCCCCCTTATGATTCACTTATGTGCCTCCCAGTTTTTCTGTTTATTTGTTAAGAAGAATTATGTGATGCAGTTTGTTAGCTTAAGTTGTGTTTCTGGACCTGTAAGTAATCTACCGTCAAGTCTCCAAATGTAGTTTCTGATGTGGGCCATATAAAAGTGGAGTCTACCAAGGCATGGTCAGACCAGGAAATGGGGGATGTTCTTATTGATCTAAATATACACATTCCTGTAATGTATGTGAATATATAGTCAATTCTTATATAATTCTTATGGGGGTAGGAGTAAAAAGTGAAATTGTTTTGTGTCAGATGTCATGTTCACCATACGTCCTTTACAGCTATTTGTTGCAACAAGAAATTACTTTTATAAATTACAGATGTTGGGGTAGAAGAATGTTTAGATGAGCAATCTAAATCAGGATGTCATGGTATATTTAGGTCTCCTCCCAAGATAAGTGTACCTTTCTGATGTTCTAAGATAATATTAGTTATCTTATTAAGAAATATATGTTGTTTAGAATGAGGGGTGTATAGGGATAGCATTGTAATTATTCAACCATATAATAAGCCTGTTACTAGGATGTATCTCCCTTCTGCTTCTCAAATAACTTTAAGTTCTTGGGATGGGATCCCTGCTTTAATTAATACTCCTACTACTTGGATTTTGCGCTTAGTGTGGTATGCAAAACAATAGCTACCAAATTTATATTGAAATGTTTTGAGTTCCCTACCCTTCAAGAAATGGGTCTCTTGGAGGAGAACAATATCTCCTGTAAGTCCTTTGAAGTTATTTAGGGCTATGTTTGGTTTACTAGGAGAGTTGAGTCCTTTGGAATTTATTGCTAGGATATGCATTAAATTATTAAGTTTGTGCGTGTTCATATGTGAAGGCATAAGAATATAGTTTATGCATAGTGTAGTATGATAAGCCTGATCTGGGAATGATAATGTAGAAGCTGGTCTCTTGGTAGTTGAAGGGGTGAAACATAGAAGCACTCCAGTCTGTAACTTGAACGTGTTACAATAACAAACAAGTTTGCAAAAACATGATCAAGTCTCTTGTCAAAAGTCTAAATACGAACATCAATGGGGTATAGCAATCTCTCTCCATCTTTGAAAAAGTAATATGCTAACCCATTTAAAGCAAGTTTTATTGCATCACCCTTATATTCCCCCTGGGATATCCTAGAGTAAGAAGAAGAATATAAGGAAGGGGGGGTAGGTCATCTAAACATCTGTGACTAGTAATCCGCAGAAACAACAACATTTAGAAACTGAGCATTCAACAACAGCAGTGTGAAGGCATAGTACATGTTTAACACAACAACACAACATTGTTAGATTAATAGTATTTAAAAAGGCGTGTGAGAGATTTTAAAGTTCTAAGGTCTAGGCCCAGTTGTGCTCTCAGAGGGTCTGTGTTCCTAGGTAGTTAGGGGTCTCTACCTGTACGTCTGAAACTATTGATCTCCTTAAAAAAAGGTGGTAGGGGTGCAGTAGAGACATTTGTGTGAAAACAAAATATGCGGATATGAGAGCGTAATCACGTTTTAAAGAGGTGAATATGAGGTAGACAGTGCACTACATAGCGTAGCTCTAGACTGGTTTAATTTTGAGTGTATACTGCATGGAGTTCCTCCCTTAACTATGAATGTATAGATTTTAGTACATGAATAAGTTTGGAAAAAACTATGAGTTATGTTTCTGTAATAAGCTCTTAGTAATGACCCTTGTAGGAATCTGCTTTGTTTCGCATTCATGTTGGGAGTTGGTCTCGTGAGATAGTCGGATTCTGTTTCTTCTTCCTCCGTACTGTGGACCAGTGCGGTCGTTGGTCTTTAGGTTGAGGAGTTGGAGATGCAGATTGGTTGGCATTATCTCTTTCCATTGAGTTATGTTGTAGATTAATGTTAATATTCAAACTCTTGGACACTGTTCCTAGGTCTGATAAGTCTCACTATATAAAAAAAATTCCAGCATATGAGATAATAATGCTGAAGCGGAAGCCCCATCTATATTTTATTTTCCTTTCTTGTAAAATAGATGTAATACATATTGCTGCCTTTCTCTTCTCTATCATGGCTGGGCAGAGGTCTTAGTACATTTGAAGCTCCTGTCTTTGATATTTGATGGCTTGAGATGTCCGAGCAGCTGTCCAGATGAGGTCTATATCTATGTAGTGTAGTAGTCTCACTATAACATCTCTTGGTGGACTGGATAGAGGAGGTTTGGGTCTCAAGGCCCTGTGTGCTCTCTCTATGGAGACTTCTGTAATTTGAGTTGATTGGGTAATGGAGTTGAACATATTAATTAAGTATGGTAGGAGTTTTTTTGGGGCCACTTCCTCAGGTATCCCTCAGATTCTCAGGTAGTTCCTTTTTGCCTCTATTTTCAAGGTCTTCTACTTTCTCCTGCAGAGACTGGAGAGTAGAGGCATGTTGAGCCATACAGGTTTCTGTTAAGGAGACTATAGTGTTTTCAGGGCCCACTTCTAGGTCTTCGATTCTTAAGTCTACTGTGGATAATTCTGTTTTTATAAACATCTTGATGTTTGCTATATCTGATTTTGATGAAAGTTTCTCAATGATGATTTGGATATAAGATAATCACTCCTATAAAGAAGGCATAATAGGCAAGGTCTGTTGTATTGCCTTCTTTTAGCATGTCTGTTGTATCTGTGTCTCTATGCTCCTGTGCAATGAAGAAGGTGTTAAGGTTAGCAGAGTGGGTGGATAATTTACCACTTTTGTCAGCTTTTTCACAGCTTTTTTAGAATCCATGTGGTTTGGCTATTGTTGCAGCATTGTTAAAGCTTATTTAAAACCTGAAGATATATTATGCCTCGTGTCACAATTATCATTAAGGATAGTTTGTCAGAGGACAGCTTTGTAAGATGGGATAAGCAAGGGTGTAAGAGAGGTCAGATGGCAGCAAGCTGAAGGTAAGATTCCTGAAGCTTAATCAATCCTCTCTTTCACTGTGTGTTAGTGGACTGGACACTATTTCCTCTTTATGTTCACAGGTCAGAAACCTTGACTTTAAGAGAGATTTGTGTTCCCAGGATAATGTGATGTGCAGGTTATTGAAGGGCACAGGAATTGGAGACTATTGTCCTGTGCTTTTTATGTGTAATATTTTGATGTTTGGAGGGGTAAGATTAAAAGCAACTCTGTTATATATTTGATAACAATCTTGCAGAGCCAGCAGTATAATTTATATTAAATAATGTCCGTAAATCTGGATCGTTCTCTTGAGGACAATATTTGTAGTAGTGCTGCAGTGTGATGTCCTGTGTAACTTATTGTGTAAGGTCTTACATGTTGCTGGGTCTCCAGTGGAGCGTGGGTGTCATAAATATGTCCGGCCGTTTATATGTGCACAGCTGTCTTAGCCTAAGACTCTTAGGCAAATGAGTGTTGTGCGCCTCGAAGAGCAAGGTGGCCTTTTTCCTCCTTCAGTGCTTCAATACTCAGTTACAAGAGCTCCAGCATCATTGGCTCTGGAGTGAAGTTATCAATGTACATGGTCGAGCTCGATGCAGGAGGTATTCTGCTAATGTTTTAGCCATCTGTAGGTCACATTAGATATCTGTGTAGGGCGATGGAGAGATTCAGCTACGGAGCTAACTTTCTAAGCAGCCATGCCCCGGCATGGCCAAACTCCGCCTCCAATCTGCTGGCTTTTTAACTGGGAACATTCTTGTAGTTTCAGATGAGCTACTACAAGATGTTATTTTGAGTGGCAGAGCCTTAAAAGGATGGTGGCAGCTTCCCCATAGAACAGTTCTTTGATCCTCTCCACGTTCTGTAGGCAGAATCTGATCCTCCTTTATTTAAAAAAAAAAAAACTAAACCAACAACAAAAATATATATATTTTTTTAACTCCATGTGAAACTACCAGAGAGAAACTACAATCTGGAATAACTATCATTATTTTCTCTAAAGTTTTAAGGAAATTCCTAGCAAAAAGCTTGTTGAGAAACCCTGACACCCAGTGTGAGAAAAGCGTGAACCAACACTATGTAAATTATACTTATTAACCCCTAATCTGCCCCCCTACACCACCGCCACCTAAATAAAAGTTATTAACCCCTATCCCGCCGCACCCGTACCCCGCCGCAACTAAATAAACTTATTAACTAAATACAATTATTAATCCCTAAACTGCCACTCCCTGAGCCCACTGCCACCTACATTATACTTATTAACCACTAATCTGCCGCACCCTACACCGCCGCCACCTACATTATATTTATTAACCCCTAATCTGCCCCCTCCCTACACCGCCGACACCTACATACATTTATTAACCCATAATCTGCCGCCCCCAACGTCGCCAACACTATATTAAATGTATTAACCACTAAACCTAAGTCTAACCCTAACACCCCCTAACTTAAATATAATTTAAAAATATCTAAATAAATATTACTATCATTAACTAAATAATTCCTATTTAAAACTAAATACTTACCCATAAAATAAACCCTAAGGCCTAGATTTGGAGTTTTGCGTTAGAAGGGGTGCGTTAGCTATGCGTGCTTTTTTTTGGCCGCACCTTTTAAATACCGCTGGTATTTAGAGTTCACAGAATGGCTGGGTTTTCAGTGCGTTAGGATCCAAAAAGGGAGCGTAGAGCATAATTTACCGCCACTGCAGCTCTCGATACCAGCGGTGCTTACGGACGCGGCCAGCTTCAAAAACGTGCTCGTGCACGATTCCCCCATAGGAAACAATGGGACTGTTTGAGCTGAAAAAAAACCTAACACCTGCAAAAAAGCAGCGTTCAGCTCCTAACTCAGCCCCATTGTTTCCTATGGGGAAATACTTCCTAAGTCTGCACCTAACACCCTAACATGTACCCCGAGTCTAAACACCCCTAACCTTACACTTATTAACCCCTAATCTGCCGCCCCCGCTATCGCTGACCCCTGCATATTATTTTTAACCCCTAATCTGCCGCTCCGTACACCGCCACAACCTACATTATAGTTATGTACCCCTAATCTGCTGCCCCTAACACCGCCGACCCCTATATTATATTTATTAACCCCTAATCTGCCCCCCACAACGTCACCGCCAGCTACCTACAATAATTAACCCTTAATCTGCCGACCGGGCCTCACCGCTACTATAATAAATGTATTAACCCCTAATCCGCCTCACTAACCCTATAATAAATAGTATTAACCCCTAATCTGCCCTCCCTAACATCGCCGACACCTAACTTCAATTATTAACCCATAATCTGCCGACCGGACCTCACCGCTACTCTAATAAATTTATTAACCCCTAAAGCTAAGTCTAACCATAACCCTAACAACCCCCTAAATTAAATATAATTTAAATCTAACAAAATAAATTAACTCTTATTAAATAAATTATTCCTATTTAAAGCTAAATACTTACCTGTAAAATAAATCATAATATAGCTACAATATAAATTATAATTTTATTGTAGCTATTTTAGGATTTATATTTATTTTACAGGCAACTTTGTATTTATTTTAACTAGGTACAATAGCTATTAAATAGTTAATAACTATTTAATAGCTACCTAGTTAAAATAATTACAAAATTACCTGTAAAATAAATCCTAACCTAAGTTACAATTAAACCTAACACTACACTATCAATAAATTAATTAAATAAAATACCTACAATTATCTACAATAAACCTAACACTACACTATCAATAAATTAATTAAATACAATACCTACAAATAAATACAATTAAATAAACTAACTAAAGTACAAAAAATAAAAAAGAACTAAGTTACAAAAAATAAAAAAATATTTACAAACATTAGAAAAATATTACAACAATTTTAAACTAATTACACCTATTCTAAGCCCCCTAATAAAATAACAAAGCCCCCCAAAATAAAAAAAATGCCCTACCCTATTCTAAAATTAAAATAGAAAAGCTCTTTTACCTTACCAGTCCTTAAAAGGGCCATTTACGGGGCATGCCCCAAAGAATTCAGCTCTTTTGCCTGGAAAAAAAACATACAATACCCCCCCCCAACATTACAACCCACCACCCACATACCCCTAATCTAACCCAAACCCCCCTTAAATAAACCTAACACTAAGCCCCTGAAGATCTTCCTACCTTATCTTCACCTCGCTGGGTATCAGCGATCCGTCCAGGCTCCGATGTCTTGATCCAAGCCCAAGCGGGGGGCTGAAGACATCCATCCTCTGGCTGAAGTCTTGATCCAAGCGGGCAGAAGAGGACATCCGGACCGGCAAACATCTTCATCCAGGAGGCATCTTCTATGTTCTTCCATCCGATGACAACCGGCTCCATCTTGAAGACCTCCAGTGCGGATCCATCCTCTTCTTCCGACGACTAGACGACGAATGAAGGTTCTTTTAAGGGACGTCATCCAAGATGGCGTCCCTCGAATTCCGATTGGCTGATAGGATTCTATCAGCCAATCGGAATTAAGGTAGGAAAATTCTGATTGGCTGATGGAATCAGCCAATCAGATTCAAGTTCAATCCGATTGGCTGATCCAATCAACCAATCAGATTGAGCTTGCATTCTATTGGCTGTTCCGATCAGCCAATAGAATGTGAGCTCAATCTGATTGGCTGATCGGATCAGCCAATCGGATTGAACTTGATTCTGATTGGCTGATTCCATCAGCCAATCGGAATTCGAGGGACGCCATCTTGGTTGACGTCCCTTAAAGGAACCTTCATTCGTTGTCTAGTCGTCGGAAGAAGAGGATGGATCCGCGCTGGAGGTCTTCAATGCCCCGCAAAAGGCCCTTTTAAGGGCTTTTTGTAATTTAGTGTAGGGTAGGGCTTTTTTAATTTTTGGGGGCTTTTTTTATTTTTTTAGGGGGATTAGATTAGGTGTAATTAGTTTAAAAATCTTGTAATTATTTTATTATTTACTGTAATTTAGTGTTGTTTTTTTGTACTTTAGATACCTTTATTAATTGTATTTAATTGTATTTAGTTTAGGGAATTAATTTAATTATAGTGCAGTGTTAGGTGTAATTGTAACGTAGGTTAGACTTTTTTTTACAGGTATATTTGTCTTTATTTTAACTAGGAAGTTATTAAATAGTCAACAACTATTTAATAACTCTTTTACCTAGTTAAAATAAATACAAACTTGCCTGTAAAATAAAAACAAACCCTAAACTAGCTACAATGTAACTATTAGTTATATTGTAGCTAGCTTAGGGTTTATTGTATAGGTAAGTATTTAGTTTTAAATAGGAATAATTTAGTTAATGATAGGAAGATTTATTTAAATTATATTTAAGTTAGGGGGTGTTAGGGTTAGACTTGGGTTTAATGGTTAATAAATGTAATATAGTGTCGGCGACGTTGGGGGCAGCAGATTAGGGGTTAATAAATGTAGGTAGGTGGCGGCAGTGTAGGGGGCGGATTAGGGGTTAATAAATATAATGTAGGTGACGGCGGTGTAGGGGGCAGCAGATTAGTGGTTAATAAGTATAATGTAGGTGGCAGTGGGCTCTGGGAGTGGCGGTTTAGGGGTTAATAATTGTATTTAGTTGTGGCGGGGTCCGGGAGCGGCGGTTTAGGGGTTAATACATTTCTTAGAGTTGCAACGGGGTCCGGGAGCGGCGGTTTAGGGGTTAATACATTTCTTAGAACTGCGGCGGGGTCCGGGAGCGGCGGTTTAGGGGTTAAACACTTTATTTGAGTTGCGGTGGGCTCCAGCAGTGGCGGTATAAGGGGTAAACAGTATAGTATAGTGTGGGTGTTTAGTGACAGGGTACCAAGAAAGCTGTAAAAAAGCCGAAGAGCAGCGAGATTGATGACTGTACTTGGTGCGCAGCTTTTTGACAGCTTTTTGGATAATTATGGAGAACGTATTCAGGTCCGCGGCAGGGATGTTAGGCGATCTTAGGCGAACGTATTGGTGCTGGCGAATGCAAGAAAGTCGACGCTTTGATAAATAGATGCCTATGTCTCATTAAGCCTCAAGTTCTTAATAGTTTAAAATGCAATGCAACTTTTAAGTGACCGGCAATAAAACCTCATTTTCTACTATTATATAATTAAATTATTAAATAACTTCCTCCAAAGTTTTCTAGAGCCACTTTTGGACCTTTGATATATTAGTTCTGTGTAGTATAAGTATATTAAGAACAACAATGGTAACAAAAAACATATATGGTAACAACTAGTTGAAGCTGATATGTATGTTAACAAATTAGTGGAGAGAATCATCTTTTCTGACCGAGTAAAATTAAATGGACCACACGTAGGTATATTATCAATAGTCTCATGAAAGCCTGGGGGCACACTAAGAGTAACAATAAAGCTCTACAAGTAAGTAATCACTAAATTCTAGGGACAATAAATATGAGCAACATCCAGACTTTGATGGGGTCATATACGCAGGTGTCTCTGTATAAATTATAGTCCATTAGCTGCATGAATGAATTCTGTGTCACACCCAAGTCTCTCAGCCCTCCTGTGTGTCCGTGTAAAACAAATTAGTTCTTGATAGCCAAGATTTGTAGTACAAGGAGTCTTAGCCACACCTCTGCATCTCAAGCTCAGTGTAGGATACAAAGGATGGCCAAATGCTTACATATGCTAGCAATATATTAGGAGCAAGCATGTTATGAACTACCAATAGTAATATGTTTGAATAAAAAAGTTTGTATATAAAGGATATTATAGGGATTGCATAGTATGTTGGGTAGTTGGGTATGACATTGCTATAATGCGGTTACCACTATATATTTACTACATAATGCACAGATTATACTCTGAGTGACAGTGGGAACAGAACAGAAAAAAAAACAACTCAAAATAAATAATTGAGCAATCAACTGTATAACTTTGACTAATCCGCCATATAATGACTTTCTCAGCTCAGTCCTTACTCATTTAGCTGATTCCACATCTCCATATTTTTTTTTATTTATTCTTTTTTATTTGTGCCAGTAAGCGAAAAAACAAACAAAATACAATACGTTTGAATATGAAACTGCACCACGCAGGGTGCAAAATATGCATTAAACAAAATACAGCGATTGAATTGCACCATTCACAATATATAAAGATGTCAAAATAACAAAAAATAAAAAGTAAGCCTCTTTTGCTTTTTTTTGCGTATATGTATCATGTAAAAATAAACGGTTCTTCTATCGACACATCTCCATATTAAAGCATTCCGTAGTGATGTCCCTAAGGGATGATTGCGAAGTCTCCCATGGTCATTGATCACTTGCCTGCTAATCCCTCCAGTAGCAGCTAGATAGGCAGAGTGTGGCTTTAAGTATAGCAGACTGGGTGACTTCATAAGCATGGCCTGCAGTGTGACTGTAACGGAGCTCTCAGCTTGCAAAAGTGGCGGCAAGCATTGTTGGGGATTAAGGCTCCGAATTTCTGCTTGCATCTGCATCAGTTCTTTCGGCCGCTCCAGCTGTTGGGCTCTATAGAGGCGTTGGGCACTGTCCAAAAGTCCAGGCACTTTGATCGTTGTTAGAGCTGGTTGACGTTCAATTGGCTGGCAGCTCAGAGTGAACAAGTTGCGGCTGGAACATTAGGTCAGAGTTTTTTTGGTCTTGGCTCGAGACAGTGCAAACTTTGGCATCCGTCATTGGAGGTATGAAGTCAACGCTCTCTTCCTCTTCATATTTAGCTGGGGTTGAAATGCCTCATCCAGCATAGCGCCAAACTTTTGTTCAAAGTCCAGCAGGATTTGCTGAAGTGCGTACTGAATCTCTTTCATTGTTCCACTAGGTAGGAATATAACCAGCATGAAAAATCTGGTTTGTTCACCCAGAATCAGGAACTCCAGGTGGAGGGGGTTATATGTGCGGGCAGCCCAAATGGCACAAGGAATCAAGCACACAGGATAAGCCTCATGGCCAGACTCTGTGCAGTTAAGCTGAAGAACATAGGTAGGACTGGTTTTATGTTGTGAACCCTCAGATTTTTCCAGAGTTTCTCGAGTCTGAACAGCTTGATTCTATCAAAATCCAAGAGCTCTCCGCAAACACGTCCTGCTGCGACAGCTATAGGCTCTGCCCCCAATGTTGATCTTTTTATTTTGTCTGCCTTAGTATCGTCCCTCCACTCCCTTACTGTCCTATTAGAGCTCTGGTTAACTGTTTCACAAAACAGTAAAGAGTCACAAAACACATTAAAAATATATTAAATAGTGCAATTACACTCAAAATAACACTAATAAAAATTATTAAAAAAATATTTCACAAAAAGTTATAATGGCTCAAAGATATGAGGTCTCAGGTGCTAGAAAAAAATGTTCAGGCATATTCAGGCAATATTCAAGTAGATGAAAACATGAAAACAACTTTTTACTTAATACTTGTAATACAAACGCTAACTGACAAACACAATGACCTTACTTATAGCGGAGTTAGTGCTCAAGCGGGAGTGTTAAATACCGCTCCATTTGTAATTTGGCCCAAAATGTGTCACAATTATAGACAAACACAATCTGACTAAACTAATAACACACAAACAGTTGTACTTTTCACAGTGTGTGTTGGAAAAAGTAAGTGAATCTTTGTGTTAACAAATTCTTCAAAAGCTATTTAGAGTCAGGTGTTTCAGTTGAGGAGATGAGATTGAAAGTGTGGGTTGCACGCGTGCCCTGCACTTTAAATAAAGCACAAAAAGTCTGATAACTGGCAAATCTGTTTGCCTCAATAAAGATTGGTTAACGTGAACCATGCCTCAATTCCAACTTTTACTGGACCTTAAAAGACACACAAAGCTGGAAACGTTTCCAAAAGCATAAACTTACAGTAAGACAAAGTGTCTACAAATAGAGAAAATTCAGGACTATTGCTACTCTCCCTAGGAATGCGAATTGTGCAAAGCTCACTCCAAAAGCACAATGGCCAATCCTGAAAGAGGTAAGAAAGAATAATAATAAGGCAGAGTAGGTATGTGCCTACAGGCGCCCTCCATAGAGGGGTGCCACTCTCTACCTATTATAAATACCGGTCAGCCAGTGATCTTAACTAAGTCACAATGAGTATTACTCTTGCGCGGTATCCAGATTTTCCCCCACAAGCGCAATGCCTGTGGCCTTAACATAGATGGCTGCACATACGTGTTGTTGTTGTTTCACTGATGGTGGCTATCTTAGTTAAGGTTGCCAGCACAGTGGGGAACAGTGAGCATTGAGCGCTCATATTTTGGTGGCTATAGGCACCTGGGCTGTAAATCCAGCCCTGCCCAAGGGTAACAGCAAAAGGTATCCAGGAAACTCTACAAACTGCAAAGGTCTTTGTTCATGTGTTCACTATCATAAAATCTATAAACAAGAATAGTAGACATGTGCATTTGTTTTGTTACAAATGCAAATTCATTAATGAAACATGGATATTCACGTCATTTTCACAAAACAAATATCCAAACAAATGCACCACAAAATAAAAAAAAATGAAGAAATACTGACGAAATTTGTCAGTATTCATTTGTTTCCTTTAAATAATCGTAGGGGTTAAAAATACCTCTAGCGCGCTTATCACAACCCTTCTTCACAGAGCCCCGGAGCATGCTAATAGGAGGCTTGCCATGGTGGATCCTAGGGCCTGCATTTAAGGTGGAGGTCCTTTTGTGCAGTCTCTGAGATCTGCCTTGTTAAGCCTCCTATTAGCGTGGCACAAGGTTCTGTGAAGAAGAGTCGTGCTAGAGATATGCATGTAACAGTACAGGTGAACTTTTTCACCTGTAGCAAATGAATATATACATTTGTTTAACAAAAATGTAAGTGTTCCTGAACATTCCGTATTAGTTTAGTTTAAAGCAAAACAAATACAGAATAGCATGGCAGCCAAATACTACATTTTCTGAACATTTGGCCGACCAAATTTTTCACCTGTGTCTAAAGAATGGTGTTCATGGAAGGACACCACAATAAAACTCTGCTGTCTAAAAAAACTCAAGTTTGCCCAAGACCATTGAACGTTCTACAATGCTTTTGGGAAAATGTGCTGTAGACAGATGAGACAAAACTTTAACTTTTTGGCAAAATGCACAACGGCACTTCACCCCAACATCAAAACTGTATCCCACCTGTGAAGCCTGAGGAAGGGAGCATCATGGTTTGGGGCTGCATTGATGCCTCAGGGACTGGATGCCTTGAGGGAACAATTAATTTAAAAGTGTATCAAGACATTTTACAGGAGAATATCAAGGTAGCATGAGAGGTAGATTGAGAGCTACTGAAATCCTATTGGCTGTTCAATAGCCAATAGGATTTCAGATGAAGCTCTCATCCTATTGGCTGATGTGAATTTGAAGAATCAAATCAGCCAATAGGAATGCAAGGTACTCCATTTTGAAACAGGTACCTTGCATTCAACTTCAGTGTATGGCGGTGACCGTATGAAGAGGACACTCCACACAGGATGTCATAGCTGGTCCAGGATAGCACCGCTCCGCGCAGCCAGGATCAAAATATAAGATGCCCCCGCAATGGATGAAGATGTGGCCGCCTGGATGAAGTATTCTCGCTGCCTTAATGGAGATGGATGTCTGGACTTCAGAAACCTTGAGTAGATATTCTGGGGTTAGTGTTAAGTATTTTTTTATTTTTTTTTTAGGTGTTTTTTTTTTCAGATTAGGGCTTTGGGCAAAGTGTAAAAGAGCTGAATGAACTTTTAAGGGCAATGCCCATACAAATGCCCCTTTGTGTTTTTTATTTTTCGTAATTTAGTATTTATTATTTATTTTTTATAATTTTAGATTTTTTAAATTGTTTAGTAGTGTTAGTTTTTTTTTAAATTTGTAATTGAGATTTTTTAATTGGTAGTATTTTTATTTTATTAAAGGTAAGTTTTTATTTATTTTAAGATAGTTATATTGTAATTTTAATTTAAAGCTAGGGGGTGTTAGGTTCAGGGGTTAATAGTTGAATTTAGTGTTTTGCAATGTGTGGGGGCCGGCTAATAAATTTATTTAGTGGTGACGATGTTGGGGAGTGGAGGATTAGGAGTTAATAACTTTATATAGTGGCGACGATGTCGGGGAGCGGCGGAATAGGGGTAATAATTTGTATTGATGTCGGGAGCGGAGGATTAGGGGTTAATAGCTTTTATTAGTGTCGGCAATGACGGGGAGCGGCAGATTAGGGGTTAATAGATTTTATTTAGTGTCAGTGATGTCGGGGAGCAGCGGATTAGGGGTTAATAACTTTATTTAGTGTCAGCGATGTTGGGAACGGCGGAATAGGGGAGTTTAGACATTGAGGTCCATTTATCAAGCTCTGAATGGAGCTTGAGGGCCCGTGTTTCTGGCAAGTCTGAAGACTCGCCAGAAATACAAGTTATGGAGCAGCGGTCTAAAGACCGCTGCTCCATAACCCTGTCCGCCTGCTCTGATGAGGCGGACAGGAAACGCCGGAATTCAACCCGATCGAGCATAATACGATCGGGTTGATTGACACCCCCTGCTGGCGGGCGATTGTCCGCGAGTCTGCAGGGGGTGGCTTTGCACCAGCAGTTCTTGTGAGCTGCTGGTGCAATGCTGAATATGGAGAGCATATTGCTCTCCGCATTCAGCGAGGTCTTGCGGACCTGATCCGCACTGTCGGATCAGGTCCGCAAGACCTATGATAAATAGGCCTCTAGGGGTTTATGTAAGGGTGTTAGGTTTAAATGTAACTTTCTTTTCCCAATAGACATCAATGGGGTTGCGTTACGGCGATCTCCATTGCGTTACGTTGATCTCCATTCCACACTTCAGGTGTTAGTTTTTTTCTAACACTTTCTCTCCATTGAAGTCTATGGGGAAAAGCGTTCATGAGCACGTCAAATCAGCCCTTGGCTTTTGTGCTGTATGGAGCTTAACACACAATAAGGCACAGCACAAGGAGGCTTTTCAGTAACTCATAATGGCAGCGCTATGGAGAGTGAAATAACGCTTTTTTTTGGCATTTTTCTTTTACCCTGTTTAACGCAAAACTCATAAATTAGGCAAATGTTTGTTGTTTAGTCTTGGACCTCTCTTTTCAAAATTATGATGTATTTAAGATGTTTTTAATATGGGCCATGATACATTATTATTATATCCCCAACTATTAAGACATACTCTCATTAATATTTTAGGGCAACATAATGTTATTTTTTAGAGCTTGCTGGTTTGTGTCTAATAATATTTTATTAGTAATCAATGCAGAAATCCAGGTAATTCCAAAGGATTGACAAATGTTTCTTTACAACTGTATTATGCTTGTTGCACTCCGGAGGGTATATGATCCATGCGCTCTAATGCTGCCTTGACATGCTACCAGTAAAGAGTGAATCGCAATGATCTTGCAATGTTTACTAAAGTGTCCCACACTATCCATGCAAACAAACTGTGCATGCGCAGTTTGTCTTCCTATATTGTGCGTTTATGATAATGGATGGAACATGTGGCACAACTGCATGGGGAAAAAAATCTTTTTAAGGGGAGGGGCAGGAGGCAGTAGGTAATTAATGAAAAATAAAAATATATAATAAAACCCTTGTTTAAAAAAAAAACAACCTTTGGCCTAGATTACAATTGGCACAGTATTTTTTTCTTCTTGTGTAAGCGAAAACTTTGCTAGGATTTTCATTTTTGCGCTAGTCGGGTTGCATTCATATTACAAGTTCCAAGAATTATTTTTTTTTGCGCTTACGTTAACCTGAATATCGCAAATAACTTAAGTTATAAGGGCCGATTTATCATGTGTCTGGCAGGCATGATCCGCTGTAGCAATCATGTCCGCCAGACATCCCTTGTGAAATGCTTGTGCAATGCCGCCCCCTGCAGATTCGCGGCCGCTAGCAGGGGGTGTAAATCAATACAATCGTATGCGATCAGGCGGATTGTTGTCCGCCGCCTCAGAGGTGGTGGACGAGTTAAGGAGCACCAGTCTTAAGACCTCTGCCTCTTAACTTATGTTTCCAGTGAGCCTGAAGGCTCGCGCGGAAACAGCTGTATTTAGCAGCATTCGGCTGTTAATAAATCAATGGAGAGAAAAAAATTGTTGAAAAAAATATAAACACTTATTAAACAACGTAGCATATTCACATTAGCAAATGACAAATTACAGTAAATACATAGTTAAAATCTTTATTAAATATGAATATTGCATAGATATGTTTTATTATGTTTTTGTCTACTTAATTGCAAAGGGCTCTAATGCACTTATATATATATCTATATATATATATATATATATATATATATAGATAATCGGAAGAAAGAATCATCCACGCCAAAGTAAAAGTAAAACTTGACCTTTATTTTCTTAGGTTAAAAAGTTGCAAACAGTTGCAAACAAGCACTGGGCTTACGCGTTTCGGCGGTTAAGCCGTAGTCATAGCCTCAGGCTATGACTACAGCTTAACCGCCGAAACGCGTAAGCGACTTGCAACTTTTTAACCTAAGAAAATAAAGGTCAAGTTTTACTTTTACTTTGGCGTGGATGATTCTTTCTTCCGATGATCTATCTTATTATCCTGATATCCACTGCCAATACCGCTGTACACTGCACGTCCTGCCAACAAGCCAATCCGCAAGACCCGGAAAACCTGTTGACGTCACCCGGAACCACCGGGCCACCTGCAGAGTACTTCCGGCTGGAGACGCAGAGGGAGGCGGAGGGTACTGAGGAGCAGTTTTGCCCGTGAGACAAGCGGTCCCTCGTTCTCGGAAGCCAGAAGAGGTGAAGGGTAAGAAAGCACGCACTCAGTGCTAAAATTGCCTTATTTCAGTTTAACAAAAAGACTGAATTCCTTAACCGGCGAATAACGGACATTCATTTGGGGTTTGTGCACTTTTTGGCTGTTTTATTGGTGTGTCTGAATTCAGTACAAGCACAGAAGGTGATTGTTTATCGATTTGATTCGCACTCATTCTTTGTATTGTGTGACTTATATATATATATATATATATATATATATATATTTATATGTGTGTACATATATATTCATGTTTTATATGTGTATATATGTCTGTAAATATATATATATATATATCTATGTACATACAAATACATCATTAGCAATGTAAATGTATGTGTCCCAATGTTAATGCCATTTGCCAGTCTTTTTTTCTCTAACACCCGAGATCTTTGAGTCCTTATAACATTTTTGTGCAACATTTTTTTTAATACTTTTTATTAGACAGTGTTAACATGAGTGTGACTGTACTTTGTAATGTATTTTTGAATTGTTTTGTGCAACTTTTTTGTTTTGG
Organism: Bombina bombina; assembly: GCF_027579735.1. Classification (NCBI taxonomy): domain Eukaryota; kingdom Metazoa; phylum Chordata; class Amphibia; order Anura; family Bombinatoridae; genus Bombina; species Bombina bombina. The sequence goes on along the minus strand of NC_069506.1, from coordinate 158,683,256 downwards.
AAAACAGTTAACCACAGCTCTGAGATTACGGTAAGGATTGAAGCGTAAAGGGCGATTGTGCTAGTGAAATTGTGATTTCACTCCACTTGTAATATCAGTGGAATGAAAATGGCTCGCAAAAACATGATTGCACTAGTGCAAAACCGTTTGCGCCTCACTTTTAATCTAGCCCCTTATGTGTCAAGACAATGAGGCCGAATTATCAAGCTCATAATGGCTCACCAGAAACAGTAGTTATGAAGCAGCGGTCTTAAGACCGTTGCTCCATAACTTGTCCGCTGCCTCTGAGGCTGCGGTCTTCAATCCACCCGATCCTATACGATTGGGCTGATTGACACTCCATGCTAGTGGCAGATTGGCTGCGAATCTGCAGGGGGCGGCATTGCACAAGCAGTTCACCAGAACTGCTTTTGCAATGATAAACGCTGTCTGCATTTATCGATGTGCGGCAGACATGATACGCCACATCGTATCATGTCCGTCCGCACTTTAGTAAATCGGCGCCAATGCATTGATTTAAATGCAAGTCTTTAAAAAGACAGTATTTATTATAAAGAGGCATATTTCAGTTTTAACCTACTTGTTAATTTTGTATAACAGGGACTTACCTTGAATGAACTTGTTGGTTGATATCCCTATTGTTCTAACACCTGTAAATTCTATCTCCAAGGCCCTATGTCCCACTTTCAGGTTCTATTATTAATATGAACTAACAAAAAAAGTGGTTCATCTATCATTAACACACTTTCTCTGTGTTGTTTTAATCTACCCTTGGCCTTATTATGGAGAAAATGAGAGAGGTAAATTTGTGATAAAAAAAAAAAGATGGGCAGACTTTTAAAATAGAAAATTTATTTAAAAATAAAGAGAAAACATAAATGGCAGTTTATCATAAAGCCAGTGCATTTGTACTTTTATATAGACTCCTGGAACATATCTCTAATAGCAAATAAAGAACTGTAGCATTTACTTGACACCCAGAAAGGGATAATAAACACCAAAAAAGTTATTGTTTAAAAAGATAATCGCTTTATTTTTATTTATTTATTTATAAAATATTTTACCATTGCCCAGTTTTGCATAAGCAACACTGTTATAGAAATATACTTTTTTACCTCTGTAATTACCTTGTATCTAAGCTTCTGCAGACTACTTCCTTATCTTATGAGCACAATGTTATTTATATGAAACACTTGAACTAACACCCTCTAGCCTTGAAAAACTGTCAAATGCATTCAGATAAGAGGCAGCCTTCAAGGTCTTAGAAATTATCATATGTTGTGTAAAATTACATGCCCTATCTGAAAAGTGAAAGTTTAATTTGGACGTTACTATCCCTTTAAAGCAGACATGTCACACGGGTCATAAGGACATATGGGATCATTAAAGTGAATGTCAACTCAACCATACCTGTTTACGCCATATGTTAAATCAAAACAATTTAGGGGGACTTTCATTCATCGTTTTTGCAGGTCTTAAAATTGAAAGTTGAAAAATACCTTATACTATTGTTTTTTCAATCGCCCTTCCTCCACCCGCCATTTAGTTCCTTTTTTTGTGGTTGATTGACATCAAGGATTTCCAAAAGTGTTTTCCACCCTGTGGCGTCCAGCCCCTTTTCCCCAACGTCATGCATTTCTTCTGCGCATGCGTTACATGAGAATCTCCTTTTCGGAAGCAATGCGCGTCCATGAGACATGCATGCTCTATCAATACATCATAGTCTATGTTGTATCGATAGAGCATGCGTGTCTCGTAGAGTATACTGTCAGCTCTGCCTGCCGGGGGATTTAACACAATAGGCTCCCTGTCATGGGGGATATACAGAAGAGGGCAACCCTTGAATGCGAAATCCTCCAGCTCCTCCAGCAGACTCTATTTCTCGCTGCCCTCCGCCCGAGAACTGACTTGCAAATCTCCATAACACGTTTCAATTATGTTTAGTGAAAAAACTAAAATAAATGTTGTTGTCCGCTTTTCTGTAAATGTTGTTGTATGCTTTTAACGCATGCGCAGATTGTGTACATCAGTTTTAAACGCATGCGCATGCACATAGTAAGGGCGCATAGTAAGAGCACCATGGGTGCGCGCTTTCAAGGAAGTGCCGGATGGGAGGAGTTCCATCTCAAACCGGAGCTAAGTTGTTTTTTAAACTATAATAAAAATTGTTTATTTATTTATTTTAAAAAGTTAGCGCTTGGAATAGCGAAGTGCTAAAGTAGTGTTAGAAGGCTTCAGGAGTTGAAAACTTGACATTCACTTTAACTAACTCTGCAAAGGGCTTAAATACATAGGGAAAGTTTAACAATTTCAACCTGAGCAGGACATATAGGATGTGCCAATCATAATAGACCATTTCATGACCCTGTCAATCACCAGCCTATCTTTAACACTAGTAGCTATGTTTTGTACTGTCAGATAAGTCATAAGTCACTCTGAAATACTTCATAGTAAATATTATTTATTACTAATAATTATGTGAAATAGATCTTACAATAATCTTTTGTATATGCTTTATACTGACAAAGAGTCATTAAAGGGACCTTCTGCTGTATGTATTTTAAATGTATAATAGGTTAGAGAATTTTAATATTAAAGGGATATATGAATCCCAAAAATGTTCTTTTGTGATTCAGAGTTGATTTTAAATAAAGTTTCCAGTTTGCTATCAGATTTGCTTTGTTCCAATGATATTCTTTGTTGAAGAGATACCTATGTAGGTGTCTGGAGCACTACATGGCTGCCATCTAGTGCTTTTGCAAATGGGTAACATTCTTGCAAAACTGCTGCCATAGGGTGTTTAAGAAAAGGGCCGAATCCTAAGCATTACGTCCCTGCTTTTCAAATAAAGATAGAAAGAGAACAAATAAATGATAATAGAAGTTAATTAGAAAGTTGTTTAAAATCACATGCTCTATCTGAATCATAAAAGAAAAAAAAATGGATTTCATTTCTCTTTAATAACTTATTTATAAGTTTATGTTCATCGCCTAAAAATGGGCTTTAAATACCAAATAAGGGGCTTTCCATGCTTTGTAATTTGAAGGAAAAGCATGTCTGTTGAGCCAATCAGGAAAGCCATATGAATATATTCACCAATCACCAAACATGACCTGTTCCCATGACTTAAACTATGCAGGGTTTTAACACAATGCTAATCAAGCATTTGTTTAATAATAAAGTCTTAATGAATAAGACATTAGAACATTTTATTATTACAATACGTCACTTAAAGTAACATTTTACTGTTATTTAAAGGGACAGTCTAGGCCAAAATAAACTTTCATGATTCAGATAGAGCATGTAATTTTAAACAATTTTCCAATTTACTTTTATCACCAATTTTGCTTTGTTCTCTTGGTATTCTTAGTTGAAAGCTTAACCTAGGAGGTTCATCTGCTAATTTCTTTTCAGAATGCATTTTAACAGTTTTTCACCACTAGAGGGTGTTAGTTTGTGTGTTTCATATAGATAACACTGTGCTCGTGCACGTGAAGTTATCTGGGAGCAGGCACTGATTGGCTAAACTGCAAGTCTGTCAAAAGAATTGAAATAAAGGGGCAGTTTGCAGAGGCTTAGATACAAGATAATCACAGAGGTTAAAATTACATTAATATAACTGTGTTGGTTATGCAAAACTGGGGAATGGGTAATAAAGGGATTATCTATCTTTTAAAACAATAAAAATTCTGGTGTAGACTGTCCCTTTAATAGTAGCAGTTTACATTAGGTTTTTAATCAATTTTAAGTGTCTCAGGCAGTGGGAATAAGGGGGGGGGGGCGTACGGCAGGAAAACTAAAAACTAAAATGAAAAAAAAAAAAAAATAGGTTTCTGCACTCAATGCGTTAAAGTTACATAAATGATTGCACTATATCTGACTTAAAAAAATATATTTATTGGAATACTTATTTTCTCTGCTCTGGTTTTTGAGAATGTAGCACATTATGTACACTCTAAAATAGAAAATAAATAGGCCTTTCAAAGTTCATCTATTTGTTCCTATCAAAAGGAAAGGCTGGTAAGTAGGTACATACTCCGGCAGTATAGGTTCCAGCCTAATTAACTGTTGGCCAATATTACAAGCTTATAACATGTGACCTAGATGTAGCTAGAGTACTTGTTTCTTATAAGTGGTTATTGTACATTCATTGTAATCAATCATGTAATTCAAATTATTTTAATTCATTTTAAAGTGTTGACATGAACCAAGGCAATAAAGCTGGGAGCAATTCCATAAACCATGAACCATATGAGTCTCATTATTTTCTATGGGACTAAGCTCACAACTCTCTTTTCTTAATTAATATTAAAGTGATGGCAATCTGCAAGCTCAGCAAGTCCCTATGAGATTTGTTGTCTCAGACCTGTGTACTTTATTTATAGCCTAGTATCTCTTTTCTGTTTCAGAGTCATGATTATGGAATAAGTAAACTGAAAAGGTAGCCTTGTTTTAGGGACACAACTAGGACATTTTAGTAAAAAGATTAATGTAAACAGTCTAGAAATGTTATTGTTTAAAAAGATAGATAATCTCTTTATTACTCATACATCAGTTTTGCATAACCAACACAGTTATATTAATACACGTTTTCCTCTGTGATTACCTTGTATTTCAGCCTTTGCAGACTGCCCACTTTCTTCAGTTCTTTTTACAGATTTCCATTTAGTCAATAAGTGCTGACTCCTAGGTAAATCCCACAGGAGTGAGCACATTGTTATCTATATTGCACACATGAACTAGAGCTGACTAGCTGTGAAAAACTAATGCACTGAGAAAAGAGGTGGCCATCAATGGCTTAGAAATTAGCATATTACCTACTTAAAGGGACACTAAACCCAATTTTTTTCTTTTGTGCTTCAGATAGAGCATGCAATTTTAAGCAACTTTCTAATTTACTCCTATTATCAATTTTTCTTCGTTCTCTTGCTTTCTTTATTTGAAAAAGAAGACATCTAAGCTATTTTTTTGTTTCAGAACCATGGAAAGCACTTGTTTATTGGTAGGTGAATTTATCCACCAATCAGCAAGAACAACCCAGTTTGTTCACCAAAAATGGGTAGGCATCTAAACTTACATTCTTGAATTTCAAATAAAGATACCAAGAGAATAAAGAAAATTTGATAATAGGAGTCAATTAGAAAGTTGCTTAAAATTGCATGCTCAGTCTGAATCATGAAAGAAAAAATGTGGGTTTAGTGTCCCTTTAAGTTTAGCTTTCATCAAACAATACCAAGAGAACAAAGCACATTTGATAAAAGTAATTTGTAAAGTTGTTTAAAATTTCATACCCTATCTGAATCATGAAAGTTTAATTTTGACTAGATTGTCCCTTTAAAGTGATGGTAAAAGATTTTGTTTATAAACCTACCATTAGAACCTATGTTGCATCACATAACTTTCCACTTGTAATATGAACAATGTTAAGTACAGTCATGATATCCATTGAATGTATAGGGAGTGCTAAAGAGATGTCGGCTGCACTTTGGTAATTCTGTTTTACCATAGACTTATAATGCCAGATTGCTAGCTTATCTTAGAAAGGTCCAGCATTATTGACAGTGCTCTACTTCTGATATAGACCTTGGTTTTTTGGATTACATTATAGGGAGATAAAGGTGGCAGATAAATAAATATTTTGTGTTGTTTCCGGGAGGCTTCAAAGGGAACCATATTGGGACTTTGATCATTGAAAAAAACCCACACTGATAATATCAGCCCCATATATAACATAAAGGTATTGCACTAGAACTAGGGTCCCAACCCACTCCTAAAGATCTAACTCCTTTACAAATAAATCAAACAAGGTAAAACTAAAATAAAAAATAAGGAGGACGCTAAAAGTTAAAGTCACCAAAATGTAATTATTATTATTATTATTATTATTATTATTATTATTATATTATTAGACTTTATTTATAAAGCGCCAACATATTCCGCAGCGCTGTCCATGGGTACAATTCAACATTGTTATAAAACTTGTAAGAGACAACATTTTACAAACACATATAGGAAGAATTAAGGACCCTATTCCCATGGGAACTTACAATCTAGAATAACTAATAAATACGTATATGTATATCTAGCATACAAAGAGGGAAGCTACAATAGTTTCCACATAAATATTCAGAATTGAATCAAATAACAGTGTAGGAACATAAACAATACAAATAAAATAAGATAGGGACGGCTCCCCAAGAATTACAGTTTAAAACTATATGATGGATCCATGCCTGAAAATTTTAACATTCACAAATCTTTAATAATTCAGATGTTGATATGCTGAAAATTCCTATACACTACCTCCAGTCAGAAAATGTCTATATATGTGTACATATGCATTTATGTGTATATGTCTGTAAATATATATATATACACCTGTGTTTGGGGTCGTTATCATGTTGGAATACTGCCCTGCGGCCCAGTCTCTGAAGGGAGGGGATCATGCTCTGCTTCAGTATGTCACAGTAAATGTTGGCATTCATGGTTCCCTCAATGAACTGTAGCTCCCCAGTGCTGGCAGCACTTATGCAGGCCCAGACCATGACACTCCCAACATCATGTTTGACTGTAGGCAAGACACACTTGTCTTTTTACTCCTCACCTGGTTGCCGCCACACACGCTTGACACCATCTGAACAAAATAAGTTTATCTTGGTTTCATTGGACCACAGGACATGGTTCCAGTAATCCATGTCCTTAGTCTGCTTGTCTTCAGCAAACTGTTTGCGGTGAGCTATTTGGGTCCAATTTGGACATTTCCACTTAGTGGTGTATTCACTTTTGTTGCCAATGGTTTAAACATTAATGGCGTTATATTGAGGGGACAGCAAATTTACACTGTTATACAGGCTGTACACTCACTACTTTACATTTTAGCCAAGTGTAATTTCTTCAGTGTTGTCTTATGAAAAGATATAATAAAATATTTACAAAAATGTGAAGGGTGTACTCACTTTTGTGAGATACTGTATATATAAACAATTAAAAAAACTAAATAAAAGTAACCTAATGGGGCAATTCCCCATACATTTTATACTCTGTAGCTGGTATAAGTAATTGGAAACACATTAAGGGCAAACCGGTTTTACAGTACATTGTCCCTTTAAGAACACAATTTAAGTTCCAGCCTCTGAGATAAGAACACATTTTAATGGTATTTTATATTAGAAACAGGCAAAATAAATTCTGAATGTAGTTTTATTTATATTAATGATTAATTAAATTATGGTGAGTTACATTTTTAGTTTGATTGAAAATTCAAATCAGGTTCATTACAGTCCTAAAATTGCATGTTCCAATGCCTTAGAGAATTTAATTTTAGCACTAATAAAGCCCCTCTTATTTGTGAAGTTACATTATAGTTTTTATAAACACTGTCACAATATTACTTTTTTATATATATATATTGTTTTATGAACAAAAAACTCCAGTATGAAAAAACCCCCCAGTATATTTAATTTTCAATTGCAATAGAAATTCATAAAAACATATTTTAATCTTAAACTGCAGCATATAATTTGCATTGATACATAATAATAACCCTTTAGCAATGTAAAAAGACAATATTGTGAAAATACTCTATGTCCAGCCTAGCTATCTCCTTATTAGAGAGGTGATATCCAACCCTCTCAAAAAATGGATGATCTAAACGTTTGCTTGGGAGAAGCGCTAAAAAAGCTGCTGGATGGGATAAAATGAATAAATAAAAATGTCCGACTATAATTTAAATATATATATAAAAACAATTAATATCTGTTAATTATAGAAATATACGCACATAGGACATAAGTGGTATTTCAAAAGGGGAGATGCTTTCTCTAGATAAACCAGGTTGTATCTTAAAGGCAATTTTATTGAAAACAATATTTATTATATATCCGGTAAAACATGTAAAATATATACTATCGGCACATCTTAATCAAACATAAACAAAATCCGAAAACAACAATATATTTCTATAGGATATATAAACTGAGAAATATATTAATATAGAATTTATTGTTACCGGTATCATTATGGATTAATATTTCGATTGGATAACCTCTCAAACTAAAAATGTATCTAAATACATAATTATATGTGTGAATTTAAAAAATCCTAAAATCTTATATATGATTGTGTAGTTAAAAATACTAAATGATAAAATTAAAAATACACGTATAACAGATGATATAGTCAAAAAATGATTGCCAGAGGGAGTTCTATGAAGTGTTACACAAAGTTAGCTCTCAATTAATGATGGTTTAATAAAGGTTAACCGGTCCGTTACAAAGTTTACACTGATTTTCAAAAAATTGTTACCCAGTGTCCACAATGTATCCAAATGGATCCAAATAGTATGTCCTCTGTCTTTTTTAAGGAAGGAGAGTAATGATTATGTTATAGACGGTTTCCACAATGAGCTATATATGTGCCCGTTGTTGCATAGACAAGTCCAATAGCCGTGCACACTAAACAATATTTGCCAATCTGATGTGTGGATTTCTAGATCGCTATTTACACTGTAAATGAACTCACCGAAATACGAAAGACAGACTTTCTCCACTTGCAGCCTTCAGTTGAGACACTCCAGAGTTTAGCGGTTACTTTACCGTGTACCTGTATGGATGTGATCGACCCTATTAACCCTATTAAACCATCATTAATTGAGAGCTAACTTTATGTAACACTTCATAGAACTTCCTCTGGCAATCAAGTTTTGACTATATCATCTGTTATACGTATACTTTTAATTTTATCATTTGGTATTTTTAACTACACAATCATATATAAGATTTTAGGATTTTTTAAATTCACACATATAATTATGTATTTAGATACATTTTTAGTTTGAGAGGTTATCCAATCGAAATATTAATCCATATTGATACCGGTAACAATATATTCTATATTAATATATTTCTCAGTTTATATATCGTATAGAAATATATTGTTGTTTTCTGATTTTTTTTTATGTTTGATTAAGATGTGCCGATAGTATATATTTATATATAATAAATATTGTTTTCAATAAAATTGCCTTTTAGATACAACCTGGTTTATCTAGAGAAAGTATCTCCCCTTTTGAAATACCACTTATGTCCTATGTGCGTATATTTCTATAATTAACAGATATTAATTGTTTTTATATATATTTAAATTATAGTAGGACATTTTTATTTATTCATTTTATCCCATCCAGCAGCTTTTTTAGCGCTTCTCCCAAGCAAACGTTTAGATCAACCCTTTAGCAATGGCTGTTGCTAAGCCCTAAAACATGATGCCATACACAGCCATTTACATGGCAGTAGTGGCAAGGACGGTGGCATGGAAAGTGGCATGGATGGTGCCCAGACCATGCTATTTTTAGCCGTCTCACCAGTAAAGAATCACAGAAATAGTGCTATAAAGGCAACCTCAGGCAAGTTATTTCTGGGACAGAGCTTCCCAGTGATCACGTCTGTCACTGATAAATGCAACAGACGTTTTCTGATGAAAAAAAGCAAACACTTACATACAAACAAGTACATATAGATCACTGCAGTGTGTAGAGGACATTTGCATATGATAAAATACATCTAAATAGGTTTCTTGCAAAAGAAGGTGCAGCAGGTGGGAGGGACTTTCTATAACATACTGATCTGATAGAAAATTTACTGGACCAAAGAGCAATCAGTCACATATCAAACATTAAAATGTAGAATATTTTACAATAGTTTTGCAAGCATTGATAAAATGCAGCAATAAACTGTGTATTTAAAATCTACCTCTGTAGCACTGACCTATTGCAATATTTTAATGCTACATTTATGCAACCTTTACTTGAACTCATGCAACATCCCTGTATTCTATTTTGGTAAACTTTATTAAAGGGATACAAAATCCACATTTTTTTAATTTATGATTCTGATAGAACATGCCATTTTAAGCAACTTTCTAATTTACTCCTAATATCATTTTTCTTCATTCTCTTGCTATCTTTATTTGAAAAAGTAGGAATCTAAGCATCGTAGCCAGCCCATTTTTGGTTTAGCGCCCTGGATAGCGCTTGCTGTTTGGTGGGTACATTTAGCCACCAATCAGCAAGCACTACCCAGGTGTTGAACCAAAAATGGACCGTCTCCTAAGCTGATTCAGGCTTTTCAAATAAAGATAGCAAGAGAACAAAGAAAAAATTATAATAGGAGTAAATTAGAAAGTTGCTTAAAAATGCATGCTCTATCTGAATCATGAAATAAAACATTTGAGTTTTAGAATCCCTTTAATTGCAACATAAGTGCAATATTTTTTTTTAATGTAAAATGTTTTGGTTCATTGCAAATTTAAGTGCAAAGTGATATATTTACACTGCATAGACTAATTGCAGCACCTTAGGCATTAATTGCTTAAAACATTCTGTTTTTGCTGCTTCGCCTACATGGAAACCTTAGAGTCCCCTCCTTAATACATTTCACTTGAATTAAAACCTGCATAAGCACTATTTCATTAACATATGACAGTTTTACGTACATGAACCTTATTTATTTGTATGTTGGCACATGTATTACTAGGGTTAGTAGGAAGAATAGGGCTAAACTCTCACAAAGTAACACAGATGCTATCATGTAATTTCCATTACAGCACCTATCAAGCTGAAAACCTGGGCTGGTTTTAACCCTCAGTTGAAGAGTTATTTGCTCCATTGTAGGTTTAATATGCTATTCCTGGGTCACTATTGGAACTAGGGTTGCCACCTCTGCCATGTTTTCCTGGACACTTATGAGTTACACATGCTGCAGGGTGTGCAGGGAGGAACATTAAAGGGACACTGAACACAACATTTTTCTTTCATGATTCAGATAGAGCATGTAATTTTAAGAAACTTTCTAATTTACTCCTATTATCAATTTTTCTTCGTTCTCTTGCTATCTTTATTTGAAAAAGAAGGCATCTAAGCTGTTTTCTTGGTTCAGAACTATGGATAGCACTTTTTTATTGGTGGATGAATTTATCCACCAATCAGCAAGGACAACCCAGGTTGTTCACCAGAAATGGGCCGGCATCTAAACTTACATTCTTGCATTTCAAATAAAGATACCAAGAGAATAAAGACAATTTGATAATAGGAGCAAATTAGAAAGTTGCTTAAAATGTCATGCTCTATCTAAATCACAAAAGAAAATTTTTGGGTTCAGTGTCCCTTTAATAGTGCTGTCCAGGGTCACTAATCATGTGCTGTTTAGGTCTGCAATGCATGTTCCCCTCTGCTTACCCTGTCCAGGAAAACATGGCCGAGGTGGCAACCCTAATTGGAACACAGGGTTCTGTAATAGCAGGGACATTTCCAGCTATAACTAAATTAGTGATTCAGTCTTAGAAAGTCTATTTTAAAACCTCAGGTGTTACTTTCATTTTACAACATTCATCAGTCCTACGGAATAGAAAATATGGGGTCCCTTATTAACCATTTGTTTGGTCCACCCTCTCTCCAAAATGGCAGGACAAGAACCAAGCTGTGCACAGTAATGATCATTTAGGGCTCCATGTACGGAGCAGCAAAAGCTGCTCCAGAGCCTTTGCGGGGCAGGTTCGCATATGCGAGCCTGCTTCCTGCAATGTAAGAAGCAGCGGTCATTAGACCGCTGCTTCCTACACCCTACGCCACCTCTTAGGTGGCGAAGCAAAATCACTGAGAGCTCGCTCGCTCTCTGTGATTGACAGCCCCTTCAGTCGCGTGATTGGTCGCACGACTGAAGGGGCGGGCATTACACACTCCGCTGAGTGTGTAATGATACATACGGGCAAGCGGATCAATAGATCCGCTGCCCGTGTGTAGCGGAGGCGGGCGGACAGCTTCGCGAGTTAAGAAGCTGTCCGCCCGCCTCTTAGTACATGGAGCCCTTAGTGTATGACTTGACAAATTTGTTTAAAATTTACACACACATTAGAACTTCATTTTCTCTTAATGTTACACACAGTTTACTGTGTCTTCCAGGAGGCTGTGAGTAAATGCTGTAGTAGGATGGACATCAGCAGGACTGATAAATGTATGCGCCTTGCTGTGCTGGTGATGTATTAGCCCTCTGCTAAATGGACAGTAAAGTGTTTTGTTTTTTTAAAGTTTCTGTCTGATTTCAGTTCAATAGTCAGTACAAAAGATTTTTTGCTAACTAATAAACCTGTTAGAGGGAGATGCAGTTAGTCGCTGATGGGAAAAAAAAATTCAAGGGAATTTGTAGCCTTAAAAATGGTTTCCAATTAAACCATTATTCTTAAAGGTACATCAAACCCAATTTTTTTCCTCCGTGATTCAGATAGAGCATACAATTTCAAACAACATTCCAATTTGCTTCTATTATATAATTTCTTTAGTTCTCCTAGGTAGGCTCAGGAGGTGGGAGCTAGCTGCTGATTCATGGCTGCATATATATGCCTCTTGCCATTGGCTTACAGATGGGTTCAGCTAGCTCCTTTAACAAAGGATACCAGGAGAATGAAGCAAATTTGATAATAGAAGTATATTGGAAAGTTGTTTAAGAATGTATGTTCTGTCTAAATCATGAAAGAAAATGTTGGGTTTTGTGTCTCTTTAAATCTCTCTCCATGCAGTAATAAAAATATTGCTATATTCATCTTCAATTAAGCTGTTTTTACATTATATTATTATTTAACTTTATTTTTCCTGAACCTTTTAACCCCCCTCTTTCTTTACCTTTGCCAACACTTTATCCCTGTGTCATTTTTTTTAGTTTATTCTCTCTTCTGTTTAAAGAAAAGAGTCCTGTTAGAGATGAAAGATTCCCTTGAGGAGTTCTAAACAATTACTTCAGATAATTATTCATATCTCTTCCTAGGAACTTTAGAGCTTCCTTCTGACAATGTTATACATTTCATTGTCTATAAAAGTGATGTTACCCTTGGGGAAATATGTTGCCTTAAAAAACATAAATGTCTTCTAACGCTCATTCAGCATTTATTCTTTACCATTTTCCTTGTCACTTTTTGTTGAATAAAAATATTGTTACCAAGCGTTTTTTTATTTTTTTTTTATTTTTTTTAAATATGCTGTACATTTAAAACCGGACAGCTGAGGACATTATATTAATTTCTAATGTAATTAAGCCACTTGTTGAATGTGGCAGGAAAACATTTAAACTTATTGAATATTTCCAAACTTAGAAACCTGAAAACAGGTTTAGGTCTGCAATGCATGTTCCCCTCTGCTTACCCTGCAGCATGTGTAACTCATAAGTGTCCAGGAAAACATGGCCGAGGTGGCAACCCTAATTAGAACACAGGGTTCTGTAATAGCAGGGACATTTCCAGCTATAACTAAATTAGTGATTCAGTCTTAGAAAGTCTATTTTAAAACCTCAGGTGTTACTTTCATTTTACAACATTCATCAGTCCTACGGAATTGAAAATATGGGGTCCCTTATTAACCATTTGTTTGGTCCACCCTCTCTCCAAAATGGCAGGACAAGAACCAAGCTGTGCACAGTAATGATCATTTAGGGCTCCATGTACGAAGCAGCGAAAGCTGCTCCGGAGCCTTTGCGGGGCAGGTTCGCATATGCGAGCCTGCTTCCTGCAATGTAAGAAGCAGCGGTCATTAGACCGCTGCTTCCTACACCCTACGCCACCTCTTAGGTGGCGAAGCAAAATCACAGAGAGCTCGCTCGCTCTCTGTGATTGACAGCCCCTTCAGTCGCGTGATTGGTCGCACGACTGAGGGGGCGGGCATTACACACTCCGCTGAGTGTGTAATGATACATACGGGCAAGCGGATCAATAGATCCGCTGCCCGTGTGTAGCGGAGGCGGGCGGACAGCTTCGCGAGTTAAGAAGCTGTCCGCCCGCCTCTTAGTACATGGAGCCCTTAGTGTATGACTTGACAAATTTGTTTAAAATTTACACACACATTAGAACTTCATTTTCTCTTAATGTTACACACAGTTTACTGTGTCTTCCAGGAGGCTGTGAGTAAATGCTGTAGTAGGATGGACATCAGCAGGACTGATAAATGTATGCGCCTTGCTGTGCTGGTGATGTATTAGCCCTCTGCTAAATGGACAGTAAAGTGTTTTGTTTTTTTAAAGTTTCTGTCTGATTTCAGTTCAATAGTCAGTACAAAAGATTTTTTGCTAACTAATAAACCTGTTAGAGGGAGATGCAGTTAGTCGCTGATGGGAAAAAAAAATTCAAGGGAATTTGTAGCCTTAAAAATGGTTTCCAATTAAACCATTATTCTTAAAGGTACATCAAACCCAATTTTTTTCCTCCGTGATTCAGATAGAGCATACAATTTCAAACAACATTCCAATTTGCTTCTATTATATAATTTCTTTAGTTCTCCTAGGTAGGCTCAGGAGGTGGGAGCTAGCTGCTGATTCATGGCTGCATATATATGCCTCTTGCCATTGGCTTACAGATGGGTTCAGCTAGCTCCTTTAACAAAGGATACCAGGAGAATGAAGCAAATTTGATAATAGAAGTATATTGGAAAGTTGTTTAAGAATGTATGTTCTGTCTAAATCATGAAAGAAAATGTTGGGTTTTGTGTCTCTTTAAATCTCTCTCCATGCAGTAATAAAAATATTGCTATATTCATCTTCAATTAAGCTGTTTTTACATTATATTATTATTTAACTTTATTTTTCCTGAACCTTTTAACCCCCCTCTTTCTTTACCTTTGCCAACACTTTATCCCTGTGTCATTTTTTTAGTTTATTCTCTCTTCTGTTTAAAGAAAAGAGTCCTGTTAGAGATGAAAGATTCCCTTGAGGAGTTCTAAACAATTACTTCAGATAATTATTCATATCTCTTCCTAGGAACTTTAGAGCTTCCTTCTGACAATGTTATACATTTCATTGTCTATAAAAGTGATGTTACCCTTGGGGAAATATGTTGCCTTAAAAACATAAATGTCTTCTAACGCTCATTCAGCATTTATTCTTTACCATTTTCCTTGTCACTTTTTGTTGAATAAAAATATTGTTACCAAGCGTTTTTTTATTTTTTTTTGTTTTTTTTTAAATATGCTGTACATTTAAAACCGGACAGCTGAGGACATTATATTAATTTCTAATGTAATTAAGCCACTTGTTGAATGTGGCAGGAAAACATTTAAACTTATTGAATATTTCCAAACTTAGAAACCTGAAAAAATATACTTTTATAAGGCACAAAAGCATTGCTGTCATTTGATTATTCCATGTTGAAATTAGAGTGCCATTCTAGTAAAAAAAATGCATGTTTTAAAGGGCCATAATACCCAAATGTTTAAACACTTGAAAGTGATGCAGCATAGCTGTAAAAAGCTGACTAGAAAATATCTCCTGAACATCTCTATGTAAAAAGAAAGATGTTTTACCTCAAAAGTTTCTCAGTAGCCACATCCCATTGTAAAGGACTTCTAAGCAACAAATCAGTATGTCTGTCCTGGGACAGAGGAAGGAGCGAGCTTACATGCACTCTCATCTTATTTCCCTATTCAGCTTAAGGAAGTTTACAATAAAATTTCATGAGAGTTAAGTCAAATCTCAAGATATCACAGTAAAAGAGTTCATGACCCCCACACTGTTGATGCTGATTGGCTGCCATTTATTTCTTCATTTTTTAAAAAAATTTTGTTACCTGCAGCTGAGCAGCAGTTGAGTATAACTTTTTACACAGAACTTACTCTGCTGAGCTGAGGAAATTGTGAGGTAAAATATCTTCCTTTTTTACATAGAGAGGCTCAGCTGGTGATATTTTCCTGTCAGCTTTTTACAGTTATACTGCATCAGTTTCAAGTGATTTAGCATATGAGTATTATGTCCCTTTAACTTGTCATTTTGACACTAGTGACTCATTGTTGTGGTTAAACAAATAGTTAACCCCTTAAGGACCACAGCACTTTTCCATTTTCTGATCGTTTGGGGCCAGGGCTATTTTTAAATTTTTGCTGTGTTTGTGTTTAGCTGTAATTTTCCTCTTACTCATTTACTACACCCACACATATTATATACCGTTTTTCTCGCCATTAAATGGACTTTCTAAAGATACCATTATTTTCATCATATTTTATAATTTACTATAAAATAATCATAAAATATGAGGGAAAAATGGAAAAAACACACTTTTTCTAACTTTGACCCCCAAAATCTGTTACACATCTACAATCACCAAAAAACACCCATGTTAAATAGTTTCAAATATTGTCCTGAGTTTAGAAATACCCAATGTTTACTTGTTCTTTGCTTTTTTTGCAAGTTACAGGGCAATAAGTTCAAGTAGCACTTTGCGATTTCCAAACCACTTTTTTTCAAAATTAGCGCTAGTTACATTGTAACACTGATATCTGTCAGGAATCCATGAATAACCCTTGACATGTATATATTTTTTTTTAGAAGACAACCCAAAGTATTGATCTAGGCCCATTTTGGTATATTTCATGCCACCATTTCACGGCAATTGCGATCAAATAAAAAAAATTGTTCACTTTTTCACACAAACTTTAGGTTTCTCACTGAAATTATTTACAAACAACTTGTGCAATTTTGACACAAATTGTTCTAAATGCTTCTAATGGATCCCTTTGTTCAGAAATAGACTTATATGGCTTTGGCGTCGCTTTTTGTTAATTAGGCCGCTAAATTTCACTGCGCACCACACGTGTATTATGCCCAGCAGTGAAAGGGTTAATTAGGGAGCATGTAGGGAGCTTGTAGGGTTAATTTTAACTTTAGTGATTTGTAAAGTTGTCGTTTTTTTTACTATGCATAACTAAACCTTTTATATTGAAATCTCAGTATGTGTACTTTCCCTTTAAGATGTCAGTATATTAAAGGGACATAGAAATCAAAATTCATCTTTCATGATTCAAAGTGCACTCTTAAAACATCTATTATCAAATTTACCTCCATTTTTTTATATATATTTGCAACATTGTTATTTATATAATGCTCTTTTTTAAAAAAATAGACTTTCAATCTGAATCATGAAAATTTATATTATTATTATTATTAATATTATTATTAATCAGCCAGATTACGAGTTTTGAGCGCGATAGGGAAATTAACGACCCCAGCATTTTCGGCGGTATTTCACTCCCTATAGCGCTGATATTATGAGTTTAAAAAAAAAAAAGGCATTTGCGGGCGATATGGCAGCGTTGAGCTCCATACCGCACATAAATACCAGCGCTGCTTTGAGCTGCTGTTACGTGCTTGTGCACGATTTCCCCATAGACAACAATGGGGAGAGCCGGCTAAAAAAAAGCCTAACACCTGCAATTACTCAGCGTAAAGCACTGTAACGCTGCCCCATTGATGTCTATGGGGAATTTTTTTTTTATGTTTAAACCTAACACCCTGACATAAACCCTGAGTCTAAACACTCCTAATCTGCTGCCCCTAACATTGCCACAACCTACATTACTGTTATTAACCCCTAATCTGCTGCCCCCAATGTCCTCGCCACCTACATACACTTATTAACTCCTAATCTGCTGCCCCCAATGTTGCCGCCACTATACTAAAGTTATTAACCCCTAAACCTAACCCTAAGTCTAACCCTAAGTTTGTATTTTATTTTAACTAGGTAGACTTGTTAGTAAATAGTTATTAACTATTTACTAACTACCTAGTTAAAATAAATACAAATTTACCTGTAAAATAAAACCTAACCTGTCTTACAATAAAACCTAACATTACACTAAAATTAAATAAATTGCATTAAACAAATACAATTAACTAAATCACACAAAAAATAAACACTAAATTACACAAAATAAAAAAGAAATGATCAAATATTTAAACGAATTACTCCTAATCTAATAGCCCTATCAAAATAAAAAAGCCCCCCAAAATAATAAAACCCCTAGGCTAAACTAAACTGCCAATAGCCCTTAAAAGGGCCTTTTGCGGGGCATTGTCCCAAAGATATCAGCTTTTTTTTACCTGGCAAATAAAAATACAAACATCCCCCACCACCCATACAACCAACCCCTCCAAATAAAATTTTATCTAAAAAACCTAAGCTACCCATTGCCCTGAAAAGGGCATTTGGATGGGCATTGCCCTTAAAAGGGCATACAGCTCTTTTACATTGCCCAAACCCTAAGCTAAAAATAAAACCCACCCAATAAACCCGTAATAAAATCTAACACTAACCCCCGAAGATCCACTTACAGTTTTGGAAGACCGGACATCCATCTTCATCTAGCCGGCGAAGTCCTCATCCAAGCGGCAAGAAGTCCTCAACGAAGCCGGGATAAGTCTTCATCCAAGTGGCAAGAAGTCATCATCCAGGCAGGCAGAAGTCTTCATCCTTCCGGCGTGGAGCGGGTCCATCTTCAAGACATCTGGCGCGGAGCATCCTCTTCATACAGTCCCAGGTTTAGGGGTTAATAGGTTTATTATAGTGATGGCGATGTCCGGAGTGGCAGATTAGGGGTTAATAATTTTATTTTAGTGTTTGTGATGCGGGAGGGCCTCGGTCTATGGGTTAATAGGCAGTTTATGGGTGTTAGTGTTATGAGTTTTATGGTACAGCTTTGTAACGTAAAACTCATAACTACTGACTTTCAGGTGGCGGTACAGATCTTGTAGTTATAGGCTGTACCACTCACTTTTTGGCCTGCCAGGTAAACTCATAATACCGGTGCTGTGGAAGTCCCATTGAAAAAGGACTTTTTAAAAAGTGTGGTACTTACGTTGCGTGACGGCCAAAAAGGTGTGCGGTACACCTATACATACAACACCTGTAATACGAGCGGTAGTGGAAAAAGAGCCATAACAATGCTTTTTCACTCATAACGCACAACTCGTAATCCAGCTGATTATTATTATTGGTTATTTGTAGAGCGCCAACAGGTTCCGCAGTGCTAATATCAATTTAATCGTCTAGAACTTGCACTCTTTACCTTCTCTTAATTCTTTATGATTTACATTTTAACCCATAAGATTTTGACATTCTATATAAGTGCTTGCTGTGCTGATATACTTTTTATGAAACACACAATTTACTAGACTTGATTAATAGGTGCTTGTGGTTTGCAGAGAGACTTTTTTTTTATCAAATTCATTGAGCCTCACTTCACCTATATTTCTAATGTTTCATTAATGAGCGTTCCTGCCAAGGGCGTAACTATACCTTGCAGGGCCTCAGGGAAAAGCATGTGGTGGGACCCCATTTATACAGAACCCTTCTGGCTGTTTGCAGTCAACAAAGATGGCAGCCCCATAGATAAAAGAGGATGTGCTATCAATGAGAGTCATATCTCCATGGTTAGTTTGTTCCAGAAGTTATATGCACCCTTGTTGTACAACTATGGAGGTAGGTTTTTCTGTAAAGCAACACTCTGAAAAGCCTTATTAGTTTCAAGAATGGGATTTATTCTCTAGAAAAAAGGCGCTTGAAAAGTAACATGATTACTTTATATAAATATATTAAAGACCCATATACAGAGATGGTAGAAGCTCTTTATATTCCAAGAAAATTGTTTGTGACAGGAGGTCACAATTTAAGGCTAATGAAATGGTGATTTAATCTCCTGCAACGTAAACGTTGTTTCACTGTAAGAGCAATAAAATTGTGGAACTCATTACCAAAGGAGGTAGTGAATGCTAATACCCTAGATACATTTAAAATGGTTTGGATACATTTCTGGCTAGAAACAGAATCCAGGGATATGATTGCTTGTGTTAAATGGGTCACCTTTTTTTTATATTACTTTTTTATAGTTTCAGGATCCATTACACTCATGACAGGCCGTACAAAGAAGAAATAAGTACATATACTGTAATAATAAGTACAATGACCAAGTAAAGCAAATTCCGTGCATCATGTTTTCATGCAATAAAGTCTTTCTTAAGCAGGGTAAGTAAAGTCCGGAAAACTGTAGACAGGTTTTCAAGCCCGTCAAAGAGTGGTCTAAATCCATTTTTCATTTTTTTTTTCAATACAAACAACAACAACAGTAGAACAAAAAGAAAATAAGATAATGTAAACATATACATAATATAAGCACCTAAATAGTAACTTACCCAAGGTACCTCCAGACTTCCCTCCACAGGCCAAGAGCCCGAGAGCGGGAAAAGGAGATGTGGGAAGGGGAAGAACCCCATTGTCCACTGGCTCAGGCCCAGTCAGGATGAAGTTAGTTAATACGACTAGAGAGACACCAATTACCCCTAAAGTTCTCATTTAGGATAAAGAGACTGTTTCTGAATGGGTAAACAATTTAATCTCTAACAGTGGCCGGTAGATTTAGTAAATAGGCCTCCCATTTAAGCATAAACCTTTTGATCCTTTTCTCCAGGTCACCCTTAGCGTCTGCCTGTTCTATCAACATCTGGGAATGAACCTTTTTTTATAAAATATTGGAAGGGGGGAGTTTTGTTGTTTGCCCAACCAGATAGGATCAGCTGCCTTGCAAAGACAATAACTGTAGTAGTTTGGGACAGTTCCAAAATAGATTAATTCAATCCGGCGAGGCAAAGCTACATTTCGTACAAATATTCTTAGCCCTGTATCTTATTCAAGCTAGCCTTAATAAGTTCCTCATCCACCACTAAGCTAGCGAAACCAGACCACTTAGATAATATCTGTTGCCTGGTGAGGCCCTCGTAATGTTGAAGAAACAGATTATATGTGTTGCCAATTTTATATGACCCTGACCTAGCCAATGCACACAACTTGTCAATACTGGTTGTATTCACAGAGAGAAAACCATCAGATTTCAACTTATGTATATAGAGCCTGCATTGGAAGTAAGCAAATCTGTGATTATTAGGAAGACCAAATGTATGTTGCAGCTCCTGAAAAGATACAACGCCCAGCGTTAGTGGATTAACTAGTTGTCTAAGTGTGGTAAAACCTTTTTTGCTGCCATAATCTAAAAGTTTGCGTGGTTTAGCCAGGAAGAAACTGCAGATTACCCTGAATTGGCAAATATTTACTCACGGACCGTTGTATTCCCCCTAATCTACAAATTCTGTCCCACGCCCTCAAGGGATCACCATAGAATATATGAGTTTGTATGTGTGTTTGCAGTGAAGTCAGATCAGCATGGGGGAGAAATGCTTTATTTATTGGATTGATTAGGCCTGCCTTGAGAACATGAACCGTGAAGTGATTATTCCCTACTAACCAGTCTAGCGTCAATTTTGCTAGGGTCGCCCAGTTGTACCATAAGATATTTGGGAGGCGAAGCCCACCCTTGTTTGGTGGCATAAAAAGAAAGGTTTTCCCTATTCTATGCTTTTTTTCCCTTTCCATATAAAGTGTCCTAAAGCAGTTTGCAAGGACTTAGTGTCCTGTTGTGAAAGGAGAAGAGGGAGCATCTGTAATTGATAAAGAAGTTTAGGCAATGACACCATTTTTAAAAGATGGACCCTACCAGAGAGGGAGACTGGTAATCTCGCCCAACCCACAAGCAGCTGGTTGATATACTTAATGGTTAACCTAAAGTTCAGCTGATATATTTTGTTGGGGTTGACATGTATGTGGATACCTACATACTTAAAAGAGCCATCCATGATTTTAAATTCCATATTTGGAAGTGTGGTGTTTTGCAGAATTTGTAACCAGGTGACCTCAGATTTATCAATATTAACCCTGAAACCTGAGAAGGTACCAAAATCGTTAACAACTTTCAGGAGCCTGTTTAATTTGGTGTGTGGGTTACCTATAAAGAGCAACAAATCATCAGTGTATAACAACAAATGTTCCGTATGGTCAAGCCATTTTAGTCCCTCACAATTCTGTCTAATATAACAAGCCAAGGCTCTATGGCTAGATCAAAATAACAGGGGAGAAAGGGGACACCCTTGTTTTGTGCCCCTCTGTAACTCGATGGAGGGGGAGAGCCCACCTTTAACTATTAGAGCCGCCCTAGGAACCCTTTACAGTCTCTGAAGAAAGTCTGTAAAATGGCCTGCAAAGCCAAACCGTTCTAGAGAAGTATGCAAATGGTCTCACTCGATCCTATCGAAATCTTTTTCTGTATCAAGAGCTAAAAGGCAGACAACTGGTAGCCTAGGTTTAGGGGAGTGGGTATTATACCAATAATGAGAAGTAATTGCTAAAATGTTTCTTATATTTCTTACCGACGAACGGCCCTTGACAAATCCTGTTTGATCAGAATGTACAATTGAGGGCAAAACCTGGGACAACCTATCTGCTAAGATTTTAGTTAACAGCTTATAGTCTCCATTTAATAAGCAGATTGGGCAATATGAGGAGGTTTTGGTGGGGTCCCTATCAGGCTTGCGCAGTAGGGAGATATTTGCCTCTGAAAATCTACAATTAATTGGCGTGGCTTCTTCTAAATAGGCAGTATAAAAAGGGGAAAGGGTTAGCGCTATGTTGTCACCCAAGAGTTTGTAGTATTCTGAGGGCAATCCGTCTGGACCTGCTACCTTCCCTAGCTTGGCATTACGTATAGCCCTAGCGACCTCCTGCACGCTTATTACTTATTACTGGTGATAAGTAGCAATGTTTGCACCTCTGACAGATTAGGGAGTTGTATGGAGTTCCAGAACTGCTGCTTTTTTTCTATCTCTACCCTCTGGCTAACATAGAGAGAGGTGTAGTAATTCACAAATTCTGCCATAATCGCCTTAGTATCTGAGGTTAGGTAACACTGAGAATGGATAGCTAATATATAAGATTTTGGGTTGTAGGCTTTAACTATGTTCGCCAAGAGTTTACCTTACTTATTACCATGTCTAAAATATTGTCCCTGTCTATGAATATTAAATTTATAGTCTTGTTGTGTCAGGAAAGTGTCTCTGGCTTGTTTTAGGTCATAATATTTATGTCTAGCTGAGGGTGTGGGGTCAGAAAGATACCTGTTATAAGCTTCTGTTAGGTTTGAGAGAAATTTATTGTCTATCCGTTTAAGATGTCTATTATAATGCGCAGTGAAAGATGTTATGCACCCCCTCATCACTGCCTTTGAGGCATGCCAAAACAAATCAGGGTTATTGAGGTGCTGGGCTTTGTCCAATGTGTAATGTGTCCAGGAGGATTTAAGGTGCTACTAGAAGTCTACATTACCATAAAGTTAGGAAGGAAATTTCCATGCTCTGTCTGGGGCCATATTAGGTGCTGGATGCATTATAAAGGCAATCAGAGCATTATGTGAGAGCGTTACTTGACCTATAGAAGTGTGGTTGATTTTGGGGGTAAGTGTCAGAGAAGTTAAGAAGTAGTTAATCCTTGACAACGAGTTATGTGATTTGGACAGACAAGTAAAATCTCTGGTGTCAGGGTTTTGCACTCTCCACAAATCTATTAGGTCTAAAGTGTCTTTAAAAGATTTAATCAACGTGCCCTCTCTTTTATATCTAGCTAAATATGTTTTGGAAGTACTAGATGTGGCGGGATCTCTGAACCTATCTAAGGGTAAAGTTTGAGCTAAGTCAAAGTCTCCCCCTACAATAAAGGGTGCGTCATATGTTGCCAATTTTGCCAGCAGGGAAGTCCAAAAATTGGGGCAAAATTCATTAGGGCCGTAGACATTACATACTGTGTAAGTAAGGCAGTTGACATGTAAAAGAGCCAGAATATATCTAACCCTCTTGCCCACAACCACATGTGAAAAGGATACAGAGAGGCCCTTACCTACCAGAATGGCCACCCCCTCTTTCTACCCTCTGTGGGAGAATACAGTATCTGTCTCACCCAACGAGTGTTTAACTTCTCACGTTCTTCTGCAGTTAGCTTAGTTTCCTGTAGGAAAGCTATGACTGTATGTAGGTTTTTAAGTTGTTGTAAAATCATGCTTCTCTTTGCAGGGGACGTAATGCTCCCTACATTCCAAGAAGTCACTTTAAGGTGTTTAGCCATGTGGTAACAAAATCAAAGCAAAAGAGTGTCTGATAGGCTTATGATTGCTACTCAGGGATTTTGGGAGGAGGAAGTAAGTGGTAAAACTCACGGTTGGGAAATGGATATATAATAAAGGGAGAAGCTCATGAAGGTCTTTGTCTGCAGAGGGTGAAACAGCAGGCATCTGGGACCTCCCCCCTCCGATATGAATTGAAAGAAAAAACAACATGTTGTTAAGTACATAACTATCCACCATGACGTAACAATATCAGTGACACAATATAGCAGGATTTGAATAAATCTTGCAGTACTGAGCATATCAGTGAAAGGCACATATGTAGAAGAAGACAAGTAGACAATAGAAGGAAAAGAAAGAGAATATGGCTCGATCACTGAGGGGACATGAAAGGACTGCAGATAATCAATAATCGGGGAATAGGAATCCAGCACCATCCAAGCACTATACGGATTAAGTTGGTGCAAGAAGAGGCCAAGGACAACTTGAGCAGCTAAGGGGACAAAACAGCCAAAAAAGAACACCAGTCCCCCCCCCACACATATAAAAGTAGAGACATAGACTTCCGGTGGGACGGTCTTGAGAGCAGCAGCGTGTGTGTGGAGCTCCGTGAACAGTACCCCTAAATTGAGTGCTTTTCGCAGACTTCAGCCTCAATTTTTGCCCGAGCCTAACTGCCCTTGACAGTCATCATGTCTGGGCACTGAAGAGGCGGAACTAGAACATCTTTCCCCCACGGAGGTCCGTGAAGAACCTTGGCTCTCTTGGCGGGAGCGGCGGCGGCCATATTGGCGTCTTAAAGCAGAGAGGGACTGAGCTGTGTACATAGCCGCGGGATGAAGCGGACACAGTGAATCGGCCAGGAGAAGTGACTACTGCAGCTGCAACAAGTGCTGCTTGTAGCGGTGGTATCGGAAGAGGTTCCGGAGGAGCGCATTCACATATCCAGACTCCCAGGATGCGCTGCAGTACCGGAGATCGGTGGGGAACTCAGCGATAAGAATTAAAAGGCCCTGCAGACTTGTCCCACGCTTTGCTACCACCTAGGAGACAAGCATCAATACCCAACCTGGAATTGGGGCAAATCTTGGCAAAGGGCTCTCCTGGCTTACACTTAGGTACTATCTGGCTAATGAGGACACATGGACGGTGACGGCTTTTACAGTGGCGGTTGGTAAGCCTTTAACACAGCCTGATTTACAGTCCCTACTACTTAGTGCCACCTTGCTGGTTCAATTTATTGCACTGGGGCCCTCCTGACTCTTGGGAGTATCGAGACTTGGGATAAATAAGAAGGCCCTAAGCCTGGGACACACAGTTAAATGAGCCCCATGCAGCACTCATAATATAGCTGGGAAATAACACTACATCATATAACTGGGGCATAGCCACGTGGGATGGCCTCCAGCATTTCTTATCCACATACTACTGAGGCCTTTACTTGGGAGCTATTAAAGACTGACTAGATCAGAGTTGAAGTGTGATACATCCAGTTATTTGTTGTTGCAGAACCCTGCTTGTGTACAGCCTTGAAAGAGCAAGCCTTGTTTTTCATTACCCCCTAAGGACTTTCAGTATATGCAGGTGCCTGTGAGGCAAAACAAAGTATTAGGTTGGGGGAACATAAACTTTCTTGCCAAATTAAAGACTCACTTCTCTGCTCAGCTTGTGATATTTTACCCTATACAAGGGCAACTTTGTTTAGCATATTGTGGGACCCTGACTCACACCAGTTGTTCTGGGGCCACACAAGTGGACGAAGACTGAAAAGGACCTTTTATTACAAGTGCTTTTGATGGTGTTGATGTATCTAACCTTCCCTTTATTTCCTACAGGTGTACTTTTTAAATTGTTGATTTAACAGGAATTGTTTTTTGCTGGTCCTTATATTTGTGGTTATATAGGTACATTTGGGGTGACTTTCTAGAACCCGTTACTCTTTTGGCAAAAAGTTCGATGTATGGTGTACCCTAAAACATAGCTGTGTGTGTGCATGGAGAAATATCTCATACCAGACCCAATGGCAAACCGCAATAAGAATGCTGAGCGTAGAGCCAGACAGGGCTCAGAAGCTGTAGCACAAGGACCTTCCTATGAGGTCCAGCAAGACCACACTTTACTTGATCCACACCCTATAGTCAAGCAGATTTCCACCCTGTTTTTGCCCAAAATAGAGAACCTCCAAAAGGGAGTAGATACCCTGGCGGAGGAGGTGAAACAATTCTCCACTAGAGTAACTGAGGCAGAGACCAGGATCTCTGATCTCGAGGACACGCAGGTTGCCACCACTAGTAAATTAGAGGCCCTAGAAAAACACTCAGAAAATAAAACGAAATGTCAGTTGCTGTTATTTAAATAAAAAGTCTATTTATTGAAAAATAATTAAAATATCTAGAAAAACACTCTCTGGTCTTGCAGCACAAAATTGATGACCTCGAGAATCGCTCGAGGCGCAATAATGTTCGCCTACTGGGGCTCCCTGAGTCGGTTAAACCAACGGAACTTTTAAAATTTGTAGAAACTGTTCTCCCGACACTGCTAGATATCCCATCTGATAAGTTGGCGGGGAGTGTTGAGCGGGCACATAGAGTAGGCCCAGAAAGACCCGCCATGGATCGCGATGCTCAAGCCCGCCCAGTAATGATAAAGTTCCTCCATTTCCAAACTAAACTCATAGTTTTGAGGGCATATAGAAGAGTTGAGGACTTAACCTATGATAACTCCAGGCTCCTGCTGTTTCAGGACTATTCTGTAGACTTGATGAAAAGGCGTAGGGAATTCTCTGCGCTATGCTCCAGATTACACCGTGAGGGTAGACAGGCTTACTTGCTGTACCCGGCTAAATTGAAAATCTCGACCCCGAGGGGACCCAAATTTTTTGACTCGCCAGAAACGGCGCAAGCTTTTCTAGAAGTAGAACGGGGAGGCATGAGCCCAGGGAGAGAAAGGGGTGGGGAGGGTTGAAAACTTTGACTCATTCGCAACGCTTACATTTTCTCCATTATAATGTGTTAAATGGCTGCAGTAGCCGAATCAAGAAGGTGGTTGCCCAATCTTTGGACACCCAGGTTGATATTATATAAGTTTAGACTGTTTATAAGTTTAATGTTTGAGTTCCTGAAATTGCTTATAGTTAAAATACCGAGACCAATGCCCAGCAACACGGGCTTACTCTCTTATGCAAGGTTTAACCTGTTGATGCTTATCCTGCTTATATTTATGTCTACTGAGATCGCTGAATATTGTATGTTAAAAAACAGTGGTTTATCCACTGATCTTTCTATATTGCATTTACAACTGCTACCAAGGGGCTGGAACAGCCTTCCCCTGGCCCTGCAACAGGGGCTCTTAGAACCTGGTGTAGAATGTTCGTTCAGCAACTTAGGTTGTAATAAGCTGCTCACTGATATAAGCTATGTTGATGTTTGGTTGACATTTTGTATCTTATTGTTCTTTTGTAGCTTACAAGACCCTGTATTACATTGGAGAACTGAAAATTATCAAGAGGTAGGTGACAGCGTGAAGATCCCCTATCTCCTTCCCTCCCCCACCTGGTTTTTTTTTTTTTTGTCTCTCACGAGGTATCTCACTTAATACTATAATTTAATATATACTCCTGGAATGTAGGAGGTATCCACTCCCCTATAAAGAGAAAGACCATACTTACTCAATTGAGGAAAAAAAGAGCTGATGTCGCATTCTTGCAAGAGATGCACCTGACTGACATCGAACACGCTAAGTTAGAGAGAGACTGGGTGGGTAAAGCTGAGTTTGCTTCATATAAGAGTGCTAGCCGAGGGGTGGCAATCTTGTTTGGGAAGAAACTAGACCTCATAGACATGACAGTGACTAAAGACCCAGAGGGCCGGTACCTTATTGTACAAGCCACAATAGACAATAAAAAATATGTTCTATGTAATGTTTATGCCCCCAACCAGAGGGATAGGATATTCTGGGAAAATCTGATTGGAGTCCTGACTCCTTTTCTGGGCTCTGCCCTTATCATCGGAGGGGATTTTAACTTGGCTCCCAATCCGCGGTGTGACAGGCTCAGGGACGCTTCTAGGGCTGCCCCTGGAACGCAAATTACATCGGACGGTAAATTTGAATTTGAAATTTTTCAAGCTCTAACTGCCTCTCTGGATGTTGTCGACATCTGGCGCAAACTCTATCAGGACGGAAGAGACTATACATGTGTCTCCCGGGCTCTTCCCTCAATGTCCCGCATTGACATGTTCCTGACCTCTAACTCTTTGATTCCGCAGATCATAGATGCCAAGATAGGTGAGGTGATGCCCCTGTGGGGCTCTTCCTTGATGCGGTAGATCCACCAAATCAGAGGCGAACTCTTAGGTTCCCGCATACCTAATCACATCTCAGGAATTCCAGCAGTACATGGTCAAATGTTGGGATGATTTCCACTCAACCAATGCGCAACATCTGGCAACGCCCAAACTTTTTTGGCAAACTGCAAAGGTGGTGCTAGCAGGAGACATCTTGGCTTTTCTCTCCCGCAAACGAAAAGTACATGCAGAGAGACTGGAAGCACTTAGAACCAGCTTAGCTGCCACCTACTCAACTTATCGTAATGGACCCTCGAGGTCACACCACCAGAAATACATTGCTGTCAAAAATGAGTATGACGCACTCCTGGCTTATCAGGCATCTCAGACCCTTTTAAGGACCAGAGGTAAATATTACAGGTACGGTGACAGGTCAGGTAGGTTGCTGGCCTCCTTGGTCAATTTAAAAACCTCAAAACGCTTTATACCTGCCCTCAAAGAAGGCGATAAAGTGGTCAGGGAACCCAAGAGAATAGCAGAGGCATTCGCCTCCTACTACTCCCAGCTGTACACCAGTGACCAAAGCTGTTCTGAAGAGGTCCTGAGAGACTTCTGGAGCTCAATTGACTTACCAGGGATCTCAGATGATCAGTTGGACAAGCTGAATGCGCCTATCTCCAGGGAGGAAGTAGGTAAAACAATAGCATCACTAGCATTGGGCAAAGCGGCTGGCCCTGATGGATTGCCCATCGAGTTCTATCGCATGCTGAAACCACAGGTAGTCCCAGTGTTGACAGATCTGTTCACGGCATACTTTTTGACGGCTGACACACCGTCCAGTTCTTTTTCAGCGGCTTATATTACCCTTATCTCTAAAGCGGGAAAGGACACTCTTCTCCCTGAATCGTATAGACCAATATCGCTGCTTAATGCAGACTATAAGATTCTTACGAAATTACTTGCAGAGCGCCTCAAATTCATCCTGCCAGACGTGATCCATGAAGACCAAACCGGCTTTATGCATGCGAGATCATCAGTAGTTAATATCTGACGAGTGCTACACTTGCTTCGGTATTTCTGGGATGGAAATCACAATGGAGTGAACAAACCGCTTCCGGAGGCCTTCCTGCTGTCCCTGGACGCAGAGAAGGCCTTTGATAGGGTGGAATGGAGTCACCTGTTTCACACTATGACCAAGTTCAATATCTCGGGCCCCTTCACGGCCTTCCTCAAAAACCTATACTCCTCTACCGTGGCGAACATATGTGTAAACAATACGTTCTCCCCCAATGTGACTTTGGGACGAGGCACCAGACAGGGCTGCCCCCTGTCGCCGCTCCTATTCAATATGGCCCTAGAGCCACTGGCAATCAAGCTGCGCCAGATCTTCCCAGGTATCGACATAGGAGGGGCCCCCCAACAACTGGCATTATATGCGGACGACATGATGTTGTTCGTACAGGATCCGAAGCTGCATATCCCCTCGATTTTGCACACCTTGAGTGACTTTGGCTCCTTCTCGGGGTACAAGGTCAATATGCAAAAATCAGAGATTCTGTGGTTAAATAAAAAAAAAGGCAGTGTGCATGCCTACCCATTTGTAACGGCCTCCCGGAGTCTAACTTACCTTGGAATTCATATTCCTATTAATCCTAATAAGATATACTCTATAAATCTAACCCCCCTGTGTGCCAAGCTCTGTAGTTTAATGAGAAGCTGGAAATCTCTTCCCTTGTCACTAGCGGGCAGGATCAGCCTAGTGAAGATGGTGGTTCTTCCCCGCCTCATATACCCGCTACTTATGCTGCCTCTATTACTGACGAAGTCAGATGTGAAATTATTGAATGCGGCAACACGACTTTTTGTCTGGAGGGGGGGTAAACCCCGCATATCGACAGATAAATTATCTATGCCTTACCTAAAAGGGGGTCTCTCCCTACCGGATTTTAAACTTTACAACTGGGCAGCACTGATACGTTTTGGTTCTCGACTGGCAGGTGGATACACAACATTTCTATAGGCCTACCTTGGAACGTGCAGCCCTTGGGGGTATCTCCCTGGCATATTTGCCACACATGGCGAAATCTGGAGCAGCTAAATTGGTGGGCATGAACTTGCTATACTGTGACCCATTAAAAGCCTGGCACCAGGCACATAAATTCTTTAAAAAAAGCTGCCACAGCTCTGTCTTTCTTCCCCTCCATAATAATCCGGACTTCTCAGCGGGGCTGGATATGAGACCCTTTGACTATTGGGAGAAGCTAGGTCTGAAGTCAGTGGGATCCTTACTGGAGCCCCTGACTCGCTCGGTCAAATCCTTTTCTACGCTGCAAAGGGAGTTTAATCTTCCGAAGGCCCACTTTTATGCTTACTTGCAGACGCGTCATTACTTGAACACACTGATTAGGGATAATCCGGACTTCTGGGATGGTTCCCCTTTTCGATTTACCCAATCCCTCTTTAAAATGGGCAGATTCTCCCTATCAGAGATTTATCAAACCTTCCTACAGGATAGACTGACGAAAATACAGTCGTCTGCTGTGATGGGATGGGAGAGAGAGGGAGTCTCGGGGATTACAGTGGAGGAGACCCGGAAGGTGTTGCAGAAAGTTAGAAAGGCGACTCTCTCAGTGAATCTCAGAGAGACCCAAACTAAATTTCTACATAGAGCTTACCTGACCCCTAAAAGACTGGTCAAATGGGTACCTAATTGCCCCAATAAATGTTCTAAATGCGCGGCGGAAGCCCCGGGTCTGTTACACTGTATATGGGATTGCCCAGTGATTCGACAATTCTGGCATCAATTGCAATACTGGATTAACAGGAAATTGAAGATCACTATCTCCCTCAATTCCACAGATGTCCTGTTTCTAAATTGGGCTGCCCAATATAAACACTGTGACATAGAACTGACCATGACTATCCTACTTGCACGAAAGTGTATCCTAAATCACTGGACCAAGAGGACAAGACCTACTATAGCTTACTTTCGTAACATCCTGAAAACTCATTTATTTATAGAACAGGTTGACACCAGGGTAGATGTCGGTAATAGGCTTAACTTGTTCTTAAGGAAATGGCGCAGACTGATTTTGACCTTTGAACTCCAGATCCAAAGACAGATTTTACTACCATTTCAACACTCTGAGATATTCTTGGAGAACTCCCTGAGGGGCGAGTGGGCACACATACTTTATCCATGGAACACCTAAAGACTGCAGAAGGAGAGAGGGGTGGGAGAGACAATTGTAAGTTTTTTTTTTTTTTTATTATTTTTTTTTTTTTTCCCTTCCCCTCTTCACGCTGTTCACTAAGTAACATATTAAAAAGCTAGCTCGAGAGGTCCTATAAGTTCAGGCCTACAGGGTGTGGGTGGGAGTTTTGACAGTTTGGGTAGAGGTTAGGGAGGGCGGAGGGGTGGGGGTGAGGGGTACTATAAAATACAAAATCAGTGAGAGGTGAACACATTTGGGATAAATTCATGACATAAACATGTTACAGCCATTGGACATAAGGTTATGTTGCAAGATTAAGATATGACAATGTGCCCAACTGTGTTGGTGCTTGATTCTGATGTTCTTTTGATATCTGATGTAACTATGTGTTTTCATGTGTGATACTCTCAATAAAAAGAATTTAAAAAAAAAAAGTAGAGACATAAAATCTTGAATCCCCAGGGCACATCTGAAATATGAATAGTGAGCATGTGATTAGGGCCCAGCCAGACCCAGGGATAATTAAATAGTGTGAGGTGTGTAAGGCATGGATCATGTATAACGAAGAACACAGTGGCTCCCCTAGGATAAGGAGTATCTGATATATAGGAGGCAGCAGATGCATTGAGAGCATGGCACACATCATACAATATAAAAACAGTATTAACAGAACTGTGTTTCTCATACAACTTATAAAGGACAGAATGTAAATAAAGTAAATATTTACAGTTCCCCTGGGTCTCAAAACAACTTGCTATGTTCACTCCTTGAGTGGTATCAAACAGGTCAAAATCAGGTACGTATGCCTTATGAACTTTCTGAGACAACTCTAAGTCCAGAGTAAAAAGCTTGTGGTTGAAGTCAGGAAGTTCCCTGAGGTAAACATTTTGGTACATAACAAACAAAAATGTCCCGTTGGAACAAAGGGTAATAGGAGAAATAAGGTTGCCACCTGTAAGCAAAGGTTAATATACATTGTAAACCCCCCCCCCCCCGATATGAATTGAAAGAAAAAACAACATGTTGTTAAGTACATAACTATCCACCATGACGTAACAATATCAGTGACACAATATAGCAGGATTTGAATAAATCTGGCAGTACTGAGCATATCAGTGAAAGGCACATATGTAGAAGAAGACAAGTAGACAATAGAAGGAAAAGAAAGAGAATATGTCTCGATCACTGAGGGGACATGAAAGGACTGCAGATAATCAATAATCGGGGAATTGGAATCCAGCACCATCCAAGCACTATACGGATTAAGTTGGTGCAAGAGGAGACCAAGGACAACTTGAGCAGCTAAGGGGACAAAACAGCCAAAAAAGAACACCAGTTCCCCCCCCCCACACACACACACATAAAAGTAGAGACATAAAATCTTGAATCCCCAGGGCACATCTGAAATATGAATAGTGAGCATGTGATTAGGGCCCAGCCAGACCCAGGGATAATTAAATAGTGTGAGGTGTGTAGGGCATGGATCATGTATAATGAAGAACACAGTGGCTTCCCTAGGATAAGGAGTATCTGATATATAGGAGGCAGCAGATGCATTGAGAGCATGGCACACATCATACAATATAAAAACAGTATTAACAGAACTGTGTTTCTCATACAACTTATAAAGGACAGAATGTAAATAAAGTAAATATTTACAGTTCCCCTGGGTCTCAAAACAACTTGCTATGTTCACTCCTTGAGTGGTATCAAACAGGTCAAAATCAGGTACGTATGCCTTATGAACTTTCTGAGACAACTTTAAGTCCAGAGTAAAAAGCTTGTGGTTGAAGTCAGGAAGTTCCCTGAGGTAAACATTTTGGTACATAACAAACAAAAATGTCCCGTTGGAACAAAGGGTAATAGGAGAAATAAGGTTACCACCTGTAAGCAAAGGTTAATATACATTGTAAACCAATATATAGGCTAGAAAAGATAGGTACATATAATTATCAACCATTGTCCTGCCTCCTTTCAGAGGACAAATAGGCTTGAAGTGCTGTCGGGGAATGGAATATCTTGGGACCAGAGGCAGTTTGAAACTTCAATTTGGCTGGGTACAAGAGGGCAACCCGATGGCCCTGATTGTGGAGTTGGGAACAGAGAGAATTCTTTGCATCTTCTGAATACCTCCATAGAAAAATCCTGGAACAGCAGGAGGTGATGATCTTCATACTTGACCTCCTTTATAACTCTGTAAGCTCTCATCATGGCCAATTTGTCCTGATAGTTTAGGCACTTGAAGATAACTTGGCAGGGTCTCTCTTTCTAGTTTTCAAGAAACCTGTCTGGACCTATATGATGTGACCTTTCAATGTCCAAAGGTAAGTATTCCAAAGACATCCAAAGCAGTTAAGCCAGGATAGAAACTGTGAAGTGCAATAGATATTTCTCCTTGACTGTTTCTGGCACCCCTACTATACGCATATTGTTCCGTCTGCTGCGGTTCTCAAGATTCTCTACTTTATCCTGTAGGTATTGATTTTGTTTCAAGAGGTTTTTAAGGGAACTATCTGATTCCTGCTGCCTATACTCCACCAGCTCCGCAGCAGTAAGGTGTCTGGAGAATGCCTTACCTCACTGGTTATCGTATCTACCCCAGCTTATAGAGAGTCCATCTTTGGCAAGAAAAAAGCTTTGAGTTCTTGTAGTAAAGAACTGTGGTCATCTAGAGGGCTATTTCCAGAGTCAGACTGGGAGGAGTTTATAGCTTTGGTTTCTGCAGAGAGTTTGAGCTTCTTATCCTGTGTTCTAGATCTATGACTCATGGCATCTTTTTTAGGCTTAGACAGCCTTGTGAAGTAATCGTTAACTTTCATAGAGCCCTAAAGAAGGACTTGCAAATAAAACTTCTCAGATGCAGTGATATTGCTATCTTTCCACCTCCACCTACACAAACGTTATAAGAGTAGGCAGTCCAGGCTGAAGGAAATGCTATATATCTAAGTGGGGGCCACACCCACCACTCCACAAAATGTAAATAGAGCTGATGTCGACTAGCAGCCTATAATTATTGCATAGATGGCAGTTAAATTTCAGTATCTGTGAGATCCCTTAAGCTTTAGCCTCAGTGTGTGTCAAAATGAAAAAGAATGTCTTTATTCTAGGCCTCTGAATAAAGGTGCCTTTCTGGTAATTACAGGATGAGCAGGATAACGTGCCCGGTTTACTCAGTAGCTCACCTGAACCGGCGTGGGGTATACAGGGCCGGCGACTGTGACCGTGTCCCAAGATGGTGTCTGCTTGCAGAGGCAGCCCTTCTTTACTCGGAGAACAATGTGAGTGCCGGTGGGATCCGCCTAAAGTATGCAGGCCAGACCACTGTTCCTCCTATGCAGAGCTGAGGTTGTAGGGTCAATGGGGATCCAGGCTGTGGAAAGGCCTGTGGCACCCCTTCCTAATATGGCGCCGTTCACGCCTCTTCTTCGCTCCCTCCGTGGGCTAGGACCAGTAACAGAGTCCTGCGTGCGAGAGTTTCACTCTTTTTTCAGCCGAAGTGTGGCGATGGGGAATCCGACCGTCCACCAGGCAAGAACAAGGCACAGGGGCAAGCTGGAAAGCAGTTTGTTATACTTTTTTGGAGATGAAGTTGCTGAGCTCCGTTTTTCTGCTGCTTGCCAGATACCCCGCCCACCGGAAGTCAAATGGGCCGCCTTTTAATGTGATTAATTTAAGCTCAACATTTTGTAAGTAGACTAGATTTGTATAGGTTGAACTCGATAGACTTCAATCTTTTTTTCAACCTCATCTACTATGTTTCTATGTTACTATGTTACCTGCTCAACTCTAGAATAAATATGCAAATGGTAAATTATTAAAGGAAAATTATTCAACCCCTGAAGTGTGTATATATTTAGTGTAGATGATGACCACATTTCATCATCGGGGGGGGGGGGTCTTTTGGAGCTCCAATTAAACTCAATGTAGGGGGGTTCTTTTGGAGCTCCAATTAAACTCAATGTAGCTTGCTCCCACTCTAGTCTGGTAGCAGGAGCAAGCTACATTGAGTTTAATGGTGTGATCAGGCCGGCAGTGAGTAAACAGCTGTCCAGATGCTCTTATAAAAAAAAAACAGACCCGCTTAGTAGAGCAAGGAGCGGCGGTCTGAAAAACTGTAGTTTTCAATAAATTATGATTGCAATAGTATGTTGTATAAAGCTAGCACTAATATAATGTTATATAATTCTACACTATGTGCAGAATTATATAACATTATTTTCTAGGTTTACTGCCCCTTTAAACCATAGAAACCCCCAAAACCCACCATTTGAAAGGCAGCCACCTGCTCATTCATAATGTTTAAGCACAATGTTAAATTAAATAAAAATGCTCACACATTGTGTAGAAAGAGGGTCTCTATGTGCCTGTAACTGCTGATCGCAAAGGCCCAGAAGCCTGTCTTTAAAACAAAGCCCCTATACAACTTATAATAGCCAGGTGATTACTGTGGTGATTGTGATCACCTGGCATGAATAAATGTCAATTTATTTGAATAGAGGCAGATGGGAGACACTATGTGCAGATCAAAGTTACATATCAGTAACAAAAGTCCCTTTTATATAAGGATAACCATTTATTTTTACTAAAGAGTTTAAGGTAAACACACACACTGTTGTTTATCTCTTACATGTCATTATATGGACAATTAGCACTTGAGATTTGCATATAAAATGTTTAATTATGCATAATGGAACAACTTTGCAATATACTTTCATTATTTATTTTGCCCCCTTTTTATGTTATTAGGCTCTAAAAATTAAGGATTTTATAATTCTCAGAACATAAAATGCACCCTGATGGTTCTCAATGTTAACCTGCTACATACATGTCCCTAATTAGCCTTGTTAACTGAAAGAGATATACAAAACCAAATTATTTCTTTCATGAATCAGATAGAGCGTGCAATTTTAAGCAACTTTCTAATTTACTCATATTATCCATTTTCTTTGTTCTCTTGGTATCTATATTTGAAAAAGCAGAAATGTTTAACCTCATTAAGATCTACATTGAGAAAACACGATGCGCAAAATGCATATTTAACATTCCTATGTTCTTCACATAGAAAATAATGTACTTTTTTATTATTAAATATATATTTCTATATATATCTGATACTGTTTATGTAAAATACAAACACACATACACACACACACATATATATATATATATATATATATATAATAGTGCAAAGTTAGGCCTAGATTTGGAGTTTGGCGGTAAAAGGGCTGTTAACGCTCCGCGGGCTTTTTTCTGGCCGCACCATAAAATTAACTCTGGTATCGAGAGTTCAAACAAATGCTGCGTTATGCTCCAAAAAAGGAGCGTAGAGCATTTTTACCGCAAATGCAACTCTCGATACCAGAGTTGCTTACGAACGCGGCCGGCCTCAAAAACGTGCTTGTGCACGATTCTCCCATAGGAAACAATGGGGCTGTTTGAGCTGAAAAAAAACCTAACACCTGCAAAAAAGCAGCGTTCAGCTCCTAACGCAGCCCCATTGTTTCCTATGGGGAAACACTTCCTACGTCTGCACCTAACACTCTAACATGTACCCCGAGTCTAAACACCCCTAGCATTACACTTATTAACCCCTATTCTGTCGCCCCCGCTATCGCTGACCCCTGCATATTTTTTTAACCCCTAATCTGCCGCTCCGTAAACCGCCGCAACCTACGTTCTCCCTATGTACCCCTAATCTGCTGCCCTAACACCGCCGACCCCTATATTATATTTATTAACCCCTAATCTGCCCCCCTCAACGTCGCCGACACCTGCCTACACTTATTAACCCCTAATCTGCCGAGCGGACCTGAGCGCTACTATAATAAAGTTATTAACCCCTAATCCGCCTCACTAACCCTATCATAAATAGTATTAACCCCTAATCTGCCCTCCCTAACATCGCCGACAGCTACCTTCAATTATTAACCCCTAATCTGCCGAGCGGACCTCACCGCTATTCTAATAAATGTATTAACCCCTAAAGCTAAATCTAACCCTAACACTAACACCCCCCTAACTTAAATATAATTTACATCTAACGAAATAAATTAACTCTTATTAAATAAATTATTCCTATTTAAAGCTAAATACTTACCTGTAAAATAAATCCTAATATAGCTACAATATAAATAATAATTATATTATAGCTATTTTAGGATTAATATTTATTTTACAGGCAACTTTGTAATTATTTTAACCAGGTACAATAACTATTAAATAGTTAAGAACTATTTAATAGTTACCTAGTTAAAATAATAACAAATTTACCTGTAAAATAAATCCTAACCTAAGATATAATTAAACCTAACACTACCCTATCAATAAAATAATTAAATAAACTACCTACAATTACCTACAATTAACCTAACACTACACTATCAATAAATTAATTAAACACAATTGCTACAAATAAATACAATTAAATAAACTAGCTAAAGTACAAAAAATAAAAAAGAACTAAGTTACAAAAAATAAAAAAATATTTACAAACATAAGAAAAATATTACAACAATTTTAAACTAATTACACCTACTCTAAGCCCCCTAATAAAATAACAAAGCCCCCCAAAATAAAAAATTCCCTACCCTATTCTAAATTAAATAAGTTACAAGCTCTTTTACCTTACCAGCCCTGAACAGGGCCCTTTGCGGGGCAAGCCCAAAGAATTTCAGCTCTTTTGCCTGTAAAAGAATAAATACAATACCCCCCCCCCAACATTACAACCCACCACCCACATACCCCTAATCTAACCCAAACCCCCCTTAAATAAACCTAACACTAAGCCCCTGAAGATCTTCCTACCTTGTCTTCACCATCCAGGTGTTCCGATCAGCCAATAGAATGCGAGCTCAATCTGATTGGCTGATTGGATCGGCCAATCGGATTGAACTAGATTCTGATTGGCTGATTCCATCAGCCAATCAGAAAATTCCTACCTTAATTCCGATTGGCTGATAGAATCCTATCAGCCAATCGGAATTCGAGGGACGCCATCTTGGATGACGTCCCTTAAAGGAACAGTCATTCGTCGTTCAGTCGTCGGTCCGGATGGATGTTCCGCGCTGGAAGTCTTCAGGATCCTGCCGCTTCGCTCCGGATGGAAGAAGATCGAAGATGCCGCTTGGAGAAGATGTTTGCCGGTCCGGATGTCCTCTTCTTGCCGGATAGGAGGAAGACTTTGGAGCCTCTTCTGGACCTCTTCAGCACCGGATTATGGATCGCCAACCCCCGCTTGGGTTGGATGAAGATGTTGGAGCCAGGACGGATCGGTGATACCTGGATGGTGAAGACAAGGTAGGAAGATCTTCAGGGGCTTAGTGTTAGGTTTATTTAAGGGGGGTTTGGGTTAGATTAGGGGTATGTGGGTGGTGGGTTGTAATGTTGGGGGGGGGGGTATTGTATTTATTCTTTTACAGGCAAAAGAGCTGAAATTCTTGGGGCATGCCCCGCAAAGGGCCCTGTTCAGGGCTGGTAAGGTAAAAGAGCTTGTAACTTTTTTAATTTAGAATAGGGTAGGGAATTTTTTATTTTGGGGGGCTTTGTTATTTTATTAGGGGGCTTAGAGTAGGTGTAATTAGTTTAAAATTGTTGTAATATTTTTCTTATGTTTGTAAATATTTTTTTATTTTTTGTAACTTAGTTCTTTTTTATTTTTTGTACTTTAGATAGTTTATTTAATTGTATTTATTTGTAGAAATTGTATTTAATTAATTTATTGATAGTGTAGTGTTAGGTTAATTGTAGGTAATTGTAGGTAGTTTATTTAATTATTTTATTGATAGGGTAGTGTTAAGTTTAATTATATCTTAGGTTAGGATTTATTTTACAGGTAAATTTGTTATTATTTTAACTAGGTAACTATTAAATAGTTCTTAACTATTTAATAGCTATTGTACCTGGTTAAAATAAATACAAAGTTACCTGTAAAATAAATATAAATCCTAAAATAGCTATAATATAATTATAATTTATATTGTAGCTATATTAGGATTTATTTTACAGGTAAGTATTTAGCTTTAAATAGTAATAATTTATTTAATAAGAGTTAATTTATTTCGTTAGATGTAAATTATATTTAAGTTAGGGGGATGTTAGTGTTAGGGTTAGACTTAGCTTTAGGGGTTAATACATTTATTAGAATAGCGGTGAGGTCCGCTCGGCAGATTAGGGGTTAATAATTGAAGGTAGCTGTCGGCGATGTTAGGGAGGGCAGATTAGGGGTTAATACTATTTATGATAGGGTTAGTGAGGCGGGTTAGGGGTTAATAACTTTATTATAGTAGCGCTCAGGTCCGCTCGGCAGATTAGGGGTTAATAAGTGTAGGCAGGTGTCGGCGACGTTGAGGGGGGCAGATTAGGGGTTAATAAATATAATATAGGGGTCGGCGGTGTTAGGGGTAGCAGATTAGGGGTACATAGGGATAACGTAGGTGGCGGCGCTTTGCGGTCGGAAGATTAGGGGTTAATTATTTTAAGTAGCTGGCGGCGATGTTGTGGGGGGCAGGTTAGGGGTTAATAAATATAATACAGGGGTCGGCGGGGTTAGGGGCAGCAGATTAGGGGTACATAAGTATAACGTAGGTGGCGGTCGGCAGATTAGGGGTTAAAAATTTTAATCGAGTGGCGGCGATGTGGGGGGGAGCTCGGTTTAGGGGTACATAGGTAGTTTATGGGTGTTAGTGTACTTTAGGGTACAGTAGTTAAGAGCTTTATAAACCGGCGTTAGCCAGAAAGCTCTTAACTCCTGCTATTTTCAGGCGGCTGGAATATTGTCGTTAGAGCTCTAACGCTCACTTCAGAAACGACTCTAAATACCGGCGTTAGAAAGATCCCATTGAAAATATAGGCTACGCAAATGGCGTAGGGGGATCTGCGGTATGGAAAAGTCGCGGCTGAAAAGTGAGCGTTAGACCCTTTAATCACTGACTCCAAATACCAGCGGGCGGCCAAAACCAGCGTTAGGAGTCTCTAACGCTGGTTTTGACGGCTACCGCCGAACTCAAAATCTAGGCCTTAGTATGTTACACACACAAACAATGTTAACTGCGCACACAAGAAAAACTAAATACAACTCTATAATAAAGTGAATAGATTAGAAGAGCTCCTCTAAAATAAGGACACAATTATAAACAGTCTTATCTGAATATGTTCTGATCCAGTTTTCTAGACGTCCAAGAAGAAACGGCAGCTTATGAATAAATCCTCCAATACCTAGTGAGGGATTCCAAAGTAAAACGTGTCCAATCTGAAAAATAAGCGCACAAAGAAACTTCTCATAGTATAGTCTGTTTAATAAATATCCATAAAAAAACACACTTTCAACAATCCCTTCAGGGTGGGTACTCACACAGATTACCTCAATCAGTATGAGGTAAGTTGCATGCGTGTCTTACACAGTAGTATAATAGACCAGTATGCTGCAGATGGAACCAAACCCTATATGTCCATAATGTGGTAATCTTCACTGATTTGTTCCAAAGAAAGCAGCCCAGTCAAAGTGGCAGAAGAACCAAGTGGCCGTCAGCAAAAAAGTTGATACATTTATAACAAATATCGGAGCTGTGTGTACAAAGTGCTACAATGTAGCGTGTATCCCGATCAGCGTCCTGCTCCGTGGCATAAGGTGGGCGTGGCCTAATGCATTTCACAGAATAGTTCTGCTTCGTCAGAGGCTTTGCCTATCTATCTATATCTATCTATCTATCTATCTATCTATCTATCTATCTATCTATCTATATATATATATATATATATATATATATAGAGAGAGAGAGAGAGAGAGAGAGAGAGACACAGAGAGACAGAGAGAGATAGATAGATAAATAGATAGATAGATAGATAGATAGATAGTAGATAGCACACTCCCACTCGCCAAAATATACAGACCAGGGTGCATAAACGGTCAAATAGAGCAATATAAAATATGTACTCTCTGAATTTATAACACAGAACTCTTTATTATGTTGTCATATTATGTTGTCAAAGAATTGTTTCTAAATATAACCTCAAAATGGCTTACTTAACTTCTTTATTGTAAGATTTGTGTACATGTCTGACGATAACATATGCAGAATAACTAATATAATAATGTTGTGAAGCCCCTACTATTGTAAACATTTGAATAGCAATTAATATTTGGTGAATAACATTCATTCAGATTCTAATGAAAATTTTCATACCTTTTATCCTGTTACAATGGATCAGAGTTTGAGACTGAGACTACACATCTGTTTGTTTGATCATATTTTGTTAGAAAACTATAGATACACAATATTATTTTCCTTTATAAAACCCCAGCACACTCGGCAGCACTATACAATATGCACAATGAACAGACACAGACAAAACACAAGTAAATATAGTGATACAGAAGGAGACAAGGGCACAGCAAGCTTAGTGCTTATACTATACTTTGTCCCAATGTTTTGAAATCGGATAAATAAATTTGAGTGAAATTAAAACTGTATACCTAGCTCTTGCCAATTTCTTGTTATAATTATGCTGCATGTATAATGATATATAATGAGTTTTCTCCAATCTATCTTGGCAGCTGGAAGTCGGAGCAAAATCTTGCTCCCAGAGCACCAGTATTTAGAGGGGACATTTACACATAAATGCTAAGAGGGGGATCTTGAAAAAAAATGGGATGGGGGTATGCCAGAAGCTTCTGAGCGGGGGCGACAGTGAAAGCAGCGATGGCACTGGCAGTGTGGAGTGTTTCACTTATTTATTTTAGGAGATAACAGTTTGTGAACCATGTAATGACTAGTTGCAAATATTTAACTTCAGTTTGTTTACTTTAGTACTGTCAGTAAATTTTAGAGCAGATTGATTTTCTGGTACGCTGTTTGCCTACGTAACAAAGCTCAAAAGAGTAATAAATTATTAGCAATTCTCTTTGTCTCTCATTACAAAATGTAAACTTACACCTAGATTCCGAGTTTTGCGTTAGAGGCTATGCGGTGCTAACGTGCAGTTTATGCTCACCGCTCACTTACAGACAACGCTGGTATTACGGGTTTTTACAACCCAGACAAGAAGTGAGCATTGAGCAAAATTTTGCTCCTTACCGCACTCCAATACCAGCACTGCTTACGTTAGCGGTGAGCTGGTGTAACGTGCTCAACAGGAAGAGCCGGCTGAAAAAACCTGCCAAAAAGCAGTGTAAAGCTCCATAAAGCAGCCCCATTAATTCCTATGGGGAAATACATTTTATGTCTACCCCTAACACCCTAACATGAACCCTGAGTCTAAACACCCCTAATCTTACACTTATTAACCGCTAATCTGATGCCCCCGACATCACAGACACCTACATTATATTATTAACCCCTAATCTGCTGCTCCGGACATCGCTGACACCTACATTATATTTATTAACCCCTAATATGCCGCCCCCAATGTCACCGCCACCTACCTACATTTATTAACCCCTAATCTGCTGCCCCCAACGTCGCCGCCACTATAATAAACATATTAACCCCTAAACCGCCGCACTCCCGCCTCATTAGTTAAAGGGACACTGTACCCAAATTTTTTCTTTTGTAATTCAGAAAGAGCATGCAATTTTAAGCAACTTTCTAATTTACTTCTATTATCAATTTTTCTTCGTTCTCTTGCTATCATTATTTGAAAAAGAAGGCATCTAAGCGTTTTTTTGGTTTCAGTACTCTGGACAGCACTTTTTTATTGGTGGTTGAATTTATCTACCAATCAGCAAGGACAACCCAGGTTGTTCACTAAAAATGGGCTGGCATCTAAACTTACATTCTTGCATTTCAAATAAAGATACCAAGAGAATGAAGAAAATAGGAGTAAATTAGAAAGTTGCTTAAAATTTCATGCTCAATCTGAATCACAAAATAAAATTTTTGGGTACAGTGTCCCTTTAAATATTATTAACCCCTAATCTGCCGGCCCTAACATCGATGCCACTATATTAAAGTTATTAACCCCTAAACCTAAGTCTAACCCTAAACCTAACACCCCCTAAGTTAAATATAATTAAAACAAATCTAAATAAAATTACTATAATTAACTAAATTATTCCTATTTAAAACTAAATACTTACCTATAAAATAAACCCTAAGCTAGTAACAATATAACTAATAGTTAATAACTATTTACTAACTACCTAGCTAAAATAAATACAAATTTACCTGTAAAATAAAACCTAACCTAAGTTACAATTACACCAACACTACACTATAATTAAATTACTTCCCTAAATTAA
Source organism: Bombina bombina (assembly GCF_027579735.1). Classification (NCBI taxonomy): domain Eukaryota; kingdom Metazoa; phylum Chordata; class Amphibia; order Anura; family Bombinatoridae; genus Bombina; species Bombina bombina. The sequence continues at coordinate 158,639,726 of NC_069506.1, read as the reverse complement.
ATACAATTAAATACAATTAAATAAAATTATCTAAAGTACAAAAAAAAACCACACTAAATTACAGAAAATAATAAACAAATTACAATATTTTTAAACTAATTACACCTAATCTAATCCCCCTAACAAAATAAAAAGCCCCCCCAAAATAAAAAAAAAGCCCTACCCTACACTAAATTACAAATAGCCCTTAAAAGGGCCTTTTGCGGGGTATTGCCCCAAAGTAATCAGCATTCTTACCTGTAAAAAAAATTACAAATCCCCCCCCAACATTAAAACCCGCCACCCACACAACCAACCCTACTCTAAAACCTGCCCAATACCCCCTTAAAAAAACCTAACACTAACCCCTTGAAGATCACCTTACTGGGAGAAGTCTTTACCCAACCGGGCCAAAGTCCTCAACGAAGCCGGGAGAGGTCTTCATCCAGGCCAGGCGAAGTGGTCCTCCAGACGGGCAGAAGTCTTTATCCAGACGGCATCTTCTATCTTCATCCATCCGGAACGGGTCCATCTTCAAGACATCCGACGCGGAGCATCCTCTTCAATCGACGGGTAAAACAGAATGAAGGTACCTTTAAGTGACGTCATCCAAGATCCAAGGATATTACAGACCTAAATACAAGCTTTGTAAGTAAAGTGCTGGGACTTGCACCTTTGTATCAGAGCAAGGTACAGGTCACATATAGCTCCATCTAAATCAAAAAGAAAACAGAGAACTAGATTACAAGTGAAGCTCAATTGATAATGCAGTGTGCACTATCTTGTGCTTGGCCTTAATAATCTGGTATTACAAATGGATAGTTAAAAAAGTTACTCAAGGCATCTTAACGTGGCCTAAATCTTTTTTGCTCACCTTTTAATGGACAGCTCAGGGCAATATTAGTTTGCTCATTGTGCTCAATGGCAAATTACGTGTTGAGCTCGAGCCCAATTCAAGATACCACTTTAAAATTTTAGCACTTTTTTGAAAAATGAGGTAAAATATTATCTCTTGCTAGTTTGCATAAGATAACACATGATAATGCTTTGGAAATAAATTATTTAAAAGGACAGTCTACACAAGAATTTTTATTGTTTTAAGATATAGATAATCCCTTTATTACCTTTTCCCATGGTTATAATAATATACTTTTATCCTCTGTGATTACCTTGTATCTAAGCATCTTCTGACAGCCCTCTGATCGCATGACTTTTTATCTATTATCTATTGACTTGCATTTTAGCTAATTAGTGTTGTGTTGTGCTGACTCTTAAAAGTCTCCTGTTGTGAAAAGATAAAAAAGCATGTGATAAGAGGCTGTCTGTAGTGGCAGAGGCTTTCTGTAGGGGCTTAGAAACAGGCAGAAATTTAGAGGTTAAAATGTAATAAAGTATATTAATATAACAATGTTGGTTGTGCAAAGCTAGGGAATGGATAATAAAGACATTATCTATCTTTTTAAACAATAACAATTTTAGTATTGACTGTCCCTTTAAGTTATATTTATAGTTTTGCATAACCAACACTGTTATATAAATATACTTTTTACCCCTGTGATTACCTTGTATATAAGCCTCTGCAGACTGTCCACTTATCTTACTGCTTTTTACAAACTTGCATTTCAGCCAATTAGTGCTGATGCATGATTAACTCCATGGGAGTGAGCACAATGTCATCTATAAGGCAAATATAAACTAGTAATCTCTAGCTTTGAAAAGCTAATAAATTCCACTGAGATAAGAAGCTGTCTTTAAGAATTTAGAAATAAGTTTAGCCTTTAACAAAGAATACCAAAGAACAAAGCAAACTTGATGATAAAAGTAAATTCTAAAAGTGTATTGGAAAGTTGTTTAAAATTGCATTTCCCATCTGAATCATAAATGTTTCATTTTGACTTTACTGTCCCTTTAATAAATAAATTATTACAATTTAACTGGTCAGTTGATGGTACACAGTAAATCTTTTATGAAATATAACCGGATATATAACTGTAAATAAAAGGGAATTAACCATTGGAAATATTAGTTGAAAAACCACTGAAAAACACCTCTGAATCTGAACTCTCTCAGTGGTTCATTATGTAACATTAAAATACACTTTTAAAGGCTAATAATTGCTGTTCTAGTCAAACCTGATTTATTCAGAAATCAGTTACTTGCTAAAGCAGAATCAGTACAACACCATCTATTGGAGAAATTCCTATTCTGTCAGTTGCAATAAATCTGGTTATTACAGCAACATAATGGATGAAAATTGTAGCAGCTCAAGGATATTAGCATATGACTATATATAACAGCTAGTGTCCATCACGAGGATAGGAAATTATTTAAAAAACAATTGTAGGGCCAAAGTTAATTTATCTATCTAATAACTATGGGCCAGATTATGAGTTGAGTTCTATAGTTTGCGTGCAAGCGATAACAGGTTTTCGTGTTTGTTTGCGCTCATTTAAAAATGGGCTAATATTTCAAGTTGAAAGTAAATGCGATCGGTTGAGCGCAATTTAAATTAACGCTCATCCTGTTAGCGCGTACTCAGGTCTGCTTAACTGTTTTGTGAAACAAAAAAGTGTCACAAAACATCAAAAATACATTACACAATACAGTAACATTTATAAAAAAAATACTAATAAAAATTATTACCAAAAAATAATGCAAAAAAAGTTATAAGGGCTCAAAGATATGAGATCTTAGGTGTATGGATGTATGTATGTCTATATATGTATACATATGTATTTATATGTGTATATACAGCAGTATGTATTTACAGACCAGACATATATACACATATAAACACATAAATACATATTTACACATATTTAGAAATTTATTTATATAAAAGTGTATTGGTGTTCTTTGTTCTCAGATAGATAAAAACATGTAAAATCATATTTATGCAATATTCATATTTAATAAAGTGTTATACTGTGTATTTACTGTAAATATTTCACATTCAAATGTTCTGCACATAGGGGAATATATTCTAAGTATTTATAAATAGATATGCCTAAATGTATCTGTCTGTATATATCTTTGCCTTTATATATATATATATATATATATATATATATATATATATATATATATATATATATGTTTAGGTATAAATACATATTGTACCAAAATACCATCAGATATATTTAGAAATAGAACATATTATTCTATATGAAGAACATTGGAATGTGAAATATTAATATTTTAATGTCGGATTAGCGCACTTGAGAATATATGTTCAGGTTAGCGCACGAGTGGGGTGTTAGGTTTTTCCCCCACTTGTTTTGCTTCATTGACTTCTATGAGGGAATAGGTTATTGCGCATGCGATATTCAAGGTTCGGCTTTATGCGTGCAATACGAGCGCAACCAAACATGCGCAAAAAGTTTACTTCTAGCAAAGAGCAAAAGCGTTTATTTGAATCCATTCTTAGCATGTTAAAAAAACTTTTCAGTCACCCCTTAACACAGTGACATTAATTGGATGAATATTACAATGGCACAACACCATGTGTTGGATAAAACTAACCATAACTCATGCATATTGAACAGAACATCAAAATAGCTTAATAAGCAAATAAAAATAATTCCCCCTGTTAAGAAATCAGTAGAGGTACCAACAATTAGATAATAGTTTAGATCTTATATCTAGAACTTATTATTTTATTCCAATCAGGAGGATCACACAACACAACTAATAGGTAACTAAATGATCAGTCATACAGTCTCTATGTTAAGTAACATACTCACACATTTCCTGTGTAGATTTAGTTGTGCATTTATACTAAATCTTAACTTGCGTAATCTTTTGCAGCCAATGCCATAATTCACTGAGGAATATGATATTCTCTGTCATGGCCAGCATCCCCTTATTAAGTCTTCAGACAGGCTGACATTATGGGGACAAACAAACAGATAAAGCTCAGCAAGGGAAGGAGACAGCCAATCAGGAAAAGTTTTCTGAAACTCAGGGGTGAGGTTATCTTCAAGAGTTTCACTTTGTCTAAGGCACATTTCCTTGCTGTCCTGCGTGAGATTATCACTGATGCTGCTTATTTACCTGTCATTATGACAGCGGCTTCAGAACCCGTGCAGTACAGCAGCAGCTTCACAATTGAGCAGAGAGGGGGGCACAATATTATGCATGTTGGCATGGTGATCCCCTAGACTATCACTCCCTCCATAACTAAGCTAGTACTGATTTTGCCTGCGTAAAGGGGTAATGAGATCTGTAACCCCTAAAGGACTCAGCTTTCTGAGCTTTACTGCAATCCTTTGGGAGTAAAATATTATGGGACCTGGACTTACAACGGTCAGTTTAACTAAACAAATATCTGATATAAGTTATTAAACCAACCAGCAAACTGAATAACACATATCCACCACCCAAGGTAACCTGGAAGAAACACATAGGTAAAAGGGAGGGAGGGAGGGAAAGAAAGAAAGAAAGCAGGGCAGGAAAGGAAAAAGCATTAACACTCTCTTCTCTTGGTCTACTCAATGAGCCTTACACTAGCATTGTCACTGGAAAATTACTCAATTCACACTAAGAAATACAGGGCCAGATAATTGTCACGTTGTTATTTTTTTTTCTGCTTGCGCTAAGCACAAAGTAAAATGTTAGCTTGGCTCCAATTATTGCTGGTATTACAAGTTGAAAGTAAAAAGTTAACATGCAAGAGAAAGACTCAGTCGAGCTAACTTCATGACTTTTATTATTGTTTCAGTGCTAACTCCACCTCCGCATAGACTACCAAATACACCTATTAGTTATCACTTACGCACTAAGGCAACACTAATCTAGATCAACTGCGCTAAACCCAGAGGTGCGTTAGGAATATTTTGCATTCTTATGTTCACATAAAAGAAAATTTTATTTTTATTTTTAAATCTCTCTCTCTCTCTTTCTCTCTCAATTATATTTTTGTAAAATATTTATCTATACCTATATATCTACATGAATATATACACATAAACCAGTAAATTGAAGGGAACTGTACAAAGTAATAACATTGGAAAATTGTATTCAGAAGTGCAGACCCTATGAAGCTTAATTCAATTTTAGATAAAGAAAGAAAATACAAGGATCAATAGTCCTTATATACAAAAAGATAGGGATTTCAGCACAATTAAAACAACCAATTAATATCCAAATGGAAGAATCTATTTATAATTATAATGTTGCACGTGTAACTCAAAAGAGACAGTGAATAATACTTACAGACCACCATGTGTTTGAACAAAATAAATTTATTAAATACAAAAATAAGAAAGAAAAAAATATTAAATCAATATTAATTTTCTATGAGAGACGTCTCTTAAAGGGGCCAACAAGTAGAGGAGCTAGCTAGTATATTGGTTTTGAAAAGAGAAAACCTACAACACCTCCATCAGAGGGCAACCCCACAGGCTATAATGAGGGATATGTTGCTATGAAATACAAATGAGGAGCTATGTAGTAACCTTGAAATCGAAACGTATATAGTTAATTCATAACAATTTAGAACACATGTAAAGATGCAAAACTTAGTTTCTAAAGAGGAAACTTACAACATCTCCATCAGAGGGCAACCCCACAAATTCACATCAGGGATATATTGCCATGATATTTAAATAAGGATCCATGTAATGACCTCAGAAGCTAAGTAATATTTAAAGATAATTCATACACATCTAGATAATTCATACACGGCTAGATTTAGAGTTCTGCGTTAGCCGTCAAAGCAGCGTTAAGGGGTCCTAACGCTGCTTTTTGCCGGCCGCTGGTATTTGGAGTCAGGCAGGAAAGGGTCTAATGCTCACTTTCAGGCCCCAACTTTTCCATACCGCAGATCCCGTTACGCCAATTGCGTATCCTATCTTTTCAATGGGATCTGCCTAACCCTGGTATTTAGAGTCTTGGCTGAAGTGAGCGGTAGAGCCTCTACCGACAAGACTCCAGCAGCAGAAAAAAGTCAGTAGTTAAAAGCTTTATGGGCTAACGCCGGTTTAGAAAGCTCTTAACTACTGTGCTATAAAGTACACTAACACCCATAAACTACCTATATACCCCTAAACCGAGGCCCCCCCCACATCGCTGCCACTATAATAAATATTTTTAACCCCTAATCTGCCGACCGCACACCGCCGCCACCTACATTATCTCTATGAACCCCTAATATGCTGCCCCTAACATCGCCGACACCTGCAAAATATTTATTAACCCCTAATCTGCCCCCCCAACGTCGCCGCTACCTACCTACACTTATTAACTCCTAATCTGCCGACCGGACCTCGCCGCTACTCTAATAAATGTATTAACCCCTAAAGCTAAGTCTAACCCTAACACCCCCCTAAGTTAAATATAATTTTAATCTAACAAAATAAATTAAAGCTAAATACTTACCTGTAAAATAAACCCTAATATAGCTACAATATAACGAATAATTATATTGTAGCTATTTTAGGATTTATATTTATTTTAAAGGGCAACTTTGTATTTATTTAAACTAGGTACAATAGCTATTAAATAGTTATTTACTATTTAATAGCTACCTAGTTAAAATAATTACAAAATTAACTGTAAAATAAATCCTAACCTAAGTTACAATTAAACCTAACACTACACTATCAATAAATAAATTAAATCAATTAACTACAAGTACCTACAATTACCTACAATTAAATAAACTAAACTGAATTACAAAAAAAAAAAAAGATTACAAGAATTTTAAGCTAATTACACCTACTCTAAGCCCCCTAATAAAATAACAAAGCCCCCCAAAATAAAAAAAATTCCCTATCCTAATCTCAATTAAAAAAGTTAACAGCTCTATTACCAGCTTTTTGCGGGGCATGCCCCAAAGAAATCAGCTCTTTTGCCTGTAAAAAAAAAACACAATACCACCCCTCAACATTACAACCCACCACCCACATACCCCTACTCTAACCCAAACCCCCCTTAAATAAACCTAACACTACCCCCCTGAAGATCTCCCTACCTTGAGTCGTGTTCACCCAGCCGGGCACCAATGGACCAAAAGAGGACATCCGGAGCGGCAGAAGTCTTCATCCTATCCTGGCAGAAGAGGACATCCGGACCGGTAGACATCTTCATCCAAGCGGCATCTTCTATCTTCATCCATCTTGAGCGGAGCGGAGCCATCTTCTTCCAGCCGACGCGGATACATCCTTCTTCCACGATGCCTACTCGCCGAATGAAGTTTCCTTTAAATGACGTCATCCAAGATGGCGTCCCTCGAATTCCGATTGGCTGATAGGATTCTATCAGCCAATCGGAATTAAGGTAGGAAAAATCTGATTGGCTGATTGAATCAGCCAATCAGATTCAAGTTCAATCGGATTGGCTGGTCCAATCAGCCAATCAGATTGAGCTTGCATTCTATTGGCTGATTGGAACAGCCAATAGAATGCAAGCTTAATCTGATTGGCTGATTGGATCAGCGATAGCGGGGCGGCAGATTAGGGGTTAATAAGTGTAAGGTTAGGGGTGTTTAGACTCTGGGTTCATGTTAGGGTGTTAGGTGCAGACTTAGAAAGTGTTTCCCCATAGGAAACAATGGGGCTGCGTTGGGAGCTGAACACTGCTTTTTTGCAGGGTTTTTTTCATCCCAAACTGCCCCATTGTTTCCTTTGGGGGAATCGTTCACGAGCACGTTTTAGCTGCTTACCGCTACCGTAAGCAACGCTGGTATTGTGGGTTGAAGTGGCAGTACATTAGGCTCAACGCACCCTTTTTGGAGCCTAACACAGCCCTTCAGACAACTCTCAATATCAGCATTGTCTTAAGGGTGCGTTGGGAAAGAAAGCGGCATTAGCTACGCGGGTCTTTACCGACAAAACTCTAAATCTAGCCATATGTTTCTAAAATTGAAGCACTATGTTGTGTCACTTGTTGCAATCATCCAGATTGAAGTCCTTACTCCAATGGTACTCAGTATAGCATGGAAGGCCCACAACAATCAGCTTCAAAAAGGTATTCACACCAAACACTCACAGTCTCTTGTAATTGTAAAACCATTCATGAATCCAAAGGCATAGTGGCACATCAGGATGTAAAAAGGCCAAACAATAGCTCCATAGAAGAGAACCAAAATAACTCCGTAGAGTCAGTAGGCAAATCCTCCAAGTCAGCGTCTCATCAGAGAAAACAGCTGCCGCCTACGCGTTTCAACCCCCTTGACTGACAAGGACTTCTTCAGAAACGTCTCTCTCATAGAAAATTAATATTGATTTAATAATTTTTTCTTTCTTATTTTTGTATTTAATAAAAAAATATTGTTCAAACACATGGTGGTCTGTAAGTATTATTCACTGCCTCTTTTGAGTTTTACACGTGCAACATTATAAATATAAAAAAAAGATTCTTCCATTTGAATATTAATTAGTTTTATGAGTGTGCTGAAATCCCTATCTTTTTGTAAATTTTTTTGTATATTTTCTTTCTTTATCTAAAATTGAATATATACACATCTATATCTATCTATCTATCTATCTATCTATCTATCTATCTATCTATCTATCTATCTATCTAAATATAGTATATAAGATACTATACTATAGAAATATCTATTTAAAAATAAAAAGAACAATTTTTTTTTCAAAGTGAAGAACATATGAATGTAAAGTATTTCTATTCAAAACACATTAAATGTGTTAAAAATTTATAAAAAATATATATTCTCATGTTTCAAGGTATTTGAATGCGAAGGGCTCAAAAGTATCGTTGGCAGACTGTTATCTGACGAACATTTGTCCGACTTCCATTTGGGTAACGGATAATATTCCGTTGGATAACAGTCCAGTCACAAGATATATAGATAGATAGATAGATAAGGATTGATACAGATCCAAATATAGATAGATTAGATAGATTAGATAGATAGAACCACAAAAAGGGACACAGTACTCACGTATTCTGTATGTGCGTTAAAAGGTGGGACCAATGGTTAGTTTCCCAGAGGCAGTTTCGGCGCCAGAGGCTCTGATTAGAACAGAGCACTCTGGAGCATATCTGCCCTCGGCCGTCTCTCGGACATATGTCTGATGGACAAATGTGCTTCAGCATTCTGTCCATCGGCATTCTGTCCGAGAACCCAAAAGTATACATATATATATATATATATGTGTGTATATATATATGTATGTGTTCATATACATATTTACATACATAAACACATTAATACACACATATACACATATATAGACATGCATGCATACACATGCACACATTTAGACATATATAGCCCTATGTTTAAAATGACATGCCCTATCTGAATCATGACAGTTTATTTTTTACTAGACTGTCCCTTTAACTTATGATGAAATTAAGACTATCCTGTTATGTGTTTATTTTATTTTGTGTTAATTTTTAATCAATACTAATTGTACAAACATGAACAAGCAAATATTTTACTTGAGTATGTGTTTTGTAATTTAAAATGATGATTCTAGCAATATTTAAGCTTTCTAATACCCGATCATAGGCCAGATTACAAGTGGTGCATTATGATAGCACAGGTTGCAATTAGCAATATTGCTGGACCCCGCTATCATAAGTACTCAACTTTATATTACAAGTCAATGGTAAATCTCATTTACCAGAGAAGGGTTAGTGTGTCCGACATCACTCTATTGCAACCTATACTTTCAATGGATATGGTGACTGTGCTAAATAGCGCTGGTATTACAAGTTGAAAGTTAAAGGTTGCACTCAAGCAAAAGTTGAAACAGTGCTAGAATATTTAGCGCAACTTGGACATTAAGTATGCTGTAAGGGTAAAACAATTGTTGCAAATTTGATTATAGAAGACACCATCAAAAAGAAAATAATTATGGGACAAAAGAAATCTAAGTACGTCCCCTATAAAGTATTTGATGGTATCTTCCATAATCATAGTCTGTCCAAAAAGAATACTACAGCTTGAATTCCCAAGTCCTGTGGTATACATGTATATAAAGAACAAACATCTATAACAAACCATGAATAGTTACTTTCCCATTTTACTGACTGAAGGGATAATAATAGTTGTGCACTCTCTTTAAGATAGGAAAGTTATTTTTGGCTAATGGTTGTAAAATACTATCTAACCATTCCCCCAAAGGCTCAAACAAGGATCCCACCTCGAGACAATCGGTCTACCCGGAGGAAAGAAGGGATCCTTGTGAACCTTGGGGACATGGTAAAAGATAGGAGTTAAAGGATGGTCAGAAAAAGTGTGTCAATGTCACTTTTCTTAAATACACCAAGGGCTGCTCCTTCATAAACCAATTTTTCTAATTTTTTCTTATATAGAATCAAAGTATTAGAAGACAGTTTTTATATATATTGGTATCTTTAAAGTAATAAACTTTATCCAAGATAACAATGCTGCCGCCCTTGTCTGAATTTTTAATCACAATATCTTGGTTGTTCTGTAAGGTTTAATTGCAAGATGTTCCTTACGAGACAGATTAAAGGCGGCAGCATCATTAGTAACTTTATCCGCTAACTCCAGAATGTCCTCCTGCACCATCTTATGGTACGCATTTAAAATTTGACCTCTAAAATGAGTGGGATAAAAGTCAGATTTAGTTTTATGAGGACCCATCATGTCACCTGCTTGCACTGAATTTATTTCACCACTGTATAATTCTGTTAAAGTAGTAAGCATCTGTGCATCAGCAAACAAAAGATGCAAATCAGAATTTTGAGTGGACACCGTATTGATCTCAATGGGGACTTCTGAAGGTGCTTCATTAGATTTTGTAAGAGCAAAAAACCTTTTAAGGGTAAGTTTATGTATAAATTTATTAACATCAAGAAGTGTATTAAAACTTGAAAATTTACTAGAAGGTGCAAATCCCAAACCCCTAGATAGTACTTTAGATTCCTCTGCATTTAGAGTATATTTAGACAGGTTAATAATGCTAAGGCTGTCAGACATAAATCATTTAGATGTACTGCCAATTTCACATTGTTGATTAAAGGCACTGATTATTGTCCCTTCTTTGATTGCTTTCCTTTGCATTTTATTTCTCCATTGTTTTTTTTCGTTTCCCTTTAACAACGCAATGACCTGGCGTGTTTTCGGACGAACTTCTTGGGGTATATTCTCCGCTTCCTCCTTCTCTGTGGCCTCCTGTAAAAAATTACATGAAGAAGAGGGAGAGATAGATGGAGATGACAAAAGAGAGGAACAAAAGAGGTGCCTGAAAAACAGGTTTCTGAATCAGTGGTCTCTCCTTCAGAAGCACTGAAGATAACTTTTCTTTGATTTTTACCATCTTTTTTAAGGATGGATTTAGGAGCATTTTGTCCATTTTTTGGTGATTTTTTTCTTGTTACTTATTTCCTTGATTATTTTTTCCTTTATTTTGTTTGTTCTTATTTCTATTGGCCCGTTGCTGTCTAAGTAGTGCCGCCCAATTATAAACCTTTGGCTGTTCATAATCTTCTTAATCTCTTTGGAATTTTTCCCCTTTTCTTTGGGCTTGTTCTTTGTCCTGTTTTGCTATGGAATCAATCATCCTTTTGTTAAGAGATTGAAAATCAGCATTGTCTCTGAATGGTTGAATTTCATCCTTTAGTAAACATATGGTCTGTTCCAACTTAAGACCTTTCTTGTTTTTAACTCGTATCAAAGTACTTAGTAATGTGAAGGAACATTCATTTAATGCCATGTTCCACTCCTCAATGTCTTCAGGGTCATCAAATCGAAAAGAGGGGTATTTTTTTATACGCAACCCTCTAGGTATTCTTTTAGTTTTAATGTATTTCTTAAAAGCAATGATGTCCCATATTATTCTTAAGTCCATAATCAGAGAATGTTCTAAGGACCTAAAATGCTTTTTCATTTCCGAATTCTCCATAATGATTTCTTCCATAGTAAATATAGTATTAAAATAATCTTTTCTAGTGTCCAAATAAAAAAAGTCCTCATGGTTAGATGTAATGTTAGTGTCATCAGGTTTAGGATCTGACATGTTTAAGTCTGCACCTGCCATGGCTGAAAAATGCTAAAAAGGCTATATATGCTGTGTGTTAAAAATAATGCAATTTTATCCTATATACATAATTATGGGAGGCAGAGGAGAATAACTGCTTTTTAAAAAGGAAAATCAATGTGAGCAAAAGATCGTAATGTAGATACTAGCAGTTTGACATATATTTATCATGAATTAAACAACGGATCCAGAACGTGAAAAATATATCACTACAAGTTCACACTGTCTGAACAATGATGACAGGAGATATAATGCGTAACAGTTGTTTTTGTGCTGATATACCGCTGTACGTTGTCACAGTAAAGCGTTCCCATGCAAACAGTTAGAATCGTTACATCACTTGTAACATAAGACAAAGGATCGATAAATATATTCACTTTTCCACTTGAAGTTTGGGGCAGGACCGTCTGAGAAGTTCCCACAGGCAAAAGCTGAATAGTGTAATGACCGTCCGAGCAACAAAAAAATCTCTCCGTAAACAAAAGCGGAAGTGAACCCACTATCAGGTCACCAAGGCACACCTCCTAAGGTAACAGAGTACCGTAGTTGTGGCGGAACCAGGCCACACACAATAGGTTACTTGACAAACAAAGAAGTGCAGGTACTCAGGAGGATAACATAAAAATCAAAAAGTTTATTCATATGTGCAATGTGAGATCTAAATAATTAACCATTTGTGGACTATGTTGTCCAGTAAATTGAAGGTTAAAGGAATTACTATTTATGTAACACATAAATTTCTTAAATTCCTTATCATTAATGTTTTTTTTTATTGATGACCAAAAGGTGTATTCTCTATGCTACAAACATGTCTATGAGTAAGCGCCACTAGGGGACGCGAAACACTTCACACCATTGTGTCTTATGTCTGCCCGCTTTTGTGACTTTATATCTGTGTGTTCTACAGCTTCTTGTGCTGTTTTTTTACATTTTTTGCATATGAATAAACTTTTTGATTTTTATATTATCCTCCTGAGTACCTGCACTTCTTCGTTTGTCAAGTAACGAGAGATAGATATATAGATAGATGATAGATAGATAGATAGATAGATAGATAGATAGATAGATAGATAGATAGATGATAGATAGATAGATAGATAGATAGATATATAGATAGATGATAGATAGATATATAGATAGATGATAGATAGATAGATAAATAGATAGACAGATAGATAGATAGACAGATAGATAGATAGATAGATTTAGCTTCCTTACCCTCTTTTTCTGTATAACTAATAAGCTATAATGTATATTGCTGTATTTCAGAGCCTTTAGGGAATGAAGCCCGGAGTGTTACCCATAACACCCGACACATAATCAAATTATGTCACACTATTTTTCTGATTATTTAACATCCATATGCAGACATTTTTGAACAGTCATTAATCACTGGTTATAACTGTTCTTGCTTGTTACAGTGATTTCTATTACTGCTCTCTGTAGGTGGAATTACATGGCATATAACGGATTTAATTATGTGGGGTGAAGGTGATAAACTGTTTACCTAATAGTTGTTATCTGGGATTTCTTAAAAAGGCAGTCATTTTACCCCTTGGTTGTCATTAACATACACGCCAATAATTGTACCTCTTTGGTTGCCAGCAACCCCTGTAAGCTGTAGAGATTTAACACTCTTGACTGCTTCTCACTTTTTACTGCTCCATAGTTGTAATGCATAAAGGAATAGGAGGCATTTAGATTTAACACTAATGGACTTAAACAAACTGGACATTTAAGTGAAGATTTTACTGGACAGTCGGCTAAAAAACTGGACTATCTGGTTGAACACAGGACACCTGGCAACACTAGGAGTACATCATGTTTTCAGAACTAAACTATGCTTAAGACCTTGGAGGCCATATACTAAATGGCAGGCGGACAGCTTCTCAACTCGCGAAGCTGTCCGCCCGCCTTCACTACACACGGGCAGCGGATCTGTTGATCCGCTTGCCCCTATGTATCATTACACACTGATCGGAGTGTGTAATGTCCGCCCCTTCAATCGCACGACCAATAACGCGACTGAAGGGGCTGTCAATCACCGAGAGCGAGCATGCTCTCGGTGATTTTGCTTCGCCAGCTAAGAGGTGGCGTAGGGTGTAGGAAGCAGCGGTCTAATGACCGCTGCTTCTTACATTGCGGGAAGCAGGCTGGCATATGCGAACCTGCCCCGCAAAGGCTCCGGAGCAGCTTTCGCTGCTTCGTACATGGAGCCCAATCATGTTTAAGTTAAATATAATGAAAAACGCTTCTGATAAAAAACGGTAACATTAAAATGTGCTTCATGCATTTTCTTTTATCCAAATTTGATATTTATTCAAGTGATTTTGTTAAATGTGTTTCAACCAGCTTTAGAAGCTGGCCTATATGCCTAGATTTATCAAAGGCTGGGTGGACATCTTTACTTTCATCTTGTAATACGCGCACAAACCCGGCCACGTTAAGATATCATTTTGAGCGCAGTTAGCGCAAAAGCAATGGGTATTATTGGTAGTTTGTTTGAATATTAAAAGCAATTGCATTGTGTCTTCCTCCCTCAAAACAGTGTTTATATATAGATCTTTCCTCCTTTCAACATAAATTTCTCTCATTTTATCTATGTGTATATAGAATGATAGATTGATAATAGATAGAAAGAAAGAAAGAAAGAAAGAAAGAAAGAAAGAAAGAAAGAAAGAAAGTCAGACAGATAGACAGACAGAAGGAGAGACAGATAGATAGATAGATAGATAGATAGATAGATAGATAGATAGATAGATAGATAGATAGATAGATGATAGATAGAAAGAAAGAAAGAAAGAAAGAAAGAAAGTAAGTCAGACAGATAGACAGACGGATAGATAGAGAGATAGATAGAGAGAGATAAATGATAGATAGATAGATAGATAGATAGATAGATAGATAGATAGATAGATAGATAGATAGATAGAGATAGATAGATAGATAGATAGATAGATAGAAAGAAAGTCAGACAGACAGAGTGATAGATAGAACAATAGATGATAGATAAAGATAGATAGATAGATAGATAGATAGATAGATAGATAGATAGATAGATAGATAGATAGATAGATATAGATAGAAAGAAAGTCAGACAGACAGAGGGATAGATATATAGATAGATAAAGATAGATAGATAGATAGATAGATAGATAGATAGATAGATAGATAGATAGATAGATAGGCAGACAGACATTTAGATAGCTAGAAAGACAGACAGAGAGATAGACAGATGGAGAGAAAATAGATAGATAAATAGATAGATAGATAGATAGATAGATAGATAGACATACAGGCATAGAGATATATAGATTTAGCTTCCTTACCCTCTTTTTCTGTATAACTAATAAGCTATAATGTATATTGCTGTATTTCAGAGCCTTTAGGGAATGAAGCCCGGAGTGTTATCCATAACACCCGACACATAATCAAATTATGTCACACTATTTTTCTGATTATTTAACATCCATATGCAGACATTTTTGAACAGTCATTAATCACTGGTTATAACTGTTCTTGCTTGTTACAGTGATTTCTATTACTGCTCTCTGTAGGTGGAATTACATGGCATATAACGGATTTAATTATGTGGGGTGAAGGTGATAAACTGTTTACCTAATAGTTGTTATCTGGGATTTCTTTAAAAAGATGAACCAAGACGTATAGAATGAGCCCTAGATACAGGAAGTTTCTGGCACATAGTAAGATCCTTGTTTTGGTGTATAAACTGACTTCATAAATAATGTGATCATCATTTTATGACTGTACATCAGGCATCTAATATAGTACTTGGTCTCTTTATTCACAACCATTTTAGCTGTCATTTCCCACAACACATTATTACGGTAGCTAAGGAACAAAAACAGCAAACTACACCTACGTAACATAATCATGGAATCAGCATATACAACATATATTGCTTCATTAGAATAAATACCTTCTACAATTTTAAATAGAGAGAGATATTAGTACTTGCATTTATATTTATAATATATTTTAATATATATTCTAAATGACATGCCATGGTCTAGTAGACTGATGTAAATTTCAGATATTCTTGGGCAGGCAAGTGTTAAAGGGAATCTTGCCAATTTATTCCATAAATAATGATTGCACAAATGACCTGTGGAGGATTACACAGTGATGTGGAGCAGATTCTTTTGACAGTAAAAGGGTTTAAATTGGATGAGCCGATTCACTTGGCTTATGATTTGTAAAATATTTCAAAGCAGCTACCTCCTGCGATGTTGAAAAAAAATGACACTACTCATCTCTCATTAAAAACCTGAAGGTGACATTGTATATTTTGTAACTTTACCAAACAACAGGACTAAGACAAAGTCTCTTGTGTGGATTTCATGATTGCTGGCAGACGTCCTGTGTTTTGTCTGAATAGAAACTACCTGAAAGGAAAAACAGGAAAATATAATAACAGTATTGTCAACATCCAATTGCTATGTCATATAGTTTCTACATGGAAGAAATCCCACCAATGGAGGAATACAATACTTCCAATAGAATTATTGCAAGTGCCTCTTACACATTCATAGATTCTTGAGCTGCTATTTCATACTGTATGCCAGCTGTGCAAAGTTACCGCCTTCTGCCAAAACAATTTTGTGTCTCAGCACCTGGCATGTAGCTAGGTCTTGGTCTATCCAAAAAAAGCAAATGATTAGGGATAGGGCAAATCTTAAAGGGACACTTAAAATAATTAATTAATTAACTAAAATATGTTTTCTTTGTTGTATGTAAAGGGCATTTCATTTTTTTTGTAAAACAGATGATCATGGTTTTCACTTCTCTCTAAGCACATTCATTGCTGCTACTGGTGTCTTAGAAGTCATTGGGGGGCACTATAGAATTTAAACTGCCCTATATTAAGACCACTGCTTCTAAACCTATAAACCAGCTCTGAGTTGGTGGTTTTAAATCACCCCAGACAAGTCCAATTGGTTGAGCATGAGCAGGGTGTGGCTTTGCACAAGCAGTGGCTTGTGCAATGCTAAATGCAGGCAGCGTATTGCTGCCCACTGGCTGCGATGCTGGGTGGACAGGTTTGCAGAAGCAAACCTTGTTTGTCCAGTCTTTGATAAATCTTGCTCTCTTTACTATAAATTCACACCACAAAATAATTTTTATGTCATTGAATTCAGTGAGGCCTATTTATCAAATGTCTGTCGGACCTGATCCGACAGTGCGGATCAGGTCCGACAGACATCGCTGAATGCGGAGAGCAATACGCTCTCCATATTCAGCATTGCACCAGCAGTAGGGATGGGCGAATGTTTCGCAACATTCGAAAAATGAAACAAATTTTAACACATTCGTTCGTTCGAATCGAATTTAGAATGTTTACATAACATTCTAACATTCGATTTTCGAATGTTTGGTTTTGAATTCTACGATTACATTTGAAAATATTCTTTTCGAAAAATTGGAATTTATATTTGTAATAGTATTTCTAATGCTTTCTTTAAATGTAATATTCAAATTATGCAATATTCGAATTTGAAAAATTCGAATTTATATGTTTGTAATAGTATTTCTAATGATTTCTTTAAATGTAATATTCGAATTATGCAATATTCTATATAGAAACATTCTAAATGATATATTTGTATCTATGATGTATCAATTTTCTAGATTCCCTACCTACCACATGAACTATTGAACTTCTGAATAGTATTTGTTAATTAGAATGTTAAATTCGAAATTCGAATGTGGACATTCGATATAATTATAAGCATTCGAATTCAAAAGTGACATTCGAAAACTGTAAATTACATTCGATTATAGAATTTTTAAGAATATTCGTTCTTATCAACATTCGGATTTATAATTCAAATTTCGGTAATAACATTTGTTCTAACATTCGAAATTCGGAAACTTACCCATTCGCCCATCCCTAACCAGCAGCTCTTGTGAGCTGCTGGTGCAACGCCGCCCCCTGCAGATTTGCGGCCAATCGGACGCCAGCAGGGAGGTGTCAATCAACCCAATCATACTTGACATAGAGATGTTCAGGTGATATTTTCTTTTACAGCTGTGCTGCATCACTTTCAAGTGTTTCAGCATTTAGGTATTATGTCCCTAACGCAGCACAGCACAGGGGGAATCTTAATTATCTTAGGAAGGAGGGGCTGGGAGCCGAGGTTACACTTGCTCTTTAAAATGCTAGTGACAGTTATGCAAAAAAAAAAAAAAAATCCCCATTACATATTTGTGAGAGGAAGCTGGGAGATTTGTTCTATACAGTTCTAAAGTCCACCCCCCGCCCCCCACAGTAGTCCAACTCCTGCATCTGTATAGACTATTCTACTAATAAAAATAATTGCGAGGATGGTCAGGTTCCTAAGCCTCCAGTCACTCCCAAGGTACACAACTAAGTGGTGGTATATCCTCTGGGTGCTGCAGGTGTCATTGGAGGTATTATAGGCTCCAGGTGCCGCTCACAATGTATGCTATATATAGCACATCTTCTGCAGCATACATTTCCCCCCCTTTTGCTGTAGATGTGAGCTTCTGCTATAATGTAGGCATCCTCTAGACGTGGGTCAAGGGAACTAGAAGTCCCAGCATGCCGCATGGCCAGAGGAGCAAGAGGACACCTACATCACGGGAGCAGCCTAGAAAGGAACCAGCCGCACCTGGGTACATTTTAGGCGTGACTGGCAACAGCAAGCTGCAGATGGTGGGAGTTAGTTTGCGGGAAGCCAAGGGTGTTTTGTAGGCTCCAGCCCTGTGCTAAGCAATCCTCCTGCTTCATTTATTGTGGGGGAGGGGTCTGCATTATCTGCTCCTCCCATGTGATTTCCTGGGTACATCTCTGAAGCATAAAACAAAGTTTTGATTTTAAAACTAATGGGAAGTTTATCTCTGTGCACAGCTGGTCACTGGTTAATAAGGTTATCTCCAACAGCTCTATTGGTGGGCAGTGGCACTCTCGTCAGGAATAATAAACATTTAGGGCTAGATTACAAGTGGAGCGCTAAATATCGCTTGAATGCAAGGGATATTAGCGCTCCACTTTGTAATACCATCACATGCTAAGTTAAGCGCAATGCAAATGTGATCTCACGTTTGCATTGCTAGGAAGCATTGCACGCACAATAGCACACTTTCATACGCTCCAATGGGAGCCTCGTTCTAATGCCGTCAGAGATGGCACAGAACCTAAGCGCAGCGATTGCAGCATTTTTAACTAAATATGCATATATACATATATATTTATGTGTTAATTTGTGTATATACATATATTAACACATAATATATATGTATAAAAGCATAACTTATATATTTACAGGGAACACACAGTTCTTATTGACCGCAGGGCACTTTTCAGTGCTGTTTTTTATTTCTAAAATCCCACACCTGCCAACTTTAAAGCCCCAAAACTGCCTAGTGCAGTTATTTTTTATTTAAAAAAAGCTACATTTTTTTAAAATAAAAAAATATAATGCCCTCTATTTTTAGGGCATTTGGGGCACTTTTAGAAAATAACCCCAGAGATGTAATCTCAGATTAATTTGCTACTGTGTGCAAATTTGCCAGTTTGCAGGGGTGCGATAAATTAGCTCATCAATTCTAGCAATTCATTTTTTAGCACAGGGACATCCACCGATTTTTTAGTGGTAGCTGTCCGTTTAAACAAAAAATAATTTAAGTGTATTTTAGGGGGAAAAAGGGAACACAAACACAGAGAAGGACAGACATTCACAGGTGTACATTCATAGGGAGACGTGGCCAGTGGAATGTGGATCTGTCCTGTGTGGAATGGTAGTGGGCAAATGCTACACTGGTTTTCCCCTCAGAGACATCTATAATCAAAATACCAAAATGCTTCAACTATTAATGAAGCTTGAAATGGATACCTCCTGAAAAAACACAAAATCATTATCTGAAATGTTAATCTTGCAATTTCATAATAAAAAAATGAAATGGGCACAATAAAAAGGATATGAAACACAATATTTTCTTTAGATAGAGCATGCAATTTTAAGCAACTTTCTAATTTACTCCTATTATCAATTTGTCTTAGTTATCTTGATATCTTCATTTGAAAAGGCAGGAATGTAACCTTAGGAGTTGGCTCCTAAGCTTACATACCTGATTTTCAAATAAAGAGGATGAAGAAAAATTGATAATAGGAGTGAATTAGAAAGTTGCTTAAAATGACATGCTCTATCTGAATCATGAAATAAAAAAAATGGGTTTTATATCTCTTTATCGACAGACAAAATGGTGATTTCTTGGAATTAGTATTTGCACCACAGGTGGAAGAGTCTGTAATCTGGTTGATCCCTTTAATAGTGGGAAGTGATTTTAATAGGTGACAGTTGTGCAATTAACCCATTGTGCTCCAAAACCATAGAGATATTTGTGTATGTCTCTTAAAGGATTACTTTCTGTTATAATTTTTAAGCTAAACAACTAACATATTAAAGTTAATAAACATTAATTAAAACCTACTGACCTATATTTTCTCCAAAACGAAGTTTCATAACGTTCTAAAAGTTATATCTTTTATTCGCCAATGATGTCACGTTATCCTGCCCACTATTTTCAGCACTGCATGTTCAAAATACTTAAACCAATAACTTTGTGTTTAAAGCGCCATTTTGAAACCTAGGTATTGTAAACGGATTGGTACAGAGCAAAGGATACCCACGGAGTGGGTTTGGAAAACAATTAAATTTGCAGACAAGATTTCTGATACACGGTAGAGATATGCTAATGAAATGCTATTGATAAAAAGCGTATTTGGGGTAGTTAGTTAGTAACAGGCATAGAAAATATTTACTTACAGTGGCCCTTTAAGAGATTTGAACAAGTATATTATCTGTATAGTGTGTGTGTGTTTGGTTATAAGTTTCACTGATTTGTATTAGTGTAAATTACATGATATAAGCCTTCAAATATATGAAGAGACTTAAGTGGAAGCTTCAAGCAATTTCCAGGAGATATGTGAGGAAGCAGTTTTTTACAAAAAGGGTGGTGGATCCATAGAATAAACTTCCAATAGAGGTGGTAAACACAGGGACTGTAAAAGAAATAAAAACTGCTTTGGACACACATAAGGCTATCCTAAGAAATACATAACTTATTATGGGTAAACTTAATGGGCCTTTTTGGTTCTTATCTACTACTGAATTATTTGTACAATATGTTGTACCCTAATGTAATTCAGTATGCTGGGGGTAATTTCAGTGTGTTAAACACATGTGTAAAACCAATATTACATTTGCAAACTTCTGGGGTACTCAGTAAATAGTTAAAAGTGCTTTAGCTGTAGAATTTGGTAAGTGGCACAAGGATAGAGCCTTAGGTGAATTTAAAACGTTGTGTATCTTAAAGGATTACTTTCTGTTATAATTTTTAAGCTAAACAACTAACATATTAAAGTTAATAAACATTAATTAAAACCTACTGACCTATATTTTCTCCAAAATGAAGTTTCATAACGTTCTAAAAGTTACATCTTTAATTCACCGATGATGTCACGTTATCCTGCCCACTATTTTCAGCACTGCATGTTCAAAATACTTAAACCAATAACTTTGTGTTTAAAGCGCCATTTTGAAACCTAGGTATTGTAAACGGATTGGTACAGAGCAAAGGATACCCACTGAGTGGGTTTGGAAAACAATTAAATTTGCAGACAAGATTTCTGATATACGGTAGAGATATGTTAATGAAATGCTATTGATAAAAGCGTATTTGGGGTTGTTAGTTAGTAACAGGCATAGAAAATATTTACTTACAGTGGCCCTTTAAGTCTCTTCCCTACAGCCACCACAGCAGATGAACCAGGTTCATAAACAGGAGCTGAGGACTCATGGATAGAATGTAAAGCAAAACTCTTTGGAGGTCTCCCAGGACAGAATGAGATTACCAGTGCCCCCACAGTAAAAGTAAAGTACTTGAGTTCTCTTTCTGATCTTCTCTGTAGGAAAAGGAGACACTTTAGTTGATTTTGTTTTTCCCTCTGCATATGATTTTGAAGTACTCCTATTACATGAAGAAGAGGCAGTCCTGGGTGATGCAGAGGATTCCACAAACGAGGGAGAAGTCTAAAGATATACGGCTAGATTTAGAGTTTTGTCGGTAACGACCCGCGTAGCTAACGCTGGCTTTTTTCTGGCCGCACCTTTAAAATAACTCTGGTATTGAAAGTCCACAGAATGGCTGCGTTAGGCTCCAAAAAAGGAGCGTAGAGCATATTTAACGCCACTGCAACTCTCGATACCTGTTCCGATCAACCAATAGAATGCAAGCTCAATCTGATTGGCTGATTGGATCAGCCAATCGGATTGAACTTGATTCTGATTGGCTGATTCCATCAGCCAATCAGAATATTCCTACCTTAATTCCGATTGGCTGATAGAATCCTATCAGCCAATCGGAATTCTAGGGACGCCATCTTGGATGACGTCATTTAAAGGAACCGTCATTCGGCTAGTAGGCGTCGGGAGAAGAGGATGTTCCGCGTCGGATGGAAGATGATGGCTCCCGAAGAAAGAAGATTGAAGATGCCGTTGATAGAAGACTTCATCCGGATCATGGACCTCTTCAGCTCCCGCTTGGATGAAGACTTCATCCGGATCATGCACCTCTTCAGCTCCCGCTTGGATGATGACTTCAGCCGGACTTCAGCCGGATCATGGACCTCTTCAGCCCCCCGCTTGGGCTTGGATCAGGACATCGGAGGAGCTCTTCTGGATCGATCAGTGAACCTGGTATGGTGAAGATAAGGTAGGAAGATCTTCAGGGGCTTAGTGTTAGGTTTATTAAAGGGGGGTTTGGGTTAGATTAGGGGTATGTGGGTGGTGGGTTGTAATGTTGGGGGGGGTATTGTATGTTTTTTTTTACAGGCAAAAGAGCTGAACTTCTTGGGGCATGCCCCGCAAAGGGCCCTGTTCAGGGCTGGTAAGGTAAAAGAGCTTTGAACTTTAGTAATTTAGAATAGGGTAGGGCATTTTTTTATTTTGGGGGGGCTTTGTTATTTTATTAGGGGGCTTAGAGTAGGTGTAATTAGTTTAAAATTGTTGTAATATTTTTCTTATGTTTGTAAATATTTATTTTTTTTGTAACTTAGTTCTTTTTTATTTTTTTGTACTTTAGTTAGTTTATTTCATTGTAGTTATTTGTAGGTATTGTATTTAATAAATTTATTGATAGTGTAGTGTTAGGTTTAATTGTAGGTAATTGTAGGTATTTTATTTTATTTATTTATTGATAGTGTAGTGTTAGGTTTAATTGTAACTTAGGTTAGGATTTATTTTACAGGTAAATTTGTAATTATTTTAACTAGGTAGCTATTAAATAGTTCTTAACTATTTAATAGCTATTGTACCTAGTTAAAATAAATACAAAGTTACCTGTAAAATAAATATAAATCCTAAAATAGCTATAATATAATTATAATTTATATTGTAGCTATATTAGGATTTATTTTACAGGTAAGTATTTAGCTTTAAATAGGAATAATTTATTTAATAAGAGTTAATTTATTTCGTTAGATAAAAATTATATTTAACTTAGGGGGTGTTAGTGTTAGGGTTAGACTTAGCTTTAGGGGTTAATACATTTATTAGAATAGCGGTGAGCTCAGGTCGGCAGATTAGGGGTTAATGTTTGAAGTTAGGTGTCGGCGATGTTAGGGAGGGCAGATTAGGGGTTAATACTATTTATTATAGGGTTAGTGAGGCGGATTAGGGGTTAATAACTTTATTATAATAGCGGTGCTGTCCGGTAGGCAGATTAGGGGTTAATAAGTGTAGGCAGGTGGAGGCGGCGTTGAGGGCGGCAGATTAGGGGTTAATAAATATAATATAGGGGTCGGCGGTGTTAGGGGCAGCAGATTAGGGGTACATAGCTATAATGTAGGTGGCGGCGCTTTGCGGTCGGCAGATTAGGGGTTAATTATTGTAGGTAGCTGGCGGCGATGTTGTGGGGGGGAGGTTAAGGGTTAATAAATATAATATAGGGGTCGGCGGTGTTAGGGGCAGCAGATTAGGGGTACATAAGTATAACGTAGGTGGCGGTCGGCAGATTAGGGGTTAAAAAAAAATTATCGAGTGGCTGCGATGTGGGGGGACCTCGGTTTAGGGGTACATAGGTAGTTTATGGGTGTTAGTGTACTTTAGAGCACAGTAGTTAAGAGCTTTATAAACCGGCGTAAGCCCAGAAAGCTCTTAACTACTGACTTTTTTTCTGCGGCTGGAGTTTTGTCGTTAGATTTCTAACGCTCACTTCAGACACGACTCTAAATACCAGAATTAGAAAGATCCCATTGAAAAGATAGGATACGCAAATGACGTAAGGGGATCTGCGGTATGGAAAAGTCGCGGCTGAAAAGTGAGCGTTAGACCCTTTTTTTAATGACTCCAAATACCGGCGGTAGCCTAAAACCAGCGTTAGGAGCCTCTAACGCTGGTTTTCACGGCTACCGCCAAACTCCAAATCTAGGCCTAAGATTGCATAAATTTTGTTGCAGAAAGTCTCTGATTATCCATGCCTGAAAACCAGTTGACAAAGTCTGTGTTACAGGTGAGATTGTCTTAGGCAGATTCTGAAACATTTAAAAAAAATTGTTGAATCTTTTGTGCCATCATAGTAAACAGGAATTTAACCTCTTTAGTAAGCTCCATTGTTTGGCACTGACATTCTGTCCTGCTTGGCAGAGCTGGTTTAGGGGTTTGAAGCTCATGTGTAGAGGTGTCAGACATAGTACTATCTTGAGCACTAAAAGAGGTTAGTGGAATGGGCTTCTTTGAGGAATTATCCTTTTTATACATAATAGCAAAGAGACAGACATGTTAGGGTTATTGTACAGAAAATCGGGTCGTATTCTGGAAACAAGATAGTCTGCAGTAATGCCCACACTGGAGCCAAAGTTAGAAGTATTGCCCACTCTAGGGCCTGGAACTAGAATTCCCACTGTAGAATTGAGGACTAGATTGCCCACTCAAGGGCCAAGGACAGGAATGCCCACTCTAAGGCAAAGACTAGAGTGCCCACTTGAGGGTTGAAGACAGGAGTGCCCACTTGAGAGCTATGGAGTGGAACTGGGGTGCCCACTCGGGCCGGGGACTGGATGCCCAATTCGAGGGCAGAGGACTGAAGCAGGGTACTGATGCTTGTTAGATGCCCTCCACAGGGCTTGGGTACTGGAGCAGAATATCTGTGTTTGGCAGATGCCCTCTGAAAGGCTTGGTACTGGAACTGGATACTGGTGCTTGGCAGAAGCCCTCTGCAGGGCTTGGGTACTAGAGCTGGATACTAGTGCATGGCAGACACCCTCTGCATCTTGCTCTGTCTACATCCAAATGCATTTCAGAACTTGTTGGACCTTATTTGTTTCCAGGACTCTTGGAATCTTTTTTCTTAAGTTGTTTCCTCTATCCAAATCCATCAAATGATCAGAAGGTTCTATGGGCCACATGTCATCTGAGCTCTTAGGTACATATAAAAAGCTACTAAAGATACCAAGTAGACTGGTTTTCATTTTGTCCTCCATTCTGATGTTGGAAAGGGCTGAAATCTTCAAATGTGTCTCTGACCAATTTGCTTCACTATGAGAATTTCAAATCATAGGAATCTGGGAAGGAGCAAGTTTCTTTTAGTGACTCAACTCATTTGTTTATTTACTGTGGCTAATGAAGCCTAATGTACTGTTAGGTGGGTTTTCTTGAAGAGGTGTCCAAGACTGCCACGTGCAGTCTATACATGGGTCTCTAGTTCTACCTACTATTATTAGCGCCATGATACAATGTGGAATATAGTTCAGCTATGAGTGTGAAGAAATTGATTTATCTACATTGTAACCCAAGAAATGAGCTTCATAAGATATATGTAAACTATATTTTGCATTCATCAAAAAGCTTTTTTGTGATTTAAATAAAGGTTTTGCCCAACTAACATATTTAACTGTATTTATTTATCAACTCAAATTAAATACAAATCGTAAACCAACAACTTGCAAATAACAAACATTAAAATAACATGCAAGTATTTTGGAAGCATAGAAATATACATAGCAACAAAAAGGATAGTTTGCTTTTATTTGGTATATGCCACACAACAGAATTGGCCAGGACTACATTATTTGCTTGCACGCTTATTTGTGAGTAATATGAAATCTATTTATTCACCAATAAAATAAGTTAAATAATAGCAAACGTCAAATTAAAATCATCAGAATATCAATGTGAAAACATCATGTTCATGATCAGGTAGATTTTGGTTTCCTTTTCCAAGTTACTCCAAACCAAAAAGCAAAGGAATGAATAAGTAAAACCCCTCAAATTATGTAAATCCATGATAACCAACTTAACAAATGGGGAGGTGCAGATCAATATTTTAGAAGCCTTATCGTTCTTAAAAATCCCTTGTTACATAGGGCCAGATTTAGGTAAAGTTGCAGGGTAAGCTCTGTTTGCCTTGTTTGCACACCCACCAGAAGTCCTCAAAACAAACATTTTTAGTTCTACTTTTCCTTGGGCCACACAAACGATGACAAACATTTTTAGTTGTGATTTTTGCTGGGGGCTTCAAAAACTAGTGCAGAGGGTCACATGTGGCCCATTGGTTACAAGCTGGCTATCGCTGAAGTACAGGGTATAGCAGAAAAATCTGGTTAAACATGCAAAAAACTGGTGTTTTACAGGCTTTTCAAAGTGGTTTTCCCAGGTGTTTCCTGAGACCTTAATTAATCAAAAGATATGTACCAAAGAGAAAAAAACCCCAAGAAGATTCATTAGTTCATTATTGACATTGACTGCCAGATATGTCTAAATGCAGATTTGTTTTCATTTAACTAATAATGGCCCAGAATACAAATGGAGCTCTATTGATAGTATACGGTTAGCTACCCATATCGCGGCCCTGCACTAATTATAGCACACAATCTGGGATTACAAGTCAATGGTGAAATAATTTTACTACAGAATGTTCGAGTGGCAGACATTTCTTTTAACGAGCCATATAAATTGTGTGCCCATGCTAACCGCCCATTTTACAACTAGTGAGCTATGTACTATAGAGCTACCATTTTTATGCTCCACTTGTAATCTAAGCCAATGGAAGTTTATGAATTTGCAGTTAACAATATTCAAATTTGCTTTATTCTCTTGGTTACCTTTGTTGAAGAGTATAATCGGGCACTTAAGGGAGCTAGCTAAGCACATCAGATAAGCCAATGTCAAGAAACATTTAAGTGCAGCAACCAGTAAGCAGCTATCTCCCAGTAATGCATTGCTGCTCCTGAGTCTGCTTAGGTATGCTTTTCAACAAATGATTCTAAGAGAACCAAGCAAATTAGATAATAAAGTAAATTGGAAAGTTGTTTAAAATAAAATAAACACGGGGTGGGGGGGTTCTGACCAGCAACCAAGATGGAAGCCTTTCAGTTACTGCTGAACAATAGAGCTGATAAATCTGCTATTTATATCTTCTGAACCTCATATTTTACGTTTTTCTTGGAAGCTATATGGCGGATAACACCTAAAAAACAGCTTTGTGTCTTATTTATGTGAAAACTTGACCCAGAGGGCCTGGATGGGGGGAGGTGCGCAACAGAGGCCTAACAACAGCTGAGACCTTCATCTATCTCTCCTAAGTTTCCCGATACATCAGGTTAACCAGTTATATATACTTGGGAATACTCCCTCCTAACACTCTACTAAAGCCTCCTACTTACTACTCTTGGGAAAGGCATATGAATGGTTATATTCCCATGGAGCGAGCAAGCAGCCATCTAACAGCGGAGATTTGCACCTTCGCTAAGGAACTTAGAGATAAGTTAATGTCAACCTGGACATGGGAGCCCGATCCTACCACGAGGTGACCAGATCGAGGGAAACCCAAACAGTTTAATCAGAAAAGGGGACACCTGAGCTGGCACACATTTCTTCAAGCGGCAGCAATATACACCTCACTCGGGCTGTAATGTTAATTTCTACGCGGACAGTGGGTCACGCTTAGGGAGAAAGGTTTGAATTGGATATATGCATTGAAAAGGCGAAATCAGGTGTGGGTTAAGTTTATTTCCCAAATGAGAGATTAAAGCAACTTTCTCAAGTAGCCCCTTACCCTTACTATAAGCTTAGGTTTAATTTCTTCTTTTCCCTGAGACTGTTATGTTGGTGGACTTATATCATAGACGTTTAGTAAAAGTACTACACTCCATTTTCTAATTGTGTTCTGTTTTTGTTTCAGACGTTACTTTGTTGTGAATATAGTGGTATCTGTAAAGATTCTTATGAATACTGAGAAAACTAACTTCTATAACGGAATACCTTCTTTTTTCTTATTATGGATCGTCATGCTTTATTGAAAGTGGGGCAAGCCTTAGCTTTTACATATATGCACTATACTCTTAGCTTTACTTTTTCCTATTAGCACTGCACAAACATTTAACTGAGTCTAAATTTTGCTATGCAGGAACCAAAGTACAGGTAATGTTCATATTTTAACTATTTTTATTAGACTCTGTTCCTCTTAAGTACTGCATAGTCCTGCTTTGTAATTAAACCATTTGGCTTTGAACTATATTGCCTCAGTTGTTTCTAATATATACTGCGATACAAGCCCTCCAATGACAGGTGATCTGCTGTCAGTGACTGACCAATTCAAAAGTACTCTAGTATCTGTAATTTATATTCAAAGACTTAAAGCACAGTCTTTCTTGCAAAACCGCAAACATTTCTCACATACTCGCATACATATGTATTTTTATACCTACCCCATCAATATATTGTGCAATTTGAACTATTTCAGATAATGTTTATTATGTTATATAGAATTCAGAATCGGTTTATACCTGGTTTTAATATGGAAAACATATCTTCTTGTGGTATTGGCTGCACTTAATGATTCTTAACTTTAACATGTTAACAATTTAGTGTTCTTGACCATATCTGTCATGAAACATTTAGGCTTACCAGGTTATTAAATAATTATGGCTATACATATATTATTCATATTATACACCCCTTAAGTGGTAACATATATACTTTACCAGATCCAGAAGATGTATATATGTTGGACATGTCTTTTTTATGTCATTTATACTTACACGATAGTTGCACCATATTGCATTCCAAAAAGGGTTATCTAATTTCTATTTACAAGTACCCTCTACAGGTCTAACCATTTCATTATATATTTCTAGGCAATACTGGTTCAATGTTAATAGTTGTGTTCTCCTCCTTGCACAATACTGTACTAGTCTGCTGAGGTCCTAGAGTGGCCTTCATTGATTGAGGAGGGCATTTCCATCTAAAAAAACTAACACAAATGAGGTCTATATAGTAATTGAGTGCCTTTTGAAGATTATATCTAGGTACAATCTAGTAGGTAAAACTAATAATAGTTTGTATGGTCTTAGACCCATAAATCTCATTAGTACCTTTTGTTACTACTGCCTGTTTGGTAATACATTTGTTTCTCTTTTTCCTTTATATACTTACTAGTGGTGAAGCCCATGTACCCGGGCCATATTCTTTATTGCAGCGGTCCTACCCACGCTCCCACCCAGGCCCTCCCACGGCTGAGCTCCCGTCCGTTACGCCCGACCATGCCCAAAAAACATTTAAAAAACATAGTATTAGACTAGAAATACAATTTCCAATTTGAATGTGACATTCGAATGTAGCAGTCAAATTTAAATATTACATTTATTAAACACAGTTGTAGACTAGAAATACTATTTCAAATTTTAATGTTACATTCAAATTTGAATGTCACATTCGAATTCGAATATTATATTTCCAAATTGAATGAAATTGAATGAATACATAGCTAAACATTGAACAAATATTTTCGAATTTTATTGAAAAATAGAATGTTAGAATGTTTTATAAACATTCGAAATTCGATTCAAATGAACAAATGTATCAAAATTCGTTTTAAATTTCACATTTTTAGAAACAATCGCCCATCCCTACAAATAACTTTTCAAACAGCCAAATAAGTAATTTGAAACAGAAAAAAAGATTTAAATAGGTCAAAGCTGTTGTGAACAGTTGCTTTCTGTTTGATTGTACGGTATAACATTTTTTTTTAAATGTACTTATTGCCAATTATTGGTAAACTAGTCCTAAAGCCCGTTCACACGGGCCATTTTTTGCAGTACAGTGGTCCCACCCCTTGAGCTCTCTCCCTCCCCTCTCTTTTGCTCTCTCTCTCTCCCCCCTCTCTTTTGCTCTCTCTCTCCCCCTCTCTTTTGAGTTCTCTCTCTCTCCCCCTCTCTTTTGAGCTCTCTCTCTCCCCCCTCTCTTTTGCGCTCTCTCTCTCCCCCCTCTCTTTTGCGTTCTCTCTCTCCCCCCTCTCTTTTGTGCTGTCTCTCTCCCCCTCTCTTTTGCGCTCGCTCTCCCCCCCCTCTTTTGTGCGCTCTCTCTCCCCCTCTCTTTTGTGCTCTCTCTCTCTCCCCCTCTCTTTTGTGCTCTCTCTCTCCCCCATCTATTTTGCGCTCTCTCTCTCCCCCATCTCTTTTGCGCTCTCTCTCCCCCATATCTTTTGCACTCTCTCCCCCCTCTCTCTCCCACCTCTCTTTTGCGCTCTCTCCCCCCCCTCTTTTACGCTCTCTCTTCTCCCCTCTTTTGTGCTCTCTCTCCCCCCTCTCTTTTGCGCTCTCTCTCCCCCCTGTCTTTTGTGCTCTCTCTCTCTCCCCCTCTCTTTTGCTCTCTCTCTCTCCCCCTTCTCTTTTGCTCTCTCTCTCTCTATGCCCTCTCTTTTGCGTGTTCTCTCTCCCCCCTCTCTTTTGTGCGCTATCTCTCCCCCTCTCTTTTGCACACTCACTCTCTCCCCTCTTTTGGGCTCTCCCTCTCCCCCTCTCTTTTGCGCTCTCCCCCCTCTCTTTTGCGCTCTCTCTTTCCCCATCTCTTTTGCTCTCTCTCTCTCCCCCATCTCTTTTGCGCTCTCTCTCCCCCTCTCTTTTGAGCTCTCTCTCTCCCCCATCTCTTTTGTGCTCTCTCTCCCCCTCTCCTCTCTCTCTCCCCTCCTCTCTCTCTCTCTCTCTCTCTCTCTCCCCTCTTCTCTCTCTCTCTCTCTCTCTCTCTCCCCCCTTCTCTTTTGTGCTCTCTCTCTCCCCCTCTTTTGCTCTCTCTCTCTCTCTCCCCCCTCGCTTTTTGCTCTCCCTCCCCCTCTCTTTAGTGCTCTCTCTCCCCCCTCTTTTGCTCTCTCTCTCTTCCCCCTCTCTTTTGCGCTCTCTCTCTCCCCCTCTGTTTTGCGCTCTCTCTCTCCCCCTCTCTTTCGCTTTCTCTCTCCCTCTCTTCGTGCTCTCTCCCCCTCTCTTTTGCTCTATCTCCCCCATCTCTTTTGCGCTCTCTCTCCCCCTCTCTTTTGAGCTCTCTCTCTCCCCGATCTCTTTTGTGCTCTCTCTCCCCTCTATTTTGAGCTCTCTCTCTCCTCTCTCTCTCCCACCTCTCTCTCTCCACCCCCTTTCTCTCTCCACCCCTCCCTCTCTCACCCCCTCCTCTCTCTCCCCCCTCCTCTCTCTCCCCCCTCCTCTCTCTCCCCCCTCCTCTCCCCCCTCCTCTTTCTCCCCCCCTCCTCTCTCTCTCCCCCCTCTCTCTATCCCCCCTCTCCACTCTCTCCCCTCCTCTCTCTCTCTCTCTCTCTCTCTCCCCTCCTCTCTCTCTCTCCCCCCCCCCCCCCCTCTCTCTCTCTCTCTCTCTCTCCCCCTCTCTCCCCTCTCTCTCTCCCCCTCTTTTGCTCTCTCTCTCTCCCCCTCTCTTTTGTGCTCTCTCTCGCCCCCTCTCTTTTGCGCTCTCTTCCCCCTCTCTTTTGCTCTCTCTCCCCCCTCTCTTTTGTGCTCTCTCTCTCCCCACTCTCTTTTGCGCTCTCTCTCCCCCTCTCTTTTGCGCTCTCTCTCTCCCCTTCTCTTTTGCCCTCTCTCCCCCTCTCTTCGCTCTCTCTCTCCCTCTCTTTTGCTCTCTCACCATCTCTTTTGCGCTCTCTCTCCCCCTCTATTTTGAGCTCTCTCTCCCCCCCTCTCCTCTCTCTCCCCCCATCCTCTCTCTCCCCCCTTCTCCTCTCTCTCCCCCTGTCAGGGTTTTACCATTCTGTACCTTTAACTTCTAATTACCATACTGCTATTTAAGGCTCCACCTAGTGTTGAACGTTGCTTGGTAATTTGTTCAGTCACTCACTGTTCCTGAACGCTACACACCCAGCTATTCCCTCCTGTCTAAGTTGGGATTTCCTTCTACTGATACTAATTTCCAGTTTCTCAAGACTTGTGGAATTGCAGCACCTCACCTCTGATCCTGTCTCTCACGCTGCTTCTTGCATCCTGTACACTCGCATGCTGTTCCGTTGGCGTGTGACGTCACGCCCGACTTGTCTCTGTGTGAAACCGCAGCTGCCACACACACTCAGTGAATCTCAGCACACGCTGTCTGCGTTGCCTCTTCGGTAATACCGCTCTGCTCCACGCTGAGGATACTAATTGGGAAGCCGGTTTATATATTCTACCATCAGGATTTACCGGTCTGTATTACCTATGTACAAATAAGGATATCTTGCCTCTCATGTCATTTGTTTCTGCTTAGCCTCAAGTAATCAAGTTTACCTGCCATACCAAGCTATTAACCAGCTTATTTCATGTACTAACTTTGAAATCATTTCTTCCGTTTGTGATTCATTTCATTTACTTGCATAGTGACTTCTGTAAATCTAACATTATGCTTCAAGGTACTGCTCCCTCTAGCATTAACCACTGATGTACATTATGTGCTTAAACTGACTTTAACTCAGCAACTACTTATTACTGCAAATCTTATATCCGGCTGTAAATGACCAATGAACCTACCTTGCACAACTATAACTAAAGAGTGTGTGTGTGTGTGTGTGTGTGTGTGTGTGTGTGTGTGTGTGTGTGTGTGTGTGTGTGTGTATGTGTGTGTATGTGTGTGTGTGTGTGTGTGTGTGTGTGTGTGTGTGTGTGTGTGTGTGTGTGTGTGTGTGTGTGTGTGTGTGTGTGTGTGTGTGTGTGTGTGTGTATGTGTGTGTGTGTGTGTGTGTGTGTGTGTGTGTGTGTGTGTGTGTGTGTGTGTGTGTGTGTGTGTGTGTGTGTGTGTGTGTGTGTGTGTGTGTGTGTGTGTGTGTGTGTGTGTGTGTGTGTGTGTGTGTGTGTGTGTGTGTGTGTGTGTGTGTGTGTGTGTGTGTGTGTGTGTGTGTGTGCAAGCTATGTAAATATTTTATATGTCCGTGATGTGAGTCTGCAACTATTTTGGAAAGTGAATAAGTTTTTGAATCTCTCTAAACTTTGGAATTGGAGTTATCCTACATTACATACTATATTGTGGTTTTGCTCATTCCATTTCTCTTGTATACCATCTTCACACTGTATCCTACAGTAGTGACCCTCAGATCTATGAGCATAACAGGGTTCCACAAGTTAGATCTTAGTGAACCCGAGGTAAGGTGTGAGACTGAGTGGTCCTGCATAAAAACAAGGGTACTAATTCATACTTAAACATAACACCACCCCTCTCCTCTCTCTCCCCCATCTCCTCTCTCTCTTCTCTATCCCCCTCTCTCTTCTCTCTCTCCCCCCCTCTCCTCTCTCTCTCCCCCCCCTCCTCTCTCTCTCCCCCCCTCTCCTCTCCCCCTCTCCTCTCTCTCTCTCTCTCTTTCTCCCCCTCTCCTCTCTCTCTCCCCCTCTCCTCTCTCTCCCCTCCTCTCTATCTCTCTCCCCTCTCCTCTCCCCTCCTCTCAAACTCGTGACCGTGCCGGACCACGCCCCCTTTGCGACCATTCACGCCCGGCCACGCCACCTTCATGCTGGCCATACCCCTCGCTCTCTCCCCCCTCTCTTTTGTTCTCTCTCCCTCCTCTCTTTTGTGCTCTCTCTCTCTCCGCCCTCTTTTGCTCTCTCTCTCCCCCTCTCTTTTGCTCTCTCTCTCCCCCTCTCTTTTGCGCTCTCTCTCCCCCTCTCTTTTTTGCTCTCTCCCCCTCTCTTCGTGCTCTCTCCCCTTCTCTTTTGCTCTCTCCCCATCTCTTTTGCGCTCTCTCTCCCCATCTCTTTTGAGCTCTCTCCCCACCCCTCTCCTCTCCCCCCCTCCTCTCTCTCCCCCCTCTCCTCTCTCTCTCCCCCCCTCTCCTCTCTCTCTCCCTCTCCCTCCCTCTCCTCTCTCTCTCCCCCCCTCTCCTCTCTATTTCCCCCTCTCCTCTCAATCCCCTCCTCTCTCTCCCCTCCTCTCTATCTCTCTCCCTTCTCTATCTTGCGCCCCCTTCATGCCCGGCCACGCCCCCTTTTGTGCCCATTCACGACGGCCATGCCCCTCTCATGCCTGGCCACACCCACTTCTACTGCAGATCAGCCAGGGAGTAGGACTTAAAGGCCAGGTGTGTTTGTCCTCGTGCTGTCTCTACTGCGCATGACAGCTTCGGACAAACACACTTGGGCCTCTAGTTATCAACGTGCCCCAATACCCTTGCCTAAGCTCGTTTAACATAGCCACCGCGGACCTGAATATGTTCGCCAAAGTTATCAAGAAGGCTGTCAAAAAGCCGCGCACCAAGTACGGTGTGATGAGCAGCGGACTGTTGTTAACTGACAGTCATCGATCTCGCTGCTCATCGGCTTATTCGCAGCTTTCTTGCTAGCCTGTCACTAAGCACTTACACTATACTATACAGTTTTACCCCCTAAACCGCCGCTCCCAGAGCCCCCTGCACCTAAATAAACGTATTAACCCCTAAACCGCCACTCCTGGACCCCTCTGCAACTATAATAAATATATCAACCCCTAAACCGCTGCTCCCGGACCCCGCCGCCACTATAATAAATATATGAACCCCTAAACCACCGCTCCTGGACCCCACCGCCACCTACATTATACCTATTAACTCCTAATCTGCTGCCCCCTATACGGCCGCCACCTACATAAAGTTATTAACCCCTATCCTGCCAATACCGGACCCAGCCGCAAATAATTTAATTGTTTAACCCCTAAACCGCCGTACCCGGAGCCCTCCGCCACCTACATTATATTTATTAACCCCTAACCTGCCCCCCTACACCGCCGCAACCTACAGTACATTGATTAACCCCTAATCTACCCCCCCTACACCGCTGCCACTATATTAAATGAATTAACCCATAAAGTCTTTTTTTTTATTTATTTTTTATTTTTATTATTTAGGCTTTATTCCACATTTACACATAATAATATTTAACAAAAAGAACAATTATAAAACGACCTCATACTTAATAAATCATATTTAACGCATTTGATCCTTGTATGTTCTTTTCTCATATTTATATTAAATTAAAGTCCATAATAGTCCATCAATAGACCCCTTCAAGTTCCCTGGGGTCTTTTGCTGTCCACAAAATCATTTTCCTTAACAATAATGCAAGCTAAGAATACAAAGTTTATGTAAAGCCTAATAAAAGATGAAAAAGATATAACAAAAAAAATTATTCCCATGGATATAACCTTACGTTATTATTTATAACATCTTCAGCAACAGATAATTTTTATAACTACTTTGATATAATACATAAATATATTCCTCATGTTTTCATTTGTAAAAGATTTTTTATATTGTAATACAGATCCAACTGATCCACTGATTGATAATATAGTTTCTCCATAGATATAGAATATTGTATTTGCGACTGCCATTCTATTATTGTTGGGGCTCTTTTCTGTTTCCATAATCTCGGTATTATCTGCTTTGCACTATTTAAAAGTATATATAATGCATTATAAACCCATAAAGTCTAACCCTAACACCCCCTAACTTAAATATTATTTAAATTAATCTAAATAAATATTCCTATAATTAAATAAATTAATCCTATTTAAAACTAAATACTTACCTATAAAATAAACCCTAACGGCTAGATTTATAGTTTTGTTGGTAACGACCCGCGTAGCTAACGCTGGCTTTTTTCCCCCCGCACCTTTTAAATACCGCTGGTATTTAGAGTTCACAGAATGGCTGCATTAGGCTCCA
Organism: Bombina bombina; assembly: GCF_027579735.1. Taxonomy (NCBI): domain Eukaryota; kingdom Metazoa; phylum Chordata; class Amphibia; order Anura; family Bombinatoridae; genus Bombina; species Bombina bombina. The sequence continues at coordinate 158,603,790 of NC_069506.1, read as the reverse complement.
AAAAAGGAGCGTAGAGCATAATTTACCGCCACTGCAACTCTCAATACCAGCGGTGCTTACGGACGCGGCCAGTTTCAAAAACGTGCTCGTGCATGATTCCCCCACAATGGGGCCGTTTGATCTGAAAAAAAACCTAACACCTGCAAAAAAGCAGCGTTCAGCTCCTAACGCAGCCCCATTGTTTCCTATGGAGAAACAGTTCCTAAGTCTGCACCTAACACCCTAACATGAACCCCGAGTCTAAACACCCCTAACCTTACACTTATTAACCCCTAATCTGCTGCCCCCGCTATCACTGACCCCTGCATATTATTATTAACCCCTAATCTGCCGCTCCGTACACCGCCGCCACCTACATTATCCCTATGTACCCCTAATCTGCTGCCCCTAACACTGCGACCCCTATATTATATTTATTAACCCCTAATCTGCCCCCCACAATGTCGCCGCCAGCTACCTACAATAATTAACCCCTAATCTGCCGACCGGACCTCACAGCTACTATAATAAAGTTATTAACCCCTAATCCGCCTCACTCCCGCCTCAATAACCCTATAATAAATAGTATTAACCCCTGATCTGCCCTCCCTAACATCACTGACACCTAACTTCAAGTATTAACTCCTAATCTGCCGACCGGACCTCACCGCTACTCTAATAAATTTATTAACCCCTAAAGCTAAGTCTAACCCTAACACTAACACCCCCTAAATTAAATATAATTTTTATCTAACAAAATAAATTAACTCTTATTAAATAAATTAATTCTATTTAAAGCTAAATACTTACCTGTAAAATAAACCATAATATAGCTACAATATAACTAATAATTATATTGTAGCTATTTTAGGATTAATATTTATTTTACAGGCAACTTTGTAATTATTTTAACCAGGTACAATAGCTATTAAATAGTTAATAACTATTTAATAACTACCTAGTTAAAATAATTACAAAATTACCTGTAAAATAAATCCTAACCTAAGTTACAATTAAACCTAACACTACACTATCAATAAATTAATTACATAAAATACCTACAAATAAATACAATTAAATAAACTAACTAAAGTACAAAAAATAAAAAAAGAACTAAGTTACAAAAAAATAAAAAAATAATTTACAAACATTAGAAAAATATTACAACAATTTTAAGCTAATTACACCTACTCTAAGCCCCCTAATAAAATAACGAAGCCCCCCAAAATAAAAAAATGCCCTACCCTATTCTAAAATTAAAATATAAAAACTCTTTCACCTTACCAGCCCTTAAAAGGGCCTTTTGCGGGGCATGCCCCAAAGAAAACAGCTCTTTTGCCTGTAAAAAAAAACATACAATACCCCCCCCAACATTACAACCCACCACCCACATACCCCTAATCTAACCCAAACCCCCCTTAAATAAACCTAACACTTAGCCCCTGAAGATCATCCTACCTTATCTTCACCACGCCGGGTATCACCGATCGGTCCAGGCTCTGAAGTCTTCATCCAAGCCCAAGCGGGGGCTGAAGATGTCCATGATCCGGCTGAAGTCTTGGCCCAAGCGGGGGCTGAAGATGTCCATGATCCGGCTGAAGTCCTCGCCCAAGCGGGGGCTGAAGATGTCCATGATCCGGCTGAAGTCTTGATCCAAGAGGGAGCTGAAGAGGTCCATGATCCAGATGAAGTCTTCTATCAAGCGGCATCTTCAATCTTCTTTCTTCCGGATCAATATTCATCCCGCCGACACGGAACATCCTTCTTCACCGACGACTTCCCGATGAATGACGGTTCCTTTAAGGGACGTCATCCAAGATGGCGTCCCTCGAATTCCGATTGGCTGATAGGATTCTATCAGCTAATCGGAATTAAGGTAGGAAAATTCTGATTGGCTGATAGAATCAGCCAATCAGATTCAAGTTCAATCCGATTGGCTGATCCAATCATGGACATCTTCAGCCCCCGCTTGGGCCAAGACTTCAGCCGGATCATGGACATCTTCAGCTCCCGCTTGGGCTTGGATGAAGACTTCGGAGCCTGGACCGATCGATGATACCCGGCGTGGTGAAGATAAGGTAGGATGATTTTCAGGGGCTTAGTGTTAGGTTTATTTATTTAAGGGGGGTTTGGGTTAGATTAGGGGTATGTGGGCGGTGGGTTTAATGTTGGGGGGGTATTGTATGTGTTTTTTTACAGGCAAACGAGCTGTTTTCTTTGGGGCATGCCCCGCAAAAGGCCCTTTTAAGGGCTGGTAAGGTAAAAGAGCTTTTCTATTTTAATTTAAGAATAGGGTAGGGCATTTTTTTATTTTGGGGGGCTTTGTTATTTTATTAGGGGGCTTAGAGTATGTGTAATTAGCTTAAAATTGTAATATTTTTCTAATGTTTGTAAAAAAAAATATATTTTTTTGTAACTTAGTTCTTTTTTTATTTTTTGTACTTTAGTTAGTTTATTTAATTGTATTTATTTGTAGGTATTTTATGTAATTAATTTATTGATAGTGTAGTGTTAGGTTTAATTGTAACTTAGGTTAGGATTTATTTTACAGGTAATTTTGTAATTATTTTAACTCGGTAGCTATTAAATAGTTATTAACTATTTAATAGCTATTGTACCTGGTTAAAATAATTACAAAGTTGCCTGTAAAATAAATATTAATCCTAAAATAGCTACAATATAATTATTAGTTATATTGTAGCTATATTAGGGTTTATTTTACAGGTATTTAGCTTTAAATAGGATTAATTTATTTAATAAGAGTTAATTTATTTTGTTAGATAAAAATTATATTTAACTTAGGGGGGTGTTAGTGTTAGGATTAGACTTAGCTTTAGGGGTTAATAAATTTAATAGAGTAGCGGCGAGGTCCGGTCGGCAGATTAGGGGTTAATACTTGAAGTTAGGTGTCGGTGATGTTAGGAAGGGCAGATTAGGGGTTAATACTATTTATTATAGGGTTATTGAGGCGGGAGTGAGGCAGATTAGGGGTTAATAACTTTATTATAGTTGCGGTGAGGTACGGTTGGCAGATTAGGGGTTAATAATTGTAGGTAAGGTAGCAGCGGCATTGGGGGGGGGCAGATTAGGGGTTAATAAATATAATATAGGGGTCGGCGGTGTTAGGGGCAGCAGATTAGGGGTATATAAGTATAACATAGGTGGCGGTGGTGTGCAGTCAGCAGATTAGGGGTTAAAAAGATTTAATAGAGTGGCTGCGATGTGGGGGGCCTCGGTTTAGGGGTACATAGGTAGTTTATGGGTGTTAGTGTACTTTAGAGCACAGTAGTTAAGAGCTTTATGAACTGGCGTTAGCCCAGAAAGCTCTTAATTCCTGGCTTTTTTCTGCGGCTGGAGTTTTGTCGTTAGATTTCTAACGCTCACTTCAGCCAAGACTCTAAATACCGGCGTTAGAAAGATCCCATTGAAAAGATAGGATACGCAAATGGCGTAGGGGGATCTGCGGTATGGAAAAGTCGCGTCTGGAAAGTGAGCGTTAGACCCTTACCTACACGACTCTAAATACCAGCGGTAGCCCAAAACCAGCGTTAGGAGCCTCTAACGCTGGTTTTGCCGGCTAACGCCAAACTCTAAATCTAGGCGTTAGATAGCTACAATATCACTAATAGTTACATTGTAGCTATTTTAGGGTTTATTTTTATTTTACAAGCAAGTTTGAATTTATTTTAACTAGGTACAATAGCTATTAAATAGTTATTAACTATTTAATAGCTACCTAGCTAAAATAAATACAAAATTACCTGTAAAATAAATCCTAACCTAAGTTAGAATTACACCTAACACTACACTATCATTAAATAAATTAAATTAATTAACTGCAATTACCTAACATTAAATAAAATTAACTAAAAATAACTAAAGTACAAAAAAACCTCTCTAAATTACAGAAAATAAAAAAAATTACAAGAAGTTTAAACTAATTACACCTAATCTAAGTCCCCTAATAAAAGAAAAAAGCCCCCCAAAATAATAAAATTCCCTACCCTATACTAAATTACAAATAGCCCTTAAAAGAACTTTTTGAGGGGCATTGCCCCAAAGTAATCAGCTCTTTTACCTGTAAAAAAAAGAAATACAACCCCCCCAACATTAAAACCCACCACCCACACACCCAACCCTACTCTAAAACCCACCCAAACCCCCCTTAAAAAAACCTAACACTAACCCCTTGAAGATCACCCTACCTTGAGACGTCTTCACCCAGCCGGGCACAAGTGGTCCTCCATATGGCAGAAGTCTTCATCCAATCGGGGCAGAAGAGGTCCTCCAGATGGTAGAAATCTTCATCCATGCGGCATCTTCTATCTTCATCCTTTCGGAGCGGAGCAGAGCCAACTTCTATCCAGCCGACACGGAGCCATCCTCTTCAATCGAAGTCCTATCGAAGAATGAAGGTTCCTTTAAATGATGTCAACCAAGATGGCATCCCTCGAATTCCGATTGGATGATAGGATTCTATAAGCCAATCGGAATTAAGGTAGGAAAAATCTGATTGACTGATGTAATCAGCCAATCGGATTGAACTTCAATCCGATTGGTTGATCCAATCAGCCAATAGAATGTGATTGAGCTCGCATGGCGGCGGTATAGGGGACGGCAGATTAGGGGTTAATAGGTATAATGTAGGTGGCGGTGGGGTCCGGGAGCGGCGGTTTAGGGGTTAATAAATGTATTCTAGTTGAGGCGGGGTCCGGGAGCGGCGGTTTAGGGGTTAATAAGTATAAAGTAGGTGGCGGCGGTGTAGGGGGGGCAGATTAGGGGTGTTTAGACTCGGGGTACATGTTAGGGTGTTAGGTGCAGACACTTCCCATAGAAATCAATGGGATATCGGGCAGCAGCGAACATGAGCTCTCGCTGCTGTCAGACTCCCAGGGCGGTGGATTGAAAACCAGGTACGCTGGGCCGGAATAGTGGCGAGCGTACCTGGTTCTTCTTTGATAACTTCCAAAAGTAGTCAGATAGTGCCGAACTTGCGTTCGGAACATCTGGAGTGACGTAACCATCGATCTGTGTCGGACTGAGTCTGGCGGATCGTAGGTTACGTCACTAGATTCTACTTTTGCCAGTCTGTAGGGCTTGATAACTATGGCGAATCAGTCTCGCCACAAATACGCTGCGGAATTTCAGCGTATTTGGGGTTGACGGCTTGATAACTAGAGGCCTTGGCCTTTTATATAATAGGATGTAATGCAAAAAAAGAATGATATGTCTTTATAAGAGTTAATAATTAATTAACTATAATTTTATTAGATAATTTTACATCAAATACTTTTGTGGGCAATAAAGCTGTTTTGGCCCTTTCATATATTTTAATATTGAAATATTGGTTGAGGCTGTAAGTCACTTGTAAATGGACCATGCAGCAACCAGGTTTTTGATCCACTATCCAGAGGGTACGACAGATGTTCCATTCCACTTGAACTGAGATTGAGCAGACTCCTTGTTAACAGGTCTGCATGCCAATATAGACAGCATTCTAGCATGAAGGGCAGATTATAATATATAGAAACATGTATGATCCGAATCAAAAGTAAAAAAATAAACATTTATTTTATAATAACATAATTATGCATAAACTACTATTGACTTCATAAGTTATTTTAACATAAATCTTACATCTATTTATTCTCTGGTGTATGCATAGTTTGCATTTAAAGGGATAGTAAACATCAAAAATGTTATTGTTTGAAAAGATAGATAATCCCTATGTTTACCATACCCCAGTTTTGCATAACCAACACTGTTATAGAAATATACTTTTTACCTCTGTAATTACCTTGTATCTAAAGCTTCTGCTGACTGCCTCCTTATCTCAGATCTTTTAACAGACTTGCATTTTAGGCAGTTAGTGCTGATTCTTAAATAACTTGTCAAATGCAGAGGCGGCCTTCAAGGGCTTAGAATTTAGCATATGAACCTACCTAGGTTTAGCTGTCAACTAAAAATAACAAGAGAACAAAACAAATTTAATGATAAAAGTAAATTAGAAAGTTGTTTAAAGGGCCATGATACCCAAATGTTGAAAACTTGAAAGTGATGCAGCATAGCTTTAAAAAGCTGACTAGAAAATATCACCTGAACATCTCTATGTAAAAAACAAAGATATTTTACCTCAAAAATTCCTCAATAGCCACAGTCCATTGTAAAGGACTTCAAAGCAGCAAATCAATATGTATGTCCCGGGACAGCTAAGGGAGTGAGCTTACGTGCACACTCATCTTATTTCCCTATTCAGTTTAAGGAAGTTTACAATGAAATCTCATGAGAGTTAAGTGAAATCTCATGAGATCACAGTAAAAGAGTTCATGACCTCAGCACTGTTGATGCTGATTGGCTGCTGTTCATTTCTTAATTTTTTTTTATTTTTTTTACCTGCAGCTGGGCAGCCGCTGAGTATAACTTTTTACACAGAACTTACTCTGCTGAGCTGAGGAAATTGTTAGGTAAATTTTCTTCTTTTTTTACATAGAGATACTCAGGTAATATTTTCCTGTCAGCTTTTTACAGTTATACTGCATTAGTTTCAAGTGAATTAGCATATGAGTATTATGTCCCTTTAAAATTACATGTCCTATCTGAATCATGAAAGTTTAATTTGGACTTTACTATCTTTTTAACATACATATCACCTGCAGGCTTTTTCTCTGAGTATTTACACAGTACAAGATTCACCTGCAATTTCTTTCCCAATTTCTTTGCTGAAGAAGCAATTAAAGAGTGTCAAGTTAAATCAAGGACCAAGGTTTAGTTCTCCACTGTGTCACTGACAGTACTGTTGATTTTCTGCTTGCTCATTTATCTTACTTTATCTTGGGCATCAACATTAAACTATGTGAGAGCCTCAGCCTATGTTCAATTGGCAACTCTGAAAAACATGAGATTTTAGAAAGTAGCCAAGAAAAACTTGGATTTGGGCCCTTAACCCCTTAATGACCACAACACTTTTCCATTTTCTGTCCGTTTGGGACCAAGGCTATTTTTACATTTCTGTGGTGTTTGTATTTAGCTGTAATTTTCCTCTTACTCATTTACTGTACCCACACATATTATATACCGTTTTTCTCGCCATTAAATGAACTTTCTAAAGATACAATTATTTTCATCATATCTTATAATTTACTATAAAAATGTTTTAAATATGTAACACTTTTTCTAACTTTGATCCCCAAAATCTGTTACACATCTACAACCACCAAAAACACCCATGCTAAATAGTTTCTAAATTTTGTTCTGAGTTTAGAAATACCCAATGTTTACATGTTCTTTGCTTTTTTTGCAAGTTATAGGGCAATAAATACAAGTAGCACTTTGCTATTTCCAAACCACTTTTTTAAAAAATTAGCGCTAGTTACATTGGGACACTGATATCTTTCAGGAATCCCGGAATATCCCTTGACATGTATATATTTTTTTAGAAGACAACCCAAAGCATTGATCTAGGTCCATTTTGGTATATTTCATGCCACCATTTCCCCCGCCAAATGTGATCAAATAAAAAACATTGTTCACTTTTTCACAAACTTTTTCACAAACTTTAGGTTTCTCAATGAAATTATTTACAAACAACTTGTGCAATTATGGCATAAATGGTTGTAAATGCTTCTTTGGGATCCTCATTGTTCAGAAATAGCAGACATATATGTATTTGGTGTTGCTTTTTGGTAATTAGAAGGCTACTAAATGCCACTGCGCACCACATGTGTATTATGCCCAGCAGTGAAGGGGTTAATTAGGGCAGTGGCGTCACTAGGGTTGTTGTCACCCGGTGCGGTAACTCATGGTGTCCCCCCCTCTGAGCATGACACTCAAGTGCAGTCCGCAGTCCCCGCAGCAGTTACGACACTGTATTCATATATTTATATACAAACACACATATATTAAAAGTAAAGATGAATTACCAGCGCTTAAAACTTAAATCTTAATAAGTTGTTATATCATAACACGTGTACAAGTGTAAAGCACAAAATGTCTTAATATAAATCTTTCTGATCGTGCTGCTTGAGAATGATACAGTGTACCTGTAGCACTGTTAGAAATTATAGTAGACAAGAGAAAATCAATATAGCTCAGCGCACAGATAGAGTATCAATACATTAATAAATTTATAGTCCAATAAAAGGCAATATTTATAGTCCCACACACTGTGATTGGTAAATGGTTTTCTTCTTACCAGAGATTACCTCAATCCTATGAGGTAATGTTTGCGCTTGACAATCAATAATGAGCCGCTTTTCCAGTCTCCTATTTTTCTCCTCGTTAATTAATACTAAATAACATACAATGTATATATATATATATACACACACATACTATACATTTTATGTTATTTAGTATTAATTTTGAGAATTACCATTGTGACTACCTCACAGACTGAACTGAAAAGGTTAAGGGTCGGTGTTTATAATATGAAGGAGCTTGATGTAAGGTTAGGCACATTACAATTTTGAATAGTAAAAGTAAATGACCTACACTACAGCATTATATTGGTTGTTTCCACACACACATACATACACACAGACATACACATACACACATATATACACATACACACACATATACATACACATACACACACCACACATACACACACACACACACACACATAAATAGTTACAAACATATATACACAGACATACATACACACACATCTATACACACATACAGACACACTTATACATACACATACACACATACACACACACATAAATACACACACATACATACACACACACACTTATACATACATACACACACACATACATACACACATACATACACACATGCATACACACATACATACATAACAGTAACAGATCATCAGCATCATGCCACCCAGCCCAAGTTATGAAAAACGATAGCACCTAAACAGACAAAGGGGCCAGTCAAGGATTTTTATTTACAGATCTGTATGGTACTAAATCTTAGGAGCCAGAAGGAAAATTCTCTAGGTATATATATATATATATATATATATATATATATATATATATATATATATATATATATATATATATATATATATATATATGTAAAAAAGACGAGATATCCGCGCTGTATTAGTTCTATTAAGTGACGTATAAATATAAATGTATATATGTACACAGTTAGTGATCACAAATATGAAAGGTAGAATATCATAAATCAAGTATAGTATAACTAAGATATATGCAAATACATATGCGTAATAGCACAAGTCCACAGATCTATTTAGATATTCAGAAAGGCAGCTGAAACAAGATTTGTGGAGACTCCCAGCTTGTCTCCACGGATAGAAAGAATATATAGTGAAAGAGTTTATATTCTGCGCCTTTCTTCTGCGGTATACAAAGTTGTGGGGCAAGAAATACCCCCTATATCTAAAGACTTACTTCAGATAACCTCAATCCGTATGAGGTAAGTAATCACCAGAGTATAGATGTTATTCCAGGATCAATGCAGGTTGTCGTCCGTAAGCTGATTCACTGATGTAAGTGAAACAATATATCCAATGTGCTATGAAACAGGGTTGAAGTAAGTCTTTAGATATAGGGGGTATTTCTTGCCCCACAACTTTGTATACCGCAGAAGAAAGGCGCAGAATATAAACTCTTTCACTATATATATATATATATATATATATATATATATATATATATATATATATATATATATATATATATATATATATATAGGCAGAGAATATGTGCTTCCATATTAATATATTGCACATCCTCATACAGTGCTGGCTGACCTCACCAAGGATGATGACTCTGAGCACTGCAGGCTTTCTGTGTGTACAGTACACCACATAATATATTATAAAATTACGCCACTTACCCCAGATCTTCATCAGTGACAGTCACTTGTTCTGACAACTTTTTTGCTGTCTGCAGTGCTGGAGCTGCCCCTTCTTCCCGCTCTCTACCTCCTCAGTTCTGCACAGTGCAGCTCCTGGCTGGCTCCTCCTTCTTCCTCTCCGGTCATGTCCCGGTTGTGCAGTGTAGGAACATAACCTGGCTGGAACCGGAGGAGCATATAGCAGCATGTGGATGGGGTATTGGGATGGTGGAGACAGTCTCTCTTTTTGTTCCACAGTCACGACCACAGACAGCAGAGTCACAGTCCAGCCTGCTGTTGTCGTCCGACTACTGCTCTCTGTATTTCCTCAGTTGCGCAGCCTCAGTGTCCCTGTGCTCCATGGGGTGGGTGGTGCCAGACGTGGGGGCCATCATATGTCTAGTCTGAGAGAGACTAGAGTAGAGACCATGTGTGAGCCAGCGCCAGCATCTGCCAAATCTGCCAAGTGTGAGTGGGGGGGCGGTGCTTCGATACCAAACGAGATTACAAATAAAAGTATATAATATTCCTAAATATAGTAAAATACATTTATAGCAACTTGATGATGTGTGGTGTAGTGTCACCCCCCTTAGTGGTGTCACCCTGGTGAAGGCCGCACCCCCCGCACCCCCTAGTGATGCCACTGAATTAGGGAGCATGTAGGGAGCTTCTAGGGTTAATTTTAGCTTTAGTGTAGTGTAATAGACAACCCCAAGTATTGGTCTAGGCACATTTTGGTATATTTGATGCCACCATTTCACCACCAAATGCGATCAAATAAAAAGAAATGTTAATTTTTTCACAATTTTAGGTTTCTCACTAAAATTATTTACAAACAGCTTGTGCAATTATGGCACAAATGGTTGTAAATGCTTTCCAGAGAATGTGTAAATAGGACCACCTCCGCCACCATACATGACACTGACAGTAGTTATCTTAGCGGCGTGAGGCGTCCTCCAGCCATCCAGGGCAGTCAGTCAGTGGCACTGGTCATGTGGTCTGGCTGCTGGCACTTCTAGTTCTACTAGGCAGTAGGGGCACTCACTGGGGCTTTGTAGGCTCAGGTTGAGCCTTCATCTTCTTCAGTCCTTGTGCATCATAATCTTGAAACCTAAAAATTAGGCAGTAACAGTTCTAGGGTGGTGCTTAAGCAAAACCAGTTGTTATTTTGGCACCTCGGCCACAAAATTACCAAAATATTGGAATTTTCAAGACCTATTTTTCTGCATCCAATTGTCTACCCAGCCATCTTACTTGGGGTCCAGTGCCAATATTGATTAGTCCTATTCTACAGACAATGAGATCAGAAAGGGCAGGAATCTAGACACTCAGGGCAGAAAGGGTTAATACAAGTACTAAAGGAAGAAAAAAGCAGGTGACTGTACAGCTAAAATATGATAGAGGAAAAGCTAGGAAAGATGGAAAGAGCAACACACGGGGTAACTTTAAACACAGGAGACAGGATAGGTTATAGAGGATGATCCTGCTTTGTAAATGTTATTCATCAATCCCTGAATGGAGCTTGAGGGTCCGTGTTTCTGGCGAGCCTGCAGACTCACCAGAAACAGCAGTTATGAAGCAGTGTTCTAAAGACCGCTGCTCCATAACCCTGTCCACCTGCTCTGAGCAGGTGGACAGACATCGCCGGAATTCAACCCAATCGATTACGATCAAGTTGATTGACACCCCCCCTGCTGGTGGCCTATTGGTCGCGAGTCTGCAGGGGACGGCGTTGCACCAGCAGCTCACAAGAGCTGCTGGTGCAATGCTGAATATGAAGAGCGTATTGCTTTCCGCATTCAGAGAGGTATGTCAGACCTGATCCGCACTGTCGGTTCAGGTCCAACATACCTTTGATAAATATCCCTCTATATTACAGCCAGATACATGTAATCATTGAAGTTCATTGCAATAATTATAACGCCTAAAATGATGTTAAAATTGAAGAATGAAGATTTTTCTGTAAAAGATATAGCTTAGTAGGAGACTATAATATTATCCAATGCATTTTTGATTGCCCCCAAATTAAGGTATTCTGCTGTATAGTGATTTATTGGTTATCCAAAATATTGAGTAAAAAAATAGAATTGAATTTTTTTTTTATGTAAAGGATAGAGATACAGAGATAAAACAACATTTTTTTTAATACATCAGTTTTAATGGTAGGATGGAATCAAATTATAAGAACATTCACTTATCAATGTTGCTGGCTGGTATCTGTAATAATGGGCAGCTCCAGAGTTCGCTCTTAAACTGAACTCTGGCACCCGACGTGGCACAACACCCTCAGACTGAGGCTCTCACTCTACTCCGGTCACAGTCAATTTTCTCACTGCGACACAGACACACAGTGTATGTCAGTCACACCCACGTGAGTGGGCAGTTAGCAATCAGCAGCAGCTCCCTGCTTCTTCAGTTAGTTCCTGCCAGCGCCTGCACCAGTATCAGTGAGTCCAACCAGACGTCATTCATGTCCATGCCCGGCACGCCTCCTCAGCAACACTGGTAGCTGATTGCCTAATTTGGCTGTCTGGTATTAGCTCCATCATAGAGGTGGTTTGGAGAACCACCTCTATTGGAGCGTGTATGGGCCCGCAAGAGCTACCACTGGGTGTTGTTTGCTGATAGTGAGCTATTAACACTATCAAGCATCCATGTTGCGCAATCAATGGAGGGCAGCTGAACGGCTCACTGCCTCTCCTGGCTTAATTGCACAACATGGATAGAGATTGCATAGCTCACCGGCGGAGGGAGGGGGTGAAGGGGGGGGTTCCTGGGGGGGGGACATGGTTAGTTTTTATGATTTGACAGAGTGGCTCTCTCTGCATCGGATGGCCAATTATGGTTATTGCAGGATGCCTCGATATCAAGGCATCACTGCAATAACCGGAAAGCAGCTGGAAGCGATCAGGGTCACTTCCACTGCTTTTCAAGACCGACGACGTGCAGGGTACATCCTCGGTCGTTAACTGTATTTTTTTGGAGGGCGTACCCTGCACATTGTCAGTTGTTAAGGGGTTAAAGGGACTTAAACAGTTGCAGCAATCTCTTTGCTCAAACATAACTAATTTCCTCTGAGATCAATTGCACAGCATAATAAAACACACACTATATCAAAGCATGTGTATTTTATTAATTTTTATTTACCTGTTTATTCTTTCCTGGTAACAGGCTCCATAGCTTCTGGTTACAACCCTGCAAAGGGTTTGGCCTCTGTAAAGGAAGTGGGTTGGTGCAAACAAGAGCACAGAGAATAGGGGGTCAATTTATTATTGTGCGGACGGACATGATACGATGTAGCTTATCATGTCCGCTACATATCGCTAAATGCCGAAGCATACGCTGTCAGCATTTATCATTGCACCAGCAGTTCTTGAGAACTGCTGGTGCAATACCGCCCCCTGCAGATTCACGGCCAATCGGCCGCTAGCAGGGGGTGTCAATCGACCTGATTGTATTCTTTTAGGCTGATTGCTGTCCGCCATCTCTGAGATGGCGGACGAGTTTAGGAGCAGTGGTCTTAGGACCGCTGCTTCTTAACTTCCGCTTCAGGGGGAAGTGGAGCGGAGTGGGTCGGAAGCAGCATCCGCTGCTTCATAAATCGACCCCCCAAGTGTTCACTAAAGTACCATATTTGGCTTTTTTTTTTTAATTTTTTATTGTATCTTATTTAAAAACTAATTTAATTTATAAAGCAAAAATAAATTAAATAAATATTATTTATCAGCTTTACATTAAAAACATATGTATTGCCTTCTGTCATAATATTACATAAGTATGTGCGCATAACCCGTGCACACCCTAAAATATTTAAACACGACAGGAATACACTAATTCTTTATGTGCACTAACCCAACATGAGTTATCTTAAGGTGCTTTGTGTATTTATTAAATATAAAATATTGACAAATATCAATATTTAATGTAAATCATTTTTATAGATGTACTATAAAAATCAAATAATCCATAGAATATATATATATATATATATATATATATATATATATATATATATATATATATATATATATATATATATATATATATATATATATATATATATATATATATATATATATATATATATATATATATATATATATATAATGTGATGGAATGTACCAGGTGTAGCCTACCGAAATGGTAATGTGTATCAAATAAACTTGACTGATTACCTACGCTAAGTAAATTGTGGTATACAAAGTGTGCTACAGTGAAATGTGCTTAATAATCTATTCATGAAATACAGAGAGGTGATACCTAGAGGTGGTTTAATAAACAGTGTTTTACTATCTTTAAATGTAAGATGCTAATTCTAACAAAAAACTTGTTGCATTTACAACTTGTACTGAGCGTCCATTTATATATAATTTGCAAACACAACCATTTAAATGCCAAGTGAGTGACATAAAGACCAAAATTTGTACTGTTGTGCTACATCTCAATCAGGTCTTTGCAAGTTTTTCTCCACTCTACTGAAAATAAACAGTGGTTCAGGCTCCGTTTAGTTGAGAAAAATGCTTATTAATTGTTCTTTAAAGCTAAGATTCTCAACCCTATGCATTTTAAGGTTTCTTTTTTCATGGTTAAACTTTCTATTTCTTTCATGTAATTGGCAAGAGTCCATGAGTTAGTGACGTATGGGATATACAATCCTACCAGGAGGGGCAAAGTTATACCCCTCACCACACCCACAATTCTGTTTTACAAACTTTGCCTCCTATGGAGGTGGTGAAGTAAGTTTGTGCTAAGATTTCTACGTTGACATGCCCTTCTCAGCTTTTTTGAAGCCCGATTCCTCTCAGAGTACAGTGAATGTCAGAGGGACGTGAAGGGAGTATCACCTATTGAATGCAATGATTTTCCTAACAGGGGTCTATTTCATAGGTTCTCTGCTATCGGTCGTAGAGATTCATCTCCTACCTCCCTTTTCAGATCGACGATATACTCTCATATACCATTACCTCTACTGATAACTGTTTCGGTACTGGTTTGGCTATATGCTATATGTGGATGGGTGTCTTTTTTTGGTAAGTATGTTTTTTATTACTTAATTTATTACTCTGGCACTTTATGCATTTATATAAAGTTCTAAATATATGTATTGTACTTATATTTGCCATGAGTCAGGTTCATGTATTTCCTTGTGCAGACTGTCAGTTTCATATTTGGGAAATAAACATATTAAGAAATATTTTTTCTTACCTGGAGTTTAGGCTTTTTTTCAAACTGACTACTCTTGTCTTACAAAATACAGACATTATTAGGCCCGCGGGTGCTCCAAATGCTAGACTTTATTGCCTTTCTTGGCGTGAGAATTTTTTTGGCGCGAAAAGTACATCCGTTGACGCAAGTTCGTCATTTCCGGCGTCGTAGTTGACGCAGAAGCCTTACACACAGTTGCGTTGTTAGTGACGCAAGTGTGTCATTTCCGGATATTGTTGGCGCCAAAAGTTTTTCACTTACATTGTGCGTCATACTTGGCGTCAAATTTTTCATTCATTTTATACCCATTGCTCTTTGCCAATTGCCTTTTTGTCAGAGGGCTATGCTGTTTGCATTTTTTCCATTCCTGAAACTTTCATATAAGGAAATTGATAATTTTGCTTAATATGTTGTTTTTTCTTTTACATTTTGCAAGATGTCTCAATCTGATCCTGAATCAGAAGTATCTGTTGAAACTTTGCTGCCTGACATCGGTTCTACCAACGCTAAGTGCATTTGTTGTAAGATTGTGGAAGTTATTTCTCCGAGTGTCATTTGTAATAGTTGTCATGATAAACTTTTACATTCAGATAATGTGTATCAGTAATAGTACATTGCTGGTTGCAGTTCCTTCAACTTCTAATGTACATGATATACCTATGAATTTTAAAGAATTTGTTACTGATTCTGTTCAGAAGGCTTTGCCTGCATTTCCACCTTTAATAAACGTTAAAGGTCTTTTAAAACTTCTCACTCAGTTGATGAAATTTTAAATGACCGACAACATGATGTCTTATCCTCCTCCGATGAGGATCTATCTGATACAGAAGATCCAACCTCAGATATTGACACTGACAAATCTACTTATTTATTTAAAATAGAGTATATTTGTTCTTTATTAAAAGAAGTGTTAATTACTTTGGATATTGAGGAAACCAGTCCTCTTGACATTAAGTCTAGTAAATGTTTAAATGCTGTTTTTAAACCTCCTGTGGTTACTCAAGAGGTTTCTCCTATTCCTGATGCTATTTCTGATATGATTTCTAAGGAATGGAATAAGCCAGGTACTTCTTTTATTCCTTCTTCAAGGTTTAAAAAATTGTATCCTTTACCAGCAATTTCTATAGAGTTTTGGGAAAAAGTCCCCAAAGTTGATGGGGCTATTTTTACTCTTGCTAAACGTACCACTATTCCTATGGAAGATAGTATTTCCTTTAAAGATCCTTTAGATAGGAAGCTTGAATCTTAGCTAAGGAAAGCCTATTTATATTCAGGTAATCTTCTCACACCTGCAATTTCTTTGGCTGATGTTGTGGCTGCATCAACTTTTTGGTTGGAAAATATAGTGCAACAAGAATTGGATTCTGACATATCTAGCATTATTCGCTTACTGCAACATGCTAATCCTTTTATTTGTGATGCCATTTTTGATATTATCAAAATTGATGTTAGATCCATGTCTTTAGCTATTTTAGCTAGAAGATCTTTGTGGCTTAAATATTGGAATGCTGATATGACATCTAAGTCTAGATTGCTATCTCTCTCTTTCCAAGGTAATAATTTATTCGGTTCTCAGTTGGATTCTATTATTTCAACTGTTACTGGGGGAAAGGGAGTTTTTCTTCCTCAGGATAAAAAACCTAAGGGTAAATCTAAGGCTTCTAAACATTTTTCTTCCTTTCGTCAAAATAAAGAACAAAAGTCTAATCCTTCCCCCAAGGAATCTGTTTCCAATTGGAAGCCTTCCTCAAATTGGAATAAATCCAAGCCATTTAAGAAACCAAAGTCAGCCCCTAAGTCCACATGAAGGTGCAGCCCTCATTCCAGCTCAGCTGGTAGGAGACAGATTAAGGTTTTTCAAGGATATTTGGATAGATTCTGTCCAAAATCAATGGATTCAGAGCATTGTCTCTCAAGGGTATCGAATCGTATTCAGAGTAAGACCTCCTGTGAGAAGATTTTTTCTATCACGCATCCCAGCAAATCCAGTAAAAGCTCAGGCTTTCCTGAAGTGTGTTTCAGACCTGGAGTTTTCAGGGGTAATCATGCCGGTTCCTTTTCAGGAACAGGGTCTGGGTTTTTATTCAAATCTTTTCATTGTCCCAAAGAAGGAAAATTCATTCAGACCAGTTCTGGATCTGAAAATTTTGAATCGTTATATAAGAGTACCAACTATCAAGATGGTGACTATAAGGACTTTTCTGCCTTTTGGTCAGTGAGGACATTATATGTCCACAATAGACTTGCAGGATGCATACCTTCATATTCCGATTCATCCAGAACATTATCAATTCCTGAGATTCTCTTTTCTAGACAAGCATTACCAATTTGTTGCTCTTCCATTTGGGATAGCAACAGCTCTAAGAATCTTTTCAAAGGTTCTAGGTGCCCTATGCTCTGTAACCAGAGAACAGGGTATTTCAGTGGTTCCTTATTTGGACGATATCTTGGTACTAGCTCAGTCTTTACGTTCTGCAGAACCTCACAAAAATCAACTAGTGTTGTTTCTTCAGAAACATGGTTGGAGGATCAATTTACCAAAAAGTTTCTTGATTCCTCAGACAAGGGTCACCTTTTTAGGTTTCCAGATAGATTCAGTGTCCATGACTCTGTCTCTAACAGACAAGAGATGTTTTAAATTGGTTGCAACTTGTCAGCACCTTCAGTCTCAGTCATTCCCTTCAGTGGCTTTGTGCATGGAAGTTTTAGGCCTCATGACTGCAGCATCGGATGCGACCCCCTTTGCTCGTTTTCACATGAGACCTCTCCAGCTTTGTATGCTGAATCAATGGTGCAGGGATTATACAAATATATCACAATTAATATCCTTAAATCCCAATGTTTGACACTCTCTGATGTGGTGGTTAAGTCACAAGAGTTTAGTTCAAGGGGCTTCTTTTGTTCGGCCAACCTGGACTGTGATAACTACAGATGCAAGTCTTTCAGGTTGGGGAGCTGTTTGGGGATCTCTGACAGCACAAGGGGTTTGGAAATCTCAAGAGGCGAGATTACCAATCAATATTTTAGAACTCTGTGCAATCCTCAGAGCTCTTCAGTTTTGGCCTCTGTTAAAGAGAGAACCGTTCATTTGCTTTCAGACAGACAATATCACAACTGTGGCATATGTCAATCATCAGGGTGGGACTCACAGTCCCCAAGCCATGAAAGAAGTATCTCAGATACTTGCTTGGGCGGAATCCAGCTTCTGTCTAATCTCTGCGGTGCATATCCCAGGTGTAGACAATTGGGAGGCTGATTATCTCATCCGTCAGACTTTACATCCAGGGGAGTGGTCTCTCCATCCAGATGTGTTTTCTCAGATTGTTCAGATGTGGGGTTTTCCAGAGATAGATCTGATGGCCTCTCATCTAAACAAGAAACTTCCCAGATACCTGTCCAGGTCCAGGGATGTTCAGGCAGAAGCAGTGGATGCGTTGACACTTCCATGGTGTTATCAACCTGCTTACATCTTTCCGCCTCTAGTTCTTCTTCCAAGAGTGATCTCCAAAATCATCATGGAACAATCGTTTGTGTTGCTGGTGGCTCCAGCATGGCCACACAGATTTCAGTATGTGGATCTTCTTCGGATGTCCAGTTGCCAACCTTGGCCACTTCCGTTAAGGCTGGACCTACTGTCTCAAGGTCCATTTTTCCATCAGAATCTCAAATCATTAAATTTGAAGGTATGGAAATTGAACGCTTAGTGCTAAGTCATAGAGGTTTCTCTGACTCAGTAATTAATACTATGTTACAAGCTTGTAAATCTGTCTCTAGAAAGATTTATTATCGAGTTTGGAAGACTTACATTTCATGGTGTTCTTGTCATAAATTCTCTTGGCATTCTTTTAGAATTTTACAGTTTCTTCAGGATGGTTTGGATAAAGGTTTGTCTGCAAGTTCCTTGAAGGGACAAATCTCTGCTCTTTCTGTTTTATTTCACAGAAAGATTGCTAAACTTCCTGATATTCACTGTTTTGTAAAGGCTTTAGTTCATATCAAGCCTGTCATTAAATCAATTTCTCCTCCTTGGAGTCTTAATTCGGTTTTGAAGGCATTACAGGCTCCTCCTTTTGAGCCTATGCATTTTTTGGATATTAAACTACTTTCTTGGAAAGTGTTGTTCCTTTTGGCTATCTCTTCTGCTAGAAGAGTTTCTGAGCTATCTGCTCTTTCTTGTGAATCTCCTTTTCTGATTTTTCATCAGGATAAGGCGGTTTTGCAGACTTCATTTAAATTTTTACCTAAGGTTGTGCATTCTAACAACATTAGTAGAGAAATTGTTGTCCCTTCCTTGTGTTCTAATCCTAAGAATTCTTTGGAGAGATCCTTACATTCTTTAGATGTGGTAAGAGCTTTGAAATATTATGTTGAAGCTACAAAAGATTTCAGGAAGGCTTCTAGTCTATTTGTTATATTTTCTGGTCCTAGGAAATGTCAGAAGGCCTCTGCTATTTCCTTGGCTTCTTGGTTAAAGCTTTTGATTCTTCAAGCTTATTTGGAGTCGGGTCATGCCCCGCCTCAGAGAATTACAGCTCATTCTACTAGATCAGTCTCCACTTTGTGGGCTTTTATGAATGAAGCTTCAGTTGATCAGATTTGCAAAGCGGCAACTTGGTCCTCTTTGCATACATTTACTAAATTCTACCATTTTGATGTATTTGCTTCTTCAGAAGCAGTCTTTGGTAGAAAAGTTCTTCAGGCAGCTGTTTCAGTTTGATTCTTCTGCTGATGTTTTAAGTTTTTCTTGTCATTATAGAATAAACTTATAATTTGGGTTGTGGATTATTTTTTCAGCAGAAAATGGCTGTTATTTATTTTCATCCCTCCCTCTCTAGTGACTCTTGAGTGGAATTCCACACCTTGGGTATTGATATCCCATACGTCACTAGCTCATGGACTCTTGCCAATTACATGAAAGAAAACATAATTTATGTAAGAATTTACCTGATAAATTAATTTCTTTCATATTGGCAAGAGGCCATGAGGCCCACCCTTTTTTATGGTGGTTATGTATTTTTTGTATAAAGCACAATTATTTCCAAATTCCTTTGTTGATGCATTTTACACCTTTCTTTATTACTCCACTACTTGGCTATTCATTAAACTGAATTGTGGGTGTGGTGAGGGGTGTATATATAGGTATTTTGAGGTTTGGGAAACTTTGCCCGTCCTGGTAGGAATGTATAACCCATACGTCACTAGCTCATGGACTCTTGCCAATATGAAATAAATGAATTTATCAGGTAAATTCTTACATAAATTATGTTTTTAAATACATGTCATAACAAATGGATCTGTGTTTTTTATAAATAATCTAAATAAAGATTTTTGTAGTATTTTGAAGTTTGTTAAAGGGACACTAAAGTCAAAATGAAAGTTTCATGATTGAGATAGATAATGCAGTTTTAATAGACTTCCCAATTTACTTCCATTATCACATTGTGCACAGTCTTTTTTTATATACACACTTTCTGAGGCACCAGCAAATACTGAGCATGTGCACAAGTTCACAGTGTATATGTATACTAGTCTGTGATTGGCTGATGGCTGTCACATGATACAAGTTAAATTAAAGTTTAAAAATATGTCAGAATAAAATCTACTGCTCGTTTCAAATACAAAGTAAGTACTATTGCATCATCTTTTTATCATGCACTTTTTGGTAATACAATTCTATTGTATTCAGTGGTCATTTAAAATAATTTTAACACCGTTTTTATGATGTTACAATATTCAAAAGAAATAAGTTTTTCCCACTGAAGAATATTTTCAATTCTGTTGTTTACAGGATCCCCGCAGTCGACATAAGTTCAAGGTCCACAGCTACAGCAGTCCCACATTCTGTGACCACTGTGGTTCACTTCTTTATGGGCTGGTCCACCAGGGGATGAAATGTGCTTGTAAGTAGTATAATATAGTGATTATAGTGTAACTTGGAAATGCCTAGTGTTGTGATATATTAAAGGTACATGAGAGTCGAAATTAAACTTTCATGATTCATATAGATTGCACAATTTAAAAAAAAACAACTGTCCACTTCACTTCTATTATCAAATGTACTGTATGCCTTCCACTTGATGTAATTGGTTTAAACTTAGCTCCTTTCCATAAAAACATACAGCTAGATTACGAGTTTTGCGTTATGAGTGAAAAAGCATCGTTATGCTTCATAACGCTGCTTTTTCCCTAACGCTGTTATTACAAGTCTTGTAGGTATAGGTGTACCGCACACCTTTTTGGCCGTTACACAACGTCAGTACCGCACTTTTAAAAAAGTCCTTTTTCAAAGGGACTTCCATAGCGCCGCTATTATGAGTTTGCCTGGGAGGTCAAAAAGTGAGCGGTACACTCTATAACCACAAGATCCGTACCGCCATCTGAAGTCAGTAGTTATGAGTTTTACGTTACAAAGCTGTACCATAAAACTCATAACTAAAGTGTTAAAAAGTACACTAACACCCATAAGCTACCTATTAACCCCTAAACCAAGGCCCTCCCATACCGCAAACACTAAAATAAAATTATTAACCCCTATTCCGCCACTCCCCGACATCGTCGCCACTATAATAAACCTATTAACCCCTAAACTGTCACCCTCCTGCATCGCAAACACTAATTAAATATTATTAACCCCTAATCTGCCGTCCGACCACACCGCTGCTATAATAAACCTATTAACCACTAAACCGCAAGCCCCCCACAAGGAAATATACTAAAATAAATTATTAACCCCTAAACCTCTGACCTCCCACATCACTAACTCTACATAAATATATTAACCCCTAATCCTAACCCTAACGTAACCCTAACCATAACGTAACCCTAAGCCTAAAACCCCCTAACTTAAATATAATTAAAATAAATCTAAATAAACCTTACAATTATTAACTAAATAATTCCTAGTTAAAATAAATACAAAGTTACCTGTAAAATAAAACCTAACCTACCTTACACTAAAAACTAACATTACAATAAAATAAAATAAATGAAATTAATAAAATACAATTTACTAAATTACAAAAAAAAATAAACACTAAATTACAAAAAATAAAAAACGAAATTATCAAAAATAAAAATGAATTACTCCTAATTTGTGTGGCATTGTCCCAAAGAAATCAGCTCTTTTACCTGTAAAAAAATAATACAAACACCCTCCAACAGTAAAACCCACCACCCAAACAACCAACCCCCCCCCCCATATAAAAACCTATCTAAATAAACCTAAGCTAAACATTGACATGAAAAGGGCATTTGGATGTGCATTGCCCTTAAAAGGGCATTTAGCTCTTTTACATTGCCCAAAAACCCTAACCTAAAAAAAAAAACCCACCCAAAAACCCCGTAAATAAACCTAACACTAACCCCCGATGATCCACTTACAGTTATCGAAGTCCGGACATCCATCCTCATCCAGCCGGTGAGGTCCTCATCCAAGTGGAAATAAATCTTCATCCAGGAGGCCTCTTCGATCTTCATTCACCCGGGAAAGTAACATAGTAACATAGTAGATAAGGTTGAAAAAAGACTGAAGTCCATCGAGTTCAACCTATACAAATCTAAAATACTTTCAAAAAGCTCCAGTTAAGCTTAAATAACCCCATTAAAATGTGACCCATTTAATACTAGCAATCATATCCATGAATTTTGTTTATATACAGAAATTTATCCAGACTATTTTTAAATGTATCTATGGCATTGGCATTCACTACCTCCTTTGGTAATGAGTTCCACAATTTTATTGCTCTTACAGTGAAAAAACGTTTCCGTTGCAGGAGATTAAATCTCCTTTCCTCCAACCTTAAATTATGACCTCTTGTCAGAAACAAAGTCCTTATCCAAGCGGAAAGAAGTCTTCATCCAGACGGTATCTTCTATCTTTATCCATCCGGCGCGGAGCAGGTCCATCGTCAAGACATCCGGCATGGAGCATCCTCTTCTTACGGTCGTCGCTGGAAAATGAAGGTTCCCTTTAAGTGATGTCATCCAAGATTGCATCCCTTACATTCCTATTGGCTGAAAGATTTCTATCAGCCAATAGGAATAAAGGGGAAAAAATCCTATTGGCTTTTGCAAATCAGCCAATAGGATTGAGCTTTAATCCTATTGGCTGATTGGAACAGCCAATAGCATGAGAGCTCAATCCTATTGGCTGATTGGATCAGCCAATAGGATGAAAGCTCAATCCCATTGGCTGATTGCAACAGCCAATAGGATTTTTTCCCCTTTAATTCCTATTGGCTGATAGAAATCTTTCAGCCAAAAGGAATGTAAGGGACGCCATCTTGAGTAACGTCACATAAAGGGAACCTTCATTTTCCAGCGACGACCGTAAGAAAAGGATGCTCCGCACTGGATGTCTTGAAGATGGACCGGCTCCACGCCGGATGGATGAAATTAGAAGATGCCGTCTGGATGAAGATCGTCGGGGATAGTGTTAGGTTTTTTTAAGGGTTTTTTGGTGGGGTTTTTTTTTAGGTTACGGTTTTGGGCAATGTAAAATAACTAAATGCCCTTTTATTTGGGGGGGTGTTTGGTTGGGTGGTGGGTTTTACTGTTGGGGGGTGTTTGTATTTTTTTTTTACAGGTAAAAGAGCTGATTTCTTTGGGGCTATGCCCCACAAAAGGCCCTTTTAAGGGCCATTGGCAGTTTAGTGTAGGCTAGGGTTTTTTTTTATTTTGGGGGGGCTTTTTTATTTTGATAGGGCTATTAGATTAGGAGTAATTCATTTTTATTTTTGATAATTTAATTTTTTTTATTTTTTTTGTAATTTAGTGTTTAATTTTTTTGTAAATTAGAAAATTGTATTTTAATAATTTAATTTATTTTATTGTAATGTTAGGTTTCAGTGTAAGGCAAGTTAGGTTTTATTTTACAGGTAACTGTATTTATTTTAACTAGGTAGTTATTAAATAGTTAATATCTATTTACTAACTAGTCTACCTAGTTAAAATAAATACAAACTTAGCTGTGATATAAAAATAAAACCTAAGATAGCTACAATATAACTATTAGTTATATTGTAGCTAGCTTAGGGGGGGGGTTATAGGTAAGTTTGTATTTAGTTTTAAATAGGAATTATTTAGTTAATAATTGTAAGGTTTATTTAGATTTATTTTAATTATATTTAAGTTAGGGGGTGTTAGGCTTAGGGTTACGTTAGGGTTAGATTTATGGTTAGGGTTATGTTAGGGTTAAGGTTAGGTTTAGGGGTTAATATATTTGTTTAGTGTTAGTGATGTTGGAGGCCAGAGGTTTAGGGGTTAATAATTTTATTTGTGTTGTGATAGTGCAACTTTAGAGCTCTGTTTAACTGTTACATTTGACGAAAAAGTTGCACAAAATACATTAAAAATACATTTAAAAGTACAGTAACACTCAAAATAACACTAGCTAATAAAAATTATTTAAAAGTAAAATTACAAACAAAAGTTATAAGGGCTCAAAGATATGAGGTCTTAGGTGTCTGATTAAAAAAAAGGCTGCAAAGGGCTTTAACATAGAAATACATGAAGCATTTACATGTCTAAATATGTGTGTATATATATTATTATTATTATTCTTTATTTATAAAGCGCCAACAGATTCTGCAGCGCTGTCCATGGGTACAAAAAAGTAGAACGGTTAAACAATACAATAAAAAACAACATTTTGCAGACAAATACAGGGAGAATTGAGAGCCCTGTTCCCGTGGGAACTTACAATGTGTGTGTGTGTGTATATATATATATATGTCGAGGTGTGTGTACATGTGTATTTATATATTTATATATGTATATGTGTATTTACAGACATATACTGTATATATATATGTGTGCGTATTTATATATTTATATGTGTATATGTGTATTTACAGACATATACTGTATATGTATATATATATATATATATATATATATATGTGTGTGTATTTATGAATAAAAAGAAGATATTATTCTATGTGAAGAATGTTGGAATGTATTCAAATTGCATGTCGGTTTAGCACACTTAGTTAAACGCGATTACGTTTGCACGACTGCTTGGGTGTTGGTGTTTTTATTCTACTTCTTGCGCTCCATTGAAGTTCATGGGAGAATATGTTAGCGATATTATAAAGTCTGCTTTTTGCGAGCAGCAGGGTTAGCACAAGAGCCAAAACTTTTTTTCTTTACACTTATAATACGTGTGGTACCCGACATCCTTTAAAAGCCGAAGTTGATCGTAGTTAATGCATGAGCGGAAGCTATAGATAGTGTTCAACTCGTAATCTAGCCCAGTATAAGAAGTGAAGGTACTAAGAATCTAATGCTTTGAGTGGAGGAAACTGAAATATAACCTGATACAAGCTTTCAAGATCACTAAGCTCTATACATCTTCTTTAAAAAACCTACAGGAAAAATTCAACAGCAAACTGATAGAATTAGAAGTTCTAAACCTCCCTTTGAAATAGAAAGTGTTTAATCTTTCCAGGGTATGGGATGCACACATAAGTAGAAATACTTATACCTTTTTTAAAAAGTCAAGAAGTAAAATTATAAAGGAGCATTATAATGGCCAACCAAAACTTTATTGAACATTGTTTTTTTAAACAAAGGAACAATGTGGGAAATGTTAAAAAAGTAAACGTAAAAATAAAAATTAAATATTGGTTCTCTTTGATATAAAATACTTTGGCCTCTAGTTATCAACGTGTCTACTTACCTGCCATCGCCGGCCCCAATACGCCCGCCTAAGCTCGCCTCACATCGCCGCCGCGGACCTGAATACGCTCGCCAAACTTATCAATAAAGCTGTCAAAAAGCCGCGCACCAAGTACGGGGCGATGAGCAGCGGACTGTGATAGTTATCACTCATCCAATCTCGCTGCTCTTTGGCTTTTTCCCAGCTTTATTGATACCCCTGTCACTAAGCACTCACACTAAACTACACTGTTCTACCCCCTATACCGGCGCTCCCGGAGCCCCCCGCAACTAAATAAAGTTATTAACCCCTAAACCACCGCTCCTAGGCCCTGCCACAACTATAATAAATGTATTAACCCCTAAACCGCCGCTCTCGGAGCCCACCGCCACCTACATTATACCTAGTAACCTCTATCCTGCCCCCCAAAACGCCGCCACCTATAATACATTTATTAATCCCTGTCCTGCCGATCCCGGACCCCGCCGCAACTAAATACTAGCTACCTAGTTAAAATAAAGAGAAATTTACCTGTAAAATAAAAACTAACCTAAGTTACAATTACACCTAACACTACACTATCATTAACTAAATTATTCCTATTTAAAACTAAATACTTACCTGGAAAATAAACCCTAAGATAGCTACAATGTAATTAATAATTACATTGTAGCTATTTTAGGATTTATATTTATTTTACAGGTAACTTTGTATTTATTTTAGCTAGTTAGAATAGTTATTAAATAGTTATTAACTATTTAATAACTACCTAGCTAAAAGAAATACAAAATTACCTGTAAAATAAATCCTAACCTAAGTTACAATTAAACCTAACACTACACTATCATTAAATTAATTAAATAAATTAGCTACAAATAACTACAATTAAATACAATTAAATTAAAGTACAAAAAATAAAAAAAACTAAGTTACAAAAAAAAAAGTTACAAACATTTTAAAAATTCAGCCAATCAGATTGAGCTTGCATTCTATTGGCTGATCGGAACAGCCAATAGAATGCAAGCTCAATCTGATTGGCTGATTGGATCAGCCAATCAGATTGAACTTCAATCTGATTGGCTGATTCAATCAGCCAATCAGATTTTTCCTACCTTAATTTCGATTGGCTGATAGAATCCTATCAGCCAATCGGAATTCGAGGGACGCCATCTTGGATGATGTCACTTAAAGGAACCATCATTCGTCGGGAAGTCGTCGGTGGAAGAAGATGGCTCCGCGTCAGCTCGTCTGAAGATGGCTAAGCTCTGCTCCGGAAGGATGAATATTGAAGACGCCGCCTGGATGAAGACTTCAATAGGATGGAAGACCTCTTCAGCGCCCCTTGGATGATGACTTCGGCCGCTGCGGATGTCCTCTTCTGTTCCATCGGTGGTCGGCTGGCTGAAGACGGCTAAAGGTAGGATGATCTTCAGGGGGGTAGTGTTAGGTTTATTTAAGGGTGGTTTGGGTTAGAGTAGGGGTATGTGGGTGGTGGGTTTTAATATTGGGGGGTTGAATTTTTTTTTACAGGCAAAAGAGCTGAATACTTTGGGGCATGCCCCGCAAAAGGCCCTTTTAAGGGCTGGTAAGGCAATAGAGCTGTTAACTTTCGTAATTTAGAATAGGGTAGGGCATTTTTTTATTTTGCGGGACTTTGTTATTTTATTAGGGGGCTTAGATTAGGTGTAAGTAGCTTAAAATTGTTGTAATATTTTTAAAATGTTTGTAACTTTTTTTTTGTAACTTAGTTTTTTTTATTTTTTGTACTTTAGTTAGTTTTTTTAATTGTAGTTATTTGTAGCTAATTTATTTAATTAATTTAATGATAGTGTAGTGTTAGGTTTAATTGTAATTTAGGTTAGGATTTATTTTACAGGTAATTTTGTATTTATTTTAGCTAGGTAGTTATTAAATAGTTAATAACTATTTAATAACTATTCTAACTAGCTAAAATAAATACAAAGTTACCTGTAAAATAAATATAAATCCTAAAATAGCTACAATGTAATTATTAATTACATTGTAGCTATCTTAGGGTTTATTTTACAGGTAAGTATTTAGTTTTTAATAGGAATAATTTATTTAATGATAGTGTAGTGTTAGGTGTAATTGTAACTTAGGTTAGGATTTATTTTACAGGTAAATTTGTCTTTATTTTAACTAGGTAGCTATTAAATAGTTAATAACTATTTAATAGCTATTGTACCTAGTTAAAATAAATTGAAATTTGCCTGTAAAATAAAAATAAATCCTAAAATAGCTACAATATAATTATTAGTTATATTGTAGCTATATTAGGGTATATTTTATAGGTAAGTATTTAATTTTAAATAGGATTAATTTAGTTAATAAGAATAATATATATTTAGATGTATTTAATTAATATTTAAGTTAGGTGGGTGTTAGGGTTAGACTTAGGTTTAGGGGTTAATAATTTTATTATAGTTGCGGCAGGGTCCGGGAGCGGTGGTTTAGGGGTTAACATATTTATTATAGTTGCGGCGGGTTCCGGGAGCGGCAATTTAGGGGTTAACATATTTATTATAGTGGCGGCGGGGTCCGGGAGCGGCAGTTTAGGGGTGAACATATTTTTTATAGTGGTGGCGGGGTCCAGTAGCGGCAGTTTAGGGGTTCACATATTTATTATAGTGGCGGCGGGGTCCGGGAGCGGCGGTTTAGGGGTTAATCAGTTTATTAGAGTGGCGGTGGGCTCCGGGAGCGGCGGTTTAGGGGGTAATACATTTATTTAGTAGCGGCGGTGTAGGGGGGGACAGATTAGGGGTGTTTAGACTCGGGGTACATGTTAGGGTGTTAGGTGCAGAAATCTCCCATAGGAATCAATGGGATATCGGGCAGCAGCGAACATGAACTTTCGCTATGGTCAGACTCCCATTGATTCCTATGGGATCCGTCGCCTCTAGGGCGGTGGATTGAAAACCAGGTACGCTGGGCCGGAAAAGTGCAGAGCGTACCTGCTAGTTATTTGATAACTAGCAAAAGTAGTCAGATTGTGCTGAACTTGCGTTCGGAACATCTGGAGTGACGTAAGAATCGATCTGTGTCAGACTGAGTCCGGCGGATCGAAGCTTACGTCACTATATTCTACTTTTGCCGGGCAGCCGGGCTTGATAACTAAGGCGAATTCCAGCATATTTGAGGTTGACGCCTTGATAAGTAGGGGCCAATATCTCAAAATCAGTTATTGTAACATGACATTGATCTTGCATTTGGAAATAATATTTCTAGGAGGAAACAACAAATAAAAAATACAGTTTTGCATTTATAAATATTCTTGTGCTCTGGGGCCTCCCGGTTTTTGCACAGATAAAGATATGCCTTAATGAGAACAGCATTATCTTAAAGGGATATAAAACCCAAACATTTTCTTTCATAATTCAGATAGAACATACAATTTTAAACAACTTTCCATTTTACTTCTATTAAATTGTCTTTGTTTTCTTATTACCCTTTGCTGAAAAGCAGGAAGGTAAGTTCAGGAATGTGCACGTGTCTGCAGCAGTTTGCAACACTATGATACATTAGCAAGATCACTAGATGGCAGCATTATTTCCTGTCATGTAGTGCTCCACACATGTGCACACTACCTATCTAGATACCTCTTCAACAAAGAAGGAAGCAAATTTGATCATATAAGTAAATTGGAAAAAAAATTGTATTCTCTATATGAATCATGAAAGAAAACAATTAGGTTTGATGTCCCTTTATATTTAACCTCAATATGGGACTCAGAGGGGCAGTAAAGTCAAAATTAAACTATCATAGTCTAGACAGAGCATGCAATTTTAAACAACTTTCAATTTTACATCTATTATAAAATGTGCACATAGACAACCCCAGTTGTCTGCACCCTCAGACTTGAGCCTAAACTACAGAACCACAGAATGTATCATTAATTTACAGCCTGAACCCCAGTATTAATGTCTGTTGTATTTTGATACTTTAACCCGATCTCTAGAGCCACAGTCAGTGCCTTGAGATTATATCTTGAACCCCAGAATCACTGTCTTTATTCTGAGACTTCATCCTCAACCCCAGAGCCACAATCTGTTTCTTTAGATGACAGCCTGATCCCCAGTATTGTCTCTGTGCCTTAAGATGACTGCCTGATCCCCAGTATTGTCTCTGTGCCTTAAGATGACAGCCTGATCCCCAGTATTGTCTCAGTGCCTTAAAATGTCAGCCTGATCCCCAGTATTGTCTCTGTGCCTTAAGATGTCAACCTGATCCCCAGTATTGTCTCTGTGCCTTAAGATATCAGCCTGATCCCCAGTATTGTCTCTGTGCCTTAAGATGTCAGCCTGATCCCCAGTATTGTCTCTGTGCCTTTAGATGACAGCCTGATCCCCAGTATTGTCTCTGTGCCTTTAGATGACAGCCTGATCCCCAGTATTGTCTCTGTGCCTTTAGATGACAGCCTGATCCCCAGTATTGTCTCTGTGCCTTAAGATGATAGCCTGATCCCCAGTATTGTCTCTGTGCCTTAAGATGAGAGCCTGATCCCCAGTATTGTCTCTGTGCCTTAAGATGACAGCCTGATCCCCAGTATTGTCTCTGTGCCTTAAGATGACAGCCTGATCCCCAGTATTGTCTCTGTGCCTTAAGATGACAACCTGATCCCCAGTATTGTCTCTGTGCCTTTAGATGACAGCCTGATCCCCAGTATTGTCTCTGTGCCTTTAGATGACAGCCTGATCCCCAGTATTGTCTCTGTGCCTTAAGATGACAGCCTGATCCCCAGTATTGTCTCTGTGCCTTAAGATGACAGCCTGATCCCCAGTATTGTCTCTGTGCCTTTAGATGACAGCCTGATCCCCAGTATTGTCTCTGTGCCTTTAGATGACAGCCTGATCCCCAGTATTGTCTCTGTGCCTTAAGATGATAGCCTGATCCCCAGTATTGTCTCTGTGCCTTAAGATGACAGCCTGATCCCCAGTATTGTCTATGTGCCTTAAGATGTCAGCCTGATCCCTAGTATTGTCTCTGTGCCTTTAGATGACAGCCTTATCCCCAGTATTGTCTCAGTGCCTTAAGATGTCAGCCTGATCCCCAGTATTGTCTCTGTGCCTTTAGATGACAGCCTGATCCCCAGTATTGTCTCTGTGCCTTTAGATGACAGCCTGATCCCCAGTATTGTCTCTGTGCCTTAAGATGTCAGCCTGATCCCCAGTATTGTCTCTGTGCCTTTAGATGACAGCCTGATCCCCAGTATTGTCTCTGTGCCTTAAGATGACAGCCTGATCCCCAGTATTGTCTCTGTGCCTTTAGATGACAGCCTGATCCCCAGTATTGTCTCTGTGCCTTTAGATGACAGCCTGATCCCCAGTATTGTCTCTGTGCCTTAAGATGATAGCCTGATCCCCAGTATTGTCTCTGTGCCTTTAGATGACAGCCTGATCCCCAGTATTGTCTCTGTGCCTTAAGATGACAGCCTGATCCCCATTATTGTCTCTGTGCCTTTAGATGTCAGCCTGATCCCCAGTATGGTATCTGTGCCTTAAGATGACAGCCTGATCCCCAGTATTGTCTCTGTGCCTTAAGATGACAGCCTGATCCCCAGTATTGTCTCAGTGCCTTAAGATGACAGCCTGATCCCCAGTATTGTCTCTGTGCCTTTAGATGACAACCTGATCCCCAGTATTGTCTCTGTGCCTTAAGATGACAACCTGATCCCCAGTATTGTCTCTGTGCCTTTAGATGACAGCCTGAACCCCAGTATTGTCTCAGTGCCTTAAGATGACAGCCTGATCCCCAGTATTGTCTCTGTGCCTTTAGATGACAGCCTGATCCCCAGTATTGTCTCTGTGCCTTTAGATGACAGCCTGATCCCCAGTATTGTCTCTGTGCCTTTAGATGACAACCTGATCCTCAGTATTGTCTCTGTGCCTTTAGATGACAACCTGATCCCCAGTATTGTCTCTGTGCCTTAAGATGACAGCCTGATCCCCAGTATTGTCTCTGTGCCTTTAGATGACAACCTGATCCCCAGTATTGTCTCTGTGCCTTAAGATGACAGCCTGATCCCCAGTATTGTCTCTGTGCCTTTAGATGACAGCCTGATCCCCAGTATTGTCTCTGTGCCTTGAGATGACAGCCTGATCCCCAGTATTGTCTCTGTGCCTTTAGATGTCAGCCTGATCCCCAGTATTGTCTCTGTGCCTTTAGATGACAGCCTGATCCCCAGTATTGTCTCTGTGTCTTTAGATGACAGCCTGATCCACAGTATTGTATCTGTGCCTTAAAATGACAGCCTGATCCCCAGTATTGTCTCTGTGCCTTAAGATGTCAGCCTGATCCCCAGTATTGTCTCTGTGCCTTTAGATGACAACCTGATCCCCAGTATTGTCTCTGTGCCTTAAGATGTCAGCCTGATCCCCAGTATTGTCTCTGTGCCTTAAGATGACAGCCTGATCCCCAGTATTGTCTCTGTGTCTTTAGATGACAACCTGATCCCTAGTATTGTCTCAGTGCCTTAGATGACAACCTGATCCCCAGTATTGTCTCTGTGCCTTTAGATGACAGCCTGATCCCCAGTATTGTCTCTGTGCCTTAAGATATCAGTCTGATCCCCAGTATTGTCTCTGTACCTTAGATGTCAGCCTGATCCCCAGTATTGTATCTGTGCCTTAAGATATCAGCCTGATCCCCAGTATTGTCTCTGTGCCTTAAGATATCAGCCTGATCCCCAGTATTGTCTCTGTGCCTTAAGATATCAGCCTGATCCCCAGTATTGTCTCTGTGCCTTTAGATGACAGCCTGATCCCCAGTATTGTCTCTGTGTCTTTAGATGACAGCCTGATCCACAGTATTGTATCTGTGCCTTAAAATGACAGCCTGATCCCCAGTATTGTCTCCGTGTCTTAAGATGTCAGCCTGATCCCCAGTATTGTCTCTGTGCCTTTAGATGACAACCTGATCCCCAGTATTGTCTCTGTGCCTTTAGATGACATCCTGATCCCCAGTATTGTCTCTGTGCCTTTAGATGACAACCTGATCCCCAGTATTCTCTCTGTGCCTTAAGATGACAGCCTGATCCCCAGTATTGTCTCTGTGCCTTAAGATGTCAGCCTGATCCCCAGTATTGTCTCTGTGCCTTTAGATGACAGCCTGATCCCCAGTATTGTCTCTGTGCCTTAAGATGACAGCCTGATCCCCAGTATTGTCTCTGTGTCTTTAGATGACAACCTGATCCCTAGTATTGTCTCAGTGCCTTAGATGACAACCTGATCCCCAGTATTGTCTCTGTGCCTTAAGATATCAGCCTGATCCCCAGTATTGTCTCTGTACCTTAGATGTCAGCCTGATCCCCAGTATTGTATCTGTGCCTTAAGATATCAGCCTGATCCCCAGTATTGTCTCTGTGCCTTAAGATGTCAGCCTGATCCCCAGTATTGTCTCTGTGCCTTAAGATGTCAGCCTGATCCCCAGTATTGTCTCTGTGCCTTTAGATGACAGCCTGATCCCCAGTATTGTCTCTGTGCCTTAAGATGACAGCCTGATCCCCAGTATTGTCTCTGTGCCTTAGATGACAACCTGATCCCCAGTATTGTCTCTGTGCCTTTAGATGACAGCCTGATCCCCAGTATTGTCTCTGTGCCTTTAGATGACAGCCTGATCCCCAGTATTGTCTCTGTGCCTTAAGATGACAGCCTGATCCCCAGTATTGTCTCTGTGCCTTAGATGACAACCTGATCCCCAGTATTGTCTCTGTGCCTTTAGATGACAGCCTGATCCCCAGTATTGTCTCTGTGCCTTAAGATGTCAGCCTGATCCCCAGTATTGTCTCTGTGCCTTTAGATGACAGCCTGATCCCCAGTATTGTCTCTGTGCCTTTAGATGACAGCCTGATCCCCAGTATTGTCTCTGTGCCTTAAGATGACAGCCTGATCCCCAGTATTGTCTCTGTGCCTTAAGATGACAGCCTGATCCCCAGTATTGTCTCTGTGCCTTAAGATGACAGCCTGATCCCCAGTATTGTCTCTGTGCCTTTAGATGACAGCCTGATCCCCAGTATTGTCTCTGTGCCTTAAGATGACAGCCTGATCCCCAGTATTGTCTCTGTGCCTTAAGATGACAGCCTGATCCCCAGTATTGTCTCTGTGCCTTTAGATGACAACCTGATCCCCAGTATTGTCTCTGTGCCTTTAGATGACAGCCTGATCCCCAGTATTGTCTCTGTGCCTTTAGATGACAGCCTGAACCCCAGTATTGTCTCTGTGCCTTAAGATGTCAGCCTGATCCCCAGTATTGTCTCTGTGCCTTTAGATGACATCCTGATCCCCAGTATTGTCTCTGTGCCTTTAGATGACATCCTGATCCCCAGTATTGTCTCTGTGCCTTAAGATGTCAGCCTGATCCCCACTATTGTCTCTGTGTCTTAAGATATCAGCCTGATCCCCAGTATTGTCTCTGTGCCTTTAGATGACAGCCTGATCCCCAGTATTGTCTCTGTGCCTTAAGATATCAGCCTGATCCCCAGTATTGTCTCTGTGCCTTAAGATGTCAGCCTGATCCCCAGTATTGTCTCTGTGCCTTAAGATATCAGTCTGATCCCCAGTATTGTTTCTGTGCCTTTAGATGACAACCTGATCCCCAGTATTGTCTCTGTGCCTTAAGATATCAGTCTGATCCCCAGTATTGTCTCTGTGCCTTAAGATGACAGCCTGATCCCCAGTATTGTCTCTGTGCCTTAAGATGACAGCCTGATCCCCAGTATTGTCTCTGTGCCTTAAGATATCAGCCTGATCCCCCGTATTGTCTCTGTGCCTTAAGATGACAGCCTGATCCCCAGTATTGTCTCTGTGCCTTAAGATGACAGCCTGATCCCCAGTATTGTCTCTGTGCCTTTAGATGACAGCCTGATCCCCAGTATTGTCTCTGTGCCTTTAGATGACAGCCTGACCCCCAGTATTGTCTCTGTGCCTTAAGATGACAGCCTGATCCCCAGTATTGTCTCTGTGCCTTTAGATGTCAGCCTGATCCCCAGTATTGTCTCTGTGCCTTAAGATATTAGCCTGATCCCCAGTATTTTCTCAGTGCCTTAAGATGACAGCCTGATCCCCAGTATTGTCTCTGTGCCTTAAGATGAGAGCCTGACCCCCAGTATTGCTATATGTGTCTTGAAATGACAACCTGATCCCCAGTATTACTATCTGTGCCTTTAGATGACAGCCTGATCCCCAGTATTACTATCTGTGCCTTTAGATGACAGCCTGATCCCCAGTATTACTATCTGTGCCTTAAGAGGACAGCCTGGTCCCCAGTATTACTATCTGTGTCTTGAGATGACAGCCTGATCCCCAGTATTACTATCTGTGCCTTTAGATTACAGTCTGATCCCCAGTATTACTATCTGTGCCTCGAGATTACAGCCTGATCTCCAGTATTACTATCTGTGCCTTTAGATGACAGCCTGATCCCCAGTATTACTACCTGTGCCTTTAGATGACAGCCTGATCCCCAGTATTACTATCTGTGCCTTAAGATAGCAGCATGATCCCCATTCCCCAGTATTACTATCTGCTCATCGAGATTACAGCCTGATCCCCAGTATTACTATCTGTGCCTTTAGATTACAGTCTGATCCCCAGTATTACTATCTGTGCCTTAAGATGACAGCCTGATCCCCATCCCCCAGTATTACTATCTGTGCCTTAAGATAACATCCTGATCCCCAGTATTACTATCTGTGCCTTAAGATAACAGCCTGATCCCCAGTATTACTATCTGTGCCTTTAGATTACAATCTGATCCCCAGTATTACTATCTGTGCCTTAAGATGACAGCCTGATCCCCATCCCCCAGTATTACTATCTGTGCCTTAAGATGACAGCCTGATCCCCATCCCCCAGTATTACTATCGGTGCCTTTAGATTACAGTCTGATCCCCAGTATTACTATCTGTGCCTTTAGATTACAGTCTGATCCCCAGTATTACTATCTGTGCCTTAAGATAACAGCCTGATCCCCATCCCCCAGTATTACTATCTGTGCCTTAAGATAACAGCCTGATCCCCAGTATTACTATCTGTGCCTTAAGATAACAGCCTGATCCCCAGTATTACTATCTGTGCCTTAAGATAACAGCCTGATCCCCAGTATTACTATCTGTGCAACAAGATTAAAACCTGATCCCCAATATCACTATATGTGCCTTGAGATGACAGCCTGATCCACAGTATCACTGTATGTGCCTTAAAATTAACACCTGAATCACCAGTATCACTGTCTTAACCCCAATAATGTATCCATCAGTGCATTGAGATTACAGCCTGGTCTTCAGTATCACTGTCTTAACCCCAATAATGTAGCCTGAACCCTACTATCACTGTCTATCACTGTCTAGTGTGTCTGTGCTTTGATATTACAGCCTGATACCTAGTATCTCTGTCTTAACCCCAATAATTTAGCCTGAACCCCAGAGCCACTGCCGATGCCTTTAGATTAAATCCAGAATCCCAGTACCACTGTTTTAGCACCAAGACTTTATCTTGAACCCCAAAGTCACTGCATATGCCTTTAGATGAAAGGAATTTGAAACCCATATTTTTTCTTTCATGATTAAGAGAGAACATATCATTTTAAACAACTTTCCATTTTACTTTTTTTTATCAAAATGTCTTTATTTTCTTGTTATCCTTTGTTGAAAAGCAAGACGGTAAGCTCAGGGGCATGTACATGTCTGCAGTACTATATGGCACCAGTTTTGCGAATCCAAAAGTTTTATTTAATGATTCAGATAGAGCATGTTATTTTAAACAACTTTCTAATTTACTTCTATTATCAATTTTTATTTGTTCTCTTGGCATCCTTTGTTGAAAAGCAGGGATGTATGCTTAGGAGTTGACACATTTCTAAAACACCCTATGGTAGCAGTTTTGGAAGAATATTATACATTAGCAAGAGCACTAAATGGCAGCACTCGTTCCTGTCATGTAGTGCTCCAGACATGCAGACCCTACCTACCTAGGTATCTCTTCAACAAAGAATAACAAGAGAATGAAGCAAATTTGATAATAGAATAAATTTGAAACTTTTTTAAAATTGTATTCTCCATCTGAATAATGAAAGAAATATTTTGGGTTTCGTGTCCCTTTTCACTGTCTTAACCCCAAGAATTTAGAATGAACCCCAGAGTCACTGCATTAGTATTAAATCAATTATCAATGCGTTATCAGTAGGGATGGGCGAATGTGCTGAAAATGCAATGCGTTTGGTAGAATGAATAGTCCAGTGGAAATTTGTTTTGGACAATCGAATGTTAATAAGAATGAAAATAAATTAAAATTTAGTAATCAAATGTTATTTCCAGTTTTCGACTGTTACTTTCATTCTCAAATGTCCATTATTATTGCTCGAATATCCAGATTCGAAATATATAATGTAACATTCGATTTAACAAATACTATTCAGAACTTCAATAGTTCATGTGGTATGGAATTTAGTAAATTAATACATAATAGACAAATATATTAATCTAAATTTTTCTAATTCCAATATTGCATAATTTGAATATTACCTTTATTAAAGAGAGCATTAGAAATATTTTTTTTACAAATATATAATTTCAAATATTTAGAATTTGAATATTGCATAATTCAAATTGAAATATTAGAAAAATTAAAATTGAATATTACATTTAAAGAAAGCATTAGAAATACCATTACATTAAACGAATGTTAGAATGTTGTACATTCGAAATTCGAAACAAAAGAATGTGTTAAAATTGGTTACATTTTCTGAATGTTGCAAAATATGCCCATCCCTAGTTATCAGTGTCAGAATTGTGTTTTGATAGCTAGTAACATAAGTTTAACAAGTATATATATATTTCTATCAATCCCTTATTTTGATGAGTTTCTGGTTGCGTTTTTTTTTTTTTTTTTTTACATTAATAAAACCCAGCCAATGAAAATAGCTTGACCTATTTTTTAAAACAAATATAGCAATGTATAATCATATGGTAGTGCTATAATTGTATTACAAAAAATAACTAAAGCAAAAGTAAAACAGTTCCTTAAAAAATAAAATAAACAAGTAATAATTTTAATTCCAGTACATTTTAATTTATTCTCAAAATAAATAAGAAACTACTCCACTACATGCCAGACTGTGGATAGGGCATTTGCCTGGTGGGATAAGGCAGTTGCATGCTGGTTACCTTAGCCCCACCCAGTCCCCAGCATTATTATTTGTTCATGCCTTGTCTCTCACTGACTTCTTGTGTCCACTGTGAATCAGGTCACTGGAGGTCTCATTTGATTGTTCTTTATTTAAATGTGAGATTCAATAGCTCCTGTTTTGTTTTGTTTCTTTTAAAGGGATAGTAAAGTCCAAATTAAACCTTCATGATTCCGATAGGGCATGTAATTTTAAACAACTTTCTAATTTACTTTTATCATCAAATTTGCTTTGTTCTCTTGTTATTCTTAGTTGAAAGCTAAACCTTGGTAGGCTCATATGCTAAATTCTAAGCCCTTGAAGACTGCCTCTTATATGAATGCATTTGACAGTTTTTCACAGCTTGAAGGCGTTAGTTCATGTGTTTCATATAGATAACACAGTGCTCACGCACGTGAAGTTATTTAAGAGTCAGCACTAATTGCATGAAATACAAGTATTTTAAAAGATCTGAAATAAGGAGGCAGTCTGCAGAAGCTTAGATACAAGGTAATTACAGCGGTAAAAAGTATATTTCTACAACAGTGCTGGTTATGCAAAACTGGGGAATGGTAAATAAAGGGATTATCTATATTTTTAAACAATAACATTTTTGTTGTTTACTTTCCCTTTAATTACTTTTCAAAAAATTTTTTTGTGATTTAATGCTACCTAATTTACACAGTGACTGAAGGGTATTATACAATTTAAATGCTTATGTAAATCAAACTAGCACATTATACTTCTCAGAGGTAGGGAAATGACTAAACAGCAATGATATCCAAGTGAGCTTTACAACGCCTTCTGTTTTTGCTTATAACAATCTTTCTAAGGATAGACACTCCTATATTAGTGCAAACTGTTTTAGCAGAAGTTTTCTTTAGAAATAAGTAATCTCATTTATTTTGATTTTGCAGATGTGCTATACAGTGACCTTTATGTCATACTTAAAAATAAAAAACATGTATTTGTGTGTGTGATTTACAAATATACAGTGAAGATGAAAGGGATAGTAAACACCAAAAACATTATTGTTTAAAAAGATAGATGATCGATTTATTTACCATTTACCAGTTTTGCATAACCAACACTGTTATAGTAATATACTCTTTACCTCTGTAATTACCGTGTATCTAAGCTTCTGCAGACTGCCTCTTTATCTCAGATCTTTTGACAGACTTGCATTTCAGACAATTAGTGCTGACTCTTAAATAACTCCATGTGCGTGAGCACAATGTTTTTTTAATATGAAACACATGAACTAACGCCCTCTAGCTGTGAAAAAATGTCAAATGCATTCAGATAACAGGCGGCCTTCATATGAGCCTACCTAGGTTTCCCCTTTAACTAAGAATACCAAGAGAACAAAGCAATTTTGATGATAAAAGTAAATTGGAAAGTTGTTTAAAATTGCATGCCCTATCTGAATCATACAATTTTAATTTGGACTTTACTATCTTTTTAACAAAATACCAAAGAAATTTTAAATGAGGAAAGCTAATGCTTCCACATATTTTCCCATACTGATAGTTTCATATCAGAGGCCACTATGTATAATTGTACTGCACTTTATCTTCATAAATGTAACATCCATTTTTCTATTTTTCAAAAATGAATACAGTTAATTAAAAAGATAAAATATACTTAGTGGTCAAAATAAGCGTTCTTTAAATGGTAGAACTGTAAAACTCTTTAAGCACCTGTGTCAACAGTGAATATAATTGGCTGCAAAATTATATACCCTGGCACAACATGCACGTTTGAATTATGAATGCCAGTTGTACCCTCCAGAGATAGGGTAAATGTGAAGTGTAAAAATAGATTTTACAGTTTTCCAGCCATCAAACAGATAAGAGGACCCTAATTTTGACTACCAAGTCCTTTAAATAAATAAAGGACTTTTTGTCTGCCTGTATTTTCATTAAAATGCTCTTGCTGAGGTAATTTACAAAACCCTACTAAAAATAATATTATCGATAAGGTATAATTCCTCACCTGTTTTGTTCTGTAAATTTGTTGTATAAATTGCTGCTTCATGGACAGAAATAACAGATAGACAGAAGCTGAAAAATCAAATCATTAGATACCCACACAACTGATAGTGTTTCTTTGAACATAGACAGTTTGCTCTTAGGCCTAACTAAAAAAATCAGAGTACTTAGAAAAAACCCTTACAAATATTTCTCATAATGACAGTCTTACCATGCTACTTTCCTGCAGGCTGTGAAATGAATGTGCATAAACGGTGTGTTCAGAGTGTGCCCAGTCTTTGCGGTATGGATCATACTGAGCGTCGGGGTAGGATGCACATCAGGGTGGAAGCAATACATGATGAAGAGTTCCAGGTCACAGGTAAGTGCAGCAAAACTCATCATTTCTTAAACCAGAACCGTAATTTTTATTGAATTTTTTTCACTGGATTATTAACTTCTCTTGATAAATTCTATTGGTTTCTGCTGGTGATAATATAAATCGATACAAAAAAACAAAGCACCATTGGTGCAGCAGGTGCAGTGGCAACAGGGCCCAGTGCTGGGGGGGTACAGCAGCCATATAGATGTGTGTAGAATCTATCTATCTATCATTATCTATCATTATCTATTCTCAAAAATCACCATACAGAGCAGCATGTATATTATTACTATTGTTTACCACTGAGTTACCTTTGGGGAACCCAAAAACATTTTGCAGCAGGGCCCTCTGTTGAGCAGGTATGCTGCTGTATCGCTAGATGATTTGTTGTACAGAAGTCACCATTGTTTATCTTAAAAAACGTTACGTTCAAACAAGATTTTTAATGCATTTTATGCCCTTACAGCGTATTTCAAACAGCAACATGTTGGCACTTTAATTTACAGGTATCACTAAAAAATAATGATTTGTTTGTATATGTCACATAAATGGAGCTGCATTAAAAAAAAAAAAACTCATGTAGGTTTATTCATATGCCTCATTTATGCAATCAAATTGAGACAGAGCTAAAAGTCTTTTTTTTCCCCCTTAGTGTTATCTGCGCTAAAAGTAAGCTTTTTACGTGCATCGGGTTGTGCTCATATTACAAGTTGAAAGTAAACGAGAGTCAAAAGCACATACCCGAGCACATATTGTCAAGAGCGTTAACCCGACGTGAATATATGAATATTTCACATTCCAATGTTCTTCACATAGAATATCTTCCATTTATTCATAAAAAACATATTTCTACATATATATCCAAATGGTATTTTGTTTGGTACCATATATCTATACTATATATATATATATATATATATATATATGCATGATTATATATAGTTATAGATATATACAGATATTTATATGAATATCTGTTTAAAATTACATAGAACCTATTCTGCTATGTGAAGAACACTTTAACGTAAAATATTTATAGTAAATACACAGTTAAACTTTTTATTACATATGAAAATGGCATAAATATATTTTTTTTCATGTTTTCATCTACTTAACTGCAAAGGGCTCTGTCACTGTGTATATATTTATACATATGTTTATATGTGTATACTGCAGATATGTCTAAATAAATAAATATATATACATATAAATACATATGTACACACACATACATATATATACGTATATATATATATATATATATATATATATATATATATATATATATATATATATATATATATATATATACT
This sequence comes from Bombina bombina, assembly GCF_027579735.1. Lineage (NCBI taxonomy): Eukaryota > Metazoa > Chordata > Amphibia > Anura > Bombinatoridae > Bombina > Bombina bombina. Next base: position 158,562,270 of record NC_069506.1, on the reverse strand, counting down.
TAGATATCCATCTTTAGACATGTATATGTATCTATGTCTACATTAAAGCGCTTTGCCTGCCTTTTTCTTTCTAACACCTGAGACCTCATATCTTTGAGCCCTTATAACTTTTTTCTGCAATATTTTTTTTTTAAAGAATTTTTATTAGATGGTCTTTGTATGACTGTAAGTGCACTTTGTAACATATTTTTGATGTGTTTTGTGAAACTTTTTTGTCTCGAAAAACAGTTAACCAGAGCTCTGAGCTCTGAGGTCAAGCTAACCTGACACGTGTTAACTTTAATTGTGTTCAATCGATCATGTTTACTTTCGACTTGTAATACGAGAGAATAACCTGACACTTGTGATAAACCCCTTTTCGTGCATAACTGTTAGTGCTCCAATCGTAATCTAGTCCTAAATATTTTAACATATGCCTCGGTTGCTGTTCATATTTTTAAAGAGTACATGGAAATGAATTGATTTCTGTCCATAAGACTCTCACACTGTAAAGAAGCGTATCCACGCACCAGTTCAGAAATGCTGTCAGCACCTTCAATTCAATGCAGCATTAATGTTCAAGCCATCTGTGACATAAGAACTGTTTATTAAATGTGTATAAGACTTTTAATCCGTCTGTGCTCACTGTACCATTTCATATGTGCAGTACATTTTTGTTCACATACTGCCCCTTCTCTATTTTCTTGTACCCACTTCCAGATATTACTTAAAGGGACATTAAGATGTAATTCATTTTATAAGTATAGTATTGGGGTTACTCTCTACCTTCCTCTAGTCATGGGTGCCGCCATTTTAAAATTCACTGCATACCACTGCTGATGTATTTGCACATGTGCAGCACCTCTCAGCACCTTCACATACCTGCAGTGAAACCTAGGATCCAAAATGGTGGCACCTATAAATAATCAACCTGCTACACCAAATAATTCTTCTGGCTTTTTGAGATTTTATATCAGCTTGCATTTTATCCAATGAATATATTATTATTATTATTATTATTATTATTATTATTGTTATTATTATTGTTATTATTATTATTATTATTATTATTATTGTTATTATTATTATTATTGTTATTATTATTATTATTATTGTTATTATTATTATTATTATTATTGTTATTATTATTGTTATTATTATTATTATTATTATTGTCATATATTAGCAATAATAAGCATTATTATATTTGTATTATTTTTGTTATATTTTCTCCCTAATATTATTGTCAGAAAATGTCATATGTGGATACCCATCCTGGTCACATAATTACATTGTCAAATGTTACTTTCTGTGGATTAGGGACCACAACTATAAAGTTTCTGTTTGCCTACTAAGGGCTAGATTACGGGTGGAGCGGTAGTTTGTGCTCCCGCGCACACGTTAATTCCGCTAGAAGTAAGCTTTTTACAAGTCAAAAGTAAAAAATATTTTCACACAAGTGCTAGCCCAACGCACAAATTTGGAATATCGCAACCTCGTTAACCTATTCCCCCATAGACTTCAATGGAGCCCAAAAAGTGGAAAAATAAACAACACCCAAAAAGTCGCACAAGCCCAATAGTATTTTCTCAAGTGTGCTTACTTGACTTGAAATATATATATTTCACATTTAAATGTTCTTCACATAGCAGAATATGTTTTATTTATTCTTAAATATATATATATATATATATATATACATATATATACATATATATATATATATATATATATATATATATATATATATATATATATATATATATATATATATATATATAGTGTTTTTTTGGTAAAATATATACATACATATATATATATATATATATAATTATATATAGGTATAGTTATATACAGAAATATATAGGAATATCTATTTTAAAATACATAGATCATATTCCCCTATGTGAAGAACATTGGGATGTGAAATATTTACAGTAAATACATGGTTAAACACTTTATTAAATATGAATATTGCATAAATATGTTTTTCATGTTTTCAGCTACTTGACTTGAAAGGGCTCCAATGCACTTATATAAATGTCTATATGTGTATACATATGTATGTAAGTGTTTTTATATATATATATATATATATATATATATATATATATATATATATATATATATATATGTATATATATATATATATATATATATATATATATATATATATACACAAACATACATATACAAATTAAGAAATGCATATGTATGTTTTTCTGTTAAAGCCCTTTGCAGACCTTTTTTTATTTAACGCCTGAGACCTTATATCGTTGAGTCCTAATAACTTTTTTATGTATTTTTTTAATAATTTTTATTAGATAGTATTATAATGAGTGTAACTGTACTTTAAAAAAATATTTTTGATGTGTTTTGTGACACTTTTTTGTTTCGCGAAAAACACAACCAGTGCCCTAAGGTTGTGATATCCCCAGACACATTAACTTAAATTGCGCTCGAACGATCGTGTTTACTTTCAACTTGTAACACGAGTGCTACATCCGATGCACGCAAACAGCCGTGATAAACCTGATATCGATCATTCGTAAATGTTAGAGCGCCACTCTAATCTGGCCCTAAGTGCACCCACACTTATGTCATTTTTCAGAGGACAGATAATGCTATCTTTTGAGATAAAATATTTATATATGAACTATAATTTAATTTGAACAAAATCTAAGTAAGTGTGAAACATTAAGAAATGTTATGTTTTCCAAGCAAGCACACAGATTTTTTTTATTGTGAATATTATAATCGTAATAGGTTTTACTGCAATAAAACACCCATATTTGTGTTGAGTGATGTCCCATGAGTACAATACCCCCATTTGTACAGGTTTTCTGGGATTTCGGGTGGTTACAGACCCAAATAAACGGACTGCCCATTTACATGGAAATTTGACAGATTGATTTTCTGGGCCTATGTTGCATTTGAGACAGTATAGCAGCTCAGAAATTAAAATTACCCCCATCATTGCATACCATTTGTAAAAGTAGACAACCCAGGTAATTCCAAAAGGGGTCTTTTTATTTTATAAAAATATATACTAAAAGAGAAGCACTGTACCAAAATGATCAATAGCTCAGTAGTTTGTTCTATGGTGAGTAACACCCTAGGATCAGTCCAATTATGCTTTTCACAGAGGAGAACTTTCCTTTTTTTGTAGCCACTTAGTCACAAAACCTGGGCAAATTTAGTTGTCATTTTTTTGTGTGTGTGTGTGTTTTTCGCTGTTTATATAATAATCCTTATATGTTTTACTGCTACAAAACATCCATATTTGTATTCAACAATGTCCCATGAGTACAACAATACTCCCCATTTACAGGTTTTATAGGGTTTTGGGAAGTTACAGGGCTAAATATGGCAAATTTCACACATTAATTTTCGGATCCTACGCTACCTTTGAGACAGTATGGCAGCCTAGGAAAAAAAATTACCCCCATCATGTCATAACATTTGCTAAGGTAGATAACCCAGGGTATTCTAGGTAGGGTATTGTGTGTTGTTTTGTGCACCTAGTTTATCATGACCTTAGAGTAGCTGGGCTTAACCTAAAAAGGAACATGCCAAGCTGGGACAAATAGTAATCAGGACAAGCTTAGGTCAGGAATACAGAATAATAAAATAAATAAATAACACATACAGAGTCTTTTGAATCAATAGTTTCTCTGTATGGTAGATTCTAAAACAATCTGTGATACATAGTCCAGGTAGAGATTGGTAGGATGGGCAATTGTAGCTAAAATCAGTCCTAACTCCATTTTTTAAACAGACTCTGCTCTTTTTTCTGGGGGGTGGACTCTTTGCAAGCTTTGGAGGGAATCCTAGAAGGAAAGTACTATTCGCAAAGTCTCTGGACATTCTCTGATTCAAATGTGGGAGGATTAGAGGTCTGGTTAAACAAAATATCTGATCGTTAGTACGAATTCCATGAAAGTGTATTGCTTTTTCTGTATTGTCTGCTTTTTGTACAGCACATATGAATCATAGGCTGCTATATGTGTTAAGTATATGGCTAATTTTGTGTACCAGGCTTTGGTCTTGTCCTGAACCAGATATGGTTGTATGCACTGATCAGCTAAATCTACTTCCCCCCATATATTTGCTCTACTCAACAATGTAGTTTTGTTTTATGGATTTGGTAATTATTTCCACTGACAGACACTGGCACTGTACTTTCATCATGCATTGTGGACAGACTTTATCTTTTTTTTTTCAGTGTACTGAAGGGCCAGCATTTCATCATGGCATAAAGCTGATGCTTTCCCTTTACATTGTTTTGGGGAAACCTGTGTGATTTTTGTGCACTGAGCCACAGGCTAGATTTTCAAAATAAAATACATTTTTAAACAAAACTATGCTGGTATAGTAGTTTTTCAGCCATAGATAGTAGTATTTGTTCAGCAAGGGTGGGCGGATATCCCACATAATCTTGCCATTTGTGCCAATAGAATCTGGGCAACTAGGTGGCTCTAGGTAGATATCTTTCCCTTCATACATGTAAAATGCCCAGGTATAACCTGTAGTGCATTCACACAATTTATAACACAGGTGAATGCTTAGATGCAATATATTGCTTAAAAAGAAATCTTCCCTTAAATGTCATCATGGATTCATCTACACAGATGTTCTGGTCAGGGGTGCAATATTCAGAAAACTTTTCAGAGAGGTGTTTTATCAGGGGCTGTATCTTGTATAGACAAAATGTGATATAAAAAGTGAAAGTGCCTAAAAGTTATGCGTGCAAAAGATATGTCTTCTAAAAATCTTTCAACAAAGGAAAATGAGAGAATCTAAAAATATGAGTGATATAATTTGGTAACAATATCCACCAAAAAATATCAAGGAAAACTGACAATAGATTCACAATAATGTGAAAAAATGTGAACAAAATATAAAACGTAATAAACATTGCCAGTCTATTGAGATATGCTCTGATGTCCTTCAACAAAAGAGCAAAAATTCTCAGATTCTGGAACGGGCAATGCAGAGAATATGCATTCAAATAATAATATGCTAATAACCAGCAATATAAATGATAATCAAACAACACTAAAATATATAATAAAGTGCAAATGACTAGACTTCCGGTGGGTGGGCTTCCTGGAAGGCAGCAGACTAGCAGAGCTCCGCACAGACTTTGCTTAAAAGTGCCTAAAAGAGCTTATAAAACGGCTTGGAATACTTTATTTTGCCCTCACACTGCTTCTCATCAGTCTTGCTGCCGACCGGGAGCCCACTGAAAAATCCTTGGCAGACATTGCTGCCCGGAGTGGAGGGGACTCTCAACGGAGTATCCTTCTGCCCTTTTCAGGCGAGCCACACACCGCTCCACCACCGAAGCCGGCTACCAGTGCCATCGAACCCTTGGGACACAGTTTGCAGCAGCGGGACACTAGACCGTGTCGAAAACGGCACTGGAGGACTACCGCAACGGTCATTCCTCAGCTGAGAAAGACTCCTCTCACACATGTGAGCCGCCATTTTGACACCTCGTGGCCCGCTCCTCCTCGGAACTACAGAGGTGCTGAATGCTCGACACAACGCTGGGACTCAGGCAGGCACCAGGATTGACCCCCGGAATAACACACACCACTCAGCAACTTACCCGGGCCGAATTGGTGAGGAGCTACAGACACCGGAGAACCTCTGATACAGAGGCCGCCATTGGGCGCGAATCTACAGCTCCACAGGCTGGCGGGAGCCAGAACCCACACTGGGTAAAGTACGACATTGCATGCACACATCACAGTCCACATCTTTGCTCCTGGGGACTCTTGCATACCGCTGCTTTGTATAGGGGACTGGGGAAAACGGCCTTATAGCCACAAACACTGGGCCTAACATCACATGAGAGAGGCTGGAACCAAGATAACGGCTACCTGCTGCCAGTGTATACATAATTTTCCCCAAAGGCAGCCAATAAAATCAGAAAGCTGGGACTTTGCAAGGCTCTGCATATAGAAACTAACTCTGGGGTATATCACTCAGCTCATTCGATCATCCACCTACACCCCTGGCAGGGACACTGTGCAATTTCCACTACAAGACATACTTATAGCACCTCTGATAGCAGATGTTAACCCTGTCAGCACATGAATGGGCCTTAGAGCTGGCGATACTGGATACTCAGCATACCATCAGGGGCATTATTAGAGTTGGGAACCCTGACCCCGGCAAGATCTTCACATAAGTTAGAACCACTAAGTTATAGCAAACTGTAAGACTGTGTTATCATACCTAACCAAATACAGAACTCTCACACTCCTGAAAGAGCACATGAAGGACGCTATGCTGACAGTCTTGGGTTACCCCCCTTGTACTCTGCTGGGGGCTGAGTGGTAGAATCTATGGAACTCTCACTGTATTGTATTACTGTATTGTATATTTGTATTAACCCATTTTCTCCCACTAACATTTGGTTTCCCTCAGTGATAGGGATAGGGATATTGCTAGTACTGGTTAAGTCATTCATATACGCTGTGCCACACTTTGGTTGAAAAGGATCTTTCTAGTTTGCTGTTAGAATAACATCCATATATGCTAGCCATTTTCTCACTTGTAAAGGTATATGGAGAAATATTTGACGAATACCACCATGGCAAGTCGCAGCAAAACTAGCTCTGGCAGAAATAAACCTGGAGCTGACTCCTCAAACGCGGGAGCTAACACTGATAGCTGCCTAGATAATGTTTCACTTGACGCACACCCCATTGTTAAACAGATATCTTTACTATTTATGCCTAAAATTGATAATTTGCAGAGGGGGGTTGATACCCTCTCAGATGATGTTAAACAGTTCTCCACACGTGTAGCAGAAGCTGAGAATAGAATCTCTGATTTGGAAGATTCTAATGTATCTAACTCAAATAAAATTGAAGCCTTAGAGAGACAAGCCGTCACATTGCAATTAAAATTAGATGACCTAGAAAATAGGTCGAGACGCAATAATGTGCGCCTCTTAGGTCTCCCCGAATCAGTAAAACCAGCAGATATCATCCACTTTGTTGAAAATACACTCCCCACGTTACTGAAGATACCTACACAAGACCTCGAGGGTGGGGTGGAACGTGCTCATAGGGTAGGCCCGGAAAGGACTGGCCTAGACAACTTGCCCCAACCCCGGCCAATTATGATCAAGTTTCTACATTTCCAGACCAAAACAGCATTACTAAGAGCTTACAGAAAAATGGACAATGTGATGTATGAAAATGCACGCTTGCTCCTGTTTCAAGATTTCTCGGCGGATCTTATGAAACGCCGGAGGGAATTTTCACCAATTTGCTCACAACTTCATAGGGAGGGTAGACAAGCCTTCTTACTGTACCCAGCTAGGCTTAAAATTATGACCCCCAGAGGCCCAAAATTCTTTGACAATCCAACTGCGGCTCAAAATTTCTTAGAAGGTGGGGGGGCCCCCCCCACACAGCCCACGCCAGAATCATCTAAGAGGGGAGGAGGGTTGAAACTGCAGTAAATAGGAATTCACCCTAGGTTTTCAATCAAGTAGTCTGTTCTGATGGCTACTGAAATAACTGACAATGGGTCCGCAGCTACACGCGGACTTAGAACTTTGAAGTTCAGTTTAAGTTCAGGTTTGAGTTTTATAATGTTATATGTTAACATAGGTTACTTTCTAGGTCCAGGGCACTTAGAACACGTAAGCAAAGGAGTAGGATCAGTTGCGTGGGAAAAGGGGAGGGGTGTAAACTCTTGTAATCCATCGCTCCTAATTCCATCCCAAGCACAGGTTATGTTAGAAGGTACAATGTTGATGAGAGATTTAATATGCTCGCTTGATTATTGGAATGTAACAACCCTTCTGTTAAATGTTTCATGGTTTTTGAACACATATGTATATATGCAGTATTCTCAGATCATAACTCATACAGACATAGTCAGAATGATGGAACCTATTACATCCTGTATGAAAGTTATTACTATTCTTCCACTACTTTTCCACATGCTTGTTGAACAGTCCACGACTCATTTCAGGGTAATAACTCTTTTATGTTTTTTCAGGGTAAAGCTACTGTTATTTAGGGACACTAATAGAGGCCTGGCGGTGGTTCATAGTGGTGGAAGACTGAACCGGGAGTCTGATCACTACGGTGAGGAATTTAAATTTTTTTTTTTTTTTTTCTTTCTTCTTCTTCTTCTCTCCTTCTCTTCTCCCCACCCTCGCACTTGGGACACTATTCACATACTCATATACGGATACAAAAACAAGATACAGGATCCACTTAAGTATTAAAATTTAACGTCTATTCTTGGAATATTGGGGGCATCCACTCCCCAATAAAAAGAAAAACAATACTCACACTACTTAGGAAAAAGAAAGCAGAGATCGCATTTCTTCAAGAGACGCATCTTTTAGATGCGGAACATGAGAAGTTGAGATCTGACTGGGTAGGGAGGGTTGAATACGCCTCATTTAACTCTGCCAGCAGGGGGGTTGCAATACTTCTAGGCAAAAGACTTGAACATGAAGTTAAGGAAGTGCTTAAAGACCCAGAAGGCAGATATATCATTGTACAAATATGTGCTGCAGAACAAACATATACACTTTGTAACATTTATGCCCCGAACATAAAAGATAGGGGGTTCTGGAATAATATTGTAACAATCCTCTCCCCCTACCTGGGTACACATATTATACTAGGGGGTGATTTTAACCTCACCCCTAATCCTCACTGTGACAGGTTAAGAGGGACACATAGCGGAGAGCCCAGAAGGGTGGCTAAAATCTCAGAAAAATTTGAAAAGGACACTTTTGCTCTACTGGGGAGCTCCCTGGGTGTGGTGGACATATGGAGGCAACTGAACCCTGATGGGAAAGATTATACCTGTGCGTCACGTACCTCACCCTCTATGTCCCGCATAGATATGTTTCTGATCTCAGACTCTCTCATTACACGTACCATAGACACCAAAATAGGGGAAGTGGCGGTTTCAGACCATGCACCGATTGCGCTTTTCATAGATAAGAACCCGTCGGTTTGCAATAGACGAACTCTCAAATTCCCAAAATATTTGCTCTATTCTCAGGAATTTCAGAGCCACCTAACTCACTGTTGGGATGACTACCGGGTAAACAATGCACAGCATATGAACACCCCAGAATTATTCTGGGCAACTGCGAAAGTTGTCTTGTCGGGCAACATTGTTGCTTACCTGGCACGTAGGAAAAAGCAATTCACCGAGAAACTAGGGAAGCTGAGAGATCGCCTAGCGGAGAATTACCGCACTTACTGTGCGACTCCCTCTGGCCTCAATTACCGGAATTATATTGACACTAAAAAGGAATATGATGCCTTACTGGCCAATCAGGCCTCACAAGCCCTTCTGCGAACCAGGGGCAAATATTATAGATTCGGGGATAAGTCAGGGAAACTTATGGCGGCGTTAGTGAATATGAGCACATCCTCCAAACATATCACAGCCCTGAAAAGACAGGGAAAACTAGTGAAGGATGCTGATGCAATAGCCGAAGCATTCGCGTCTTATTATACCACTCTTTATACCAGTGAAGGTGCCTCAGACACCGAACTACAAGATAAATTCTGGGACAATATCAACCTCCCACAGATCTCAGACTCTCAATTGGAGAAACTAAATGCCCCCATAGGGGAAGAAGAGATCCAGAGAACGATCATGTCCATGGCCCTGGGCAAAGCCTCAGGCCCGGATGGACTGCCGATAGAGTTCTATCGGCTTTTAAAAGATCAGGTCTCTACGACGCTGGCGAGTCTATATACTACCTACTTCGAAGGGGAAAAGACACCGGTGCCAGAATTCTCAGCGGCATATATCACTCTCATACCCAAGCCAGGGAAGGACAGTGTTTTGCCGGAGTCCTACCGGCCTATCTCTTTACTGCACTCCGACTACAAGATACTAACTAAACTTCTGGCTGAGAGACTTAAATTTATATTACCTGATATCATTCACATGGATCAAACAGGATTCATGTACGCAAGATCGTCAGTGGTCAATGTCCGCAGGGTTCTACAAGTTATCCAACACTTTTGGCCCAAAAGGAAGGGCGATGTAGTGAGAGATGACGAGGAGGCCTTCCTGCTGTCACTTGATGCAGAGAAGGCCTTCGATAGAGTGGAGTGGGACCACCTCCTCTACACCTTGGCTAAGGCTCGCTTCTCCGGCCCATTTCTGACTTTTATCAAAAACTTGTACCGTGCCCCCCTAGCTAACATACTAGTTAACAATATATTCTCGGCGAACATTTATCTACATAGAGGCACCCGACAGGGCTGCCCCTTATCACCCCTCCTCTTTAACATTGCCCTGGAACCGCTGGCTATCAAGTTAAGACAGATTTTTCCTGGCATAGACTTGGCAGGGCATCCACAACATTTGGCGCTATATGCGGACGACATGCTCTTGTTTGTACAGAACCCCCGCACTTATATACCGCATATACTAGAAACCCTCACCGACTTTGGCCGATTTTCAGGCTATAAAGTCAATATGCACAAATCCGAGATCCTGTGGCTTCTCGGAAAAACCAACTCAAATGGGGAGTTTCCGTTCTCGGTGGCTAAACATGACATCACTTACCTTGGCATTAAGATTTCTGCTAACCCAAATAAGCTATACTCTAATAATTTGACACCCATATGCGCAAAACTACAGGCGCAGATGGACAGCTGGAGATCCCTTCCTCTGTCACTCTCAGGTAGGATCAATCTTCTTAAAATGGTGATACTTCCCCGCCTTCTATATCCGCTTCTTATGCTTCCCCTACTATTAAGTAAGGCTGATGTCAAAATGCTAAACGCGGCGGCGACCCGCTTCATTTGGAAGGGGGGTAAGCCACGGATCTCGAGGGAAAAACTGAGCATGGGTTTTCTTAATGGAGGCCTGGCTTTGCCAGACTTCAGGCTGTACAATTGGGCAGCTCTGATTCGCCTGGTGCTTGACTGGCAAGTGGGAACTCATCATTATTGTCGGTCCTCTGTGGAGCAGGCCACTCTGGGGGATGTCTCCCTGGCATACCTACCACATGTCTCAAACATGAGATCGGTGAGGGCCCTAGGCCTTAATATGTTATTTAGCGAACCACTAAAGGCCTGGCATCAGGCTCATAAGTTCCTCAATAAATCTTGTCATGCCTCAAGCTACCTGCCTATTATCAAAAATCCAGATTTCCCGGCGGGTTCGGAAACCCAACCCTTCGTGGTCTGGGAGCAGAAAGGACTGACCTCACTTAAACAATTATTAATCCCGCTAACAAAAGAGGTTAAAACCTTTGGTGCTTTACAGAGAGAGTTCGGGATACCGAGAACACATTTCTTTGCCTTTCTGCAGGTACGTCACTACATCAACTCTTTAACTCGGAGCACACCTGAATTTTGGGAGGGCTCCCCCTTCCGCATCTCACAAACACTATACACCATGGGTAGGTTCTCCTTATCGGAAATCTATCAAACTCTCATACAACATAGAGCACAGAGCACAAGGGATTCGATACAGACAGGGTGGTCCCGTATGGGATTTGAGGGTATTACTTGGGAAGACATAAGAAGAGGCCTCGAACGAACCAAATCAGCCACATTGTCCGCCATGTACAGGGAGTCTCAGATACGTTTCCTCCATAGGGCCTATCTCACACCAAGAACATTAGCCAAATGGGCTCCTACGCGCCCTAACCAATGTGTGAAATGTGCAGCAGAGGCACCTACTCTCTTACATTATATGTGGGAGTGTCCGTCAGTCAGACAGTACTGGAATAAAATACAATATTGGATCAATAAGTCCTTACAGATACACCTCACGCTTAGCCCAGAAACTATTCTATTTTTGCATTGGGAACCACAACATAGGCAACAAGACGCAATATTAAGCCTGGTAATTCTATTAGCTAGAAAATGTATCTTAAAAAAGTGGACAGTAAGGAAGGGCCCTTCCTTTGTGGGCTTTAGGAACCTACTTAGAACACAAATATTCACAGAACAAATGGATGTTAGGATGGATACTCAGAACAGGCTGGGTTTATTCTTGCGTAAATGGCGCAGACTCATACTTACATTCGAGTTGGAGATTCAGAGACTTATTCTGATCCCCTTTAGGGACTCAGTTCTTTTCATAGAAGCGGGACTGAGAGGGGAGTGGGCACATTTATTTTAAAACGACAATTGTCTCATAGGGGACCTGACTCCCCCCCCTCTCCTCCCTCACTTCCCACAGCCTCCCCCCCCCCCCTCCCGTTTTCCCCTCTTCTTCTTTTTTTTTTTTTTTTTCCTCCTCCGCCGGGCCTCAAGGATTTATTTATTTAGGTTATTAGTTAGAATAGGTTACTTAAGTGTTTAGTTGTAGGTATGTTAATGGTATATTAAAGAAAATGGAAAAAGATTATGTCGGGGAAGTGCAATCACTCAGACCAAGTAAATATCATGTAAGATAAGAACGTAGTGTGGTCAAGTGAAGAAAATATTCCACCTCTCATAATGTGACATTGCTATGTTTCATACTGTGTTTAATTTTGGATCTACAATGTAAATCTTGTCACCAGACATGATATCCGCACAAAATGTAATAACTGGAATGTGTGTATTGCTTTACCGGACAACAATAAAAAGATATTTGAAAAAAAAGTGCAAATGACTAACAATAAAAATAATATCAAACAATGGTGACAGTATAGCAGGATACATACAGTAAGGTACCCAGGCACTACAGATCATAAGTATAGTCCTCATACAAAATCCAAATACTGGAGATTTCTCCAAACGTCCACTAAATAGCGGGTGTGCGGCAGCAAACACTCCTTCCAAGGCTGATGGCACCAGTGACGATCTGCAGATAGAAGGGAGAAAAAAAGGAGGCGCCACAATAGTGTGAGATTGTAGATGACAGAGACCCCCACATACGATACATAATCACTTACAAGATTGCAAGCACTTGAGAAGTGCCCCAGGTGCAGACTGAACCATGAAAAGCTGTCCAGCGAGCTTATCCTCACGATAGAAGAGTCAAAGGGTTAACTTCAAAATCCCCCACACGTACTGGAGTCAGATATCAGCCGAACTGGTTTAGGAAATCCCAATCTAGGAAAAATTCAGCTCCCAAAAACTTTAGCCAGTAAGGTGAAAAATCGGCTGATATATAAAAACAGTAAAATAAAACATGCGTGATGACAGAAAGGTTAAAATATAACAATTAAGTTTATTATAACCTAATACACTACGCATTTCCCGGTCACAACAACCGTTTCATCAGGTGTAAATTACTAACACAGTCATCACACTATTTAAAACAAATCTCGGCGTCTCAAGCCTCAAGTTAGTATTATTGCCAGTTTGTTATGCGGAGTCATAAGGTAGAATATGATATATATTTTTATATTTTTATACTTATATAATTTTTGCCTAGTGATTTTTCCATAAGTATTATGTTTGTATTTATTGTCGGCGTTTTTTTGCTAATGAGCATAGCGAAGCTCTACAGCGGCTTCCTAAGAGTGACAGGTAACACTCCCACTTTGGGTTGGTATCACACGCCCCTCCTTATTGCCCTATCAACAATGAGCCGGCTCAGATGAACACCTCATTGGTTCATAGTTTTAGCGTGCATGCGCATTGTAAGGCTTGAGACGCCGAGATTTGTTTTAAATAGCGTGATGACTGTGTTAGTAATTTACACCTGATTAAACGGTTGTTGTGACCGGGAAACGCATAGTGTATTAGGTTATAATAAACGTAATTGTTATATTTTAACCTGTCATCACGCATGTTTTATTTTACTGTTTTTATATATCAGCCGATTTTTCACCTTACTGGCTAAAGTTTTTGGGAGCTGAATTTTTCCTAGATTGGGATTTCCTAAACCAGTTCGGCTCATATCTGACTCCAGTACGTGTGGGGGATATTGAAGTTAACCCTTTGACTCTTCTATCGTGAGGATAAGCTCACTGGACAGTTTTTAATGGTTCAGTCTGCACCTGTGGCACTTCTCAAGTGCTTGCAATCTTGTAAGTGATTATGTATCGTATGTGGGGGTCTCTGTCATCTACAATCTCACACTATTGTGGCGCCTCCTTTTTTTCTCCCTTCTATCTGTATCTTGTATAGACTGTCATGCAAGGGGTCATTTCTAGGGGGGCACTGGGCATTGTCATTAAAATGCAGAAACCGCAGAAGTTGTTTGCACCTATCCCTCTTCATAATCCCTTGGGAAATAGGATAGTTAGCCAGAATGAGATGCTGGTGACGAATGCCATGTTTTTTTTCTCACTATACCCATTACTAAGTTCAGTGCCAAAAACATTTTAATTTCTGTTAGGTCAGTGGGGTGCAAGATTTTTTTTTTTTTTTAAACCTAGTGAGAATTTGGATTTGCCAACAGATACTGGTTGGCATATAAATTTGTTTGAGTAGCTATGTTCTCAACGCTATCCACAATAGACAATAGCTGTATGTGCTCACCGATTTGCAGTGTTTTTACAGTGCTAAACCTCATAAGTACTGATATGAGACTCCAAGAAGAGCACAAGGGTTCTCAGTACATAAAAAAACACAGAGATTGGAAAAAATGCTGTGTTAGCCCCAAAACTAAGCACAATGGTGCTATTTGAAATTTCAACTCTTCATGCGATGTAAAACAAGTAAGTGTAGGTAATAACAGAGTGTTAAGGCAGATACTGACTTTTATAAAGGCCAAACTGATAGCAAGTAAAACGTAGCATTTAATCAAAGTTACGGTAAAAAGTCAATGTTGTACAGACCTGGACAGAGCAGTACTAAAAAAATAGAGAGAGCGTTACCTCTGACCCTCCACATGCATCACCTGACGTGTTTTGCCGAGGCTTTCTCAAAGGTGACATGCCATTGAACTGGAAAGGCCAGCTTTTAAATGCCCGGTCGATTTTGTCACTGAGCTCAACGCCCATTTTCCAAAACTGAAAGTGATGTATCGGCAAAGATTTAGCCAATAGCAAAATTATATTTCGTGTGTGTAAGGAGTTACTAGGTAGAATACAATTAGCATATTTTGCACAAACGGATACATTTGTTGCCTTTGTTGCTTAACTGACATTCCTGACGGTAAGTCTAAAGTATTAAGAAATTATATGCAACAAAGTATCTTCATAGCGAACAAAAGTGTTTATGCTTTATAGATCTAAGGCATAACAAAGACTTCAAATATTAATTAAGTATAAAATGAAAGGACATATGTATGCACTTCAGGGACAGATGAATTTTAGAGAATATCTAAGAGTTTATATGCAGGCACTAAGACACTAAGCCAATCATGCGTAATACGTACCAATACATATACCATATGCACATTAGTTATTTCCTGATATTTTCTAAAATTCCCCTGTCGCTGAAGCGCATACATTTGTCCTTTCATTGTATACGTAATTAATATTTTAAGTCTTTTTTATGCCTTAGATCTATATAGCATAAACACTATTGTTCACTTTTAGATGGTGGTAGGTTGGGAGCACCATCACTAGAAGTATCACTGTTAGAAGATCACTATCAGATAAAGCAAAGGTGTCACTCTCTGAATCCTGAGTGAGAATGGCGTAAGCCTCTTTTGAATATAGTATGATGCCAAAGGGGATTTTTTTTAACATTTTTTTTCCCTTAACCCACCCACCAATTCCCACTGCATCCCCCAATTATCTCTTCTATCCATCAAAATAAACCGTACAAACCACTCAAAAAAAAGTACTCTTACCAGTTGTAAACAGAACAGAAAAGGTTTATTTCTTTTTTTTACTCCTACCTAATACTAAATCCCTCAACCCACCCCCCAATACCTACTTCACCTTCACTTCCCACTTCATCCCACAATTTCCACTTCCACTCAACAGAATCTATCCTACACACCACCCAAAAAATGTTAAAGAGCACTGAAAGGGTTATTTTTTTTAACTAATATTGAAAGAAGAAAAAAAAGTGTGATCAGACAGAGTGCAGGAAAAGGTTAAAAACATAAAAAATAAGGTATTAGTAAAACAAAAATCACACCTCAAAAGTAATAAACAGTACTATTGTACTGATCAGAGTAATAGCACTGTTATCAGCACTGAAATGGTGATTTGTTTTCTTTATATCATCGCAGTAAAGAATTGTGGGACACTTTGTAGCACAGATCAGTCTTCCTCTCTCACCTCAGATCAGACAAGAGAGTGCTGACAGCCAATGATTCCACTTATTGGCTGTCGCATTGTATCAGTGACTCATCATCACTGCATCTATGCTCCGATCCGATCTACCACAGTGTTTAACAATGAAGAGCAGAAAGGGGCTGCACAACATTTCTAGGATGGCATAGAACATCCTAACGTCCTGAACAGGTTAACAACCATGTTTACTAATCAGCTGAAATTTTCACCTGTGCTCCAGTTCAGATATCCTGAAAATCTGTCCTGTTAGGGAGGCCTGGGGACACATTTGAAACCCTCTGCTCTAATACCAACTCTTACTCACTAACACTTACTAAACATTAGTCTGTGGCAATCAGTATTATAGCTGTGAGTTCTAGAAAATGTAATGCATCAAAATCAGCTTTATGAGGTCAACCTATCAAGCTGTGGAGGCACCTTTGGAGCCCTTATGGAACCTGTAGCCAATAGAAGCAATGGTCTTAAAAGCAGTGTTTCTTAATCTTTCCATCACCTCTAAGGTGTTGAATAAAAATCCGACCAGGGTGATTCATAGCCTTCTCTTGTAGGTCTGGCTGTACTAGAGTGGGGGGCAGCATTGCTTGGGCTGCTGCTCGCACAATGATAGATGTCACAATCTTGTATGGACAGGTTTCCTGGTTGAGTGGATACAGAATGAAAATTAGGTGGAGGTGAGGCAGTTCCTTTATTCACTTTGGAAACTGGGACATTTGCCCTATAAGGGAATTAGAGGAAAGGACAGCAGGCGACAGAGCTCCCAACCTGTTAGGGTTAATTGCAGTTAGAATTATGATGGTCAGAATTGCAGTTTGTGTTAAACTGTGGTAGGAAATTAGGTGGGCAGTGGGTAGTAAGGGTATGCATGATTGTCTAACCAAAAAGCAGATGCACAAGTTGAAATAGTTGCTTCATAAAAGGGGTCAAATAATAGAATTAGAGGGCACTGCTATGTGCTAGTGGCTCCCATAGAAAATAATGTCATTATTACTGGGAGGTTTAAGTATGTGACTACTTGATAAAACAATGAAACAATGATTGCAGAACACATAAGAAAGAACACAGTTAAAAAAAAAAAAAATTCATAAAAAGAACACAAATAAAATAAGTACAAATAGCTCTGAATTTCAATAAAACAACAAATTGGAAACAACTGTGGTACCAATTTGATCTAATTTTAAATTTAATAAAAATAAATATCATCATCAAAAAGGAACTTGATCAAAATGGTCAGACTTCCAACAATACCAGTGAGAAAAATAACCTGTAGCTGGGATGATTTCACAGTTTATATTAATTTAAAACAATTTGTTGTCTAACTCCCTCTGATAGTTAATATTCATTACTTTTATTTTTGTTTTAGATCCAAAGTGATTACAGGTATTTGAAGCAAAAGGGTTAAATTCATGTTCATCTAGCGCCACCTTCTGGTGCATTTATTTTTTTGTATTTCATACATTGAGCTGAGATTTCTCTTAGCAACAAGCTCCTGTTAAAAATAACCCTTATGCTATACTTGGAATTCACTTCAACTGTGTGTGCATTTTAAAACAGCAGTTCAGTCTTTTCTACTGTGCCAATGAAAATTATAATGTTATGTTTTTAAAGTGTTCTGGGGTTCACAAATGACGGCACCAGGATTATTTAAAGCAATACCTTTGCTATTTTTATCATTTTGCTATTTCAAGCTGCAAATGATATATAATGTATGTATTTTTAGGGTATAGATAAAGATATCTAAATTTTTATTTAACATAAAGGTTAATACTACCTGAACCAATAGCTTTTTTTTTTTTTAACATTGAACAATAAGAATACCAATGAATGAAAAACAATAGAAACCAAATCATATCTGTTACTTTTCACAGATTGCAGTAAAGCATGTCCTTACCTTTATGTGTTTTCAGTTTTTCTTCTTGGATATTCACTCAAGAACAAACTACCTGTACAAATCATGTTCATAGGTGTAACAAAGTCTAATATATTATTAGAATTGAATTACATGCACATAATACCTTACAGAGTAGAAAAAAGGTGATTGCTTGATTGAATGTATTAATCAACATGAAAAACAAAGATTCAGGTTAGCAAACTTGAATTTAGCCTTGATATGCCACCCAGACAGTATTTTAATGCCATGGGGCTGGATTAAATGAAATAAGCTTCCTGTAGTAAGATCTTTGTTTCAGCACTAACTACAAATAGCAAATCATTAGCTATCAAACTTCACTTGTTACAAGTGTTCCCTCTAAGGCCAGTTTTGAGAGCAGCCCAGCAGCGAAACAGTTAATAAGGGAACCATACCTTGTATTCTGCATTGTGTAGTGTTTGCTAATTGACCAAAATAACTATTTCTCTACTGGGCCACTCACAAAACTGGCCTTAAAGGGAACACTGCTTGCTACTAATTATAGCAAGAACAAGGAAGCTTAGCTCATGTAGAGAAGCCAGAAGTTGTGGCTGGCTATACTTTTAATGGTATTTCTGCATTGTAGACAACATATCATACAACGCTTGCTAGAAATCTACTAATATTTCTAAGCTGTTGCTACATTTCTTCTTGCTATAGGACGATTCAGCTAAAGTGATGGTAAATCCAAGCCTATAGCAAACGGTAGGATGTACCATCACTAGAAATAAACATTTGTTTCTGTCATTGTTTCTTAAAAAACTATGTTAAAATTCCCCCTATCTGTAAGGCAAGAGTATATCGCTAACTCAGGGCCTCCGGCCGCCCACGGCACAGCACTTTCTTCAATAAGTGGAATTTCCCACCTCTAAACCAATAGCCATGCATGTCATCTGACATCCTAACATGGCTATAGGTCAAGAGGTAAAACCTTTTCTAATAACTAAGCTTTATAAGATTGAATTTTAGATTAAAAAATAAACTTTGAAAGTTACGTTTATTAATCTTTCCTTTTGGTATATATGTCAAAACACCACTAAATATTATCAAAACTAAATTTAATTTAATAGATATATACTATAATGGAGTTAGTAGTAATACCAAAACATTGTTAAATATACTTATGGTTTTAAAATATTACAAAACATAAATATTAATCTTTGCACTGCACTTTTTTAAATAAATATTTGTGTGATACCTGCATAATTTATTTGTTAATTATTTTAAGATGTTTGCAGTTGTATTTATGTGTATAATAAAATGCTACTGTGTGACTGTTCTTTTTTTGTAAATATAAATATAAATACATTCTTTATTTCTTGTAACTTACAAAAAACGAGGGAAGGGAAATCAATCTCATTTAAAACTGCTACTGCTACAGTTACTTTGTTCCTGTATCTACCCCTTTCTGACTCCAAGAGGTAGTTCAAATGGACTAAAAAGGGGTTGTAGCCACTGGAGCAATGTTGCTATGGTTACGTAAGCAGAATCCATTATTTTTGTTATTATTGACATAGATCATACAATTTTAAACAACTTTCCAATTTACTTCTGTTCTAATTGCATCTAATTTGCTTAATTATTTTGGTATTGTTTGTTGAAGGAGCAGAAATAAACTGCTGGGTGCCAACTAAAAACCAATTACACAAGGCATACATGCAGCTACCAATCAGCAGCATCTGAGCCTACCTAGGTATTCTTTTCAACAAAGGATACAAATATAACTAAACAAATTAGATAATAGAAATGAAATTTAAAGTTACTTAACATTGCATGCTCCTTCTGAATCATTAAAGACAAATTTGTATTGCATGTCCTTTTAAGGTTCAGGTCAAAGCTGAAAATAAATATAGAAATAAAGATGCTATCATGATGAAACTTCTAAGTGTGTTAGAATCTAATTAAAAAAAAACAGTTTTGGTTTAAAACCAGTCCCAACAGCTTTATTTTCTAATGTATGTTGTATAATTAATTTTTGCAACTTTTTCCTAATGAGCATGGCCAGTCATTTTTCTCCCCAGAAATGTTGGCAACCCTATTTTGTTGTCTCAATTAGCCCATCTAGTTAATAACAGTAAGATAGATTATGAGTTATGCACGCTATAGGGAAATTAACGAACGCACAGAAATTTGCGTTATTTAACCCCCTATAGCGCAGCCATTACAAGTTTTTCAAAACCCGGCTTGTGCATGCGATATGGTGCTTTTAAGTTCCATACCACACAAAAAGCAAGCATCGTTTTGACGTTCTTGTGCATGCTTTCACCATAGACATCAATAAGGAGAAGGTGTCTGAAACAGTCTAACACCTGCGATCGCAGAAAAAAAGCTCCGTAACACAGCCCCATTTATGTCTATGGGGAAAAAAAATAACGTTTAAACCTAACACCCTAACATAAACCCCGAGTTTAAACACCCCTAATCTGCCCCCCACCGACATCGCCAGCACCTACATAATGCTATTGACCCCTAATCTGCCGCCCCGATATCGCCGCCACCTAAATAAAACTATTAATCCCTAATCTGCTGCTCCCGATATCGCCGCCACTATACAAAAGTTATTAACCCCTATTCATTCGCACCCCAACATCACCCACACTATAATAAATCTTTTAACCCCTCTTCCGCCACTCCCTGACATCGCTGCAACAAAATAAAGCTATTAACCTCTAAACCTCTGGCCTCCCACATCACTACAACTAAATAAATCTATTAACCCCTAAACCGCCAGCCCCCCATATTGCAACAACCTAAATTAAAATATTAACACCTACACCTACCCCTAACCCTACCCCTAAACCTAATCCTAACCCTAACCCCAAACCTAACCATAATACCCCCTAACATTAGCATAATTACAATAGAGCTAAATTAAACTTACAATTTTTAAGTATATACTACCTAGTTAAAACTAAATACATACTTACCTGTGAAATAAAACCTAAGCTAGCTACAATATAACTAATAGTTATATTGCAGCTAGCTTAGGTTTTATTTTTGTTTCACAGGTAAGTTTGTATTTATTTTAACTAAGTAGACTAGTTAGTAAAAAGTTATTAACTATTTACTAACTACCTAGTTAAAATAAATACAAACTTACCTGTGAAATAAAGCCTAAGCTACCTTACACTAAAACCTACCATTACAAAAAATAACAAACAAAATTATACAAAATAAAAAATAATTACACCTAATCTAATAGCCCTATCAAAATAAAAAAATCCACCCAAAATAAAAAACCCTAGCCTACAATAAACTACCAATAGCCATTAAAAGGGCCTTTTTTAGGGCATTGCCCTAAATTAAACAGTTCTTTTACCTATAAAAAAAATTACAAAGATCCCCCAACAGTAAAACCCACCACCCAACCAACCCCAGAAAATTAAAAACCTAATTCTAAAAACAAACTAAGCTACCCATTGCCCTGAAAAGGGCACTTGGATGGGAACCACCCAAATTTTTTTTAAAAAACCTATCACTAACCCCCGAAGATCCACTTACATTTTTTGAAGTCCCGCTTGAACACATCCAAGCGTCGAGAAGTCTTCAGCCAGGCGGCCTCTTCAATCTTCATTCAGGCGGCATCTTCTATCTTGATCCCGGTGGTGTGGAGCAGGTCCATCCTGAAGACATCCAGCACGGAGCATCCTCTTCATACGGCCGCCGCCGTACGCTGAATCTTCAATGCAAGGGAGCCATTTAAAAATGGCATCCCTTGCATTCCTATTGGCTGAAAATTTTGAATCAGCCAATAAGAATTAGAGCTGCTGAAATTGTATTGGCTGTTCAAATCATATAAGAGCTGCTTAAAGGGACAGTCTAGGCCAAAATAAACTTTCATGATTCAGATAGAGCATGCAATTTTAAACAATTTTCCAATTTACTTTTATCACCAATTTTGTTTTGTTCTCTTGGTATTCTTAGTTGAAAGCTTAACCTAGGAGGTTCATATGCTAATTTCTTAGACCTTGAAGCCCACCTCTTTCAGATTGCATTTTAACAGTTTTTCACCACTAGAGGGTGTTAGTTCACGTATTTCATATAGATAACACTGTGCTCGTGCACGAGAAGTTATCTGGGAGCAGGCACTGATTGGCTAGACTGCAAGTCTGTCAAAAGAACTGAAAAAAGGGGCAGTTTGCAGAGGCTTAGATTCAAGATAATCACAGAGGTTAAAAGTATATTATTATAACTGTGTTGGTTAGGCAAAACTGGGAACTGGGTAATAAAGGGATTATCTATCTTTTTAAAACAATAAAAATTCTGGTGTAGACTGTCCCTTTAAATCCTATTGGCTGATTTAAACAGCCAATAGGATTTTAGCACTTCTAATTCTATTGGTTGATTCAACATTTTCAGCCAAAAAGAATGCAAGGGACGCCATCTTGAATCACGTACCTTGCATTCAACATAAAGGATCTATTCAGAATTTTTTTTCCCCTGAACTCTCTTTTTTTTATTGTGCTAAACATAAATGGGAAAAAATCAAAGTCTCAATAATATGATGAAAGAGATCTGGCAAGAGCAAGGAGTGCGTACAGAAGGCACTAACATTTGTTCAAGCAAGAACGCAACTCACTGCCTACATGACTACAGCTTTGCTGTCCCTGAGGGAAAAAAGGGTGCCTTCATATAAAACAGTAAGACGCATCTCCTTAAGCTCAAATAATACATAACTTATTCCTGACCATGCTGCTTTCTGTTAAAATATACAACGAAATAAAGCGCTACAAAGTGAGTTAGCCCTTTCAGAATAAAACCGCTGCAAGATGGGCAAACGAATGTCGCTATAAAAGCAATCATAATATCGTAACTTACTGCCGCCATGACTTCAGTTAGCTGTACATGCCAGATAAAATGGCGCAAATTTTCAAAAGGCGCATCAGATGAAGCAGCATATAATGAACACAAAATATATTAAGTCTGCTCCATTATAATACACAGTAGAGATAAGAATATACCAAGGGATTTGATTGCTAAGTCTAAGATCACAAGATCCCCCCGGAGTCTTTTACAAGAGCGCGCCAATCTCCTAGTCCTGAGCTAAAATGCGAAACAACGCAGGAGATAAAATGGCAGCACCAATCAAACAAACAGCCCAAAAAATACTGTTAAAAGAGCTTTGGCTACACAGATCACACGCCTAAAAGATCTACATGAAAGGAAAAAGTTTAACCCACCCAAGAAGTTAGGTAACATTTCCTTAAATCCCCCAGGGATGTATAAAATACACAAACTCCTCAAATAAGGAGTGTAAAGGGGCCGTAAACACAAAATCCTTACCTTAGGGATCAGGAGCTGCCAGCCTAATGAAATGCTAGCGTGCGGTTGTCTCTGAAAAATTTAGGAAAGATAAATGAAACCGCTGCCCCAGAGGAGTATCTAAACCCAGAAATTAAAAGCTTTACTAGAAGTCATCTGTTCTGGATAATATATCTCCTTCCCTCTCTGGAGGGTACCCTGCAAAATAAATATAAGTCCCTCACCCTTAAAGCCTCATTTGATTAGACAAAAAGCCATGGGGGCAGGGATACAGGGACTCACGGTTAGAAGTCTTCATTCTTCTCATCAACTCCAGGTGTGACAGATTCAGCCAATCTCTGACTGTGACCTGCAGTCAAAGAAAAAACAGAGTAACCAACCCTGGTTTTCTATAAAGGGGTAGCAAAAATGTTAGAAGTTAAACAAAGCCCATCTCTCCGTCTTCTAACTGCTAAAAAACACTCTTACTAAAGAGATTGACATGGACACAGTATAGCCCCAATAATTGCTTGCAGGGAAGTACCCTTTAAGGATTAAAATCTTCAGACACCGTCTTCGCACATCCTTCCAATGATAGAGGCAAAGAATGACTTGGGGTTATGGGTGAGGGGAAGTGACACTTAAAAGGACACTGGACCCATTTTTTTTCTTGTATGATTCAGATAGAGCATGCAATTTTAAGCTACTTTCTAATTTACTCCTATTATCAATTGTTATCGTTCTCTTGCTATCTTTATTTAAAAAGCAGGAATGTAATGGATAGGAGCCGGCCCATTTTTGGTTGAGAACCTGGGTTATGCTTGCTTATTAGTGGATAAATGTAAGCCTCCAATAAGCAATCACTTTCCATGGTGCTAAACCTAAAATGGGCTGGCTGCTAAGATTTACATTCCTGCTTTTAAAATAAAGATAGCAAGAGAATAAAGAAAAATTAGTAATAGGAGTAAATAAGAAAATTGCTTAAAATGTTATGCTCTATCTGAATAATGAAAGGAAAAAAATTGGGTTCAGTGTCCCTTTAACAGCTCTGCTGGGGTGCTCTTTACCTCCTTCTGCTGGCCAGGAGTTGAATTCCCACTAGTAATTGGAATGAAATTGTGGACTCTCCATGCCATTGGAAAGAAATGATGAAGTCACACTCAGCTACATTACGAGTCCCACATTGCAAACACTATATTATATGTATTAACCCCTAATCTGCCGCTCCCGACATCGCTGCCACTTAAAAAAAATATTAACCCCTATTCCACCACTCCCCGACATCGTCACCACTATAATAAATGTATTGACCCCTAAACTGCCACCCTCCCGCATCGCAAACACTATTTAAATATCATTAACCCCTAATCTGATGTCCGCCCACATCTCCCCCACTGTACTAAAGTTATTAAGCCCTACACTGCTGCCACTATAATAAACCTATTAACCCCTAAACCACAAGCCTCCCACAACGAAATATACTAAAGTAAACTATTAACCCCTAAACCAAAAGTCCCCCACATTGCAATAAACTAAATTAAACTATTAACCCCTAAACCTAACGCCCCCTAACTTTAGAGTAAAATTACAATTTTCCTATCTTAAATTAAATTAAAACTTACCTGTCAAATTAAAAAAAACTAAGTTTAAACTAACAATTAAACTAATACAATTATTAAACTAAAATTAAACTAACTACCAATTAAATAAAACTAAACTACATATTAAAAAAATCCCAACACTACTCTAAAAATAACAAAGTATCTTAATACAAAAATAAAAAATACTAAATTACAAAAAATAACAAACACTAAATTACGACAAATAACAAATGAAAAATAAAAAATAAATAAACCTAATCTAATAGCCCTATCAAAATAGGGGTTAATATTTTTTTTAAGTGACGGCAATGTCGTGAGCAGTAGATTAGGGGTTAATACATTTAATATAGTGTTTGCGATGCAGGAGGGCCTCAGTTTAGGGGTTAATAGGTAGTTTATGGGTGTTTAGTGTATTTTGTTGCAGTTTAGTTATGAGTTTTATGTTACAGATTTGTAGCGTAAAACTCATAACTACTGCTTTTAGATTGTGTTACGGATCTTGTAGTTTTAGGCTGTAACGCAAGTTTTTTAGCCTCACCGCATAACTCGTAATGGCAGCACTATGTGAATCCCATGAAAAAACGTAATTTTTACTAGTGCGGTACTGACTATACCGATAAGACTCGTAATGGCTGCAATGCTGTTTTAACGCTAAAAATGCCATATTTTCAGCGTTAAAAGACAAACGCACAACTCGTAATCTAGCTGAGTGTGAATTCATCATTTCTTTCCAATGGCATGGAGAGTCCACGATTTCATTACAATTACTAGTGGGAATTCAACTCCTTTAGGCTGGAGCTATTACCAGAACATGTTCTTTCAAGTTATAACGACATTGTAACTTTTTTTGCTTATTTCCATTAATTTTTTCACATTGTGAGATATACTCCTCTTCAACTTAGGTTATTCTGTTGATAATGTTATGTGCTCCTCTTTTAAATTGTGTATATGGGTTTTTAATGTTTATAATGTTTTTAATGCTTTTTTGCAATGCAAAAAAACAAATATTCACATTGGAGCATTAAATAAGAACAAAATTGGATGCAATATGGTTTACATCCACAAGATGTCACTACTGTGCGAGAAATGCTCCCATGTGAATAGGTAACAGGTGGAGGTATAAAAGACAGGAACCTGTATAATTAAGTATACATGCAGGCCTGAAACGTTACGTGTGTACGTTACGTTCTGGGACCCTACATGGAAGAATAAAGGTCTTTTATTGATTTTGGAGGCTGGAATCTTTTTGTTTTTTATGAGACAGCTGTACAGCAGCCTCCAGAGAGAATTACGGCTCATTTTACTAGGTATGTCTCTTCTTCCTGGGCTTTCGAAAAGGAAGCTACTGTGGAACAAATCTGCAAGGCGGCTACTTGTTCCTCATTGCATACCTTTTCCAAATTCTACAAATTTGATACTTTCGCCTTGGCTGAGGCCTACTTTGGGAGAAAAGTTTTTCAAGTGGTGATGCCTTCTGTTTAGGTCCGCCTGTCTTGTTCTCCCTTCCTTTCATTCTGTGTCCTCTAGCTTGGGTATTGGTTCCCACTAGTAATGGGAATGAAATTGTGGACTCTCCATGTCATTGGAAAGAAAACAAAATGTATGCTTACCTGATAAATTTCTTTCTTTCCTGGCATGGAGAGTCCACTGGCATGGAGAGTCCACGACCCGCCCTTAAAGGGACATTATACACTCATTTTTTCTTTGCATGAATGTTTTGTAGATGATCTATTTATATAGCCCATAAAGTTTTTTTTTTTTTTTAAATGTATTTCAGACTCCTAACCAAGCCCCAAAGGTTTATGAGAATACCGTCAGATACCTACTCCAGCTTGCTCATGTTTGTGTAAAGGGTCTTTTCATATGGAAAAGAAGGGGGAGGGTGGGAGTGTCTTATTTCCCACTTCTTTCCAGCTACCTTTTCAACAGAGCTAAAATGAGAGCTTCTAAGTAAGTTTTTAAACAGTTTTATACTGGATTTTTATATCAGTATCTCTGCATCTTATTCTTTATAGTAGTGTCTATTACATGCAGTTATATGAAAATGAGTGTATACTGTCCCTTTAATTACATTTAAGACGGCAGTTTTTTGGTACAAACCTCAGTCACCTCTATACCCTTGTGTTTATCTTCTTTTTCAATTTTTCTTTGGCCGAATGACTGGGGATTATGGGTAAGGGAAGTGACACTTAACAGTTCTGCTGGGGTGCTCTTTGCCTCCTCCTGCTGTCCAGGAGTTGAATTCCCACTAGTAATTGGAATAAAATTGTGGACTCTCCATGCCAGCGAAGAAAGAAATTTATCAGGTAAGCATACTTTTTGATTTTCTAAAGTTTACAGTAAAATACTTTAATAATTTAATAGCTTCATATTTAAAGGGACAGTCTACTTCAGAATTGTTATTGTTTAAAAAGACATATAATCCCTTTTATTACCCATTCTCCAGTTTTGCATAACCAACACGGTTATATTAATATACTTTTTACCTTTTTGACTACCTAGGTAACTCCACAGGCGTTAGCACAATGTTATCTATTTGGCACACATAAACTAGGGCCCTCTAGCTTTGAAAATCTGCCAAATACATTAATTTAAGAGGCGGCTTTCGGTAGCTTATAAATGAGCTTATAAGCCTAATTAGGTTTAGCAGGTGTACAGCCCTTCATGTGAAAGAGAGGTGTCTCCTGTTTCCAAAATGGGGGTCACTTTCCTCAATTTAATAATTATATAGGGGTGCTTATATTTCTTAATTAAGGACCACTGCTCCTTAATTCGTCCACCATTTCTGAGGCGGCAGACAGCAATCAGCCCGATCGGATACGATTCTGGATGATTGACACCTCCTGCTAGCAGCCAATTGGCCGTGAATGTGCAGGGGACGGCATTGCACAAGCATTTCACTAGAAATGCAGGTGCAATGATAAATGCTGAATAGAGAAGTTTCGAGTAAGACATCAGTGCAGAATAAAAAGTCACAAAGCCAATGGTGAAAACAAAGGATCCCTAAAACCTCTATAAATGCATTGGAATATAAAAATACCCTCATAAAACAGAGAGAAATTACACCATAGCGCTATAAAAAAAATACAGCCTAAAGGACATTATATGACAAAAAATATGAAATAATTTGTATAGGAATATAGATAGCAACAATTTAATCTGAAACTAAAGTATCACATAAAAACAAAAACTGCTAGAGTATCCAGTCAAAAAACAGCTAAAAAAATAAAAGAAAAAAACATATGCAAGTTAGGAGATAGGAATCCAGCTTTCCAATTTTCTTCCATTATCTCATTTGCTTTGTTCTCTGGATATCCTTTCTTGAAAATCATACATAGGTAGGCTCCAGAGCAGCAATGCACTAATGGGAGCTAGCTGGTGATTGGTGGCTGCTCTTATATCTCTCTTGTCATTGACTCATTCAATAAATGAAGCTAGCTCCAAGTAGTGTATTGCTGCTCCTTCAATGAATGATACCAAGTAAATTAAGCAAATTTGATAACAGAGGTAAATTATAAAGTTGTTTAAAATTATAGGCTCTATTTGAATCAAGAAACAATTGTTTTTCAACAAGCAAGCTTGCTCTATAAGGGCTCCTAACCTGCATACACAGCTTGATAAACGCATCCAAGAATGTATTGCATAAGACTATCGTGTACCATTTTGCATTATCTAGAATAATACCTTTTATTTTCAAACTTGCACTGATAAATCTATGGTGATAATGTAGTTAACATTTAAATTAAATAAAGATATTTACGCCAATACTAAGATATAGTTAAATTGCATAGTTTGCTTGATACTATATATTGCAATTAACTAATAAAGTCAAATTACTATTTTTTAAGTTGTTTATTGTCATTCCTTAAAGGGACAGTCAAGTCCAAAAAAACCTTTCATGATTTAAATAGGGCATGGAATTTTAAACAACTTCCCAATTTACTTTTATCACCAATTTTGCTTTGTTCTCTTGGTATTCTTAGTTGAAAGCTAAACCTAGGAGGTTCATATGCTAATTTCCTAGACCTTGAAGACTGCCTCTAATCTAAATACATTTTGAACACTAGAGAGCATTAGTTCACGTGTTTCATATAGATAACATTGAGCTCATGCACGTAAAGTGACCTAGGAGTGACCACTGATTGGCTAAACTGCATGTCTGTCAAAAGAACTAAAATAAGGGGGCAGTCAGCAGAATCTTAGATACAAGATAATTACAGAGGTAAAACGTGTATTATTATAACTGTGTTGGTTATGCAAAACTGGGGAATGGGTAATAAAGAGATTATCTTTTTAAACAACAAAAATTCTGGTGTTGACTGTCCCTTTAAGCCTACTGTGTTGAATGTCTTATTGTTTTTTTCCCCAGGTGATTTGGGGTAAAGTTTGGCTTGCACTATGATAAATCGGCCCCATTGTATCTATAAGGAGTGTACTTTCCTAGCGCCCATACCGCAAATAACAATATATCTTCCATGTTGGACAATGGGGTGGTGTATTAATTTTAACTTAGGATGAAATTGTGGACTGGTGGTTTCGCAAAAAAAAAAAAAAAAAAACAGATTTACTAAGGAAAAGAATAAGTATGTTTTGTGTCTGAAATCTCTCTGGCTTTAAAATGAAGTAAAACAACTTACCTTTAGCTGTTTAACAGATAGCAACTGCAATGTTATTTTTCTAAACAATATTAGTTAAAACATTTGGTTTCTTGCATCATATAACAATGCATAAATAAAAGTATGTTTTTAATTTGCTTTTACTAGTTGTTGAAGCTCGAAATCTCATTCCTATGGATCCCAATGGTTTGTCAGATCCTTATGTAAAGCTGAAGCTGATACCAGATCCAAAGAACCTCACCAAACAGAAAACCAGGACAGTCAAGTCAACTCTTAATCCTGTTTGGAATGAGTCTTTTATATTGTAAGTTCATGTGTTTGGAGTATTATTTGTATAATATATGTATTTATCATTTCTTACAAACAGAAAATAGGAAATTATGTTACATGGTTTTGCTCAGACGTACGCCAGATCTATTTGTGGTATTAATAGTGTAGGTCATTTGAATTGTTTTAGATATGTCAGTCTCTCAGGAAGAAAATTAAAGAATATCTCATGGTTAACAATATGTACAGATTCATAAACAAGCAAAATGACACACTGAACCTAACGGAATGTAATTAACCACTTTGCTCAGGGGAACTGAGAGAAAAACTAGTGCAAAAGAATTTTTAGCAGTTTTGCTATCACTCTTTTTAAACTGAATGAGAGCCTTTGTTTTCTTGATTTACCTATGAAATCTATATATTTTTAAAGTTAACACCCAAAGGTATTGATCTATGCCCATTTTGATATATTTGATACCGCTATTTGGCCGCCAAATACTATCATATAAATGAAAATTATTAACTTTGGGTTTCTTACTGAAATATTTGCAAACAACACACAGCTACTCTAGGGTCCCCTTTGTTCAGAAACAACAGACATGCATGGCTTTGCCATTGATTTTGGGTAATTAGAAGGCTTCTAATTGCAGCAGTGCACCAAACTTATGAAATTCCCCGCAGCAAAGGGGCTAATTAGTTAGATTGTAAGTAGACTTGTATGCAGCGAAAAAATTAGTTTTGGTTCGTTTCAGACTGATTCTGATTTTTTCTAATTTAGAATTCGGATCGATTCGAATTCAGATACATTTGAATGCATTTGTTTATGATTCATTCGTATTCGAATAAATTCTGATGTATTTGTTTCAGATTCGATTAATAAATTCGGAAGTTCAATACTATTTCAAATTCAAATGTGACATTCGAAAACGAATGTCATATTCAAATTTGAATATTATATTTATAAAACACAGTATTAGACTAGAAATACTATTTCGAATTTAAATGTGACATTCAAATTTGAATGTCACATTCGAATGTAGCATTCAAATTCAAATATTACATTTATTAAACACAGTTGTAGACTAGAAATAATATTTTGAATTCGAATGTGACATTCAAATTCGAATGTAGAATTCAAATTTGATTACATTCAAATTCGAATGTGACATTCGAATTTGAATATTACAATTTGAATGTAACGAATAAATCTGAACTAACCTGGATTTATTTGGTACAAATCCATTTGGATTAGATTCGTTTTGTTGTTAGGGTAATTTGGAAATTTAAACCATTCAAATCTCCGAAGTTAATTGTTGTTGTAGTTTAGGGATAACCCTACCATCTTACACCTCCCACCCCTGATCCCTCCCAAACATGTCTCTTTCCTCCCTCCCACTGGTTATAACCATCTTAGGTAGTTATAGACAGTATGGAGTTTAGTTTATTAGTTTATATATATATATATATATATATATATATATATATATTTATATGTGTGTGTATATGTATGTATGTATATGTATACATACATACATATACACAAAAAAAATGAAAAAGAAAACTCGTTCGTTATCCTGAACTAAGCTATTAATATTACACATTCAAATATTCTTCACATTGAAATATATGTAATATTTATATTTAAATATATATTTCTATATACATCTGATATATACCTATACCTGTATATATTTATATAGATTTATAGGTATAGATATATATTTAAAAAAAAATATTCAGATATAGAATAATGGATACATGTATAGCGCACAACCTTTGACTTAACCGACTCATGGCGCTGATAACAGGTGTTATTATTACCCAACTCAATGGTACTCATCTTACCGACCTCGGAAGGATTTGCTACAGTGTAAAGTAGTGAGTGTACCGCCTGTATAACAGTGTAATTTGCTGTCCCCTCAAAATAACTCAACACACAGCCATTAATGTCTAAACCATTGGCAACAAAAGTAAGTACATCCCAAGTGGAAATGTCCAAATTGGGCCCAAAGTGTCAATATTTTGTGTGGCCAACATTATTTTACAGCACTGTCTTAACCCTCTTGGGGATGGAGTTCCCCAGAGTTTAACAGTTTGCCACTGGAGTCCTCTTCCACTCCTCCATGACGACATCATGGAGCTGGTGGATGTTAGAGACCTTGTGCTCCCCCACATTCCATTTGAGGATGCCCCACAGATGCTCAATAGTGTTTCGGTCTGGAGACATGCTTGGCCAGTCGATCACCTTTACCCTTAGCTTCTTTAGCAAGGCAGTGGTCGTCTTGGAGGTGTGTTTGGGGTCATTATCATGTTGGAATGCTGCCCTGCGGCCCAGTCTCTGAAGGGAGGGGATCATCCTCTGCTTCAGTATGTCACAGTACATGTTGGCATTCATGGTTCCCTCAACGAACTGTAGTTTCCCAGTACTGGCAGCACTTATGCAGGCCCAGACTATGACACTCCCACCACCATGCTTGACTGTAGGCAAGATACACTTGTCTTTGTACTCCTCACCTGGTTTCCGCCACACATGCTTGACACCATCTGAACCAAATAAGTTTATCTTGGTCTCATCGGACCACAGGACATGGTTCCAGTAATCCAAAAATCCAAACTGTTTGCGGGATTTCTTGTGCATCATCTTTAGAAGAAGCTTCCTTCTGGGATGACAGCCATGCAGACCAATTTGATGCAGTGGAGGCATATGGTCTGAACACTGACAGGCTGACCCCACACCCCTTCAACCTCTTCAGCAATGCTGGCAGCACTCATATGTCTATTTCCCAAAGACAACCTCTAGATATGATGCTGATCACGTGCACTCAACTTCTTTGCTCAACCATGGCGAGGCCTATTCTGAGTGGAACCCGTCCTGTGAAACTGCTGTATGGTCTTGCCCACCGTGCTGCAGCTCAGTTTCAGGGTCTTGGCAATCTTCTTGTGGCCTAGGCCATCTTTATGTAGAGTAACAATTCTTTTTTCAGATCTTCAGAGAGATCTTTGCCATGAGGTGCCATGTTGAACTTCCAGTGACCAGTATGAGAGAGTGTGAGAGCGATAACACCAAATACGACACACCTGCTCCCTATTCACACCTGAGACTTTGTAACACTAACGAGTCACATGACACCGGGGAGGGGAAATGGCTAATTGTGCCCAATTTGGACATTTCCACTTAGGGATGAACTCACTTTTGTTGCCAATGGTTTAGACATTAATGGCTGTGTGTGGAGTTATTTTGAGGGGACACCAAATTTACACTGTTATACAGGCTGTACACTCACTACATTGTAGCAAAGTGTCATTTCTTCAGTGTTGTAACATGAAAAGATATAATAAAATATTTACAAAAATGTGAGGGGTGTACTCACTTTTGTGGGATACTGTGTATATATACTGTATATATATATATATATATATATATATATATATATATATATATATATATATATATATATATATATATATATATATATATATATATATATATATATAGTTGCAGAGGCAGGTGCACTCTCACGGACAGTGTTCAATTGCCAGGGTGCTGAATGTAGGATGAAGTACAGTAGATAGAATACAGCACTCACTGGACTTAAATATTTCAATAAATGCTTTTAATTAAGTGACATTTCGGGGAATGCTCCCCTTCATCAGACCAACCTGGTCTGATGAAGGGGAGCATTCCCTGAAACGTAATTAAAATTATTTATTGCATTATTTAAGTCCAGTGAGTGCTGTCTTCTATCTAATATATATACCCTAATATATATATATATATATATATATATATATATATATATATATATATATATATATATATATAATGAAAAAGAAGTGGAGAGCGCCACAAGAAAAATATATGAAAAAAATGTGTATAAGCAGCTGTTATAAAAAAGGAACAAAATGATTAACGAGTGGTAACAGCACTAAAAAGATGCAAACAGCCTATTGGTGTTAATATTGGTGTTTATTTGAAGTGTAAAATAACACAACTAAAATTCTTAAATATATACAACATATGCAAACATTGTTGATGAAGGGGAATGACCCAGAAACGCGTAGTGAGTATATTGTTTGAGTTGTCAGGCCAGACCAGTAGGTTGCGACTTGCTGTTAACTTTTACTCAATTTATTATTTTATTTAATATATTTTTATCTTTGTATGTATGTTGTTATTGATATCATTGCTAACAATTTCTATTGTACTTTACTGCTCGTAGGCATTGATGTATTAAGATACAATTATTTTGCAACACATCTTAAAGTGTATAAGCAATTACCATCTAGCATAATCAAAGCTGGGATTGTCTACTCTGCATAGAGGTTGTAACAATGTTTGCATATGTTGTATATAATTAAGAATTTAGGTTGAGGCGGTTTTTTTTACACTTCAAATAAACACCAATATTAATACCAATTAGAAGTGTGGAGGGGATCCCGGGCGCCAACTAACGGAGGCTAGGTGTACTACAATTGTTTAAGATACAGAAATTTATTAAAAACAATATAAAAAATACAATATAGAAAATACAATATATGCATATATAATCTCATGGATCCATGGTACAGCGAAAATATTCAGCATAAAACAGTTAACATAAAAACATAGTAAGATGAAAACAGAAACGGATGTTGTTGGTGCAAATTTATGCACTGGCTAATGCAGACCTTATATAGAAATAAAGTAGAGTGGTCTGGTCCAGGGGGGTACAATAAAACCACAAATGATATCCCAACGTGACAACAAATTTGATAGTGATAAAGTTAAACTAATAGTGATAAATAAAACAATCCAAATAATGTCCAAAATCAATCAGAAAATTCTACAAAAATGTTGATATTTGTGAATTCCGGTGCTCCTATCAAATCGAAAAAAAAAAAAAAAAAAAAAAAAATGAAACTTTGAAAAAATGAATGAAAAAAATGAAAAAATGTGAAAAAAATATGCCCAGATTGAAAATAAGTAGAAAAAAAGGAAGAAATGGATGTGAAAAGGACTTTCCGGTGTAAAAGGTAAAAAGGTAAGTTCCTCAAATAGATAAATAAATAGTTAGTGTTAGTCTGTCAGCAAGTGGAAAGAGCAATTCAGTGTCAGAACTTCGATTGTAGTGTTGTATCCAAGTGAAAAACAAATGAAGAACTCTTATGGCAGCAAAAAATGTGCAATTGAGACCACGGTCTCAAACCCAAGTGCAAAAGACAAAAAATCAGATATCCAAAACGTCAAATATAAAATCGCTTGGCAAAAACAAACCTGTGGAAAAAACAGAAAACAGCAATGTGCAAAAAAATAAATAGCAATCAGCTAAGATCGAAATCAAACTCACCAGTACTGGTCTACGCGTTTCGGCCTCATATAGGCCTTTTTCAAGACTGGTTTTCTAAGCTGACTGGTGGTCTTTTATAGCGTTCCGGCTATCATAACCCGGATGTAAGTTTTACTCATCACTTCCGGTTGCGTATTGTGTCAAAAATACCTGATTAGGATACTTAAGACCATCCAAATGGCGATCTTTTTTACTCTCAAAGCTTTTTCTATCATGTTCTCCTAGTATTACAAATAATCCGTTATTGGGTATTATATGCTAACTGTATACAACTTAACCTCCGTTCGGGCAGTGACGTCACTTCCGGTTGGCGTAAAAACTGTCATAGTTTACAGTGTATTCCAATGTTTATATCTATTAACAGGAGCACCTAGATAATTCTCCCAAATGTTTAGTTATTATTAATAATACCAGAGGAGTTATTTATTATAAAAATTTTTGTGATATTCATATAGATATTCTTTACGATCGCATTCTGCTTATCCAATTGGTCATGACGTCACTCTTAGCCCTAATATTCATTACTGTCTCGTTAGAGGATCCTTGTTGTATAACATTAATGCTGGCTCCTTCTACAGGGGGTCAGGTC
Source organism: Bombina bombina (assembly GCF_027579735.1). Taxonomy (NCBI): domain Eukaryota; kingdom Metazoa; phylum Chordata; class Amphibia; order Anura; family Bombinatoridae; genus Bombina; species Bombina bombina. Next base: position 158,526,582 of record NC_069506.1, on the reverse strand, counting down.
CTTACTAAGAATCGCTTGGGTAAACTTGATGATACAATGACCCATATAATCTATCAACACAATAGCGATAAGATACACCTTGGTGTTGGTGACCATATTTACATATTCCTGTATAATACGATGTATGTAGGCGATGTGTTATTTGTAGGAATAATAGGGGGGACATCTGGTATGTCTTGTCTAATCTAGTTATACCAAGTACGGAATTCAGTTCATATGTTTTATTTTGAAGAATCAAGAAGTTGAAAAGTCAAAAAGTTGCCTCATATTACCAACAGAGCAATTAGTGCTACATTTCACATGTTGCACTAGGCCTATATTTTCTTAAAATAATCGAGTCGCTTAGTTAGAACTTATTGGTTATCAGAGACCCCTCTTACTTTGGCAAATGTACCTTGCCAGTTGTTAGGGGAATCAGGCCACTACATCTCTATAATATCGTGATAAGAAATTGATGAAAGAGAGAATAGAGAGAGAGATTATGTCTTCCTGATGATGAAAATATGTCATGTTTAGGAGAAAGGGAATAGTCGTCGGGTGTGTTGGATCTATTAACATTCTGATTTAACTGTGACCCAGGGGAATATTCACTATCATTATCTGTTCGTATAGTTTGCATAGTATTGGATTTTTCAATCCACCCTTGCAATATCGGACACACTTGTTAGTAAAATAATTATAAGTTATTTATGAAGGATCCGTGTCAGTTGTTGTGGAAATATGTGGTAGTGTAATCGTAATTGGTCATGTAGTCATAGTGTATCGCATGATCCCATCGAGCCTGTGTGTCATTAAGATAATGGACGTGGTTGACCTAATGAGGTGCCACCATGGGAGGGGAGCACTGATAATTGTCGAAGAAGAGGACAATATACATAGGGTTAGGGGTAGTCTATGGATTTATGCAAATCTGTTTATAGACTTAGGGCTAGGGGTAGTTACATATGGACATATTAAAATCTGTTTTCCAAAGCCACTGATCTTAGTGTGCTTAAAACCCACTTCGATGATTATAAGTTGGTGCAGTTGAAGCTGAATCTGGGCTATCCATATCAAGCTATAACATATCGGAGCCGGAATATCGAGATAGAGATGTTTTTCGGATTTGGCAGGATATATCAGCCTTTTATTCCATTTTTGATGGTTAGACTCATCAGGTGGTTCAGTCTATGGATGATGCAGTGAATCTAGAAGGGTATAATAATGGTAGACTTCGTTCATCAGGTGGTTCAGTCCTTAGATGATACAGTGAATCTGGAAGGACGTAATAAGGATAAACTTCGTTCATAACTTATTTCTTCTTTGATATTTTTTAATTTTATTAAATTCACAGGGGAGACAGGTTTATGTGTACGGTCTCGTGGCCATCCTCATGCTTTAAGGCTGCTCATCAGTTATGGCTATCCAATTATGAGTATCAGCTCATATTGAGTAGGTGGGAGAGGTCCTCCTTGTTATTTAATCCTTTTGGGAAAAGACAGTCAAGGTTGAAAATCCATTTTGATTCCGTAAGGCGTATTTTGTCTACATAGTTTCCGCCTCTCCAATCTTTTGTTACTTTCTCTATGCCCATAAATGATAAGTCTTTTATGTTTCCTTGATGTTTAGTTGAAAAATGGCGATAGAGTGCTGTGTCCATATTTAGTTTTTCAATGCAAAGTAAATGCTCCCGGATTCTCTCCCTTAGGGTTCGAGAGGTCTGGCCTACATACTGCAGTCCGCAGGTGCATTGCAGCAGATAGATCACTCCGCTATCCCGACATCTGATCAGGTTACGGATCTTAAATTTTTCTTTCGTCTGGTGACAACTGAAGGTTGAGGATTTGATGCCGTGCCCACATGCTTTGCATGATGGACAGGGGAAGAAACCGCTTATTTCTTTACCATAAACGTCCTTGACACCTGATGCTTTTTTTCTCTGTAAGCTAGGAGCTAGTTTACTTTTTAAATTTTTCGTCTTCCTATAAATGAATCTCGGTTTGGAAGGGAGTAACTCGCCAATGATGTCATCATCCCTTAGAAGTGACCAATGTTTCTGGATTATCCTTTCGATAATCTTCTTATTCCCACTGTATTCGGTGATCATATTAATGTTGAGAGTCTCATCTCCTAGTGGTTTCTCTTTTCTTTTGTAAGTCATTAACTTAGTTCTTTCAATGTGGCTGATATCCTGCACTTTCTGTTCCAAATCAATCTCATTATAACCTCGCTCTAGGAATTTGTTCTTTATGAGTTCCGCCTGTTGTTCCCATTTTTCATTAGTAGAGCAATTTTTCCTTATTCGTAATAGTTGTCCGGTCGGTATGTTATCTTTCCAGGACTTGTGGTGGCAGCTCATTCTGTGAATGAAGTTGTTGCTATCCACTTTCTTAAAGAATGTTGAAGTTTCTATTTTATTTTGGACATCATTGGCGAGTTACTCCCTTCCAAACCGAGATTCATTTATAGGAAGACGAAAAATTTAAAAAGTAAACTAGCTCCTAGCTTACAGAGAAAAAAAGCATCAGGTGTCAAGGACGTTTATGGTAAAGAAATAAGCGGTTTCTTCCCCTGTCCATCATGCAAAGCATGTGGGCACGGCATCAAATCCTCAACCTTCAGTTGTCACCAGACGAAAGAAAAATTTAAGATCCGTAACCTGATCAGATGTCGGGATAGCGGAGTGATCTATCTGCTGCAATGCACCTGCGGACTGCAGTATGTAGGCCAGACCTCTCGAACCCTAAGGGAGAGAATCCGGGAGCATTTACTTTGCATTGAAAAACTAAATATGGACACAGCACTCTATCGCCATTTTTCAACTAAACATCAAGGAAACATAAAAGACTTATCATTTATGGGCATAGAGAAAGTAACAAAAGATTGGAGAGGCGGAAACTATGTAGACAAAATACGCCTTACGGAATCAAAATGGATTTTCAACCTTGACTGTCTTTTCCCAAAAGGATTAAATAACAAGGAGGACCTCTCCCACCTACTCAATATGAGCTGATACTCATAATTGGATAGCCATAACTGATGAGCAGCCTTAAAGCATGAGGATGGCCACGAGACCGTACACATAAACCTGTCTCCCCTGTGAATTTAATAAAATTAAAAAATATCAAAGAAGAAATAAGTTATGAACGAAGTTTATCCTTATTACGTCCTTCCAGATTCACTGTATCATCTAAGGACTGAACCACCTGATGAACGAAGTCTACCATTATTATACCCTTCTAGATTCACTGCATCATCCATAGACTGAACCACCTGATGAGTCTAACCATCAAAAATGGAATAAAAGGCTGATATATCCTGCCAAATCCGAAAAACATCTCTATCTCGATATTCCGGCTCCGATATGTTATAGCTTGATATGGATAGCCCAGATTCAGCTTCAACTGCACCAACTTATAATCATCGAAGTGGGTTTTAAGCACACTAAGATCAGTGGCTTTGGAAAACAGATTTTAATATGTCCATATGTAACTACCCCTAGCCCTAAGTCTATAAACAGATTTGCATAAATCCATAGACTACCCCTAACCCTATGTATATTGTCCTCTTCTTCGACAATTATCAGTGCTCCCCTCCCATGGTGGCACCTCATTAGGTCAACCACGTCCATTATCTTAATGACACACAGGCTCGATGGGATCATGCGATACACTATGACTACATGACCAATTACGATTACACTACCACATATTTCCACAACAACTGACACGGATCCTTCATAAATAACTTATAATTATTTTACTAACAAGTGTGTCCGATATTGCAAGGGTGGATTGAAAAATCCAATACTATGCAAACTATACGAACAGATAATGATAGTGAATATTCCCCTGGGTCACAGTTAAATCAGAATGTTAATAGATCCAACACACCCGACGACTATTCCCTTTCTCCTAAACATGACATATTTTCATCATCAGGAAGACATAATCTCTCTCTCTATTCTCTCTTTCATCAATTTCTTATCACGATATTATAGAGATGTAGTGGCCTGATTCCCCTAACAACTGGCAAGGTACATTTGCCAAAGTAAGAGGGGTCTCTGATAACCAATAAGTTCTAACTAAGCGACTCGATTATTTTAAGAAAATATAGGCCTAGTGCAACATGTGAAATGTAGCACTAATTGCTCTGTTGGTAATATGAGGCAACTTTTTGACTTTTCAACTTCTTGATTCTTCAAAATAAAACATATGAACTGAATTCCGTACTTGGTATAACTAGATTAGACAAGACATACCAGATGTCCCCCCTATTATTCCTACAAATAACACATCGCCTACATACATCGTATTATACAGGAATATGTAAATATGGTCACCAACACCAAGGTGTATCTTATCGCTATTGTGTTGATAGATTATATGGGTCATTGTATCATCAAGTTTACCCAAGCGATTCTTAGTAAGGACCTGACCCCCTGTAGAAGGAGCCAGCATTAATGTTATACAACAAGGATCCTCTAACGAGACAGTAATGAATATTAGGGCTAAGAGTGACGTCATGACCAATTGGATAAGCAGAATGCGATCGTAAAGAATATCTATATGAATATCACAAAAATTTTTATAATAAATAACTCCTCTGGTATTATTAATAATAACTAAACATTTGGGAGAATTATCTAGGTGCTCCTGTTAATAGATATAAACATTGGAATACACTGTAAACTATGACAGTTTTTACGCCAACCGGAAGTGACGTCACTGCCCGAACGGAGGTTAAGTTGTATACAGTTAGCATATAATACCCAATAACGGATTATTTGTAATACTAGGAGAACATGATAGAAAAAGCTTTGAGAGTAAAAAAGATCGCCATTTGGATGGTCTTAAGTATCCTAATCAGGTATTTTTGACACAATACGCAACCGGAAGTGATGAGTAAAACTTACATCCGGGTTATGATAGCCGGAACGCTATAAAAGACCACCAGTCAGCTTAGAAAACCAGTCTTGAAAAAGGCCTATATGAGGCCGAAACGCGTAGACCAGTACTGGTGAGTTTGATTTCGATCTTAGCTGATTGCTATTTATTTTTTTGCACATTGCTGTTTTCTGTTTTTTCCACAGGTTTGTTTTTGCCAAGCGATTTTATATTTGACGTTTTGGATATCTGATTTTTTGTCTTTTGCACTTGGGTTTGAGACCGTGGTCTCAATTGCACATTTTTTGCTGCCATAAGAGTTCTTCATTTGTTTTTCACTTGGATACAACACTACAATCGAAGTTCTGACACTGAATTGCTCTTTCCACTTGCTGACAGACTAACACTAACTATTTATTTATCTATTTGAGGAACTTACCTTTTTACCTTTTACACCGGAAAGTCCTTTTCACATCCATTTCTTCCTTTTTTTCTACTTATTTTCAATCTGGGCATATTTTTTTCACATTTTTTCATTTTTTTCATTCATTTTTTCAAAGTTTCATTTTTTTTTTTTTTTTTTTTCGATTTGATAGGAGCACCGGAATTCACAAATATCAACATTTTTGTAGAATTTTCTGATTGATTTTGGACATTATTTGGATTGTTTTATTTATCACTATTAGTTTAACTTTATCACTATCAAATTTGTTGTCACGTTGGGATATCATTTGTGGTTTTATTGTACCCCCCTGGACCAGACCACTCTACTTTATTTCTATATAAGGTCTGCATTAGCCAGTGCATAAATTTGCACCAACAACATCCGTTTCTGTTTTCATCTTACTATGTTTTTATGTTAACTGTTTTATGCTGAATATTTTCGCTGTACCATGGATCCATGAGATTATATATGCATATATTGTATTTTCTATATTGTATTTTTTATATTGTTTTTAATAAATTTCTGTATCTTAAACAATTGTAGTACACCTAGCCTCCGTTAGTTGGCGCCCGGGATCCCCTCCACACTTGTAGTCTTTTTAGGTGCTAGCTAGGTATCACCTCTCCCAGGCCAATAGGTGTTTTCTGGCGCTTTGAGTATACCCAACACGCAGTACTCTTAATACCAATTAGATGTTTGCACTCTCTTAGCGCTGTTACCACTCGTTATTCATATATATATATATATATATATATATATATATATATATATATATATATATATATATATTAGAGCCCTTTATTTTTCAAACACCTCCTACCATATAGCTTTGAGCCCTTCTAACTTTTTTATAAATTTTTTTCTAAATACATTTTAATCAGATACAGCTAGATTTAGAGTTTTGTCGGTAAAGACCCGCGTAGCTAACGCAGCTTTTTTCCTACCGCTGCTTCCAAACAATGCTGGTATTTAGAGTTGTCTGAGGGGCTGCGTTAGGCTCAAATAAGGGTGCGTTGAGCCTAACTTAGCTCCACTTCAACCCTCAATACCAGCATTGCTTACGGTAGCGGTAAGCTGGAAAAACGTGCTTGTGCACGATATCCCCATAGGAATTAATGGGGCAGTTTGGGCTGAAAAAAAACCTAACACCTGCAAAAAAGCAGCGTTCAGCTCCTAACGCAGCCCCATTGTTTCCTATGGGGAAACACTTTCTAAGTCTGCACCTAACACCCTAAAATGAACCCCGAGTCTAAACAACCCTAATCTTACACTTATTAACCTCTAATCTGCCGCCCCCGCTATCGCTGACACCTGCATTATATTATTAACCCCTAATCTGCCGCTCCGGACACCGCCGCCACTTACATTATCCCTATGAACCCCTAATCTGCTGCCCCTAACAATGCCGACACCTATATTATATTTATTAACCCCTAATCTGCCCCCCCAACATCGCCGCTACCTTATCTACACTTATTAAACCCTAATCTGCCGACCGGACCTCGCTGCCACTATAATAAATGTATTAACCCCTAAACCGCCGCACTCCCACCTCGCAAACACTATAATAAATTGTATTAACCCCTAATCTGCCCTCCCTAACGTCGCCGCCACCTACCTACAATTATTAACCCCTAATCTGCCGCCCGCACCGTCGCCGCTACTATAATTAATTTATTAACCCCTAAACCTAACTCTAACCCTAACCCTAACACTCCCCTAACATAAATATAATTTAAATTAAATGAAATAATATTCCTATTAATAACTAACGCCTAGATTTAGAGTTCTGCCTTAGCCGTCAAAACGAGCGTTAGGGAGTCCTAACGCTGGTTTTGTCCTACCGCTGGTATTTAGAGTCTTGTAGGTAAGGGTCTAACGCTCACTTTCCAGCCGTGACTTTTCCATACCGCAGATCCCCTTACGTCAATTGCGTATCCTATCTTTTCAACGGGATCTTTCTAACGCCGGTATTTAGAGTCTTGGCTGAAGTGAGCGTTAGAAATCTAAGGACAAGACTCCAGCCACAGAAAAAAGACAGGAGTTAAGAGCTTTCTGGGCTAACGCCGGTTCATAAAGCTCTTAACTACTGTGCTCTAAAGTACACTAACACCAATAAACTACCTATGTACTCCTAAACCAAGGCCCCCCACATCGCCGCCACGCTATTAAATTTTTTTAACCCCTAATCTTCCGACCGCACACCGCCGCAACCTACATTATCCCTATGTACCCCTAATCTGCTGACCCTAATATCGCCGACCCCTACATAATATTTATTACCCCCTAATCTGCCCCCCCAACGTCGCCGCTACCTACCTACAATTATTAACTCCTAATCTGCCGACCGGACCTCACCGCTACTCTAATAAATGTATTAACCCCTAAAGCTAAGTCTAACCCTAACACCCCCCTAAGTTAAATATAATTTTATTCTAACGAAATAAAATAATTCTTATTAAATAAATTAATCCTATTTAAAGCTAAATACTTACCTGTAAAATAAACCCTAATATAGCTACAATATAAATAATAATTATATTGTAGCTATTTTAGGATTAATATTTATTTTACAGGCAACATTGTATTTATTTTAACTAGGTAACTATTAAATAGTTCTTAACTATTTAATAGCTATTGTACCTGGTTAAAATAATTACAAAATTACCTGTAAAATAAATCCTAACCTAAGTTACAATTAAACCTAACACTACTCTATCAATAAATTAATTAAATAAACTACCTACAATTATCTACAATTAAATCAACTAAACTAAATTACAAAAAAAACAAAACACTAAATTACAAAAAACAAACACTAAATTACAAAAACCCCCCACTAAATTACAAAAAATAAAAAAGATTACATGAATTTTAAACTAATTACACCTACTCTAAGCCCCCTAAAAAAATAACAAAGCCCCCAAAATAAAAAAAAGCCCTAACCTATTCTAAAATAAAAATTAAACAGCTCTTTTACCTTACCAGCCCTTAAAAGGGCCTTTTGCGAGGCATGCCCCAAAGAAAACAGCTCTTTTTCATTTAAATAAACATACAATACCCCCCCAACATTACAACCCACCACCCACATACCCCTAATCTAACCCAAACCCCCCTTAAAAAACCTAACACTAAGCCCCTGAAGATCTCCCTATCTTATCTTCACCACGCCGGGTATCACCGATCCGTCCAGAAAAGGGTCCGAAGTCTTCATCCTATCCGGCAAGAAGAGGTCCAGAAGAGAGTCCGAAGTCTTCATCCTATCCGGCAAGAAGAGGGCATCTGGACCGGTAGACATCTTCATTCAGGCGGCATCTTCTATCTTCTTCCATCCGGCGCGGAGCGGGACCATCTTGAAGCAGCCGACGTGGATCCATCCTCTTCTAACGACGTCCTAAGTCCGAATGAAGGTTCCTTTAAATGACTTCATCCAAGATGGCGTCCCTCGAATTCCGATTGGCTAATAGGATTCTATCAGCCAATCGGAATTAAGGTAGGAAAAATCTGATTGGCTGATTGAATCAGCCAATCAGATTCAAGTTCAATCCAATTGGCTGATCCAATCAGCCAATCAGATTGAGCTCGCATTCTATTGGCTGTTCCGATCAGCCAATAGAATGCGAGCTCAATCTGATTGGCTGATCCAATCAGCCAATCGGATTGATCTTGAATCTGATTGGCTGATCCAATCAGCCAATCAGATTTTTCCTACCTTAATTCCGATTGGCTGATAGAATCCTATCAGCCAATTGGAATTCGAGGGACACCATCTTGGATGACGTCACTTAAAGGAACCTTCATTCGTCGGGAGTCACCGGAAGAAGAGGATGGATCCACGTCGGCTGCTTCAAGATGGTCCCGCTCCACGCCGGATGGAAGAAGATAGAAGATGCTCCCTGGATGAAGATGTCTACCGGTCCGGATGCCCTCTTCTTGCCGGATAGGATGAAGACTTCGGACCCTCTTCTGGACCTCTTCTTGCCGGATAGGATGAAGACTTTGGACCCTCTTCTGGACGGATCGGTGATACCCGGCGTGGTGAAGATAATTTAGGAAGATCTTCAGGGGCTTAGTGTTTTAGGTTTTTTTAAGGGGGGTTTGGGTTAGATCAGGGGTATATGGGTGGTGGGTTGTAATGTTGGGGGGGGGTATTGTATGTTTTTTTACAGGCAAAAGAGCAGAATTCTTTGGGGCATGCCCCGCAAAAGGCCCTTTTAAGGGCTGGTAAGGTAAAAGAGCTGTAAAATATTTATTTTAGAATAGGGTAGGGCATTTTTTTATTTTGGGGGGCTTTGTTATTTTTTTAGGGGGCTTAGAGTAGGTGTAATTAGTTAAAATTCTTGTAATCTTTTATATTTTTTGTAATTTAGTGGGTTTTTTTTTTGTAATTTAGTGTTTTGTTTTTTTTGTAATTTAGTTTAGTTGATTTAATTGTAGATAAATGTAGATAGTTTATTTAATTAATTTATTGATAGTGTAGTGTTAGGTTTAATTGTAACTTAGGTTAGGATTTATTTTACAGGTAATTTTGTAATTATTTTAACTAGGTAACTATTAAATAGTTATTAACTATTTAATAGCTATTGTACCTGGTTAAAATAAATACAAAGTTGCCTGTAAAATAAATATTAATCCTAAAATAGCTACAATATAATTATTATTTATATTGTAGCTATATTAGGGTTTATTTTAAAGGCAAGTATTTAGCTTTAAATAGGATTAATTTATTTAATAAGAATTATTTTATATTTAGTGTTAGGGTTAGACTTAGCTTTAGGGGTTAATACATTTATTAGAGTAGCGGTGAGGTCCGGTCGGCAGATTAGGGGTTAATAATTGTAGGTAGGTGGCGGCGACGTTGGGGGCGGCAGATTAGGAGTTAATAAATATAATATAGGGGTCGGCGGTGTTAGGGGCAGCAGATTAGGGGTACATAGGGATAACGTAGGTTGCGGCGGTGTACGGAGCGGCATATTAGGGGTTAAAAATAATATGCAGGGGTCAGCAATAGCGGGGGCGGCAGATTAGGGTTTAATAAGTGTAAGGTTAGGGGTGTCTAGACTCGGGGTACATGTTAGGGTGTTAGGTGCAGACTTAGGAAGTGTTTCCCCATAGGAAACAATGGGGCTGTGTTAGGAGCTGAACGCTGCTTTTTTGCAGGTGTTAGGTTTTTTTCAGCTCAAACTGCCCCATTGTTTCCTATTGGGGAATCGTGCACGAGCACGTTTATTAAGCTGGCCTCGTCCGTAAGCAACGCTGGTATTTAGAGTTGCAGTGGCGGTAAATATGCCTGTACACTCCCTTTTTGGAGCCTAACACAGCCCTTCAGAGAACTCTAAATACCATCGTTGTTTAAAAGGTGCGGGGGGAAAAAACCATGCGTAGCTAACGCACCCCTTTGGCCGCAAAACTCTAAATCTAGGCGTAATTATTTCTATTTAAAACTAAATACTTACCTATAAAATAAACCCTAATATAGCTACAATATAACTAATAGTTACATTGTACCTCTTTTAAGATTTATATTTATTTTACAGGCAACTTTGTATTTATTTTAACTAGGTACAATAGCTATTAAATAGTTAATAACTATTTAATAGCTACCTAGTTAAAATAACTACAAAATTACCTGTAAAATAAATCTAAACCTAAGTTACACCTAACACTACACTATCATTACATTAATTAAATAAATTACCTACAATTACATAAAATAAAATACAATAAAATAAACTATTCTATAATACAAAAAACAAACAAACACTAAATTACAAAAAATAAAAAAGAATTACAACCAGTTTAAACTAATTACACCTAATCTAAGCCCCCTAATAAAATAAAAAAGCCCCCCAAAATAAAAAATTCCCTACCCTATTCTAAAATACAAAAGTAATCAGCTCTTTTACCAGCCCTTAAAAGGGCTTTTTGCGGGGCCTTGCCCCAAAGTAATCAGCTCTTTTGCATGAAAATAAAAATACAGTACCCCCCCAACATTACAACCCACCACCAACATACCCCTACTCTAACCCACCCAAACCCCCCTTAAAAAAACCTATCGCTAACCCCCTGAAGATCTCCCTACCTTGAGTCGTCTTCACTCAGCCCAGCCAAATTCTTCATCCAAGGTGCGCAGAGGAGGTCCATCATCCGGTAGAAGTCTTCATCCAAGCGGGGCAAGAAGAGGTCCTCCATCCAGTAGAAGTCTTCATCCAGGTGGCATCTTCAATCTTCATCCATCTGGAGCGGAGCGGAGCCATCTTCAAAGGAGCAGACGCGGAGCCATCCTCTTCTACCGACGGACTAACGACGAATGAAGGTACCTTAAAGGGACGTCATCCAAGATGGCGTCCCTTCAATTCCGATTGTCTGATAGAATCCTATCAGCCAATCGGAATTAAGGTAGAAAAAATCTGATTGGCTGATGCAATCAGCCAATCAGATTGAAGTTCAATCCGATTGGCTGATCCAATCAGCCAATCGTATTGAACTCGCATTCTATTGGCTGATCGGAACAGCCAATAGAATGCGAGTTCAATACGATTGGCTGATTGGATCAGCCAATCGGATTGAACTTGAATCTGATTGGATGATTGAATCAGCAAATCAGATTTTTCCTACCTTAATTCCGATTGGCTGATAGAATCCTATCAGCCAATCGGAATTCGAGGGACGCCATCTTGGAGACGTCATTTAAAGGAACCTTCATTCGGTGAGTAGGCGTCGGTTGAAGAGGATGGTTCCGCGTCGGCTGGGAAGAAGATGGCTCCACTCCGCTCCGGATGGATGAAGATAGAAGATGCCGCTTGGATGAAGATGTCTGCCGGTCCGGATGTCCTCTTCTGCCCGGATAGCATGAGGACTTCTGCCGGTCTGGATGTCCTCTTCTTCCCCATCGGATGAAGACTTCGGCCTGGCTGGGTGAAGATGACTCAAGGTAGGGAGATCTTCAGGGGGGTAGTGTTAGGTTTAGTTAAGGGGGGTTTGGGTGGGTTAGAGTAGGGGTATGTGGGTGGTGGGTTTTAATGTTGGGGGGGTTGCATTTTTTTTTTACCGGCAAAAGAGCTGATTACTTTGGGGCATGCCCCGCAAAAAGCCCTTTTAAGGGCTGGTAAAATAGCTGATTACTTTTGTATTTTAGAATAGGTTAGTGAATTTTTTTATTTTGGGGGGCTTTTTTATTTTATTAGGGGGCTTAGATTAGGTGTAATTATTTTAACTGCTTGTAATTCTGTTTTTATTTTTTGTAATTTAGTGTTTGTGTTTTTTTGTATTATAGAATAGTTTATTTAATTGTAGGTAATTTATTTAATTAATTTAATGGTAGTGTTAGGTTTAATTGTAACTTAGGTTAGGATTTATTTTACATGTAATTTTGTATTTATTTTAACTAGGTAGCTATTAAATAGTTATTAACTATTTAATAGCTTTTGTACCTAGTTAAAATAAATACAAAGTTGCCTGTAAAATAAATATAAATCCTAAAATAGCTACAATGTAATTATTAATTATATTGTAGCTATATTAGGGTTTATTTTATAGTTAAGTTTTTAGTTTTAAATAGGAATACTTTAGTTAATTTTAGGAATATTATTTCGTTTATTATAAATTATATTTATGTTAGGGGGTGTTAGGGTTAGGGTTAGAGTTATGTTTAGGGGTTAATAACATTATTATAGTAGCGGCGACGGTGCGGGCGGGAGATTAGGGGTTAATAATTGTAGGTAGGTGGCGGCGATGTTAGGGAGGTCAGATTAGGGGTTAATCAAATTTATTATAGTGTTTGCGAGGCAGGAGTGCAGCGGTTTAGGGGTTAATACATTTATTATAGTGGCGGCGAGGTCCGGTCGGCAGATTAGGAATTAATAAGTGTAGTTAGGTAGCGGCGATGTTGGGGGGGGGGCAGATTAGGGGTTAATAAATATTATATAGGGGTCGGCGATGTTAGGGGCAGCAGATTAGGGGTTCATAAGTATAACGTAGGTGACGGCGATGTCCGGTCGGCAGATTAGGGGTTAAAAAATTTATTACAGTGGCGGCGATGTGGGGGAGCCTCGGTTTAGGGGTACATAGGTAGTTTATGGGTGTTAGTGTACTTTAGAGCACAGTAGTTAGGAGCTTTATATTCCGGCGTTAGCCCATAAAACTCTTAACTACTGACTTTTTTTGCGGCTCGAGTCTTGTCGGTAGAGGCTCTACCGCTCACTTCTCCCAAGACTCCAAATACCAGCGTTAGGCAGATCCCATAGAAAAGATAGGATATGCAATTGGCGTAAGGGAATCTGCGGTAGCCTCGAATCGCGGTAGGGAAGTGAGTGGTAGACCCTTTCCTGCCTGACTCTAAATACCAGCGGGCGGCCAAAAGCAGCGTTAGGACCCCTTAATGCTGCTTTTGACAGCTAAAGCAGAACTCTAAATCTAGGCGATAGTGTTTATATGAGTGTAACTGTACTTTTAAATGTATTTATGTTGTGTTTAATGCATTTTTTTTAACTTACTACCCTTTACACAAGTACATCAGTCAAGCTAACTTGACATTGCTCGAGCAAATGTGTTTACTTCCAACTTGTAATACGAGCGCTATTTCAGAAGTGTGAAAAATTCAAAGAAACTTTAAGGCCTAGATTTAGAGTTTGGCGGTAGCCGTGAAAACCAGCGTTAGAGGCTCCTAACGCTGGTTTTAGGCTACCGCCGGTATTTGGAGTCAGTCAGGAAAGGGTCTAACGCTCACTTTTCAGCCGCGACTTTTCCATACCGCAGATCCCCTTACATCAATTGCGTATCCTATCTTTTCAATGGGATCTTTCTAACTCCGGTATTTAGAGTCGTGGCTGAAGTGAGCGTTAGAAATCTAACGACAAAACTCCAGCCGCAGAAAAAAGTCAGTAGTTAAGAGCTTTCTGGGCTAACGCCGGTTCATAAAGCTCTTAACTACTGTGCTCTAAAGTACACTAACACCCATAAACTACCTATGTACTCCTAAACCGAGGCCCCCCCACATCGCCGCCACTCTATAAAATTTTTTAACCCCTAATCTTCCGCTCCGTACACTGCCGCCAACTACGTTATCCCTATGTACCCCTAATCTGCTGCCCCTAACACCGCTGACCCCTATATTATATTTATTAACCCCTAATTTGCCGCCCCCGCTATCGCTGACCCCTGCATATTATTATTAACCCCTAATCTGCCGTCCGCACGCCGCCGCCAGCTACATTATAGCTATGTACCCCTAATTTGCTGCCCCTAACACCGCCGACCCCTATATTATATTTATTAATCCCTAATCTGCCCCCCACAACGTCGCCGCCAGCTAGCTACAATAATTAACCCCTAATCTGCCGACCGCAAAGAGCCGCCACCTACATTATCCTTATGTACCCCTAATCTGCTGCCCCTAACACCGCCGACCCCTATATTTATTAACCCCTAATCTGCCCCCCTCAACATCGCCGCCAGCTACCTACAATAATTAACCCCTAATCTGCCGACCGCAAAGAGCCGCCACCTACGTTATCCTTATGTACCCCTAATCTGCTGCCCCTAACACCGCCGACCCCTATATTATATTAATTAACCCCTAATCTGCCCCCCTCAACGTCGCCTCCACCTGCCTACACTTATTAACCCCTAATCTTCCGACCGAATCTCGCCGCTACTGTAATAAATGGATTAACCCCTAAAGCTAAGTCTAACCCTAACACTAACACCCCCCTAAGTTAAATATAATTTAAATCTAACGAAATAAATTAACTCTTATTAAATAAATTATTCCTATTTAAAGCTAAATACTTACCTGTAAAATAAACCCTAATATAGCTACAATATAAATTATAATTATATTATAGCTATTTTAGGATTTATATTTATTTTACAGGCAACTTTGTAATTATTTTAACCAGGTACAATAGCTATTAAATAGTTAATAACTATTTAATAGCTAAAATAGTTAAAATAATTACAAAATTACCTGTAAAATAAATCCTAACCTGAGTTACAATTAAACCTAACACTACACTATCAATAAATTAATTAAATAAAATACCTACAATTATCTACAATTAAACCTAACGCTACACTATCAATACATTAATTAAACACAATACCTACAAATAAATACAATTAAATAAACTAACTAAAGTACAAAAAATAAAAAAGAACTAAGTTACAAAAAATAAAAAAATATTTACAAACATTAGAAATAAATTACAACAATTTTAAACTAATTACACCTACTCTAAGCCCCCTAATAAAATAACAAAGACCCCCAAAATAAAAAAATGCCCTACCCTATTCTAAATTACAAAAGTTCAAAGCTCTTTTACCTTACCAGCCCTGAACAGGGCCCTTTGCGGGGCATGCCCCAAAGAATTCAGCTCTTTTGCCTGTAAAAAAAAACCATACAATACCCCCCCCAACATTACAACCCACCACCCACATACCCCTAATCTAACCCAAACCCCCCTTAAATAAACCTAACACTAAGCCCCTGAAGAACTTCCTACCTTGTGTTCACCTCGCCGGGTTCACCGATCGGTCCAGAAGAGGATCCGAAGTCTTGATCCAAGCCCAAGCGGAGGGCTGAAGAGTGACGTCCATCCTCGGGCTGAAGTCTGGATCCAAGCGGCGGCTGAAGAAATCCATCATCGGGATGAAGTCGTAAGTCCATCATTGGGATGAAGTCTTCTATCAAGCCACATCTTCAATCTTCTTTCTTCCGGAGCGGAGCGGAGCCATCTTCTTCCCAGCGGACGCGGATCCAACCTCTTCAAGCGACGCCTACTAGCCGAATGACGGTTCCTTTAAGGGACATCATCCAAGATGGTGTCCCTTGAATTCCGATTGGCTGATTGGATTCTATCAGCCAATCGGAATTAAGGTAGGAAAATTCTGATTGGCTGATGGAATCAGCCAATCAGAATCAAGTTCAATCCGATTGGCTTATCCAATCAGCCAATCAGATTGAGCTCGCATTCTATTGGCTGTTCCGATCAGCCAATAGAATGCGAGCTCAATCTGATTGGCTGATCGGATCAGCCAATCGGATTGAACTTGATTCTGATTGGCTGATTCCATCAGCCAATCAGAATTTTCCTACCTTAATTCCGATTGGCTGATAGAATCCTATCAGCCAATCAGAATTCGAGGGACGCCATCTTGGATGACGTCCCTTAAAGGAACCATCATTCGGCTAGTAGGCGTCGCTTGAAGAGGTTGGATCCACGTCCGCTGGGAAGAAGATGGCTCCGCTCCGCTCCGGAAGAAAGAAGATTGAAGATGCGGCTTGATAGAAGACTTCATCCCAATGATGGACTTCCGACTTCATCCCGATGATGGATTTCTTCAGCCGCCGCTTGGATCCAGACTTCAGCCCGAGGATGGACGTCACTCTTCAGCCCCCCGCTTGGGCTTGGATCAAGACTTCGGACCCTCTTCTGGACCGATCGGTGAACCCGGCGAGGTGAACACAAGGTAGGAAGATCTTCAGGGGCTTAGTGTTAGGTTTATTTAAGGGGGGTTTGGGTTAGATTAGGGGTATGTGGGTGGTGGGTTGTAATGTTGGGGGGGGTATTGTATGGGGTTTTTTTACAGGCAAAAGAGCTGAATTCTTTGGGGCATGCCCCGCAAAGGGCCCTGTTCAGGGCTGGTAAGGTAAAAGAGCTTTGAACTTTTTAAATTTAGAATAGGGTAGGGCATTTTTTTTTATTTTGGGGGTCTTTGTTATTTTATTAGGGGGCTTAGAGTAGGTGTAATTAGTTTAAAATTGTTGTCATTTATTTCTAATGTTTGTAAATATTTTTTTATTTTTTGTACTTTAGTTAGTTTATTTAATTGTATTTATTTGTAGGTATTGTATTTAATTAATGTATTGATAGTGTAGTGTTAGGTTTAATTGTAGATAATTGTAGGTATTTTATTTAATTAATTTATTGATAGTGTAGTGTTAGGTTTAATTGTAACTTAGGTTAGGATTTATTTTACAGGTAATTTTGTAATTATTTTAACTATTGTAGCTATTAAATAGTTCTTAACTATTTAATAGCTATTGTACCTGGTTAAAATAAATACAAAGTTACCTGTAAAATAAATATAAATCCTAAAATAGCTATAATATAATTATAATTTATATTGTAGCTATTTTAGGGTTTATTTTACAGGTAAGTATTTAGCTTTAAATAGGAATAATTTATTTAATAAGAGTTAATTTATTTCGTTAGATTTAAATTATATTTAACTTAGGGGAGTGTTAGTGTTAGGGTTAGACTTAGCTTTAGGGGTTAATACATTTATTAGAATAGCGGTGAGCTCCAGTCGGCAGATAAGGGGTTAATGTTTGAAGTTAGGTGTCGGCGATGTTAGGGAGGGCAGATTAGGGGTTAATACTATTTATTATAGGGTTATTGAGGCGGGAGTGAGGCGGATTAGGGTTTAATAACTTTATTATAATAGCGGTGCGGTCCGCTCGGCAGATTAGGGGTTAATAAGTGTAGTCAGGTGGAGGCGACGTTGTCGGGGGCAGATTAGGGGTTAATAAATATAATATAGGGGTCGGCGGTGTTAGGGGCAGCAGATTAGGGGTTCATAGGGATAATGTAAGTAGCGGCTGTGTACGGAGCGGCAGATTAGGGGTTAATAATAATATGCAGGGGTCAGCGATAGCGGGGGCAGCAGATTAGGGGTTAATAAGTGTAAGGTTAGGGGTGTTTAGACTCGGGGTACATGTTAGAGTGTTAGGTGCAGACGTAGGAAGTGTTTCCCCATAGCAAACAATGGGGCTGCGTTAGGAGCTGAACGCGGCTTTTTTGCAGGTGTTAGTTTTTTTTCAGCTCAAACAGCCCCATTGTTTTCTATGGGGGAATCGTGCATGAGCACGTTTTTTAAGCTGGCCGCGTCCGTAAGCGACTCTGGTATCGAGAGTTGAAGTTGCGTTAAATATGCTCTACGCTCCCTTTTTGGAGCCTAACGCAGCCATTCTGTGAACTCTCAATACCAGAGTTATTTAAAAGGTGCAGCCAGAAAAAAGCCAGCGTTAGCTACGCGGGTCGTTACCGACAAAACTCTAAATCTAGCCGTTAGTTAGCGCGCCACTTGTAATCTAGTCCATTGTATGTCATTCCATTTTATGTGTAAGTTATAACTTTAATGAACTGTTCTTATAAACACACATTTTTTTCGTATTTTTAGTCCGTTAAAACCAGGTGATGAAGACAGGAGGCTATCGGTAGAAGCCTGGGACTGGGACCGCACCTCACGAAATGATTTCATGGGCTCCATGTCATTTGGTGTCTCAGAAATAATGAAGAATGCTGTGGATGGCTGGTAATTGCATTTGACTCCCATTATGTTTGATTTCTACATTTTTACTGGATGATATATTCGTTGTAGATGACATTTATCTTAATGTCTGCCGTTTATATTGTCAACTTGCTGTCGTAAGGTAACATACTGTAACCCTTGTCCCATTGCACAGATGAAAATGTAGAGACAAAACAGTATGGAATTGTATGGAATCATCCATCACAACATGATTATATTCATAATGAGAGAACCTACCTTACTTTCCTTTCTCTTTTTTTCTTTATCTTTCTATCTCTGTTTTTTTATATTTGTTCTCTTGGTGTTTCCTATTTTGTTTTGTTTTTTGTTTTTCATCATCTAATGATGTGTTTCAATGTACTGCTTTGGGAAAAAAAATAAACTTTATGTTTACTACATTTTATTAACACACACATATATATATATTAATCTCTTTAACCCACATTTTTTCCTTTGATATATCATCCATCTTTCATGCTGTCACATCCAATGTTGTCTATTCTTTGTTCATCATGATCCCATATTTTGATTTTTTATTCTGGTGGTTTCTGCTGCTTCCTTCTGACATCATCCTTCATTGGCTCTTTATCCACGTTACCTTTCTCCTTCCTTTGGTCCTGGTTGTCTGTCTGCCCGTGTCTCTCTCAGGTACAAGTTATTGAACCAAGAAGAAGGCGAGTATTACAATGTGCCTGTATCTGATGACGCTGATGACTTTGGACTCCGGCAAAAGTTTGAGGTACAGGACTTGCCCAAGTAGATATCAGGGCATAAACTAAGATTCCAGTACCTTTGGATAAAACTGGACTTTGTACTATAAAAATGACCTCTAATGCACTTATACAGTTATATTTTCTATCCAGATTACTCAGTGTTATCTATTTTACTATCAGTAATTAACTGCTTGACTGCCAGATATGGTTGCAGTGTAGATTATACTAGTGTTTTACAGTTCCCCTGGTAGCCAGGGGATTAAATAGCTTCAGTATCTTAGAAACAATGATAATAATATAATGATTTACATGGCCTTACCACAGTAAATTCTGGTACAAATATTCAATTAGCAAAGCACAGAACTGTTAAAATATTGTATTATTTCTTTATTGTGTAGAGTTCCATAACCACTTAATTCCAAATCTTTATAGAAATGTTAGTTTAATGAGGCTGTCTCAGTTGCCTAATTAAAATATGCAAAGATGTGACAGATGGATAGGGACAATAAAATTACAAAAAGCAATATCCTTAAAAAAAGATGCACAGCATTTATTAAGCTTGTGAGCTTGTTATACTCCAGTCAAACAGATCTTCTTATTATAAGTAAAGCATGAAGACGAAGATAATACCAAAACACTTATTAGAAGTAGAATTTTAAAACACAGGTATGAGTTATTATGAATGGTGCATACATACAGTGTGTATATATATATATATATATATATATATATAATACAAAGGGCAGGGGGCACTCAGATTACTATATATAAAAACCATTAATCCGTGCCAAAATATATATGTACTACTTAGGAGATAGAGTTCATACGTATTTAATGAACTAAAGCAGGACTTGGGCCGCACTGGATATTTGTAACAACACTATTATTGCAACAGTGATACACTCATCTAGTTTGCCTTAACATATATAGTTTTATTAAAATACAAAGCCACAAACAAGAACAGATGATAGTTCCATACAGAGGTATATATAAACTGTCATAGTTCCCCCAAAGAAAAATCAGCATGCTAGCATGTGAATAAGCCGGCTATTCAACAGTCCTCCTGAGTATCCGGTCACTTAGTGTTAGCAACATGCTCAGTTCAAAGTGAACAATAATACCGTCCTTAACCCTCTTTAACTCCAGATGCTTTTCTGGTACCGGACTCTGTTTTGTCTAAGAGTGTCAGTAATGGACAGTAGATAAATGCCAAACTTCTTATTGCTTTGCATGATTAGGGGACCACTGGGTGCAAGACTTATTGCTGCACGGCTTACCTTCACTTTTCCAATAACACTACGGGTACCTTCTGAACACGGATCCCTTCCGTAGTACAATCAACTGTGATGTAAACCAGCCTGTGCAGCGCTTCACTTGACATGCCAGTAGTGTGTAGACCAACTCTCACGGAAATCACCAGAGCTGCTCCACCATGATAGCGTTACCACACTGTGTAAAGTAATCCAATCATTACACGTTTCTGGGCTGGACTTAGGGCTTCATCAGATGTATCGTGTTGCCAGCTCCACTGGTCTTTAAATACTTGTAAGGATACATGTATTAACCCCTAAACCGCCGCACTCCTGCCTCGCAAACACTATAATAAATTTGATTAACCCCTAATCTAAAGAACCAGTGAAGGGGAAGGAAACAATGTATCCTTACAAGTATTTAAAGACCAGTGGAGCTGGCAACACGATACATCTGATGAAGCCCTAAGTCCAGCCCGGAAAGGGGGAGCGGCAAAACGTGTAATGATTGGATTACTTTACAGCTCTGGTGGTTTCCGTGAGAGTCGGTCTACACACTACTGGCATGTCAAGTGAAGCGCTGCACAGGCTGGTTTACATCACAGTTGATTGTACTACGGAAGGGATCCGTGTTCGGAAGGTACCCGTAATGTTATTGGAAAAGTGAAGGTAAGCCGTGCAGCAATAAGTCTTGCACCCAGTGGTCCCCTAATCACGCAAAGCAATAAGAAGTTTGGCATTTATCTACTGTCCATTACTGACACTCTTAGACAAAACGGAGTCCGGTACCGGAAAAGCATCCAGAGTTAAAGAGGGTTAAGGACGGTATTATTGTTCACTTTTACCGGAGCGTGTTGCTAACACTAAGGGCCCGGATACTCAGGTGGACTGTTGAATAGCTGGCTTATTCACATGCTAGCATGCTGATTTTTCTTTGGGGGAACTGTGACAGTTTATATGTACCTCTGTACGGAACTATCATCTGTTCTTGTTTGTGGCTTTGTATTTTAATAAAACTATATATGTTAAGGCAAACTCGGTGAGTGTATCACTATAATAGTAATAGTGTTGTTACAAGTATCCAGTGCGGCCCTAGTCCTGCTTTGGTTTATTAAATACGTATGAACTCTATCTCCTAAGTAGTACATATATATATATAGATGCTTACAGAAAGAGAAGCATTCTACTAGCAACAAAAAACAGCTCAGTAGCTTGTTCTATGGCGAGTTACCCCCTAGGAGCAGCCTCTTTTAACCCAATTGTGCTTTTCACAGAGGAAAACTTTCCTGAAGTATGTCAGTCTGATCTCACCGAGAAAGGTCAGTCCAGCCCCAAAAAAACAAGCAATCATCCTCTGAACAAGGAACATGACAACCCCAGACAATCGTTTCAGCCTTCATTGGGCCTCGTCATCAGTGAGGTGTAGTCATGTTCCTCTAAGTACATGGGGCATGGAATCGACATCTGGTTTCCCTAACTCCCTTTATGTAGACTTCCCTAATATCATAATACAAATGCATACAGAAAAAAAAGTGTTCCACTAATAACTAACAACAGCTCAGTAGCTTGTTATATGGTCAGTTACCACCTATGAGCAGCCTCTTTTAGCCCATTGTACTTTTCACAGAGGAGAACTTTCCTGAAGTATAGTACTGTGCAAAAGTCTTAGGCCACCATTAGATCTGTTGCATTAGCAATGGTATAATGACTATATATAATTATTTATCAGTCTCATTATTAGAATACAACCAGAAAACACATGATATTTGTATGCAGTATTAAAAAACAGAAAAAAAAAATCAGAAAAAACAGCAATTATTTAGTGTGACCGCCCCTTTCACTTGAGCAATAGCAGGAACCTGGCTCTCGTAAATCTAAATGGAATGGAATGGAACCATAGTTAATGTCATTGCTAACACCTGTGTTTGTCCTACTATTTCATGTCAAAATGACTGCTGTGAAAAAGGTTTATTACAACAGGTTTGTAAAACATACTTGAACATTTCATACACATGTGTATGAGTTTAATTCATTGGAAACTTGCTAATAAGACCAATCCAATTTTCAATCACATAATTCCATTCAAATTGCCAAAGATAACAGAATCTGACAGACATTAAATCATACTTTTGCATCAGCAAGGCCACTGTCAAGGGGAAATCGGAAATCAAATTGGATACTTAAGATGTGGTATTCAAGCTGTTATAAAAAAAAATTGAAGTATCAGGAGAGGTCAATGACAAAAAAAGGACTGAAAGGCCAAGAAAACTTTCAAAAACTTATGAGAAGTTTCTTAGAGTTTCTTCTTTGAGAGACCGGAAGAAGCTCAACAAGGACCTGGCTCAGCATCTGGAAGCTTCTTTGGGATGCCAAGTTGACCCTTTTATAATCCGAAGAAGCTTTATCAGGAATAGTCTTTGTGGAAGGGTAGCAGCCAAGAAATCACTTTTTTGGAAGGAGAACAGGGTGAAAAGGCTAAGATGTGCTAAAGCTCACAAAGATTTGAAAGTAGATCAGTGCATACAAGTATTATGGAGTGACAAATCCAAGTTTGAAATTTTTGGGTCCAATCGTCGACAATATGTGAGAAGAGTTGCTTGCTGCCTTTAGTGAAACATGGTGGAGGGTCTGTCCTGGTTTGCGGCTGCATTTCTGCCAGCATTGTTGGTGATATTGTCCGAATTGATGGGATCATGAATGCTGAAAAGTACAGACAGGTTTTAATTTATCATGCTATTCCTTCTGGAAAGTGCCTGATAGGGAATGTTTTTATTTTTCAGCATTATAATGATCCCAAGCACACTGCTAATGCAGTGAAATCATATATGGAGAGAAAAACAGCTGATAAAACGCTGACATTCATGGACTGGCCTCCACAGAGTCCAGACCTGAATAGTATGGGACAGAGAAAGAAATAAAAGACTACCCAAATCTAAAGAAGAAATCTGGGAAGTGCTGAATGAAGCCTGGTGTAATATACCAGAGGATTACTTCAGAAAACTTCAGGACAGTATCCCCAAAAGCCATTTTATTCTGATTTTTTTTTTTAATATATATTTTGTGTACATATTTTCCTGTATTTTTGTTTTGTATCTTAATAAAGAGACTTTTCTAAAACAACAAATAATGGTGGCCTAAAACTTTTCCTCAGAACTGTATATCAGTCTAATCCCGCCGAGTAAGGTCAGTCCAGCCCTGAAATACCTTCCCTTGTCAGTGAGGTGTATATTCCTCTAGGAGCTTTGGGAAATGAGTTTGCATCTGATTTCCCCATCACCCAGGGTCATAATACAAATGCATACAGAAAGAGAAGCGCTCTACTAGGAACAAACAATAGCTCAGTAGCTTTTTCTATGGTGAGTTAACACCTAGGAACAGCACTTTTCACAGAGGAGAACTTTCTTGAGGTATATCAGTCTGATCCCAAAGAGTAAGGTCAGTCCAGCCCCAAAATATCAGGCAATCTTCCTTTGAACAAGGAACATGACAACCCCAGACGATCGTTTCGGCCTACAATGAGGTGTAGTAAATTTATACATATTAAACATGGGCAAAATTTTAAGATTTCCAATTTGTTTCATTTTGGCACTGGATATATCAGTGTAAAAGTCCAATACATAAATGGATGAAAAAATTCAGAGACTTGGTAACTAGAGTTTTCAAGTAGTATAGAACAAGAGAAAATACACAAAATGTTGAGATGTGTGGAATATAAAAAGTTTATTGATGGAAATCATTAAAAAGATTTTTGTTAGAGTATTTTATTTTTAAACAAAGTCCCTTTTTCATTATGTATTTAAGTCAGTTTCACACCCATACACAATGCATTGCTGCTCCAGAGAAGGACAAAGTAGGTGAGCCAATTAGGAGTCCCACACTTATGTATCCACCAATCACCATCTGCAGGGTAAGAGTAAGAATTGTGTTTACACAAATGGCATTGCCATAATAATTATAATAATTTATTTAAGCTGATTTAATTTTTTTTATGCTGGTATTGTAGTAATATTGTAGGGATACAACATTTTTATAGTTTAATGAAGCAACCGTTCTGTAAATTCACAGCTCTATTATATGTTTTGGTTTGCATTATCTAGTGCAAAACCTAAAGCCTTTTAATTCTCACGTACAGCATAGATGTGCTTGGGTGCACAGCTTTAAACTATGTTTAACCCTCTCACCATATTTAAATTGTGAAAAACGAGATATAATTTACAAATTAAATGTGCTGACAATTGCATTTTACATTCTTATTTCCTTTTTAAAAAAATAAAGAAGCCATTACATATATTGAAGGTAATTGTAAACTCAAGTATGTATTTAATAAACTGTATATAATCCAAATTTGGTGACATTTAAAAACTATTTGAAAAGAAGCAAATCGTAATAAGATGGATTTCTGAGGTTCTTTGAATGTAAAACCATTTTAGTCACATAAGTGTTTCCTCAATATAGAGACAGCATCTTCATATTGTGATGACCCACGTAAACCTTTTGGTTTAGACATTTTTGAATGTAGGTAGCATTAAAATTCCTTTTTTCCTCTGCGCTCTAAATAAATGACAAAAAAGTAAAAGTTAAACAAGACTCACCCTGCATTACATATTGAACAGCAACCACAATTATATATTTATATGCATGTAGAGATTTTAAACAAGTGCCATTCCCTACTCACAAAAACTAACAGAAAAAAAGTCATAACATGAGAGTATGAGAGATTAAGTGCAAACATTTAAATAGGGCCTGGATTATATGTGTGTCTCTGTTGATAGCAACACATTTGCTAAATAGTGTCAAACCAATCACTTTTAATAGGGATTTGCATGAGATCAAACTGTTGTCTGCAATTCATTTACAACAAAATCACAGAACTCTAAAATATTAGCAACTTCGATTACTTTCTATGGAATACCTGGCTTGTTTATAATCATCCTCATATCCTTAGCAATACATTTTAGGGCTAAATTATTATGGACTGTTTGTACAAAACAATTTGTTTCTATAAAAATTGTAGCATAGGCCAGGTATAGAGAAGAAGCAGTCATTGTTTGTTACACATCTGTTAATGTCATTTATCTTCTTGGCGATTCTTTACTTTTGCCCCCCCACCCTAGATATACTTTATATTTCCTGTGGTATGCAGAAGAGAATATTTGCTTCTGATTGTCACTAAGTAATACATTTAAACATTAGTAAAAAGTAATACATTTCTTGTGACTTGAAGCAGTAAGAATATGTCCTGTATATCTTTCCAAAATGCCATCATTACACTATCAGCAGATTCATCATACCCTTTATAGTTTAATAGTGATATTTTGGTAGCAAGCAAAAATCATGCTAGTTTGCTTTAGAGTTAAAATTACAGCACAATTCAGCTCTGCAAGTCATTGATACTTCAAGCCCTAGTATAATTGTTAAAGGGACACTAAACCCAATTTTTTTTTCTTTCATTATTCGGATAGATCATGCAATTTTAAACAACTTTCTAATTTACTCCTATTATCATTTTTTCTTCGTTCTCTTGGTATCTTTATTTGAAAAGCAGGAATCTAATCTTAAGAGCCCATTTTAGGTTCAGCACCTGGATAGCGCTTGCTGTTTGGTGGCTAAATGTAGCCACCAATAAGCAAGCTCAATTCAGGATGCTGAACCAAAAATGGGCCGGCTCTTAAGATCAGATTCCTGCTTTTTTAAATAAAGATAGCAAGGCAACAAAGAGAAATTGATAATAGGAGTAAATTAGAAAGTTGCTTGAAATTGCATGCTCTATCTGAATTGTAAAAGAAAAACATTGGGCTTAGTATTGCTTTAAGCCTGTGAGCAAGACTGACACCTGCCTGTCAAGTGAAGCACACTTTTCATGCTAAACTGGTAGCCAGAAGGCTACTATGTTCCCAGATTAGCTGTCTTCAGTTGTTCACATTTGCTCTAATTGGACTAGGTGTCCCACCTGACTTAAATATGTTAAATCAGACAATGCCTCTTACTCTGTCAAGCTCTTGTGTATAATGCATTTATTATATGAATCTAGCATCACTTATCTGCTGTATTAGTTACATTCTAGCATGGACCACATTGTTTTCATGTTCTTGTTAGGAGGAAATTGAATTATTTAAATGAAAAATATTACATTTTAATAAGAAAAATGTGTTAGGTATATTATAATATGACATGAAAATCAAGGCCCAAAACAGACAACTGAAAAACATCCAATAAATTCAACCAAATAGTAGAGATTCATGCAGAGGAAACCCTTTGAAAACTCTTCTAATTTTGTTAAAATAAAATGGAGTGCTATTTTTTATCTTGCCATGATTAAATTATTTAAAGGAATGGAAAGGTCAGCATTAAAATGTACATGGGTGCATTTCAGTTTTCAAATAGCAGCATGTTTGCAATATATTCCATTAGCAAAAAATGCTTCTAGTAAAAGCTATTACTATTTTTAGCAGCATATGCACATATGCTGTTAGGGGCCTTTCAGCAGTATTCAAACACCAAACCTCAAGTAGTCAGCAGTGGCTTGTATGCTACAAATTAAGTTTTCACAGGTATAACACCACAAGCTCTCTATATTTTACTAGAAGCAGTTTTGCAAATGGAAGTATAATTAAAAAATATTTCTATTTAAAACTGAAATGCACCCATCGACATTTCAATTTTGAACTTTTATCCCTTTAACTCATTTTTTTAGTGGCGAATATCATACATATTTTAAATTTATTTAAATTTTTTTTGAGATCACTCTCCTATATTTCTATTCAGTCACCTTTACATTTAAGAATTATTATTTTCTTTAACCAAACTTTTCTCCTTTCCTGTGTCTCTATTTCTCAACATTTATCTGCCCTTATTTTTTCCCACACTTTTGATTTTCCTCTTTATTTCAGGCGTGCAATTTCCCTCTTGAACTTTATGAGGTAATTTTAATGTTATCTGTTGTGAATACAATCACAAAGTCCTACATGTGAGTCTTGTTTAACTGTCATCACAGTGTTAATTTCCATTGATGTATGTTAACCTGTAAGACTGACCCAATCAGATATTCTTGTTAGAATGTTTTCAAAATCAGTAGAGATAACATATGTGCACTTATTCAGCTGACATTTTGTTATTTTCAAGAATATGGAGTAGATCAGACTGTATTATATAAATATATTTTGGGAAACAACATCAGGAAAATACAAGAGATGGCATATTTAAAAAATGGACTTGCTGGAATATGATGCTGCACTTGGCTTTTGATATAAAATAACAAAAATGCAATATCTTATGAACAAGTAGAATGTTTTTGCACATTTAGCGTGTATTTCAGTACTACATTTCTGTATTTCACTGACCTTTCAGAACTTTAATAAGCAGCTTGGAGTTCTGCTAAATGGAGCTGAAAAAATTCAAAGTTTGTATTTTTATTTACCCCTCTGACTGGTACAGATCTGAGTCTTTTATTATGTTCAATTTCATCCGTCATTCAGTCAGTCATTGTAATACTAAACACTAATTTGTAACACAAATATATAGTATTGTGTTATAGTCTTCTCTGTTAGTTATTGACATCTACAATGTGAGCAAACTCAAGATTAAGTATAAAAATTTAAATCGAAAAAAAATGTGGTTTACTTGAGCAGGGATAGGCAAGGTGTCCGTACACGGACACTGGTGTCCGTGACTAGCCCTTGCAGTGTCCTCCACAATCTTAGTATATATTTTCTTTCTGATTAAATAATAGGAATACAAAATAATATGTGGTGTGAATAAAGTTAGTGGCTTGTCAAGAGACTGCTAGCGATATTAGGTAATAAGTTATGGAATAAATAAAGCTGAAGTACTGGATGTGTATCTGCATCTGTATAATAACACCCAGCTCTATACAAAGACAAAGTAGTGACACTGGCACATGTGTATAGCCAGACAAAGGCTGGTTATAGGGTCAGTGGTATTTGCATCAGTATAATAACACCCAATGCTATATAATGACACAGTAGTGACACTGCCACATGGGTATAGCCAGAAGAGGGCTGGTTATAGAATCAGTGGTAACTGCATCTGTATAATAACACCCAGCACTATATAATGACACAGTAGTGATACTGGCACATGGGTATAGCCAGAGGAGGGCTGGTTATAGGATCAGTGGTATCTGCATCAGTATAATAACACCAAGCACTATATAATGACACAGTAGTTGCACTGGCTCATGGGTATAGCCAGTGGAGGGCTGGTTATAGGATCAGTGGTATCTGCATCAGTATAATAACACCCAGCGCTATATAATGACACAGTAGTGACACTGGCTCATGGGTATAGCCAGTGGAGGGCTGGTTATAGGATAAGTGGTATCTGCATCAGTATAATAACACCCAGCGCTATATAATGACACAGTAGTGACACTGGCTCATGGGTATAGCCAGAGGAGGGCTGGTTATAGGATCAGTGGTATCTGCATCAGTATAATAACACCAAGCACTATAAAATAATGATTTTAATTTTAAATGTACCTTGATGTCCTTCACTAAGGTCTGTACTTTGTAAAATGTTTGCCACAGCCTTTGTCTCTGCCTATCCCTGTACTTGAGTAACATTTTATCTGCTTAAATACATACAAGTATCACCATATTAACCTTACTAAAATACAGTTTTTCATTTTGACTATTTTATAACGTGTTAATAAATATAGGAAAATAATTTCATCCCTTTCATGTCAACGGTAATAAAAAAGTCAATGGTCACGTATAGGTCCTAAATTTTATTATGACTTATACAGTCACTCATCTTCTAACATCTCTTTACTAAGAATATTAACATATACTCATTGTGTATGTGTGTCCCATAAAACATTAGGAGGAGCCTATATTTTAATATTTTTAAAAAATGCTCTCAGTATAAAATGGGAGACCTAGAAATGTCCCAGTTATTAGATGTAAGTGGGAGGTTTAAGTGGATTTTATGCACACATCTTGAACACAAGGGAATATACATGGAATATAATTAACTTATATAACTTGTTTGTGAACACTTTGAGCAAAACCTAAAATGGGAAAAAATGTAGATCTGAAGAAAAAATGGGGTTTATTTAGCAGCGCTAAAAAAAGCTAGGAAATGATGATACCAATCTAATTTATGTTTTATACAATCTTGTGTATTTAAAAATTCTTATAACACATAAAAACAACAGCAAATGCTATTCCTAATTAATAAAGGGACGTCTCCCTTATACAACACTTATAAAAACAGACTAGAACCATATATTGATAAACCCTAGAATTCCAGGTATAAAGGAATTAATTATATAGATAACATATGGCAAGCAACAAATTTCTAAGATAAATGGTGAATTGAATATTTAAAAGGCACAAATGTATCAATCCTAATATATTAAAAGCAAATAGATTCAGCGCTAATGTTCAAATTGATTCAACTGTAATTAGAAGGTGAGCGTAACGGCTTAGGTTCAACTGTTCTTCAGTAACAAATACCGTTATAAAGTTACATAGTTACTTTCCTTGGACATATAATTGGCTCAGGTGTGCTGGATAGTTAAAAAGGCAAAAAACAGCCGTTGTTCTGATTTAGGTGCCAAAACAATCGTGGTTAATGGAAATGGTTAATTTAACATATGATTACCTTGATGTCTTTAAAGTTCAGTTTGCGTGTTTTAAAAAACGTAGTGCAAATTAGTGTAGAGGTACCTTAATCTGTCCTGGTTGCAACCGCTGATATTCTTCACTGTGAGGGATTCACAGACTGTTTGTTCCTGGTGCTTCTGATAAGTCACCTGACCTTCTCTTTGATTCAGAGGTCAGGGGTGATGATCCGTTCTGGTGATGTAGTTATCCTTTTTTTGTTTTCCTTTCTTCTTATAGCCCAAATATTGTTTTCATCTGGGTTCCCTCAGACTTCTTAAGGTTTGAAGAAATCTTTGGTCAGTGTTTAGCAGTAACACCGTATTCCCTGAAGTTACCAACTTCAGGGAATACGGTGTTACTGCTAAACACTGACCAAAGATTTCCGAAAAGTGTGAAAATAAACCTAAGTATGTATTTTTATTTGTGAGGGCAAGAAATGAAACGTTGTTTGAAACTAAAGTTTATTTTTTCCAATTGTCTAAATGAATTTATTTGAATTATTTTGGAGAAGAAGTAAGTGTAGTTTGCTGTGATCTTATTTTCAAACATTATGGACTATAATTACAAGTTCTTAAAAAGTCTACACTTCAGAGATTCATAAAAAATAAATAGTAGCCCAAAGGTTGCATAAGGCCCTTTAGAGGTTTCACTTATAGCTAAGGTTGCCAGCGTTTCTGAAAAAAATACTGATCAGGGCCATTAGCCCTGATCAGGGGCTAATGTCAGGAACTATATGATCATTTCTTTATAACATGTCACGAACTATGATCATTTGTTTATAATTAGATTCCAATGCACTTAAAATAAATTTGACCATGATAGCATATTTATTTCTATATTTAATCTTAATGTTCAACTTTGACCTGAACCTTAAAGAGACAGTCAACACCATAATTTTTGTTGTTTAAAAAGATAGATAATCCCTTTATTACCAATTCCCCAGTTTTGAAGAACCAATACACCTTTTACCTCTGTTATTATCTAAACCTCTGCAAACTGCCCCCTTATTTCAGTTCTTTTGATAGACTTGCATTTTAGCCAATCAATGCTGACTCCTAGGTAACTCCACGTGTGTGAGAACAATGTTATCTATATGACACACATGAACTAACACCCTCTAGTGGTGAAAAACGGTCAAAATGCATTCAGATTAGAGGCGGCCTTTAAGGTCTTAGAAATTAGCAAATGAGCCTTCTTAGGTTTAGCTTTCAACTAAGAATACCCAGAGAACAAAGCAAAATTGGTGAGAAAAGTAAATTGGAAAGTTGTTTAAAATTACATTCCCTATTTCAATCATGAAAGGTTTTTTTGGACTTGACTGTCCCTTTAATATAATGGTAGTAGCACACACACCTTCTTACCTCCTTTACGTATTTCAATTATTTTATTCCACATCAAAGATACAATAGAAAATGTTTAGAGACAATGCTTTTAGAAAAAAGCATGAGATTAGATTTCACAAATTATAGCCAGTGAATCTCAATATGTATAGATATTGTATGAATATTTCTATCTCCATTTATTTGTTCATTAGTTTATTATTTTGATGTATTAAGTTCTTCACACTAGGTGGCACTATTGTATAGACAGCTTGAAGAATATTGACATAGAAATAGTTAATAGATTGTTGGGTGGGAATTTCGTATATATTTAAAGGGTGAGTGATTCATTTGTTGTACGTACATGAATCCCTGAATATTCTAAAGTGAATGGTGCTGCCTTTATATTAACATATCAATTAATGCTCAGTTTTTGAACCCAGAATATATAGACCATATATGTTTACCTAAAATAATAACTGTTCATTATCCACCCACACTTCCTTTCTACATTAATCCTCCCCTTTACCAAACTCACAGATTAATTAAATTATTTACTACGGTAAAGTGGGAAATACAGATTATGGAGACATGTTTTTGAAATGTTTTAGTGAATACTAAAATATCAGATTAGAAGCTGACATTAGCTCATATTTCCTTAACTTATAGAATCATGAACATGGGGTGTCCGGTGGAACAATAATATACAGTAAATAATAATACACTAAAGGTGCTTGCTATCTCTAAAAATACCAATATAGAAGGACAAGGAGTTTCACAAATATGGGACCAGGGACAGATCTACTATTGGTGCAGCAGGTGCAGTGGCACAAGGACCCGCCCAGGTGCTGGAGGGGGCCCATAGCAACCAGTTTATACACAGGTGTGTGCAGAATGTATAGAATCCTAATTCAGAGACTTTTATTTGAACAGATTGCAGGTTTATCTATGTATTTATCTTCAAAATCATTATACAGAGCAGCATGTATATTATTACTATTACTTAATTATATAACATAAATCAGGAACCAAATGATCATTTGTTTATAATTAGATTCCTTTGGGGGCCCAAGAAAACTTTTTCACCAGGGCCCTCTGTTAAATAGGTCCACTACTGTAGGAACCCTACAGAATATTTAATGATAATCTAATAAAACAAAGAATCGATTTCATGAAGATAAATATACAAAGAAAATCAAATATGATTCTAACAACACGTGTGAATGTGATACTGGCTGATACAACTTCTAGAAAGATTGCTTTTATTGTGATTCCAAATCTAAAGTGATTCTAACAAGCTTGGCAGAAAAAGCTGCAGTTGGTTTCTGTGAGTTCAGTTTTCTTAATAAATATAGTTCAGTTCTAGCTGAAATTTTGCTTTGCTATTTGCAGTCGTGACACAAGCAAAATCTTCCTTTTTTTCACATCTTGTCCTTAAGGCACATTCTGTTCTTTCATTTTTTTCTACAGTTCACGCTTGCTGCCATCTAGTGTTGTTTATTTAGTATTACCTCTTTCTCTTCTATCAGCTTAGTTATGAAATATTTCAAATGCATTACAGGAATATGAAACCCAAGCATTTTCTTTCATGATTTATATAGAAAATGCCATTTTAAACAACTTTCTAATTTAATTCTATTTTCAATTCTTCATTCTCTTGGTATCTTTTGTTGAAAAGCAGGGATGTATGCTTAGGAGCCGGTCCATTTCTGGAGCACTATGTGGCACCTACTTTGCAAGAATTGTATCCATTTGCAAGAGCACTAGAAGGCAGCAATATTTCCTGTCATTTAGTGCTCCAGAAATGGTAATATAAGAAGTAAATTGTAAACCTTTTGAAAATGGTGTGATCTGTCAGAATTACAAAATAATTTTTGGGTTTCATATCCCTTTATGGAGCCTATATACATATATATATATATACTGTTTATATACCTACACTATACAGCTATTTATAGCTATGTAAAATTAACATTTTTGTTTTGTTCTATAAACTACTGACAAGATTTCTCCCAAATTCAAAATAATTTTTTTGTCATTTAGAGCATTTATTTGAAGAAAATGACAACTGTTAAAAATAAAAAATGATGCAGTATTTTCAGACCTTATATTAATTTTTAATCAAAACAATACTAATGTTCCGAAATCAATATTTGGTGGAATAACCCTGATTTTCTATCACAGCTCTCATGATTCTTGGCATGTTCTCCACCAGTCTTTCACATTGATGTTAGGTGATTTTATGGTATTCCTGGTACAAAAATTCAAGCAGCTTTGCTTTGTTTGATGACTTGTGACCATCTATCTTCCCCTTGATCCCATTCCAGAGGGTTTTCAATAGGGTTTAGGTCTGGAGATGGAGAGTCTTTATATGGTGGTCTTCCATCCACACCATGATTCACCTAGCTGTGTGGCATAGAGTGCTGTCCTGCTGGAAAAAAACATTCCTCAGAGTTGGGTGATTGTCAGAGCAAAAGGAAGAAAGTTTTCCTTCAGGATAACCTTTTACGTGGCTTGATTCATGCACCCTTCACAAAGTTAGGGACTTAGGGACCCATAGGGACCCATTTATCAAGTTGTAAGCAGACAATATTCTAGCCATTCTCCCACATTTAGGGGTTGCGTGACAGGATCCACTGCCAGCATTTAACATTGGACATACAAGTGCTTGTGCAGCCCCGCCCCCTTGAGTAAGGCTTGCCAATCATGAGGTTGCAGAGAGGTTAGGAAGCAGCTGTTTTAAGAATGCTGCTTCTTTACTTCAATAATTTTCATGGGCTCCAAAGCTGCATCTACAGATTAATAAAAGCATTCTATAGTCTAATGGTGAAGCTAACAAATAACCTGTTCTTGAAAAAAAAAAAGTAAAGTTAATCTGTTAATCTTATCTGTGAGGTCGGTGTGTGTGTCTGGATGATTTGAGTGCATGTCTGGTGGTCTATAGTTGGAGCTAAGGGAAATTCTGGAAATTTGGACATGTGGCTGTTTTATAGGGACAGTGGGAAACAGCTATGAGTTAGGGACTGACCCTCTCAAACAGGGACAATTGGGAGGTAATGTATGTATTAAGGGACATTTAGGTTCAAATGAAAGTTTCATAATACAGATAGAGCATATATGTTTTTAAAATGTTCCAATTTACTTTTATCATCAAATTTACTCCTTTATTTCTATATTTTCTTAAAATGAGCTCCTTTCATCCTTTGGAAAGTTTAACGCCTAGATTTAGAGTTCTGCATTAGCCGTCAAAACTAGTGTTAAGGGGTCCTACGCTGCTTTTTACCGCCCGCTGGTATTTAGAGTCAGTCAGGAACGGGTCTAACGCTCACTTTCCAGCTGCGACTTTTCCATACCGCAGATCCCCTTACGCCAATTGTGTATCCTATCTTTTCAATAGGATCTTCCTAATGCCGGTATTTAGAGTCTTGGCTGAAGTGAGTGGTAGACCCTCTACCGACAAGACTCCAGCCGCAGAAAAAAGTCAGGAGTTAAGAGCTTTCTGGGCAAACGTCGGTTCATAAAGCTCTTAACTACTGTGCTCTAAAGTACACTAACACACATAAACTACCTATGTACCCCTAAACCGAGGTCCCCCACATCGCCGCCACTCTAATAATTTTTTTTAACCCCTAATCTGCCGACCGCACACCACCGCCACCTACATTATCCCTATGAACCCCTAATCTGCTGCCCCTAACATCGCCGACACCTACATAATATTTATTAACCCCTAATCTGCCCCCCCAATGTCGCCGCTACCTTACCAACACTTATTAACCCCTATTTTGCTGACCAGACCTCGCCGCCACTATAATAAATGTATTAACCCCTAAACCGCCTCAATCCCGCCTCGCAAACCCTATAATAAATAGTATTAACCCCTAATCTGCCCTCCCTAACATCTGCGACACCTAACTTCAAGTATTAACCCCTAATCTGCCGACCGGACCTCGCCGCTACTCTAATAAATGTATTAACCCCTAAAGCTAAGTCTAACCCTAACCCTAGCACCCCCCTAAGTTAAATATAATTTTATTCTAACAAAATAAATTAAATCTTATTAAAAAAATTAATCCTATTTCAAGCTAAACACTTACCTGTAAAAAAAACCCTAATATAGCTACAATATAAATAATAATTACATTGTAGCTATTTTAGGATTTATATTTATTTTACAGGCAACTTTGTATTTATTTTAACTAGGTACAATAGCTATTAAATAGTTATTTACTATTTAATAGCTACCTAGTTAAAATAATTACAAAATTACCTGTAAAATAAATCCTAACATAAAGGATTACTTTCTGTTATAATTTTTAAGCTAAACAACTAACATATTAAGGTTAATAAACATTAATTAAAACCTACTGACCTATATTTTCTCCAAAACGAAGTGTTATAACGTTCTAAAAGTTATATGTTTCATTCGCCGATGATGTAACGTTATCCTGCCCACTATTTTCAGCACTGCATGTTCAAAATACTTAAAACAATAACTTTGTGTTTAAAGCGCCATTTTGAAACCTAGGTATTGTAAACGGATTGGTACAGAGCAAAGGATACCCACGGAGTGGGTTTGGAAAACAATTAAATTTGCAGACAAGATTTCTGATATACGGTAGAGATATGTTAATGAAATGCTATTGATAAAAAGCGTATTTGGGGTAGTTAGTTAGTAACAGGCATA
This sequence comes from Bombina bombina, assembly GCF_027579735.1. Taxonomy (NCBI): domain Eukaryota; kingdom Metazoa; phylum Chordata; class Amphibia; order Anura; family Bombinatoridae; genus Bombina; species Bombina bombina. The sequence goes on along the minus strand of NC_069506.1, from coordinate 158,490,363 downwards.
GAAAATATTTACTTACAGTGGCCCTTTAAGTTACAATTAAACCTAACACTACACTATCAATAAATTAATTAACTAAACTACCTACAATTACCTACAATTAAATCAACTAAACTAAATTACAAAAAAAAAACCCACTAAATTACAAAAAAAAAAAAGATTACAAGAATTTTAAACTAATTACACCTACTCTAAGCCCACTAAAAAAATAACAAAGCCCCCCAAAATAAAAAAATTCCCTACCCTATTCTAAAATAAAAAGTTAACAGCTCTATTACCTTACCAGCCCTTAAAAGGGCTTTTTGCGGGGCATGCCCCAAAGAAATCAGCTCTTTTGCGTGTAAAAAAACATACAAAACCCCCACAACCCACCACCCACATACCCCTAATCTAACCCACCCAAACCCCCCTTAAGAAACCTAACACTAAGCCCCTGAAGATCTTCCTACCTTGTCTTCACCCAGCCGGGTACCATCCGATCCGTCCAGAAGAGGGTCCGAAGTCTTCATCCTATCCGGCCAGAAGAGGTCCTCCAGAGGGTCCGAAGTTTTCATCCAGGTGGCATCTTCTATCTTCTTCCATCCGGAGCGGGTCCATCTTGAAGCAGCCCGCGCGGATCCATCCTCTTCTTCCGCCGTCCTAACACCAAATGAAGGTTCCTTTAAATGATGTCATCCAAGATGGCGTCCCTCGAATTCCGATTGGCTGATAGGATTCTATCAGCCAATCGGAATTAAGGTAGGAAAAATCTGATTGGCTGATTGAATCAGCCAATCAGATTCAAGTTCAATCGGATTGGCTGATCCAATCAGCCAATCAGATTGAGCTCGCATTCTATTGGCGACGTTGGGGGGGGGGCAGATTAGGGGTTAATAAATATAATATAGGGGTCGGCGATGTTGTGGGCAGCAGATTATAGGTACATAGGTATAATGTAGGTTGCGGCGGTGTCCGGAGCGGCAGATTAGGGGTTAATAATAAAATGCAGGGGTCAGCGATAGCGGGGGCGGCAGATTAGGGGTTAATAAGTGTAAGGTTAGGGGTGTACATGTTAGAGTGTTAGGTGCAGACTTAGAAACAGTTTCCCCATAGGAAACAATGGGGCTGCGTTAGGATTTGAACGCTGCTTTTTTGCAGGTGTTAGGTTTTTTTTCAGCCCAAACTGCCCCATTGTTTCCTATGGGGGAATTGTGCACAAGCACGTTTTTCCAGCTAGCCACTACCGTAAGCAACGCTGGTATTGAGAGTTGAAGTGGCGGTAAATATGCCTGTACGCTCCCTTTTTGGAGCCTAACGCAGCCCTTCAGAGAACTCTCAATACCAGCGTTATTTAAAAGTTGCGGGGGAAAAAAACATGCGTAGCTAACACACCCCTTTGGCCGCAAAACTCTAAATCTAGCCGTAAGTTTGACATTCATGCTACTTTAAAGGGACATCAAACATATATGTTAAATCACTTGAAAGTGATGCAGCATAACATTAAAATGCTAGCATGAAAATATCACCTGAAGGGAAGATATTTTACCTCTCAATTTCTTCAACTCACCAGAGTAAGTGATCTGTGAACATTTAGGGGGGTAGTTATCAAGCCGTCAACCTCAAATACGCTGGAATTCCGCAGCGTATTTGTGGCGAGGCTGATTCGCCTTAGTTATCAAAGGCTCGAGACTGGCAAAAGTAGAATTTTGTGACGTAAACTTCGATCCGCCGGACTCAGTCCGACACAGATTGATTCTTACGTCACTCCAGATGTTCCGCACACAAGTGCGGCACAATCTCACTACTTTTGCTAGTTATCAAATGACTAGCAGGTACGCTCTGCACTTTTACGGCCCAGCGTACCTGGTTTTCAATCCGCCACCCCTGGAGGCGGCGGATCCCATAGGAATCAATGGGAGTCTGACCATAACGAAAGTACAAGTTCGCTGCTGCCAGATATCCCATTGATTCCTATGGGAGCTGTCTGCACCTAACACCCTAACATGTACCCCGAGACTAAACACCACTAATCTGCCCCCCTACACCGCCGCAACTAAATAAAGTTATTGCCCCCTAAACCGCCGCTCCCGGAGCCCACCGCAAGCTACTCTATACATATTAACCCCTAAACCGCCGCTCCCGGAGCTCACCGCAACTATAATATATGTATTAACCCCTAAACCGCCGCTCCCTGACCCTGCCGCAACCTATATTAAACTTATTAACCCCTAATCTGCCCCCCCTACACCGTCGCCACCTATAATAAATTTATTAACCCCTATCCTGCCCCCCACTACGCCGCCGCCGCCACTGTAATAAAATTATTAACCCCTAAACCTAAGTCTAACACTAACCCTAACGCCCCCTAACTTAAATATTAATTAAATAAATCTAAATAATATATCTATTATTAACTAAATTAATCCTATTTAAAACTAAATACTTACCTTTAAAATAAACCCTAATATAGCTACAATATAAATAATAATTATATTGTAACTATCTTAGGATTTATTTTTATTTCATAGGTAAATTTCAATTTATTTTAACTAGGTACAATAGCTATTAAATAGTTATTAACTATTTAATAGCTTACCTAGCTAAAATAAACTGAAATTTACCTGTAAAATAAATCCTAACCTAAGTTACAATTACACCTAACACTACACTATACTTTAATAAATCATTCCTATTTAAAACTAAATACTTACCTGTAAAATAAACCCTAATATAGCTACAATATAAATAATAATTATATTGTAGCTATCTTAGGATTTATATTTATTTTACAGGTAACTTTGTATTTATTTTAGCTAGTTAGAATAGTTAACGATTTAATAACTACCTAGCAAAAAGAAATACAAAATTACCTGTAAAATAAATCCTAACCTAAGTTACAATTAAACCTAATACTACACTATCATTAAATTAATTAAATAAAGTACCTACAAATAACTACAATTAAATACAATTACATAAACTAACTAAAGTACAAAAAATAAAAAAAGCTAAGTTACAAAAAATTAAAAAATAAGTTACAAACATTTTACAAATATTACAACAATTTTAAGCTACTTACACCTAATCTAAGCCCCCTAATAAAATAACAAACCCCCCCAAAATAAAAAAATGCCCTACCCTATTCTAAATTAAATAAAGTTCAAAGCTCTTTTACCTTACCAGCCCTTAAAAGGGCCATTTGTGGGGGCATGCCCCAAAAAGTTCAGCTCTTTTGCCTGTAAAAGAAAAATACAACCCCCCAACATTAAAACCCACCACCCACATACCCCTAATCTAACCCAAACTCCCCTGAAGATCATCCTAGCTTGAGTCGTCTTCACTCAGCCGAGCAGCGATGGAACCGAAGTGGACATCCGGAGCAGAAGAAGTTAATCCTCAAAGCGGCGCTGAAGAAATCTTCCATCCGATGAAGTCATCATCCAGGCGGCGCTGAAGAAGTCTTCGATCCGGGCGATGTCATCTTCCAAGAGGCGCTGAAGAGGTCTTCTATCCGGGCGATGTCATCTTCCAAGCCGGGTCTTGAATCTTCCTCCCGCCGACGCGGAACATCCTTCTTCACCGACGGACTACGACGAATTAAGGCTCCTTTAAGGGACGTCATCCAAGATGGCGTCCCCTCAATTCCGATTGGCTGATAGGATTCTATCAGCCAATCGGAATTAAGGTAGGAAAAATCTGATTGGCTGATGGAATCAGCCAATCAGATTCAAGTTCAATCCGATTGGCTGATCCAATCAGCCAATCAGATTGAGCTTGCATTCTATTGGCTGTTCCGATCAGCCAATAGAATGCAAGCTCAATCTGATTGGCTGATTGGATCAGCCAATCGGATTGAACTTGAATCTGATTGGCTGATTCCATCAGCCAATCAGATTTTTCCTACCTTAATTCCAATTGGCTGATAGAATCCTATCAGCCAATCGGAATTCGAGGGACGCCATCTTGGATGACGTCCCTTAAAGGAGCCTTCATTCGTCGTAGTCCGTCGGTGAAGAAGGATGTTCCGCGTCGGTGGGAGGAAGATTCAAGACCTGGCTTGGAAGAGGACATCGCCCGGATAGAAGACCTCTTCAGCGCCTCTTGGAAGATGACATCGCCCGGATCAAAGACTTCTTCAGCGCCGACTGGATGATGACTTCATCGGATGGAAGATTTCTTCAGCGCCGCTTGGAGGATTAACTTCTTCCGCTCTGGATGTCCACTTCGGTTCCATCGCTGCTCGGCTGAGTGAAGACGACTCAAGGTAGGATGATCTTCAGGGGATTAGTGTTAGGTTTTTGGTAAGGGGGGTGTGGGTTAGATTAGGGGTATGTGGGTGGTGGGTTTTAATGTTGGGGGGGTTGTATTTTTCTTTTACAGGCAAAAGAGCTGAACTTTTTGGGGCATGCCCCCACAAATGGCCCTTTTAAGGGCTGGTAAGGTAAAAGAGCTTTGAACTTTATTTAATTTAGAATAGGGTAGGGCATTTTTTTTTATTTTGGGGGGTTTGTTATTTTATTAGGGGGCTTAGATTAGGTGTAAGTAGCTTAAAATTGTTGTAATATTTGTAAAATGTTTGTAAATTATTTTTTATTTTTTGTAACTTAGCTTTTTTTATTTTTTGTACTTTAGTTAGTTTATGTAATTGAATTTAATTGTAGTTATTTGTAGGTAGTTTATTTAATTAATTTAATGATAGCGTAGTATTAGGTTTAATTGTAACTTAGGTTAGGATTTATTTTACAGGTAATTTTGTATTTCTTTTAGCTAGGTAGTTATTAAATAGTTAATAACTATTTAATAACTATTCTAACTAGCTAAAATAAATACAAAGATACCTGTAAAATAAATATAAATCCTAAGATAGCTACAATATAATTATTAATTATATTGTAGCTATCTTAGGGTTTATTTTACAGGTAAGTATTTAGTTTTAAATAGGAATAATTTATTAAAGTATAGTGAAGTGTTAGGTGTAATTGTAACTTAGGTTAGGATTTATTTTACAGGTAAATTTCAGTTTATTTTAGCTAGGTAAGCTATTAAATAGTTAATAACTATTTAATAGCTATTGTACCTAGTTAAAATAAATTGAAATTTACCTATAAAATAAAAATAAATCCTAAGATAGTTACAATATAATTATTATTTATATTGTAGCTATATTAGGGTTTATTTTAAAGGTAAGTATTTAGTTTTAAATAGGATTAATTTAGTTAATAATAGAAATATTATTTAGATTTATTTAATTAATATTTGAGTTAGGGGGGCGTTAGGGTTAGACTTAGGTTTAGTGGTTAATAATTTTATTACAGTGGCGGCGGTGTAGTGGGGGGCAGGATAGGGGTTAATACATTTATTATAGGTGACGACGGTGTAGGGGGGGCAGGATAGGGGTTAATAGGTTTAATATAGGTTGCGGCGGGTTCAGGGAGCGGCGGTTTAGGGGTTAAACTATTTATTTAGTTGCGGCGAGGTGTGGGATCAGCAGGATAGGGGTTAATAATTTTATTATAGAGGGCGACGGTATAGGGGGGGCAGGATAGGGGTTACTAGGTATACTGTAGGTGGCAGCGGTGTCGGGAGGGGCGGTTTAGGGGTTAATACATTTATCAGAGTTGCGGCAGGGTCTAGGAGCGGCGGTTTAGGGGTTAGTAACTTTATTGAGTTGCGGGGGGCTCCGGGGGCGCCGGTATAGGGATAGAACAGTGCAGTGTAGTGTGAGTGCTTAGTGACAGGCTAGCAATAAAGCTGGGAAAAAGCCGAAGAGCAGCGAGATCGGATGAGTGATAACTCTCACAGTCCGCTGCTCATCACCCCGCGGCTTTTTGACAGCTTTATTTGGTAACTTAGGCGAACATATTCAAGGTCCGCGGCGGCGAAGGTAGGCGAGCTTAGGCGGGCGTATTGGGCCGGCGAAGGCAGAAAAGTAGACGGCTTGATAACTACCCCCCATATACTTCAGCTATTGTCCAGCTGCAAATTGAAAGAAAAAAAACAATAGCCAATCAGCATCAGAAGTGCTGAGGTCATGCATTGATTTGCTGTGATTTCATAGTAAACTTCCTTAAACTAATTAGGAAAAAACATGACTGTGCCTGCAAATGCAGATGCACACTCACTTGCAAGTCCTGGGACTAGAATCCTGATTGGCTGCTTAAAGTTTCTTTACAGTGGGGTTTGAATATTTAGGACATTCATAGGTAAATATATTCCCTTTTTACAGAGAGACGTTCAGGTGATATTTTCTAGTCAGCTTTTTACGGTTATGCTGCATCACTTTCAAGTGCTTCAACATTTGGGTTTCATGTCACTTTAATAAAAGTGCTTATGTTCTGTATGTACACAATCTAAAAATCTGTATACTTCTTAGTTGATGTTGATTTTAGAGACTTGGGCTGTTTCTTAAAGTGCATTTTGAGGGAGCAAATCCGCTTCTGCCTTGTTGTATGCCCCTCTCACAGCCCCCTGAAACACTCAAGGGGGTTGCAAAATAAAATTCAACAAATTAAACAGATGAAAGTCATCTCTAAATTCTGTAAATGAGTACAAAGACCATATGCCTAAAGCTTTCCACCTCTATATGATCATAGAAACTCTATGGTGCAGGAGCTGTTTAGTGACTTGCAATATCCATATTATTTACACAACATAAATCCATGCAAATTTGTTTTTAACCGTCTTTTACATAATCTTTTTTTATTTTATTTTATTGAGGCAGAAGTTGTTATAATCTGTCACCTGTCTCTGAAAATATAGTCTTCAAGGATTTTAATGTAGTTTATGCAGTCTACCACCTCCTTGCATTTAGGGGGTTGTTTTGTTTCCCAATTTCTCGCAATTAACAATTTAGTTGAGGTGAGGATGTACAGCAGTAAGATATTGCTTAGGTGTGGGTAGATTCTCAATCCCAAAATGGAGTATAGCTAGGGCTGGATTTGACACTTCCGGGAGATCTAAGTCAATGCAAACTGCCCTTGACCCTTGGACTAATATCCTGCTCAGTTTCGGACACGAACACCAAATGTCGAAGGGGGGTCCCCTGTTCTCCACATCCCCTCCAGCACCGTAGGGGAATGTTCAGGAAGATATTTCTGCAGTTTTTTTGGGTAACTAGGTGCCATCTGGTTATGAGCTTAAATACAATTCATACAATGTGAAACAATGAATCACCATTTTAGTCTGACTGATAGCTTTGTCCAGTCTACAGGTGTGTATGTTTGTTGCAATTCCTTTTCCCAGGCCTCCATGTGTACTGTTTTAAGTGGAATCAGGTCCCTCCAGTAGACATTTTTAACTGTGTCGAAAGTGGCTTGTAAAGTTGGAGATTTGTTGCCCATCTCGTCTCCCAGACGAGTAAGGTTGCGTTAGACTATTGCTGAGGACTCCCCCAAGATTTCATCAAAGATCTCAATCTAAGCTAGGTCAGACTTGAATTTGGGGGCCAGTTGTGGAAAGGTGTGAGCATGTCCCGAGAGTGGTAATAGCTATTGTCTGTATAAAAGTCTTTTAAGCAGGTTATTTCTGTCCTGTGTCCAACTCTTGATTTGTGTGTTGGAAAGTTCATGTAGCAGGTCCATTTATAGAATGCACAGGGGAGGGGTGTGGAGCAATTAAATTATTTTGATGTTGTTTGAACCAGGTTAATTGGCATCCCCTTACAATATCGTTCGCTATGTGTATTTTGTTCTGTTGGTGAGAGGGTAGCCAAAGAAGGTCAGCTAGATCTACATAGGCAAGTAGAGTTGCCTGCTCCAGTTCCCTCCATCTAGTGAGTGGGAGATCAGGTCCCCAAGCAGTGGCATGTGATATTATTGCAGCGTCATGATATAATTTCACCCTTGGGAGTCCTATTCCTCCTCTCTCTATTGGGGATTGAAGTATATGCACCGCTACCCGAGGTCTTTTGTCATTCCAGGTGTATGAATTGAATAACGCCTGCAACTTTTGAAAGAGGGTCGCTGGGACAGGAATTGGTATGCACCTGAACAGATATGTAAGTTTGGGGAGAATCATCATCTTAAGGGCAGCTATCTTTCTGCTTCCCTGGGGGGATATTAATGGAATACGCTTCTGTTTTCCCCACCTTGACCTTATAATAGAAGATTTCTCCAAAAAGATTCAATAAGGATATTGGGGGGGGGGGGGTGATGCTAGGGGATCTGTAAAAAAAATGGTAAAGTCATCAGTGAACAATGCTAATTTTTGTTCTGTATCATGTAGTTGGAGTCCCTGATTATCTTTATTCTGCCTGATTGCTGTTGCCAATGGTTCACTCGCTAGGGCAAACAGAAGCAGGGAAAGAGGACAGTCTTGCCTTGTACCATTTTTAATTGGGATTCTAGGGGAGCAAAACCCCACTCCCCTGACTTCTGCGGATGGGGCCGTGTATAAAACTTCAGTGGCTATGCGGAAGAAATCTGGCACTCCAAACACTGTAAGAGTTTGGAACAAGTATTCCCACCTCACCCTGTCAAATGCTTTTTCTGCATTTAGTGAAAGGGTGAGTAAGGGAAGTTCCATGTCTGCCACATGTGTAAAAATGTTTAGCAAGCGGTGGGTATTATCCAATCCCTGTCTATCTAAAATGAATCCCACTTGGTCCAAAATGAATAATCGTTGCAAATGCTTCTCTAATCTAGATGCTAATACTTTTGCATACATTTTGACATCAATATTGATAATAGAAATTGGTCGATAAGCTGGAGCAGAGTGACGGGTCTTTCCCCTTTTTTGGTAATAGTAATTTGCTTCTAAGAATATCCTGTATGAAGTGACCTCTATCTGCTACACTGGTAAAAAAATGTAAGTAAGAGCTGGGGGATAGTGGTTATCACTAGTCTCTGATAAAAAGATACTAGTAAATCCATCTGGCCTCTTGGCCTTTTGGGGCGTTAGAACTGCCTATCGCTTCTATCGCTGCTATCGCTGCTATCCGCTGCTTTGATTTCTTCTAATGTAAATGGGCTTTTTAGTTCTTCTATTGCTTCCGTAATTAGGGTGGGAAAGTTAAGCCCCCCCAAGAAGCTCTGGATAGTACTACAGTTGGTTTGTGGGGTCTTCTACTAAGTTTACGAGGCCGTATAGGGAGGTATAGTAACTCCACAAATGCCTTTCCTATCTCTTTTGGTGAATGGACATTGCCTCTAGCCATTTTAATTATTGCAATCCTTTTTTCTGCATGCACTTATGAGTTTGTTTGCAAGCAATCTGTCTGCTCTGTTACCTTTATAATAGTACATTTGCTTAAGTTTCCTGGAGATTCTCTTGGACCCCTTAAGGTTTCTCACCTAGCAATTTCTTCTGTTGAGCTATTAAGGATCTAGGTTCCGTCTTGTCTGCTATTTCAAGTGTACAGAGAGCTTAATAAAGTTTTGCCAATGCGTATCCCTATCTTGCACTGTTTTCTTTATGAAATATCCTCTAAGATAGGCTTTAAAGCAGCCCAGATCATATCTAAGCTTGTATTACCTATGTCATTGTGTGCTATACATTCTTGGATAGTCTCAGTTAGTTCTGGAATCTCAGTGTCAGATAGGCTATTGGTCAGGCAATTTCCAAGAGGGTCAGGAGGTAGATGATTGTAGTAGGCTAAGGTTAGGAACATACCATTGTAATGGTCTTACCAGGAGCAAACCTTTAGATTCAGAGTTACTAAAGATGTCCTAGTGACCAAGAGTCGCATAATAGGTAATCAATTTGTGAGTAGGAGTTGTGTAATTTTGAGTAATGTGTGAAGTCCCTTTCTGAGGTTGACAAACATCACCAGACATCATGATACATCAGATTGCGAAAGGTGTTGGATGTCAAGGATTGGTTTCTGTCAGTGTGGGGAGTCGTTAGTATATTTTTTGTCAAGTGTCGGATCCCATTCCCGGTTAAAATCCCCTCAATTAACAAATGTTCCCTCTTGAGTTGGTCGATACGTTCAATGAGTTTCCGTAGGAAGGCAGTTGTTGGGTATTAGGAAGTATAAACCTGAAACAAGAGTAAAACATAACGTTGTTCAAAGTGCAGGACAACTATAATGAAATGGCCCTCTGCGTCTCGTTCGATATATTCCAGTGTATATTTTATATCCCTACAAATCAGTATGGCAACCCCTCTTTTTTTCTCCTCAGAATTGAGGCTGCCTCGCAAACTGGGTAGTATGGAGAATTCTGGAAGAACTGGGAACCCCCCGTCCAGTGTGTTTCCCGTAGGAAGATCAACTGAATCTTCTGGGTCAATAGATAACATGATAGAAGGCTACGTTTTGTAGGGGAATTAAGTCCTTTGGCATTAAGAGTGGCTACTTTGATCAGAACCATGTTGTAATCTATGTGGGAGGAAGGGGAAGGAAAAGAGGAGGGGAGGCAGAGGGGAAAAAAGGGGAGAAAAAGTACTAGTAACTCAATGAGAACTACGTGGAAGGAACTCTAATTGTGCGCAGTGTTTGTGCAAAGAGCAGCTTATGGGTATGTCCCCTATAAAATGAGGTCTTAGAGTCTCAAGGTGTGAAAAAAAGTGATTCATTTACACTTTCTAAATGAGTGGTCTCTCAAGCTTTTACCTAGGAGAACACAACTAATATGCGGGGAGGGAGGGGGGGAGGAGGTAGACAGGTGTGGCTCTCCCACCCGCCAGTCATATGAAAAAGAATGTAGCATACTTATCAGTATAAAAGGTTAGGTGCATCTAGCTGGCTCTGTAATTTAAAATCACCTGGGTCATTATTAGTGGAGTTTCAATTATTGTGTAAGTGATGATATCAATTTAAGTGCAGAGAAAATTTCAGGAGTCAGAAAGTGCAGAAAAATCAAGTAATGAACTTTAAACATGCAAAGAACATTTTTTTTTTAAGAAGCATTTTAAGGTTTAACAAGTCAACCAGACAGGAACAGCGGTAAACAGTGTGTAGGTAACCGGTAGATTGTTGTCTCCCCCACCCATCTCCCAATATGTTTGACAACTGGTTATGAATCTCAGTTTTTTACTTATGTCTAAGCTTCCCTCTTACTGGCCCAGAGATGTGAGAAGAGGAGACCCAATCCACTCCAGGTGTATAGCATATATCAGAGTCTATATAGTACATTGTCAAGACTTTTGCAATAATAATACATACTTTTTATGTGTCAGTGTACATCGTAATACCAAATAGGAGCACAGTTTTAGTTACCAGGACGTCCTCACATACATTAGTGTTTTATTGATATAGAGCCATGGATCTAGAAATTTGAAGCCTTTTTCTCTCCACAGTCTAGTGTAAGGTTTATAGTGCCTACGGAGTTGAAGTGTATGAGGTGAGAGGTCCGGATAGATTTGGAGATCTGTAAATTTGTCTGGTAATGCTTTGTCTTTGGCCAGGCCTCTTAGTAATTTCTCACGGGAGGTAGTAATGGAGCCGGGGAATGACATCTCTTGGCTTTTCCCCATCAGCAGATTTTTGTCTCAATGCGCAATGTACTTTGTCTATCAAAGCCTCATTATCTAAGTTAAGTCCAAGAATTATTGTAAAGAGTTCCTGCAGGTAACTGTCAAGATCCTGGAGCAGCACCATCTCTGGGTAGCCATTTATATGTATATTGTTATGGCGCGACCTGTCTTCTAAGTCGGCAAGCTTCATTTCTAGATCCATCAGTTGCTCAGCCAAACTCTGCGAGTAATTCAGTAGGTTGGTATGATCCACTATCAGATCTTCTTGTTTGCGCTCCAGAACATCTGTTCGCTCTCCAATCATGGCAATATCTCTCTTTAAATCAGCATGTGATTTGTTAAATATTTTAGACAGAGATTCATAATGAGAGGCCAACAGTGACTTGATTGAATCCATCATGTTGTTGGAGAGATTGTCAGCTTCTAGTAGATGGCAAGACTTTTGTAACAGTGCAGTGTTTATCTGTACATCAAATAGGCTCCTAGGATCTGAGCCCTCCTCATCTGAGCCTGTTTGGGCTGTCATATTCAGTTTATGAAAGTGATTTACTACCGTATGTTTAGGGGTAGTGTAGGTCTTTTCCTTTCCTTTTATATGCTTGAGATATTTTTGCCTTACCAGGTGGGTAGTAGTGAATAGGTATCTTTGTTTGAGCAAAGTATGCTGAAAATTGTAGCTAGACTGGTGGGGTTCAGGCCTCTAGTTAATGGTTACATAGTGAGGGAAATCAGGGTGCCAGGATGTATGGAGCTGCTCCAGGTGGCAGAAAAGTGGACCTCTCTCAAAGGGACGTACCCATAGAGGGCGGCAAAAGGGCAAGGTAGTTGGTATATGTCCATTTGGGAACGTGTAAAACAGGAAGGGTGAGAGAGGTCGACGGTGAGGTAAGGCATAAAGCTGAAGATGCAGGACCTATGTCTGTGGTTGAATTTCTCCTATCCCCAAACTGTAAGAGAATTACTGTAGGTCTTCTATGGTCTGTATCCTTGACTAGTCGCAAGGGGAAGTGGGGATGGATTCAGTCTCTCTGAAGGGGGCTAGGTACTGGAGTTTGGTGTTGGCCCCTTATGCAGTGTGGTTTCTGCCTGTTACCTGCAATTTCTATGAATAAGTACTGTGTCGGCCTTAGGTGTGTTTTTGGTGGCCTTCAGCTGCGGCCTAAGGCCTCCTATTTTGGTCTAGAGATTTGTTTATAAGGCTTAGAAATGCCGGTGTAGGCCCCTATGTAGGTGAATGCTTTACTGCACACTTACTGTTTAAAGGTGGAGATTTGCTCCGAAAGCTGTCAGAACCTGCAATCTGTTTCTCTTTGGGTATAATCTTTCAGGCCACAAGACGGCCTGTGTCCTGAAGGCCCCTATAGGTTTTGCCTAGGAGGTGAATATCGGTGGTTCAGTAAGGGGCTGTGCTTGGCCCCTTAGCAAAAGCTAACAGCCTATGTCTCTGACAATTTTAAAGCATCAATATGTCTCAGTTCTGGCCTATATAATATGTATTGTGTAGCGTCTCTAAATCCAAGATGGCGGGTACCACCAAACAACCCTCCTTTAAAGACTGTTAATTCATGTATTTTCCCTTATTCAGCAATAAAACGTTAATACTTGCAATATAGTTTAAGTTCCACTCTCTAGATGGTGAGTAGGTATTTTCTTTTTCCTCCTGATTTACCCTAATGCCTAAGTCACCACGTTGGTATACTGGCTGAGTTCCCTCTCGTTAGTAGCCACTAGAAGGATGAAGGCAATATGTCTGTTTTCACCAGAGTGGAGCCCAGACCCTCTGGTGTGCAGGATCTCAGTGTGATGGAGCTTTAAGGTAGGGCCCAGAATTCCTTGAAATGTACTTGATTTCTTCTGAAAACAGTGTTTTTTAGATCTTAAGTCACAGAGCTCAATCAGAACATATCTGCACTCAACGGCTGCTAGCTCTATCCCCCCCTTTTACATAATCTTCTTGAGCATCATTTTTAAAGTTTAAAATATTTCCCTAATTGGTCTTTAAATTTCCATATTAATGTAATTTCTTGACTTATATCAGCATTCTCATGAGAAAAACCGAATAGATGATAAAGCTCTCATTTTCTTGACTGAAATGTAATAACTATTTACATAATCAAAAACTGGATACTTTACATAAAATAAATTATTTATGCTGTATGTTTTGCACATGAATCAGTCCATTCAAAAGCAACAAACAGTCCAGTAGTTAAATTTTATAGGGACCGTAAAGTCAAAATTAAACTTTTATGATTCAGAGCATGAATTTTTACACAACTTTCCAATTTACTTTGGTTATCTAATTTGCTTTGCTCTTATGGTATCATTGTTAAAAAACACATACTTAGATAGCCTCAGGAGCAGAAATGCACTGTTGGGAGCTACCTTTTGATTGGTGGCTATTACATATATTCGCTTACTCAATGTGCTGAGCTATCTACCAGTTACTGCACTGCTGCTCCTTCAACAAAGGATACCAAGAGAACGAACCAAATGTTATAATAGAAGTAAGTTGCAAAAGTTGGTTTCAAATGATAAAAAAGTATATATACAAATACAAAGCAATATCAGTAGATGTGATTACAAAACTGCTGTATATATGGATAAGCACAATACTCCTCAATGGATAAACCGCTGCCTTCCAACAGCCTCTCCCAAAAGGAACTGCTTGTATGAAATTGTTTCGGTATAGGGGGCGCAGGTCCAGGGGTAACCTTAGGCTCAAACGAGTATCTCTGCGCAACCCTGGAATCCTCCAATGTAGAATGGCTTCTTGGTAAAACTAGGAACAAAACTCCATATGTGTATATGAACAAAACCCAATTTATATAAAAGCAGAATACTCACTAGGATAAAATGTCAGCAATGTAATAAAAGTCGGAATGTTCTTCTTATACAAGAACAAAATATCTTCTTATTTGGGCTCAACGCGTTTCAACTATCTAAGTCATCCTTTTTCAAGAGGCATTGAAAATGCTATGTTGTTACCACTGACGCAAGTGGTTTAAATACAGGGTATTCTTATTACCTTTTCCGGTTCTTCTCATACCGGAGTTTGGATTTACAATTAAAAAAATAATCACAGATAATATATTGTGTTAATTTCCCAACCAATCATATATTTTAATTCTTAAAACTTATGATAATTAAGTATGCCTTTTAAAACTTTGATCAAACCTTGTTCTGGTAAAACTAAATTTAAAATCAAACCTTCTTTTCATTGTGTGTAAATAAACCCGTTTCAGCTTATTAACCTATCAGCATTTTGGTCAGAGATTTAAAAACATCCAATTATCAATCATTATTTATCAGGTCCTCAGTCAAGTATTTTTCTTTATATAGTTTCCAAATAAGTCCTTGTTATTAAAAGGAAGATCACATGTTTGTTTTTATTCAATGAAAAAATCACTCATCGTGGCTGTTTTTTTTTTTTACTTTCAGTGGGTCATGTGGTGCATGTGAACCAATCAGAAGGCATCGATACCAGAAATTTACAAAACTTGTTATAGGTCGGATTTTTCAGATTTTCATTCAAATTATTAATGGAAAAACAATCTATCAAAGGTTCTGATGTCCATCTGTTAAGGAGTTGTCCATATATCAATGGTCAACACTAAGATACATATAGAAACAAATGGTAAAAAACAAATAGTGGAAAAAAAAGTAAATTACAAATGAAAATATATTTATTCATCCCATTATATAGTCAATTAGTGAGAATAATAAAAAGAAATAGTGAGAACAAAAAATATTTCTTGTTTTAAAATGCTAATTTTAAGTATTTTATAGTGTACCTTTTCCAAAATACAGTCACTTTAACATTAACGTTTAAAACAAGAAATAACTCCCATGGGGTGCAACCGAAAAAACTCATGTCAGGCTATCTCTTGAGCAGTAAGCCAAAGATGTTTTAATTTGAAAATCCAAATAATGGAGTTTTTCAGTTACTTGTAAACTAGGATTTTGTATTGGAATATATGTTTAAGACACTGCAACACTTTGATATACAGTGGGGCAAAAAAAGTATTTAGTCAGCCACCAATTGTGCAAGTTATCCCACTTAAGAAGATGAAAGAGGCCTGTAATGTTCATCATAGGTATACCTCAAATATGAGAGACAAAATGGGGAAACAAATCCAGACAATCACATTGTCTGATTTGGAAAGAATTTATTTGCATATTATGGTGGGAAATAAGTATTTGGTCACCTACAAACAAGCAAGATTTCTGTCTCTCACAGACCTGTATCTTCTTCTTTAAGAGGCTCCTCTGTTCTCCACTCATTACCTGTATTAATGGCACCAGTTTGAACTTGTTATCAGTATAAAAGACACCTGTCCACAACCTCAAACAGTCACACTCCTAACTCCACTATGGTGAGACCAAAGAGCTGTCGAAGGGCACCAGAAACAAAATTGTAGACCTGCACCAGGCTGGGAAGACTGAATCTGCAATAGGCAAGGCAGCTTGGTGTGAAGAAGTCAACTGTGGGAGCAATAATTAGAAAATGGAAGACATACAAGACCACTGATAATCTCCCTCGATCTGGGGCTCCACACAAGATCTCACCCCGTGGGGTCAAAATGATCACAAGAACGGTGAAGAAGAAAAATGACCTTGTGAATGACCTGCAGAGATCTGGGACCAACGTAACAAAGGCTACCATCAGTAAACACACTACGCCGCCAGGGACCTCAGATCTTGCAGTGCCAGACGTGTCCCCCTGCTTAAGCCAGTACATGTCCAGGCCCGTCTGAAGTATGGCTAGAGAGCATTTGTATGATCCAGAAGCGGATTGGGAGAATGTCATATGGTCAGATGAAACCAAAGTAGAACTGTTTGGTAGAAACACAACTTGTCATGTTTGGAGGAGAGAGAATACTGAGTTGCAACCAAAGAACACCATACCTACTGTGAAGCATGGGGGTGGCAACATCATGCTTTGGGGCTGTTTTCTCTGCAAAGGGAATAGGAAGACTGATCCGTGTACATGAAAGAATGAATGGGGCCATGTATTGTGAGATTTTGAGTGCAACCTCTTTCCATCAGCAAGGGCATTGAAGATGAAACGTGGCTGATTCTTTCAGCATGACAATGATCCCAAACACACCGCCAGGACAATGGAGTGGCTTCATAAGAAGCATTTCAAGGTCCTGGAGTGGCCTAGCCAGTCTCCAGCTCTCAACCCCATAGAAAACCTTTTGGAGGTAGTTGAAAGCCTGTGTTGCCCAGCGACAGCCCCAAAACATCACTGCTCTAGAGGAGATCTGCATGCAGGAATGGGCCAATATACCAGCAACAGTGTGGGACAACCTTGTGAAGACTTACAGAAAACGTTTGACCTCTATCATTGCCAACAAAGGATATATAACAAAGTATTGAGATGAACTTTTGATATTGACCAAATACTTATTTTCCACCATAATTTGCAAATAAATTATTTCCAAATCAGACAATGTGATTGTCTGGATTTGTTTCCACATTTTGTCTCTCATAGTTGAGGTATACCTATGATGAAAATTACAGGCCTCTCTCATCTTCTTAAGTGGGAGAACTTGCACAATTGGTGGCTGACTAAATACTTTTTGCCCCACTGTATACACATAGACACATATACACATACATACACATATGTAAGTACACTCTCACACACATAAATAAGTACACACATACAGAAATATATATCAGTCCAATGTGGTAAAAGCACTCCTGGTATTTAAATTATAAGGCAATTCAGCCTGTAATGCCCAGGGTGCGCTTCAATGTTTACATATAAAGCTCCAAGGTACGGAAGGCACTCACTGGATCTTATAACAAAATAAATCCTTTATTGTTGATGTTTCGGGGTCAACCCCATTCTCAAAAGAAGTTTTTAATATATTATACAAGTGGTTTGCTATGTAGATATTCAAGTGTTTACTTTACATCAGGTCTCCAAAAGCACTAAATGTTCCAGCGCTTTTTTTGTAAATAAAAGTGCACTCTGCTTTATGCGTTCAAAGTATAGGGGGCACCAAATAAATGTTGGCCATGTTAAGGATCTCTGATAAACTTGTAATACATGGTTTCGTTCAATTCTTATTGCAGGGTCTTGCTAATCTGTTGCTCTCCACTTGTAATCAAGTCCAAATGTAGCAAAAAAGAAATGAGCATACTAACTAGCCTAATTAATTTTGCTCCCTTTTCCTTTAAAGGGACACTCAATCAAAATTAAAGTTTCATTATTCAGATAGAGCATGCCATTTTAAACAACTTTCCAATTTACTTCAATTAACTAATGTGCACAGTCTTTTATATTTAAACTTTTTGAGTCACCAGTTCCTACTGAGCATGTGCAAGAATAAGTGTGTATGCATTTGTGAATGGCTGATGGCTGTCACATGGTACGTGTATGCATTTGTGATTGGCTGATGGCTGTCACATGGTACAGGAGGAGTGGAAAAAGACATAACTTTTAAAAATGTCAGAAAAAAATCTACTAGTCATTTGAAGTTCAGACTAAGTGCTATTGCATTGTCTTGTTATCTTGCATTTGTTGATTATGCAAATCTACTGTGTTGACTGGTCCTTTAATTTAACTCTTCAAAAATTGTTGTGGTTTTTTTCACTTTGTCGAGTAAGTCTGGGGTACCTTCTACAGGATTTTGAACCCTGAAACAGGATCTTAATTATATTTCTATGGAACTGGTCACATCAAGCCAGAGATATGATAAACAGTACTTAGGAGACTTTCATGGATATATCCCTGAACTGCAAAACAATTCTAATTTTGTTAACAAAAGTTTTAAATGTTTTATGCCGATTTGTTGCAATAAAGTAATTTATTGAATATATGTTATACATATATATAAAAAAATTACGTTATTGTCCCTTTAACACAGAGATGGGGAATCTTGGCACTCCTGATGTTTCAGAACTACATTACCCATAATGCTTAGGCACTCTGAAGTCCAGTTGAGAATCATGGGAAATGTAGTTCTAAAACATCTGGAGGGCTAAGGTCCCCAATCCCTGCTTTAACATGAGCATAATGGCACATCATTCTACTGCTATAAAGTACGTATTGTTGCTTGGTAAAAAGCCATCCTGAAATAGTTGTAATAACTGTTACTTTTACATCTAAGTTTTACGTTCCAAACCCTATTTTATTCAAATAGTTTTCCTTTTTCCCATGATATATATTTTTCCCTGACATACATTTTGCACTTGTTTTTCTTCTTGGCCCTTGCACACCATTGTTTAATTTTTTTCCAAATAGCACAGCAGTTGTGATAAGGTAGACAGTTTAATCTCCACAGAGAAATTATCAATTTTTTATTCCGTTCTTCCGTTATCAGTTGCCTTATTTTCTTTAAATCAGTCTCTGTTGCTAGGCAACAAGCATCCTCCAGCTTAAGAGCAGATTTAACATACATAGTTGAAGAGATAAAATAAAAATAAAATTGAATGTTACGCAATCTCAATATTGTTTTTTAATACAAACCCAATATATGTGTGTTTTATACACATAATCCATGTATACAACTAACAGCTTTTGATGAGTAAGACATTGTTCCTCTTTCTGCACAACTACCTCATTACTGTCAACTCTTGGAGTAGCCATGTCAAATGTTTCTAAATTTGTGGGTTTTAGGTGGGTTTGTGGCACTTTTGTAGGAATTAGCAATGTCATATGGCCAGGACACCCATTGTTCATGAGAGGTTTGCTTTTTAAGCTATACATATGTACTGTATATCTACATCTATTTTATATAAATGTATATCTATATCTATCTATCTATCTATCTATCTATCTATCTATCTATCTAATGACTCTTTGCTTCAGCAGGTAACTAATATATATATAAAATATCAGTTGCTAGATTTAAAAAAAAAAAAAAAGAAAAAGGTTACACTTCTGGATATCACCCCTTCCTCATACTGTCTGAGGAAGGGGTGATATCTCTGAAACATCACTTACACAGTGTGTTTGCTTTTTGAAAATCCAGCAAGTGCCTGTATAGAGAGATAGATGATAGATAGATAGATAGATAGATAGATAGATAGATAGATAGATAGATAGATAGATGATAGATAGATAGATTAGATGGATGGATAGATAGATAGATACACTAGAATAATATAATTAAATTCAACCCTTGCAATTTTTGTATTGACTAAATATGTTTCCTTATTACTTTCGAAGTATACCCCAAATAATAAACAGTGGCCACATAAATATAGTGACTACAACAATTTCCAAATTTGACATTTTTTGCCTTTTATTGTACTATGCTCATATTTATGTTATTATGCTATTCCTCAATACACACTTAGAATGGTCAAAGTAAAACTGCAAAAAAAAGAGAAACACTACTCTTACATAAAAAAACTGCCAACTTCCATATTGCAAAGTATCTATTTAAGTTATTAACCCCTAAACCGCCATCCCCCCACATTTCAACTAACAATAAAAATATATTAACCTCTAAAACCGGCCATCCCCCCCACAACACAAAGAACCAATTTAAACTATTTACCTCTAATCTGCCATCCCCACAACATAAAATACCTATTTAAACTATTAACCTCTAATCCACCATCCCCCCACAACGCAAAGTATCTATTTAAACTATTAATCCCTAATCCCACCATCCCCTACAACGCAAAGTACTTATTTAAACTATTAACCCCTAATCCGCCATCCCCCTACAACGCAATCTACCTATTTAAACTATTAACCCTTAATCCGCCATCCCCCACAATGCAAAGTAATATTCTAATCACTAAACCCCCTAACCTAACACCCCCTAAATTAACCCCATTTCATAAAATTAAAAAAAAGACTATTAAACTAATAAATTAATTCAATTACCAAAATTAAAAATCAAAATCTTATATTTAAATAAAAAATCCTAACATTAAATAAAAAATAAAACCGACGCTTTAATTTTAATACAAAAGCTAAGATTAAATAAAATAAAAAAAATCTAAAATCACAAAAATTCTAAGATTACATAAAAATAAACAAAATTATCCAAAATAATACAATTTAAACCTAATCTAAAACCCCTATAAAAACATAAGCTACCCCAAAATAAAAAAAAACCCTAATCTAATACTAAACTACCTATAGCCTTTAAAAGGGCCTTTTGTAGGGCATTTCCCTAAAACGATCAGCTCTTTTACCTAAAAAAATTACAAAGTACCCCCTAAGAGTAAACCCCCCACCTAACCAACCCCCCAAAATAAAATAAAAAACTAAGTCTAAAAAAAACCTAAGCTACCGATTGCTCCTACAGGGGCATTTGTATTGGGCATTGTCCTTAAAAGGGCAATCAGCTCTTTTGCTGCCCATTAAAATCCCTAATCTAAAAAAGAAAACACCTCAAAAAATAAAATAAAAAACCTAACACAAACTCCAGAAAATGTATTCACCATTCCGAAGTCCGGACATCCATCTTTATCCAGGTGGCGACAAGTCTTCATCCAGGCGGTGACATCTTCATCCAGCACGTAGACGACATCTATCTTCTTCCCTGAGGTGCGGAACGGACTTCCGATGCGTGGAGCAGTCTTCTGATGCCTGTAGTGGTCTTTGGCAGCGGCACGGTCATCCGACGTGGAGCCTCCTCTTCATGCGATCGTCCACCTCATGCTAAAGCTTGAATGCAAGGTACCCATTTTATATTGTGGTACCATGCATTCCTAATGGCTGAAATTTTTAAAATCAGCCAATAAGATGAGAGCTGCTTAAATCCTATTGGTCAATAGTATTTAAGCAGCTCTCATCATATTGGCTGATTTTGGGAATGCAAGGTACTTCCGCGAATCGGAACTGGCACATTGCATTCAAGCTTCAGTGTGCAGCAGACAATCACTTGAAGAGGAGGCTCCATGTCGGATGAGCACGCCGCCGCCAAAGACCGCTCCAGGCATCGGAAGACCACGCTGCGCATCAGAAGACTGCTCCTCACCTCCAGGAAGAAGATACTGTAGATGTCATCCCTGCGCTGGATAAAGATGTCGCCACCTGGATGAATACTTGTCACCGCCTGGATAAAGATGGCTGTCCGGACTTCAGGAACGGTGAGTACATTTTTTGGGGTTAGTGATAGGTTTTTTATTTTATTTTTTGGGGTATTTTTTTAACTTAGGGATTTTTTTAATGGGCAGCAAAAGAGCTGATTACCCTTTTAAGGGCAATGCCCATACAAATGCTCTTTTAGGGGCAATGGGTAGCTTAGGTTTTTTTAGACTTAGGTTTTTTTTATTTTGAGGGGTTGGTTGGGTGGGAGGTTTTACTGTTAAGGTGTACTTTGTAATTTTTTTTAGCTAAAAGAGCTGATCGCTTTAGGGTAATACCCTAAAAAAGGCTCTTTTAAAGGCTATTGGTAGTTTAGTATTAGATTAGGGGGTGTTTTTATTTTGGGTTGGCTTTTTTGTTTTTATAGGGGTATTAGATTAGGTTTAAATTTTATTATTTTGTATAATTTTGTTTATTTTTTTATGAGATCTTAGATTTTTTTTTTTTGTGATTTTAGATTTTTTTTATTTGATGTAATCTTAACTTTTGTATTTAAATTAAATCATAGGTTTTATTTTTTATGTAATGTTAGGATTTTTGATTAAAATTTTAGATGAGGATTTTTAATTTTGGTAGTTTAATTAATTTATTTATTAGTTTAATAGTCTTTTATTTTATTTTATGTAATTTGGTTAATTTATAGGGGGTGTTAGGTAGGTTAGGGTTAGTGATTAGATTAATACTTTGCGTTGTGGGGGATGGTGGTTTAGGAGTTAAAAGGTTAAATAGGTACTTTGGATTGTGGGGGGATGGTGGTTTAGGGTTATTAGTTTAAATAGGTACTTTAGTTGCGATGTGGAGGGATGATGGTTTAGTAGTTAATACATTTATTATAAGTTGCGATGTGGGGGTATGGCGGTTTAGAGGTTAATAACTTTTATTTTTAGTTGCAATGTGGGGGTTTGGCGGTTTAGTGGTTAACATATTTATTATAAGTTGCGATGTGGGGGGATGGCGGATAGAGGGGTTTATTTTTTGGGAGGCGGGTTAGATTTCAATGGGAAATAGGTCTCAAAAAGCTAATATTTCCTATTTTACACCTAGTTGAGCTGGGTGTAATGTTTCTCAATGTATTGGCAGCCTGCGACAGTGTATTAAACGGTTTGTGCGGGCATTGGAAACCTGGTATTATATATATATTAGCGACTTCTGAAACTTTTTATGGACAGGAAAATGTTTTCGGCAGCTGGAGTCCGGTAGCCGAAACTGAGGTACAACAGGCCGTTGGAAGCAGTCGGCAAACGATGTTACTTCCGACAGCATATTTATCGGTTTGCGAGTGCACGCAAACCTTATTATGAGTCTCAATGGAAACAAGCCCAATCATTGTTAGTATATGAGACAAAGTTCTTGACCTAAAGCTAAATACTTGAAGAATTATTTTTCTCTACTGGCAAGCTTGAACATTTTATCTTTTCCCAAAATCTCATATATCACTTTATCAACTATCCACTAACCATTTCCTTTTGGATATTAAATTAGAATATAAGATATAGTTTTCTAAAATGGAATTTGTAATATTCTCTCCATTCACTTGTACATAACACCTGATTACTTCCATACAATTGTTTAGACCACTTTTTCCCCAGACAATGATGCTTAGTGTGAGCCTTGAGTAATGGAACCTTCTTCATTTCATTTCAATTGATTTAATTAGTGTTGCAGTTTTTATCTACCCATATGCATATTAACCTATAATTTCATGTTACTTGCTTAGCTTTGCAAATTTTCCCCCGATCTTCAAGAATTATCTTGTTTGTGTAATACAAATTGTCTTGATTTTGCAAGCTACTATTTTAGGCCTTTAAAAGGAAACACATCTATGCAACCTTTGCTTCAAACTGGACTAACAAATCTAATTTTTACCTCCTTCAATACATGCCTATAGGCCATTATTTGACTGTGTCATAGCTCTCTTTGAAACAGGCTTCATCTTCATGTCTCTGTTCTCTTCTTTGTATTTCTCCCCTGTATCTAACCCAATGAGGCTTATTTATCATATGTCTGTCGGACCTGATCCAACAGTGCGGATCAGGTCCGACAGACATCGCTGAATGCGGAGAGCAATATGCTCTCCATATTCAGCATTGCACCAGCAGCTATTGATTTTGCTGTTTTTATAATACATTATCAAATATTACTGTATAGTGTAGTGTAACTTTTTGTAGATTTTTTAACGTCAATGCAAAATCTAGACACAAAATTAGAGTGTTCTGCGCCTCGTGTCAATACCGCACAAGCTCACTGGAGATGAACAATAGCCCAACACAATCGTTCCTAATATAAGGATATAGATATACAAGATAGGAGTGCCATCTTCACAGGAAGAATGGCTTAAGGCGTAGAGATGTATTATGTAAACAAGTGTAACATTATTTAAAGGGACAGTCAACACCAGAATTGTTGTTGTTTTAAAAGATAGATAATCCCTTAATTACCCATTCCCCAGTTTTGTATAACCAACACAGTTATAATAATACACGTTTTACCTCTGTAATTACCTTGTATCTAAGCCTCAGCAGACTGCCCCCTTATTTCAGTTATTTTGACAGACTTGCAATTTAGCCAATCACAGCTGTCTCCATGGTAAATTCACGTGCATCAGTTCAACGTTATCTATATGAAACATGTGAACTAATGCCCTCTAGTGGTGAAAAACTATCAAAATGCATTTAGATTAGAGGTGGCCTTCAAGGTTTAAGAAATTAGCATATGAACCTCCTAGGTTTAGCTTTCACCAAAGAATACCAAGAGAACAAAGCAAAATTGGTGATAAAAGTAAATTGGAAAGTTGTTTAAAATTACATGCCCTATTTGAAACATGAAAGGTTTTTTTGGACTTGACTGTCCCTTTATGTTACATATAGTGTCTGGCAGTATGTCTGACCATACCCAGATAAAGATTATGAAGAAAAAAAAAAATCATCAGTGGTTATCAATTGTAATCAATAAAATGCAAGAGTACGTGCTTAGGAAGCTTAATACAATATAACAAACAGTGTATAGAGAGGTAACACTGTGTTAAAGTCGTGTATAGTGTCCTAAAGATAAATAAGTGGTTTGTGAAATAGAAAGTGACTAATCTTATAGTCAAAACATTATAGCTACTTGTGTATCAAAAAGTAATATGTATCAAAAAGAAAGAGAGAGGAAGCCTTATGGCTACTTTTGTATAGAGGAGTGGCAATGTAAAAATTGCAACACTGTCTGTTGCAGATTGCTACATACGCTAACAAACATTCAGTGTGAATCATACGTCCTGTAGGGGAAAAAAGGAGTGAAACTACGTTGTGTGTGAGGATTTAAATCTTTGCAATCCTTGCAGATTCAAGATGGAAGTGCAATAAGCTATATGATGATTTACTAATAACCTTTTATTTGATGAAATATAAAATGAAATGTTATGTATCTCATATAAACATTTTATACTTGGTAAAACGTATGAGAACATAATATCATATGGTAACATACTAGAACATGTTAAAATGCGGTGACATATGAATGTTATATTAAAACATGTTTACAGGGTAATTGCTGCAGCAATAAAAACGACTCAAAACGTATTATTGAGATAAAGAAAAAGTGAAAAAAATGTCAAAATGTAAGGGAATGCAGATGTAGAAATAAAAATAAAAAATGCAAAATAGCAAAAATGCCAAAAAGGCAAATGTGGGGAAAGAAGGCGATGGAGTTCTTTTTTTTGGGAAGCCCAAGTAAAGTGCATTGCAGTAATTTAGCCTAGAGGATATAAATACATGGATTAATGTTGGCATATCATCCGGTGGAATTAAGTGTTGTATCCTGGCTATGTTTTTCAGATGAAAGTAGGCAGATTTTATTACGGAGGAAATCTGCAGTCTAACAGACAGTCCAGCGTCAATCAGCACTCAGAGGTTTCGTACCTTTGCTGAACTAAAGAGTTCAGAGCCTCCAAGCTCCAGGCCAGTTAGGTGATCGTGAGATATTTTTGATGCCCGGGGTCCCCTCACCAAGAGTTTTGTCGGGGTTCACTTTGAGACAGCTAGCATTCATCCATTCTGTGAGGTCTGTTAAGCAACTGTTTATATGGCATGCTGGGTCTGTAGTATCTGGAGCAAAAGAGAAGTAGAGTTGTGTGTCATCAGTGTAACAATGATACCTTAGGCCATGTTGGTTAATGATGTCCCTCAGTGGTAGTAAGTAAATTGCGAATAGCATGGGAGACAGGATGGATCCTTGTGGAACTCCACAGGGCAGTTCTGTTGTTGCTGATGAGCTTGATCCTGATATTACTCTCTGTGATCTACCAGCAAGGAAAGATTTAAACCAGTTAATGACTGTGCCTCCTAGACCACAGATGTGCTGCAAGCACTCTATTAGAATCCTATGGTCAATGGTGCCAAATGCAGCTGAGAGATCCAAGAGGATTAGGCTGGAGTAATCACCTTTGTCTCTTGCCATGAGGAGTTCATTTAGCACTCAGACTAGCGCTGTTTCAGTGCTGTGGTGGCACCAGAAGCCTGACTGGAAAGAATCGAATATATTCAGGCGTGATAGATGGGTTTCCAATTGAGTTGCCACTACTTTTTCAATTATTTTCCCCAGAAATGGGAGGTTGGATACTGGTCTGTAATTAGTCATGCAGCCTGGGTATAATAAAGGTTTCTTTAGGAATGGTTTTACCACAGCTTCTTTTAGAGGATCTGGGAAGTCTCCTGTTTTTAGTGAACACTGCACTATTTTTGTGAGGGCTGGGGCAAATGTTTCAATGCATCCAGAAATGAGCTGAGTTGGAGCAGGGTCTAAGTCACACGTAGTAGGGTGCAACTTTTGTATGGTGTTTTTAACTCCTATTATATCCACATTTGTAAAAGTGGACCATAAACTGGGGCAATCTGGCATTCCATTGTAGTGGATCTGGTGTGTAACTGTTTGGCCTGCTGTGATAGCAGTTCGGATTGAGGAAATCTTGGCTCTGAAGAAATTCACAAATGCTTCACATTTATCCTGAGAAAAGTTGGTGGGGCTAAGCATGCATGCTGGTTTGCAGAGCCTTTCTACTGTGTGAAACAGTTGCCTGGGTCTAGTGTGGGAGAGTGCAATTTCTAGTGATAAAAATTAAGATTTTTTCTGAGTAATCTTGGATTGATATTTATTTAGATGTTTCATAAGAGCAGCTTTATCCTCTGGATCATGTGTTCTGTTCCACTTTCTCTCGAGTTTACGTCCTGTTCTTTTCATTTCTCTGATGGAGCTATCAAACCACGGTGCATTGTTGTGGGTTTTGACAGTGCGTATGCGAGTTTGTGCAATACTTTCTAGGGTGTTTTGTTGTAGAGTCGGACTAAGGAGCTGGGGTCTTCGCAGGTGCCCATTAGTTCACTTAGATCCATATGGGATGCCTCATCCAATGGTGTCACCCCTTTTAATGAGTGGTGTTTGACCAGGTTCTGAGACTGGTGACTGGTTGATTGTGATACAATGGAGAAGTGAATGGAGTGGTGGTCTGACCAAGTAACTGGGTTTACAGTTACTGACTGGTGACACTTCTAGTCCAGACTGGAACACTAGATCAAGTGTATGACCTTTTCTGTGGGTGGGAGTGGTGATGATTTGTGTGAAGACGAGTGTACTCATCAAGCTGAGGAGATCCTGCCCAAGCAGGGATAGGGTGTTGTCAATCCAAGTGTTGAAGTCTCCTAAAATAAGCCATCTGGGGTGTTCAAGGATTAAACCAGCCAAAAGGTCTGGGTATTCCTGAAGAAATCTCTTCCAATCTCCTGGGGGTCTGTATATTAGCAGTATTCGTAATCCTCTCTATTTTGAGAGGCTGGCAGCTACGCATTCAAAAGATTGGGTTTTGTGGACTGATATTTGTCTGGGATTTAAGGATAATTTTGCACAGATCATTTGTTCTATACTTTGGAGACAGCGTGTCATCTAATGGGGATCACACAAAGAGATTTTCTTGATTTGATTTTGATGCTGTTTTTGTGGCTTTTAGGTTGGATCAATTCAATTGGGCTTGCAGGTGGACAGGGTGGTCGGGCAGCTGTGATAGTGTCAGGATATAGAACTTTAAATTTTCATTTTCCTCCACAACAGCCCCTGTCGGTCCCTTTGAAAATGCTGAGTGATTTTAGGGTAGCCACTAGTGAGGGATTGAGTGCCGTGACAGCTTTTTGGAGTCTTAGGGAGTGCAGATGTGAGGGCGTATAGGTGATCATTGCCTCTGCAGTGAAGGGGTTAAAATAGCTTCTAGTTTTTGTAGGGATGTTAGCAGTGGGGGCTGGTTACATTGCCCTGCTCTATAGGATTCAGGCCAGAGTGAGGTGTGAGATTTTGCACTTTAGGCTGCATTGTAGATAACAGATAAGAAAGCATGCAGGGGTTTTAAAACCAATCGCCTAGATTACGAGTTTTGCGGTAAAAGGGGTGCGGTGCTAACGAGCAGTTTATGCTCACCTAAAAACAACGCTGGTATTATGGGTTTTTACAAACCCGGCGTTAGCCGCAGAAAAGTGAGCGGAGAGCAAAATTTTGCTCCACATCTCATCTCAATACCAGCGCTGCTTACATTAGCGGTGAGCTGGCTAAACGTGCTCGTGCACGATTTCCCCATAGGAATCAATTGGGGAGAGCCGGCTGAAAAAAAACCTAACACCTGCAAAAAAGCAGCGTTCAGCTCCTAACGCAGCCCCATTGATTCCTATGGGGAAATAAAAGTTATGTCTACACCTAACACCCTAACATGAACCCCAAGTCTAAACACCCCTAATCTTACATTATAAACCCCTAATCTGCCGCCCCCGACATCGCCGACACCTACATTATATTATTAACCCCTAATCTGCCGCTCCAGACACCGGCGCCACCTACATTATACTTATGAACCCCTAATCTGCTGCCCCCAACATCGCCGACACCTACATTATATTTATTAACCCCTACTCTGATGCCCCCAATGTCGCCGCCACCTACCTACACTTATTAACCCCTAATCTGCTGCCCCCAATGTCGCCGCTACTATATTAAAGTTATTAACCCCTAAACCTAAGTCTAACCCTAACCCCCCCTAACTTAAGTATAATTTGAATAAATCTAAATAAAATTACTACAATTAACTAAATTATTCCTATTTAAAACTAAATATTTACCTATAAAATAAACCCTAACCTAACTACAATATAATAGTTACAATGTAGCTATTTTAGGATTTATTTTTATTTTACAGGCAACTTTGTATTTATTTTAACTAGGTAGAATTGTTATTAAATAGTTATTAACTATTTAATAGCTACCTAGTTAAAATAAAGATAAATTTACCTGTAAAATAAAACCTAACCTAAGTTACAATTACACCTAACACTACACTACAATTAAATTCATTCCCTAAATTAACTACAATTAAATACAATTATTATACAAAGTACGAAAAAAACAAACACTAAATTACAGAAAATAATAAAATAATTGCAAGTTTTTTTAAACTAATTACACCTAATCTAAGCCCCCTAATAAAATAAAAAAGCCCCCCAAAATAATAAAAAGCCCTACCCTATACTAAATTACAAATAGCCCTTAAAAGGGCCTTTTGCGGGGCATTGCCCCAAAGTAATCAGCTCTTTTACCTGTAAAAAAAAGTACAATACCCCCCAACATTAAAACCCACCACCCACACACCCAACCCTACTCTTAAACTACCCAACCCCCCCTTAATAAAACCTAACACTAACCCCTTGAAGATCACCTTACCTTGAGAAGTCTTCACCCAACCAGGCCGAAGTCCTCAACGAAGCCGGGCGAAGTGGTCCTCCAGACGGGCAGAAGTCTTCATCCAAGCCAGGAAGAAGAGGTCCTCCAGACGGCAGAAGTCTTCATCCAGACGGCATCTTCTATCTTCATCCATCTTCAAGACATCCGACACGGAGCATCCTCTTCTTTCTCCATCCGATGACTGAATGAAGGTTCCTTTAAATGACGTCATCCAAGATGGTGTCCCTTCAATTCCGATTGGCTGATAGAATTATATCAGCCAATCAGAATTAAGGTAGGAAAAATCCTATTGGTTGATGCAATCAGCCAATAGGATTACACTTCAATCCTATTGGCTGATTGGAACAGCCAATAGAATGTGAGCTCAATCCTATTGGCTGTTAGACCATAAAACTCTTAACTACTGACTTTAAAATGCAGTAGAAGTCTTGACAGGAGAAGGTGTACCGCTCACTTTTTGGAAGACTCGTAATACTGGTGATATGCAAGTCCCATTGAAAAAATAGGATACGCAATTGACGTAAGTGGATTTGCGGTATTTTCGAGTCTGGCCAAAAAAGTGAGTTGTACACCTGTACCTGCAAGGCTCGTAATACCAGCGGGCATTAAAAAGCAGCGTTGGGACCTCTCAACGCTGCTTTATAAGGCTAACGCAAGACTCGTAAACTAGCCGTATGTGTTTTAGTGAAATAGATTTCATCAATTAGTTTTTCTTGTGTTTAGAAATGAAATCTGAGCATTGATTAATGGATGATCAAATCCAAAACCCAGTTTGTGCATGGGTTGAGTCTGTTTTTTTTTTAGTTTAAGTTTACCTTGTTTGTGCTGTACAGCTAAAGGTATCTCTTTCTGGTAGTAAGATGGTCCGGTGGGAGTATATTTCCATCCATTAAATATCTCAGTGTAGTAATGCCATCCGTTCAATTTTGATAAGTCTAGTTGTGCGTTATGTGGAGTCGATATTGGTCCTTGAAATAATTGTGAGGAATTTTGAATATAAGGAGGTTAAAATTAAGATAAATCCTGGAGAGGTCAGGAGACTGAGGAAAGTGTGGCAGCCAGCAGCGGCGCCCGTATATACAGTGTATATATATATATATCTTAGTGACAGGAGGCAGCAACTTCCGTTTTTGTAATTTGACTGGTTTTTGTTTATCTGTCGCCATGACAACTGATCTGTTTTTTGGATGATCTATGCATAAAATATATAGCACAAGGATGTGGTTTAGCCCTCCTGTTGTTTATTTTGAAGCGGAAATCAGTTTTCAGTACTTTTTTCTAATTTTTAGTTTAGTAGTTTTTTTTGGTGATGATGTCATCACAGGAAGTTGGTGTCTGCTGTTCCTGTTTAGTGATTTTCAGATGAGAAGTGTGTATAGATCCCTGTGTGGAATACTATTTAACGTGGGTGTTTAAGTTTGTTTTGATAAAGGTCCCAGGTGGAGGATCAAAGCGTTGGATGTATTTGTATGTGAAGTGTACCACAATATGTGAATGAAGTGGTAACATCCTTATTGAAAAAACTGAGTGCAAGCTAAATATATATATATATACTGTATATATAGTTAGCAACAGTAAAGTGGCATTTGTTTGCCTTATTCAAAATGAAAAATAGACTCACTAAAGGGATAAAATGAGCACAAATAATGAATTCATCACAAAGATGACATACATAGGGGGTTAAAAATAATCCATTTTAGAGGGTGTGTCTAATCCGCAGCAATGCTAAGTCTTAGAACTCTGTAGCTCTGATTAAACTTTTAATATTTAACCGGATATATTTTAATTGAGCACTGTGACAGACCCTTCGGTCAGGACTGAAAGTGTTAACTTTATTTTCTAACCACAAGTGGCTGGCTCCAGCTACAATCTAATTAATGCTTAGCATTCTATTGTTTGATCACCTCCAGAGAGAAAGTGATAAGAAGAGTCAAGAGTGTCTTGTGGTTGAAGTGTTTAAGTAATATAATCCTATTGTATCATGTCAAGGGCGCTTCTCCCTTTTATCTAATGTACAACATTCTTTCAACCCCCATCTGAGGGGGGGTCAAAAACCTGTATAAATCTGTGTGCTGCCTTCAAATAAAGTTGTCATTCTGTTTTAAACCTGAAACTGGCTGGGTTGTGAATTGCTGATTGTCTATGCAGGACATTGTTCATCTGGGGTTAACCCTTGGTACACAGTTGGTACCGTAACATTGGTGGCAAGCGACGGAATGAACCTTATCGCCCAGAAGAGCAACTACACATGCCAGTAACCTCAGGAAGAGGGGGATTATTACAATACTGACTAAGATGGAAAGAGTACCAGGGACAGAAGGAACCAATGGGCCCAGCATAGCAGACAGAACCCCCGCAGAAGCAAGCTTTGATCGGGCGGTTAAAATAAGACTGGCACATTATGGCCCCAACCCATCTGCGGAAATTATCGACCGGGTCATAGCAGCTGTGGAGGCCAACCTACTTCGCCAAAGCGGCGCTGCAGCAAACCCAGTGGAAAAGAGAAAAGTAAATTTTGCAGCTTTTAAAAACTTCCTGGAAACAGAAGGAGAGATTGATGGGTACCTTGCAGATTTTGAGAGGCAATGTGCACTACACAAGGTACCCGCAGAGGACTGGGTCATGATATTATCCGGAAAATTATCCGGCCGGGCCAGTGAGGCTTTTCGGGCCATTCCAGATGAGGAAGTCAGGGATTATAATACTGTAAAAGAGGCTCTGCTCTCCAGGTATGCGGTTACACCGGAGGCATACCGGAGACGGTTCAGAGACACTGTTAAATTGGCTGGTGATTCCTACCTTGAGTGGGCATGTAAGGTGCACCGCACAGCAGCTCACTGGATAGCGGGGTGCCAAGCCGTATCTGGGGAAGAGGTGCTGCAGCTATTCCTGTTGGAACATTGCTTCGACAAGTTACCCGCAGGAGTTCGAGAGTGGATTCGGGACCGTAAACCCTCCACCCTGCATGAAGCTGCTCGCCTGGCAGATGAGTATACGGATGCCCGCAAACTGGACACTGCTACCACTAAGCCCCCTGCCAGAGTGGAGTACAGACCCCCAGTCACCCCAGCAGCTGCCAGTTACCAACCCCCGGCGCACCGCTATACCACACGGCCTCTGGCCACGAACTACCCTCAGAGAGCCCGGTTCAATTCGCGGGGCTACTCACAACCTATTCGGTGCTTTGGATGTAAGCAACTAGGGCACAAAAGACCAGAGTGTCCCCTAAATGCAGCGAACCAAGCACAGTCCTGGAGAAGACCTGCCGGCGGAATCACACGTAACCCTCAGCCTGCGGCCCGCTACGTAGAGGCGCAAGAATGCTGGAGCATCCTACATGAGGCAGACCTTGTGCAAGCTGCCCACCGGAATAACCGGCAACTGGTTAAAGTGAATGGGAAGGAGGTCAGTGGTCTATGGGATACTGGTGCTACCATGACCTTGCTTCGAAAGAACTTGGTGTCTGAGAAACAGCACACAGGAGACACTGTGGCTGTGAGGGTAGCAGGGGGCACTGTGTTCCGCCTGCCTGTTGCCAGGGTGCATTTGGATTGGGGTGGGGGCGCTAGACCTGTGAATGTGGGGGTCATGAAGGATTTACCAGCTGATGTTCTCCTTGGAAATACCTTGGTCCCCCTGGTTTCTGCCTATGCTCCCATGGGTCCCGCTGATGTTAACCCTGTGACTACCCGTGCTCAGATCCGTGCAGCAGAGACTGACCCCCCTGCTGCTAAGCCCCAGGACGCTGAGCTCAGTAAATCTCTATCCGCTATTGATACGTGGAAGTCCCGTTACAATGCGCTGATGAAGGAGAAGAGGAGCGCAGAGGAAAAAGCACGTTTAGAACAGGAATCTCTGCTAGACAGGCTGCACCGACAGACTGCAGAAAACACCAGCTTGAGAGTGGAACATGAAACCTTAAAGACAAACTTAGTGACACTTGAGGAGAAGCTGACGCTGGCTCATAGTGAGGTGCAGCAACTCAAGGGCACCCTATGTCAGTATGAAGGGATTGTGGATACCTATAAAGAGCAGGTACAGAAAACTCGTAAAGAAGCTGATGAGATTTTGAAGGACTGTTTAGCCCTAGTCTGGGCACTGAGGAAGTTGAACCCTTGTTTGTATGGACAGGAATTCTCTCTCATAACGGGAATACAAATGGATCGTCCCAGCAAACTGACATGCCTACCACCCCTTAGTCCGGTCATCCCCAGGTTGACCCGCAAAAGGGTCAAGCCGGGTCTGCCGGAGTGTTCCACAAGGGGGGAGCTATGTGACAGACCCTTCGGTCAGGACTGAAAGTGTTAACTTTATTTTCTAACCACAAGTGGCTGGCTCCAGCTACAATCTAATTAATGCTTAGCATTCTATTGTTTGATCACCTCCAGAGAGAAAGTGATACGAAGAGTCAAGAGTGTCTTGTGGTTGAAGTGTTTAAGTAATATAATCCTATTGTATCATGTCAAGGGCGCTTCTCCCTTTTATCTAATGTACAACATTCTTTCAACCCCCATCTGAGGGGGGGTCAAAAACCTGTATAAATCTGTGTGCTGCCTTCAAATAAAGTTGTCATTCTGTTTTAAACCTGAAACTGGCTGGGTTGTGAATTGCTGATTGTCTATGCAGGACATTGTTCATCTGGGGTTAACCCTTGGTACACAGTTGGTACCGTAACAAGCACATCTATCTACTTTAAAGCTCTGTATGCTCAATAAGGGAAATACCCAGAGTCAGCCGTGCCCATATATTTAGAGATCCCACAAGCCGAACACTTGAATCAGACATCCTCAGCTTGACAGTGGCGGCCTTCAACACTATGTCAACCCCCCCCCCCCCCCCCCGGCTAGAACATCAGTTGGGTAGAGCAGCTCTTGGTATGCCAAACGTATTTCTGACCTGCTATCTCATTCCACATTCGCTAACTTACGCCTAGCCACACTTGAACAAATGGAGGACATCTATGCTACTTTCCAAAGGGCCTTAAGGGATCTTGGGCACAAAATGGATCATGGCTTCAAAGACCTCATCCCACTATCTAACTTCACTCGCTCTAATTGTGAAAATACAGAACACAACAAAATAGCTGACATAGCCCCTAATGAGCTATACAGAGTCTCAACACCAAAACCTTTCCAAGCCACAATGTATACTCTCTGGGACCCTGCCAAAAGGAACCATGAGGAGACATCGTCTGTCAGTTTTACCCCAGTTCTGGGGAGGGCGGCTGGCTTGTCTGTGCTGGGAGAATATTTGCTGCTTCAATCAACAGTGCTTTTCACTTTGACAGATGATGGCCCCAAACAGAAGTCGAAAATCACTGCAGGACCGATCCCCATCAGATCACTGAGACAACCTCTCAAATTCACAAGAACTCTGGAATGCTGCACTGTCCTAAGTCTCTCCACCACATTAAGAAGAAGTGGTGGGACATAAATAAATACGGCGCGAACATAGTCTGGATCTAATAATGCCATTATACGGCCATACCCTTAAGTCTCGCTCTACATGCCTTCTTTCCTCTATAGGAACTTTGTTTTATCACATTTGTATCCTATTAAGAACTAAACTGTTTTATGTCGAACCTTCTGCGCATGTTCACAAGACTTGGAATAAAAAATAGAAAGCGCCTAAAAGGCTGGGTCTAGAGCTAATAAGAACAGATAAACAAATATATATATAAAAAAATAACAATTTAATAATACAAGCATGGATCCATGTTAACAAACAAAGAACATATTAAAATAATTAAACTAAAAACAAAGGTTTCTGGTAGCGCCTCAGCGGACCGATCCCCCTTCTATAGGATCGTTGATCCTCTGTCACCTTGCTACAGGTGAGGGTCGCCTCATTAGGGGCTATAACAAAAAATCTCTGTGTGTTCCTTGGTATAGCAGTAACGATCAACCCAGAGACTAATTAGAAAATGTGATGTGTAGTGGTGATGCACAAAAGATAAGAGAAGAAGAATGCTAAACCTCACTAAAGGTAGTGAAAAAGATGCTAAACCTAGTTAGCAGTAAGAGATATATAAGAAGAGATTTTCGTGTGTGTCCCACACACACAATTGGTGTTACCTAATACTCTAAGTTGAGATAGTGATACATGTAAGTGGTGTGACAATCAGTGAATCACGTGAAAAAATTGTACAATCAATGCAAATCAATCAAACAGATGAATAAGGTCAATAGCAAAAAACAAATGAATAAGGTCAATGGCAAAAAACAAAAAACAAAAACAAATACAGTCCTTTAGAAAGTAATGTTCAATCCAACCATCCTAACGTGAAAAGAAGGGGTGAAAAAACAGTGGCCACTGTAATAAAAAGTTTGTTGTGTTCCTGATAAATTTCTGTTAAATCCTGTGAAATAGTGGCAGCCTGAAATAATACCAGGTAGTGGTGATGTAAAAATATATTTTCGTCAGGGGCCCGGCCGACCCGAAAAGTACCTAAAAATAGAAAACAAACACACAATAGTGCAGAGCGTAAAGTCCCAAAATAATAAGAAGGAGCAAGACTCACCAGTCGACGCGTTTCGGTCTGTACTGGTGAGTCTTGCTCCTTCTTATTATTTTGGGACTTTACGCTCTGCACTATTGTGTGTTTGTTTTCTATTTTTAGGTACTTTTCGGGTCGGCCGGGCCCCTGACGAAAATATATTTTTACATCACCACTACCTGGTATTATTTCAGGCTGCCACTATTTCACAGGATTTAACAGAAATTTATCAGGAACACAACAAACTTTTTATTACAGTGGCCACTGTTTTTTCACCCCTTCTTTTCACGTTAGGATGGTTGGATTGAACATTACTTTCTAAAGGACTGTATTTGTTTTTGTTTTTTGTTTTTTGCCATTGACCTTATTCATTTGTTTTTTGCTATTGACCTTATTCATCTGTTTGATTGATTTGCATTGATTGTACATTTTTTTCACGTGATTCACTGATTGTCACACCACTTACATGTATCACTATCTCAACTTAGAGTATTAGGTAACACCAATTGTGTGTGTGGGACACACACGAAAATCTCTTCTTATATATCTCTTACTGCTAACTAGGTTTAGCATCTTTTTCACTACCTTTAGCGAGGTTTAGCATTCTTCTTCTCTTATCTTTTGTGCATCACCACTACACATCACGTTTTCTAATTAGTCTCTGGGTTGATCGTTACTGCTATACCAAGGAACACACAGAGATGTTTTGTTATAGCCCCTAACGAGGCGACCCTCACCTGTAGCAAGGTGACAGAGGATCAACGATCCCATAGAAGGGGGATCGGTCCGCTGAGGCGCTACCAGAAACCTTTGTTTTTAGTTTAATTATTTTAATATGTTCTTTGTTTGTTAACATGGATCCATGCTTGTATTATTAAATTGTTATTTTTTTATATATATATTTGTTTATCTGTTCTTATTAGCTCTAGACCCAGCCTTTTAGGCGCTTTGGATTTTTTATTCCAAATTTCTATTATATTTATTGACTACTAGGAGTCAATACCCAAAGCTAGGGTCACTTTGGGGTAGGCGCTGAGTGTATCATCCACTGTTACCATGTTCACAAGACTTGCATACTTTTTCCTTATCGCTCAAGGTGACATGCAGGTTTATTCCTTTGCCCTCCCAAATGTCAATGTCAACTACAGATTTCCTTCCCCTTATGTTCATCTACAGTGCTTTTCAATTTATGATGATAGCCTATTTTATGTCATATTTTTTATAGATTAGGCTTAACCAGTGTATTATTTTACCCGAAGCAGGTCACTCACTGCTTAACAAAGCTGGACTATCAGCTCCATTGTGGCCCCATACTAAAATTTATCAGCTAATTTATTATTACTAGATTGTTTATCTCTACAACTAAGAGTTATAATATTTCTGCTCAATGACATAGCCACTCTCATCGATATACCCTTCCCTTCTCATTACACTAACCCCAAATACCTAGAGCATCTTTTGAAGTGGCTCTTGCCCGCTGTCTTCCCCCACCCACATCATTATCTATACTCTCTATAGCTACTACATAGTGGCTCCTACAGAATATACTAGATCCTATCTTCAGTACTCTATATAATTATCTACAGACCCAGAACGGTCTTTATACTCTTTGGAGAATTTATATATGTTCATGGGAGCTTTTATTATGCTATTTCTAAATTCTGATAACACATATTATTCTTTTTGTTTACTTAAGCATCTAATTGTTATAGTCACAACAAATCCATGTTCTTTGTTTCTCATTATATAGTTACTATATTGTGGCTTATGCTCAAGAAATCATATCTCACCTCCAGTATTCTATATACTTATGCACAGGCCCAAGAGTGGTCTTTTTACTTTTAGGAGGATATATATATATTAGAAAAAGGAGATTTCATGTTAAAATGTTCCTCACAACTGTTTAATTGCTATTGCCTTATTGTATTTGTATGACCTTGGATGTATACAGCAAGTATAATGTTTATTTAACTACTCAGATTTATCAGTTTGTCGGTATACTGTCCCAATGTCCCATTATATTTGTAACCCTGCTTTAATGGTGAATGAACATATTTATCTTGCTGTAAAACAAATAAAAAATAATCCATTTTACCCTGCAGGATAATTATCAGCAATTTTAAACAACTTTTTAATTTACCCCTTTTATCTAATTTCCTATATTCTCTTAGGATCATTTGTAGAACATGATACTAAGGTATTCTAAGGAGTGGGAGCTAGCTGGTGCTTGGTGGCTGAACATATATGCCTCTTGTGATTGGCTTACCAACGTGTTCAGCTAGCTCCCAGTAGTGCATTGCTGCTCCTTCAAGAAAGGATAAAAATGGAAATCAAGCAAAATTGATATTAGATAATTGTAAAGTTGTTTACAAATGTATTTTCTATCTGAATCTTGAAATATTTTTTTAGGGCGTTTCATGTTCTTTTAAGCAGGATCATATTTCTGTTTGTTTAGCAAAGTGTTATATGTTGTTTCTCTTCGTGTCTATGAGTTCTAAGTCTTGTTGTTGCCATTTTTAAGTTATATGTAATTCATAGAGAGCAGTATAGATGTTTTAGCAATGCAGTTAATGCTTTTTTCCCATTACTCTTGTTATACAGAAGGTGAGAAGAGGTCCAGGGCCGAGCCCAAGTCCTACAGACTCCAAACGCTTCTTTGGCATTAGTCGCTTTCACATCTCTGATTTCAATTTTCTCATGGTGCTCGGCAAGGGGAGCTTTGGAAAGGTGCGGCTGTAAGAAGGGTTTGTAAAACAGGGAGGGGGCATTAATGGAAACTTTTTTGAGATTTGAAAAAATAGTGCACCAATTAAAGTGTTGTAGACATGCAACAAAAAGTTAGTCTAGAGAATACGAAAAAAATCAGATATTGCTTGGAAAGATAAGACTACTGTAAAATTACAGGATTAACAGAATTGTTCAATTTTTTATGGGATTGTCTTATTTTTAACACACTGTTCCGTTGTACCCAGAACTTTTTGAAAGGAGGCCGTTTGTTTTGTCATAACCTTTACTTTTTATTTTTTTATTATATTTGCACAACTCTCACACTGGTATTCTTTTATGTCCATTGCACCGCTAAGGCAATATTTGCTGCTGTTAGCAGCTCTGCAGCCGGGAACTACAGCTCCCTGCATTCTGCAGTGGTAGACATTAGACATGTGCATTTTTTTTTGTTACAAATGCAAATTAGTTAACAAAACACAAATATTCATTTTACAAAATGAGTATATGAACGAATGTTTTAAGAAATGTAAAGAAAGCAAATAAATACTGACAAAATTTATCAATATTCATTAGTTTCCTTTAAATTAACTTAATGGTTAAAAAAACCTTACCTATAGCGTGCTGGGGAACTGTGCTTCACAGAGGCCAAGACCACACTAATAGGAGGTTTAGGGTGCACTAGGCCTCCTATTAGTGCGGCCTGGGGCTCTGTGAAAAAGGGTCAGGATTAGCACAGCTCTCCAGAACACTATAGGTAAGTATAAGCTACAGGTAAACTTTTTCACCTGTAGCTAGGTAACCTTTACATTTGTTTAATGAAAAACCTTCTTTGCCTACAGCTGCTTGAACCTTTTAAAATACCTTTATTTTTCACATAAGTCCAGGTTCCAACAGACCAAAGCGATGGTTCTGGCTTACACTTATCCCTTATTCATACTTAGTCACATATTACCAAAATTGTGCTTTTCAAAATGTAGGCGCCAAAAATAAATAGCTGAGTACTGGTTTATTTTGTGGTTTATATTGTGAAATGCCCATGCTCTTTAATTTATGTAAGACAAATGACCAGGGAGGCCAGAGATAGAATCTCTGAACATAAATCTAATATTAGGTGTAAAAATCTAGAAGTCCCTGCCTCTTCACATTTCCTGCAAGCAAGCCATAGTATTAGCCAACTTCAATTTCAAATAACTGAACATATCCAAATGTCTAGACGATGGGGTAATAGAGAAGGGATTTTAAATAAAAGAGAGGTACATTGGATAAATGAACTAGATGCCATAACTCCCAAAGGCCTAAACCGTGAATGTGACTGGACATTTTTTTGGTGACAATATAATAGACATTTATTTGTATAACCTGTTATATACCTTTAATTTACTACATAATATCTAATTTCTTTGCAATTTGTATACATCCAAATTGTGATACATAATATATTTATGGATATATCTGTGTTTCTTCAGATCTTTTATTACTGATATTGTAATGTTTTTAATTATAGGGTATATTTATAATAAAACATTTTTGATCATTTAGGGAGTATTTACTAACAACTGTAATATTTGAATATTGTGTTTATATTGCTATATATAAATTATAATTGCAACCACTAGATGGAGTAACCTCATATAATATAGCAAGTGCACTGGATTTCTTCTTATGTTGTACAATAAGTATATTCACTAGGTGGCAGTACTCACCTATTTATTTTTGGCGCCTAAATTTTGAAATGCACTATTTAAAGCACAATACACGTTTTACCTCTGTTATTACCTTGTATCTAAGCCTCTGCAAACTACCCACCTTATTTCAGTTCTTTTGACAGACTTGCATTTTAGCCAATCAGTGCTCTCTTCTAGGTAACTTCACGTGCGTAAGCTCAATGTTATCTATATGAAACACATTAACTTATGTCCTCTAGTGGTGAAAAACTGTCAAAATGCATTAAGATTAGAGGCAGCCTTCAAGGTCTAATACATTAGCATATGAATCTCCTAGGTTTAGCTTTCAACTTAGAATACCAAGAGAACAAAGCAAAATTGGTGATAAAAGTAAATTGGAAAGTTATTAAAAATTACACGCCATATCTGAATCATGAATATTTTTTTGGACTTGACTGTCCCTTTAATATTGAAATTATAGGGAGTGATATATTTATAGCAAACATGGAAAAAACACTTTGGTTAAGCAATTAAATTAACACCTTATAATACCAGATCAAGTCAAAAAACCTAGAAGCAGGAAGAACTACTGGGAGCTAGTTGAGTGAGCCAATGACAAGAGACATATGTGTGCAGCCCCCAATCAACAGCTAGCTTCCAGTAGTGGACTGCTGCTCCTGGTCCTACCTGGCAAAAAAAATATTTGATAGCAGAAGTTAATTGAAAAAATGTTTAAAATTCTGTCGGAATCATGAAAGTTTAATTTTGCCTTCACTTTCCATTTCAGATCCAAAGTATGTATCTCTGTAGGTATTAAATCCCAGTGGGAAGATGTTAGATGTCCTCAGATGAACTCTTTTTTTTAATATAAAGATAGAAATTCACTTACTTCCCAAAAAAACAACCAAAAAAAACCCATTTATCCCACAGACTTACCAAGAAAACTATAACTTTTCAAAATAAAATTAGATTCTTATCACATTATTAATATTTACACAGGGAATTATTAATGTTACTTATCTCAATATAAATATATACTACTTGAAACTATTATTATACTCATTTATTTGTACATTGACACTAAATTTTGTAGCACTGGATGCACATTACAGTATTCTCATGATTTCACTAAAGATGACACCACAAAATAAAAAAATAAATACATACAGTATGTATATATATATCTATATATATATATATATATATATATATATATATATATATATATATATATATATATATATATATATATATATATATATATATATGTATATTATAATTAGATTTTTAGTTAAAATGTTTAACTACACTGTATATATTACTCAGCTTTATAAAATGTACAAATGCACATTTTTATATATTGTTATAAACAAAAATGAATAAGGTCTCACAAAAACCATTTGGCAGGTCAGATGTGGTCAATAGACAGAGGAGACCTGGTTTAATAACCTTTTAAGACAGTTGTAATGTAATCATGCAAACTGCACCATTTTTTACTTGCACTGCATAAGTTTATTCATTTAGTAAATTTATTAATGAGATGTTTATGTATGAGGCCTTATAAGCTGATTAACACGGAACTTAGTTGCTTAATAAAATACAGTGCAATCTTAACCTTATTCGTCTCTTGCACATACATCATTTTGCTGTCATCGTCCTTCTTATTTCATATTAAAAAAGGCTAATAGCTGCATGAAAAACATGAGATTAAAATGCAAGCAATGATTACAGTGTCATTGAATTATTTATAGGTCAATCAGTGGTTAAAGTTCTATGAATTTATATACAATGGATCTAAACCTCCATTCATTTCCATATAAATTGTGTCCACATTAGTCTAAAAGATAAAAGAATATGTATCAAGAAATTGATTTATTTAATAGTTCGCTATATATTTGGCTATTTTTTCTTTTATTTATCAGATAGATCATGCAATTAAACAATTTTCCAATTTACTTCTATCAAATTTGCTTTGTTCTTTGGTATTCTTTGTTAAAGAGGATATCTAGGTAGGTAGTGTTCACTATCTAAAACATTGTCACTTAGCAGTTTCATGATTTACAGTGTGACAACTGTCAAAATCCTGTTTTATAAGATGAGATAAATTGAGACTGCTTTTCTTATGGAAATTAATATCTTGTACTGTTGTTCTTGATTTAGATGAATATTGCACCAAAATGGAAAGCATTTTTTTTTTTAAATTAATTAAAAAATAAATAAAAAATACTATAGAGATAAAAAGTTTTAAAAACAGTATTGATCAAACATGCCCAGATACAAATGTCATTCACATTGTTTAATATTTATTTGTTATTTCAATGATTGGCATCCATTATTGTCAGTTCCGTGTGCCATTGTTGGAAAATTTAATCTCATGTGTGTTAACAATGTCGGCTGTGTTTGGTTCTGAAAGTTTGTTAATGAAAAAAAAATAACGTCCATTTATATTTTTCCAACATGCAAAAAAAAATTAAATAAAAAAATTAGATAGATTGAAATTGACTCTAATAGGTTTAACTCATGCACAGGAATTAAACACATAATTAATGTCA
Source organism: Bombina bombina (assembly GCF_027579735.1). Lineage (NCBI taxonomy): Eukaryota > Metazoa > Chordata > Amphibia > Anura > Bombinatoridae > Bombina > Bombina bombina. The sequence continues at coordinate 158,447,715 of NC_069506.1, read as the reverse complement.
GCCCCAAAGCTGCAATGCACTACTGGGACCTAGCTGAACACATCTTGTGAGCCAATGACAATAAGTATATGTGTATAGCCTCCAATAATCCGCTAGCTCCTAGTAGTGTATTGCCGCTCCTGAGCTTTCCTTGGTTTGCTTTTCAGCAAATAATTCCAACAAAAAAGAGTACATTTGTTAAATGGAAAAGTCTCTTAAAATTGCATGCTCTATCTGAAACATAAAAGTTTAATTTTGACTTTAATGTAATTTTAAGGGGAAGACTCAAGAATGTACTGTATTCTGTTAGGGGCCATCAAGAGCATTTTGTTAGCTAGCAACATCCCTGATAGCTAATTATATATTATCAAGAAAGATTTAAGTGATGGTAAACTCCCCTTTATAAAATCAGATCCGGACTGTTAGTGATATTTTATATGGAGTTTAATTAATCTGTTGTAATGAAGATGGACTATAACTGCTTTTTAATATAGATATTAAATTAAAATTCCCCACCCTCTGCTGCCAACTTTAAAGGTCAATTTTTCTCTGAGCTAAAGGTTTGAATTGTTATCCAATCAGCGCTCTCCCCATATGACACTTTTGTTGTAGCTAGTGTTTATTGGAGAACTACTCAAACCTTTAGCTCATAGAAAAATTCACTTTTGAATTTATATCAATATTAAAAAGTAAGGTATAGCGCATCTTCATTACAATTGATGAATGGAACTCCATCTAAAATGTCACTAACATTCAGGATCTGATTTTAAAAATGGGAGAGTTTACCATCACTTTAAACTACATCTAGTCCAATATTTATTGGACACAATTGTAGTGATTTAATTTCTAGCAAATAGGAAACATAATATCTAAAATTTATCTAAAATAAAACACTCGGAAAAGTAGTTTACATTAAAATATAAATCAGCATAAATTTAGAAACAGTGGCAAACTTATAAAGCTTCCTTTTCCGAAAAACCCCCCATTATTGTAGAAGAAGAGGTGACTGATTTATTATGCAAATAGCATGGTATGGTATTACAAAAAGAACAAGCTAGTAACAACTTGAAATCCTACATAGTTTAGAAAACAGGAGATCAGAGAAAATTAAGGGGAAATGTCTTACGTTATTGTATTAAATTACATGCTTTCTTTAGATACTTTGTAATTAAGGGCTCTAGAAAAGGCTGTTATATATCACTGTCAGGTGCAAAGCATATATTATATCCTAATAAAACAATACAAGTTAAAAAATGTGAGGGGGAAAAAAAAGTATGTATTTTACCAACCAGTCCTCTATTCAAGTGATGAGTAGTATAGAGATAATGTAGAAATGCACAAGCCAGCAGGGAATAACACACATTTTGTGTGATTAGAACTCTTGTTGTCTATTCAGGAGAACCTGCCTTACCTCTTCACTGAAAAACGTGCTTGTCAACAGGGATTGAAAAAGTTGTAGTAGGATTTTAAACCCTGTGTAATGCAGAAGGATTTTTGAGTTTCATATTCTAATCTTTACAATAATCCATGTTGTTACAGGTCATGTTGGCTGAGAGACGGGGGTCAGATGAACTTTATGCAATCAAGATTCTAAAGAAAGATGTCATTATCCAGGATGATGATGTAGAATGTACCATGGTAGAAAAGCGAGTGCTGGCGCTTTCTGACCGACCTCATTTTCTCACGCACCTCCATTCTACATTTCAGACTGTGGTGCGTATACAAGGACATTCCTCTATCACATAACAATATGTATACTAAAGTCTAGAAAGAGTGATTTGTATATTTATTTATTTTTTTAGTTTCTCACTTTATGGATTGGTCATTCTTTATTGCCTGAGGTGAAGCTTCAACATTTTTAGATAGAAAAGCAAAAAGTAAATAAAGTCAGTTATGATATACCTGGTTTAAAAAGTTGCTGCATAAAATGTATTGCCCAAGATATTGAATTATCCCAAAATGATCATAGAATAACATGAGAGCTAATTAGGGCTAATGGGTAAATAGCTGGCCACATACTTATCTATTTAAAACAACAGATGGAGTTAAGGGATGAATATGCTATATGAAATAAAGGTATTTTGTTGTATAAATGCAACAAAAAAGAGAGAGGAGGATAACATAAGAGAACAAGGGACATATTAAATATGTTTAAATGTATTTAAAGACAGATCCTCTAATAATATCCAGATGCCTCTATTGCAAAGTAATCAAAATCTAATGAATAAAGCAATGCTGTTACTGAAATGTTTCATGGTGCCTGGTGCTGGAGTGCTCCTACTGATGTTAATATTTAAGAGGACTTGTTTTTTAAAAGAAATATTTCCTCCCTTTATATGTGTATGCAATTTGTTCTAGTTTTAATGTAAAGTTCACTAAATTATACCATTCTATAAACTTTGGGGGTTGAGTTTTTTTCAAATAATGAGGTATTGGTCTTTTAGCAGAGTTAAGTAATATCTTAAACAAAGAGGTTCAGAATTTACATGGTAATTTGATTTTTCCATTCAGTAAGAATAATTAATGAATTTAAGGGAATTTACAATTAAGTAATTTTTCAGTGATAAAATGGATATGATCCTAGAAAGGTTGACTAACCAGGCACTCCCACCATTTATGTAGAAGAGTACCTTTCCAGCCACAGCCTCTCCAGCATTTGTATGATGCATTTGGGTAGATTTGGTGTAGCCTACCTGTTGTAAGGTACCAGCGGAATAGTAGTTTAATGTTTGATTCTAGGGTAAGGACTGACATAGAGCTTTTGATTATTGCAGAGGGTGAATGAGATTTGAAGGTCATTCTACCATTTGGTGAGAATTGGGGGGTCTGTACTGGAATCTAATTCTATAAGAATTTACAAAATAGAGATAATAAATGTCTCTCTGGTTTCCCCGAGATGCAAATTTGCTCAAATGGGGTAAAGGGATGAAAGAAATTGGCCTTATGTTTATGGAGAGTGATATAATCCCTCACTTGAAAAAATGATAACCTGTGTGTAAATGTATGTTCAAATTCCTCTTTAAGTTCTATCAGATGTTTAAGAGCTCCAGAATGAATAATTTTAAAAAATAGAATTTTGCATGTAAAGTCCGGAGAGGCATTGGGTGAGGATATTTTATTAAAGGGGAGATTTGGGTTCTCTAGCAGAGGAGTCAGAGCTGATTGTATGGTTGATATTTTTGCCCCTATTTACAATCTTTCCCAGACTTTCATGGAGACTGATATTAAAGAATTTTCACATTTTCATGGAAATCTATCATTTTGGTCCACACATGGGGGTCAATTTATTAATGTACGAGCAGACATGATACAATGTAGCGTATCATGTCCGCAGCACATCGATAAATACAAACAGCATACGCTGTCTGCATTTATCATTGCACCAGCAGTTCTTGTAAACTGCTAGTGCAATACCGCCCCCTGCAGATTTGCGGCCAATTTCAATCATCCTGATATTATTCGATCTGGTTGATTTCTGTCCACCACCTCAGAGCAGGCAGACAGGTTATGGAGCAGCGGTCTTTAGAAACATGGGGGAATCAAGCTCCGTACGGAACTTGATAAATTGACCCCATACTACCAAGATTATTAGCAGACATGATGTTTTCTTCTAAATCCACCCATTGTTTTTCTATGCCGCCTCTATGCCATTTCCAAATATGAACCTGATGGGAAGCTTAATAGTAAAGTAAGAGATTGTGGATTCCCAAACCACCTTTTTCTTTTGGTTTATAAGATATATATTCTGGAATTATGGGATGTTGGTTATTCCAGATAAACTTATTTAAAAGAGATTGTGCTTCTTTAACAAAGGCATTGGGAGGGAACATTGGAATAGCTTGAAACAAATATAAGAGTTTAAGGAGTATCATAATTTTTACTGCTGCTATCCTGCCAAGTCAGGATAAAGATTTGGTTTGCCATGTTGTCAAATCTTTTTTTAAATGAACAAGTAAATTAATATAATTATTGTTGTATATTTCGTCTATGGATTGGGATAGTTGTGTTCCTAAATATTTAAGGGTGTGCTCTGAGATTTGGGCCTCTATTTATCAAAGTCTGGCGGACCTGATCCGACAGTGCGGATCAGGTCCGCCAGATCTCGCTGAATACGGAGAGCAGTACGCTCTCCGTATTAAGCATTGCACCAGCAGCTCACAAGAGCTGCTGGTGCAACACCACCCCCTGCAGAATCGCGGCCAATCGTCCGCCAGCAGGGGGGTGTCAATCAACCTGATCATACTCTATCGGGTTGAATTGCGGCAATGTCTGTCCGCCTGCTCAGAGCAGGCGGACAGGCTATGAAGCAGCGGTCTTTAGACTGCTGCTTTATAACTGGTGTTTCTGGCAAGCCTGCAGGCTCGCCAGAAACACGAGGCCTCAAGTTTTATCCGGAGCTTGATAGATATGTCCCTTGGTATGGAAATAGTTTTTTGGTAAGGTTTAGATTGGCAAAGAGAATATTACATTTAGAATTTTTGATCTAGCCATGTTTATTAAAAAGTTGGACCAATGACTATATTCCAATGTTACTTCCTCGAGATATTTAAGGGAGCAGGTAGGGTTGGAAAAGGTTAAAAGAAGATCAGCTGCAAACAGGGAGATCTTATGTTCTGAGGAGCCAATTTTCAAACCTTTTATTATTTAATTTTTCATTTTATTTTTTAAATGTATGCACATTTCCCTAATCCTGTTCACCAGGACTTCAATGGTAAGTATAAACAGTATAGGTGACAGTGGGCAGCACTGTCTCATATCATTTAGTATTGTGAAATGGTCTGATATTTCTGCATTTACTTTGAATTGTGCAATTCGTCGATTGTAAAGGGACTGAAACCGAACCGAGACAGGGTAGAGGATATAAAAGTACAGCTTACCCTGTCAAAGGCTTTTTCTGCGTCCATAGCCAATAGAATAAATTGTTCAAATATATAGTTTGTACAGTTAATCAGTTGCAACATTTTTATAATATTGTCCCTGGCCTCTCTTCCAGGAACAAAACCTGCTTGGTCTTTATTAAATAACTTTGGGAGAAGGGTGTTAAGTCTTGTTGCTATAAATTTTGCATATATTTATATGTAATTTTTTAATAATGATATTGGTCTAAAGTTTTTAGATGATTCGGCGGTTTCCCAGGTTTAGGGAGAACCAAAATGTGGACTTCTAGCATTTTACTAGGCAGGGGATGAACTTTAGTTATATAATTAAAGACTTCTAATAAATGAGGTGCCAGAATAATACTGTGCTATATCCGTCATGACCTAGCGCTTTTCCTAATTGTATTTAAAACCTCCTGTAAGATTATACGGGAGTCTAAGGATTGTTTATCTTCCTCCATTATTTTAGGTACTATTGTGTCTTTTAGATACTCTTGGAGAGAAGGGGTGGATTCTTTGAGAGGATGCTGTGATTATTTGAGCTGTTGTATAGTGATGTAGTATTTTCGGAAGGATTCTGCAATTTTGTTGCTAGGGAAGATAGTATCACCCTTCTTATTTCTCAGAAAGTTTACATATGCCCATATATACTTTTGTTGATGGCCCTAGCTAGTAGTGTCCCTGCTTTGTTGTTCTCTGCATATAAATTAGGGTTAGTATATACATACAGTTATATAATATATGTCTGGGTTTAATTTTTTATAAATTCTCCTCAGACATAGCATTTATGAGCCATCTAATTTGTGAAAGGAGTGGTACCTTCTGTTCTGTTAAACTGAAAATATTCTTTAATGCACTTTTGTAGTGAATTAAGGTTTAAAACATCTGTGAAGATAGAATCATCTAATCTCCAATTAAATTTAGAATTTGTGGTATTGAGCCAGTTTACATATTACATTAGCATGGTCTGACCACGTGATTTATGTAAAGTGAGAAGAACACATGATTAAATCCCTGGTGATCGGTGAAAAAAATAATCCAAACTAAAGTATAGGGGCCAATCCATTAAACATTGTGTGGACATGATACTCTGTAACATAACATTGCACAAGCATTTATTGTGAAATGCTTGTGCAATTCTGCCCCCTGTACATTCACGGCCAATCGGCTGCTAGCAGGAGGTGTCAACCATCCTGGTCATATCGGATCAGGATGACTGCAGTGACAAGTTAAGGAGCAGCGGTCTTACGATGGCTGCTTCTTAACTTATGTTTCCGGTGAGCCGGAAACTTCAGGGGTAGAAAGCAGCATCAGCTTCTTTTTAAATCTACCCCATAATCTCTAATTGAGGGGTGTTGCAGCATGTGCAAATGGTGTAATGATTTTGCCCACTGACCTAATCACAGATACATTTGAGCGACCTGTAGAACTATCCAAGATAGGTTCTAATGTTAGGTTGAAGTCCCCACCTAGAAATATGGGTCCTCTAACAGTTTGTTTGTGCTATATTGAAAAAAAATGTTATGTCCTTTATTTGGGGTATATTTATTGGTGATTGTAATTGGGCTACAATAAAGTAGGCCTACAAATGCCTACAATAATGAACAATCTACCGTCTTCATCTTTATATTGGGATAACAGAGTAAATGGGATATTTTTCGTTATTAGGATTGCCACTCCATTATGTTTGTTCATATTTGAGCTGAGGTAATGAATAGGGTAATAACATTTTGATATTTTGGGTTCATGGGTCAATTTAAAATGTGTTTCCTGGATTACAACTGGATTGGAGGTGCTTAAAAAAAAATCATGTAAAGCCATGGATATTTTTTTAGAGGAAAGGAAGCCCTTGACATTTTGAGTTGGAATTGATATGGGATGGTGGGTTTATTAGGGTACCTTAAAACTCAAAATTTTGGTATGTAAAATGAGCTAAGGGATCTGTCCATCTTGACTGCTGCAAGAAAGTTGCTTCAGAAAGTCTTACATCCTGAAACTTAGAAAATACACATGAATAAAAGATATAGCAATCATACTTTAATAAGATATTAACCAATAATAGATATTAGGCAACATGACTGTCAAAAATAGCAGCTCATTTAAATAGTAACTTAACTTGTCTAATGCACAACACAATACAAAATAAACATGCACATGTGAGTAACAGTAAAGTAAAACTAAAATGAGAATTTCAGTAACAGGACCATCCGGCCTCAAAACTCTGAAGAAAGAAGGAATAATTCTGGAGGCGTATACTAAAGACCCTACAGACTACAAGTTTGATAGGGATGTGGAGGAATATTTGCTTTTGGAGTAAGGGAATTGTAAGATATGAATTTAAGTAGTGTTGTACTGCTACTGATCAGGGCTAGTGAAACAAGTGCAAATAAGAAATGACTGCCATTTGTTCTTTATAGAATATAATTTAATAACTAATATGAGTTAGTCTCTGATATGGTTGTTGCAAATCCCTCCCTTGAGGGTCCCCTCTTATATTTCTTGTGTCAAATTTCTTGCCAGGCTTAGAGTTAGTGACATCTGTGTGTTTCAATAATGGAGGCAAGGATTGTGATGGTTGTTAAGATGAGGTTTGTTGCGGTCAAATGTCAGCTATATCATTAGGGTGTTTGCAAACATGTCTTATGCTGGCTTTGAGTACTGAGAGATGTTTAGGAAAACCCCATCTGTATTCAATGTTTTCTCTTAATAACAATAACATTAGGGGTGTTTAAGTGTGTTGGTAGAAAGATCTGCAAATATTTGAATAGATCTGTCTTGGAATAGAAATTTAGTTTTTTTCTGGCATATCCCAAAATCTGTTATGTGATCTAGAGTTGTAGAATCCTGATTAGAACATTTCTCGGTGGTTGAAAAGAGCTAGGTTTTTATCTCAAGGTATGGTAGGCTTTTTCAATATAAATATTGTCAAGCCTTGATGAATCTTCTACAGATAAGGCCTTGAAGGCATCCATAATGTAGATCTCAAGTATTTCTGAGGTATCTTCAGGCAGGAATATAATGTTTTATTACTTGTGCTTTAGGATAATTTTAACTTGAGTACAATTATGTGTTCGTGAGTCATTCATTTTTAGTTTTAGTATCCCTGAATAAATTTGCTGTCATTCTTAGGTACTAAGCAGACATAATAGATCATCACTAAATATATAATATATTTTATGGTTATATAATAGTGTAGCCATAGCTCCATTTAAATAAAAAAAATTCAACATTTCTCATTTTGATGTGAGAATAGGTTCAAATGTTCCTGAGATATTGTAATTTTCTAATGACAATAAAATTATTAGATAGTACAATAACTTAAATAGGTGATACGATTGTTATTAAATTGGTAGGGAGAAATACTGAATTGCCTAGAAGTGTCTAGAAATGCTAAGAAGGCTTTATTTTTTTGCACCAATGAAAACCTCTTAATTTAAAATAGGATATGTATAGATATGAATATTTGTATATTTTAATGGATGTTTTAATGCATGTTTTAATTAACTCTCAGGTAGATTACGAGTTTTGTGTTACGGCTTTTAATTCTGAAAAAATGGCAATTTCAGCTTAATGGCAGTAACGCACCATTACGAGTCATGTCGGTATAGCTATACCGCAAGCATTTTAGCATGTAACGCAACGTTCATTCTGCACTCAAAAAAATGAGCGCCGGTTGTGCGGTGAGGCTAAAATGCTTGCGTTACAGCCTATACCGACCAGATCCATACCACCATCTGAGAGAAGTAGTTATGAGTTTTGTTATGAGTTTTGTGTAACAAAAATGTTTCACAAAACTCATAACTAAAATGTTACACTAACACCAATAAACTACCTATTAACCCCTAAACTGCTGCTCTCCTGCATCGCAAACACTATATTAAACTTATTAACCCCAAATCTGCCACCCACCCACATCGCAACTATTAAATACATTTATTAACCCCTAGTCTGCCGCCCCCGACATAACATACACTATAATAATGCTATTAACCCCTAATCCGCCGCTCCCTAACATCGCCGACACTATAATAAAGTTATTAACCCCTAAACCTCCAGCCTTCGACATCGCCGCCACTAAATAAACATATTAACCCCTAAACTGCCGCCCCCCACATCACAAAACACTGAATTAAACTATTAACCCCTAAACCTTTCACCCCCCTAACTTTAAATTAAAATTACAATATAACTGTATTTAAATAAATACAAAAATTACCTGTGAAATAAAAAACTTTAAAATATAAATTAACCTAACCTTACTATTCTAATAAAATTAAAAAAAACTTCAAATTTAAAAAAACCTAACACTGCGAGAAAAATTAAAAAATCTAAAATTACAAAAAAATAATAAACAGTAAATTACGAAAAATGAAAAACACTAATCTTACAAAAAATAATAAACGAAATTATTGAAAATAAAAACAATTATACCTAATCTTATAGCCCTATAAAAATAAAAAAATAATTGGTTTATTTAGTTGCGGAGATGTAGGAGGCCGGAGGTTTAGGGGTTAATAGGTTTATTTAGTGGCGGCGATGTCGGGGAGCGGCGGAATAGGGGTTAATAACTTTTATTAGTGTTGGCAATGCCAGGAGTGGCAAATTAGGGGTTAATAACTTTATTTAGGTGTTGGTGATGTCTGGGCGGCAGATTAGGGGTGCTTAGACTTGGGGTGTTAGAGTGTTAGGTTTAAACGTAACTTTTTTTCCCCATAGACATGAATGGGGCTGCGTTATGGAGATTTTTCATTCCATGATCGCAGGTGGGTTTTTTCTAACACTCTCTCCCCATTGATGTCTAATGGGGAAAGCGTGCATGAACACGTCAATGCAGCCCTTGGATTTTGTGCGCAACTTTTTTGGGCGTTAGTTTCGCCCCCTTTTTATTGCAGAACTCGTAATCTAGGTGTCTGTGAGGGAAGATAAACTGTATCTAGAGTTTGTTTGTTAATATGTATGATACACTTAATGGCTAATCCTCTATGTGCATTCAATAATAAATTAGAAGCTGCAAAAGCCATCCAAACTGGGGACAAAGCTTCTGACTAGTGTTATAAGTGTTATGGTTCATTTTACTCTTAAGGCATTTTTTTAGTCACTTATTATAGCTTATATTCAAGTGTTCTAAACCTCTATAGATACATATATACTATATGGCCGAAACTATGTGGAATCCTGACCATCACAATTATATGAGCTTGTTGGACAGCCCATTCAAAAAGTATGGGGTTGACCCCCGTTCACAACTATAACAGCTGGCACTCTCCTGAATCTGTGGGAATTTGTGCCTATTCAGCTAAAAGAGCATTTGTGAGGTCAGGTACTGATGCTGGACAAGAAGGTCTGGCTCGCATTCTGCATACCAATTAATTCTAAAGGTGATCAGTGGGGTTGAGGTCAGAGCTCTGTACAGACCACTCAAGCTTCTACAAACCTAACTCAACAAACCATTTAATTAACCTCATTTTGTGCACAGTCATGGTGGAAACAGGAAATGGCCTTCCACAAAGTTGGAAGCGCTAAATTGTAAAATATGTATTTGTATCCTGTAGAATTAAAATAACCTCTCACTGAAACTAAGGGGCCTAGCCTAAACCCTGAAAAACAGCAGGGCACTATTATCCCTATTGCATCAACCTTACAGTAGGAACTGCACATTCTGGTAGGTAGTGCTCTCCTGGCATCCGCCACACACCCAGATTGTTCTATCAGTGAAGAGTGATTCCTCACACCAGCGAACGTTTCCTCTACTCCAGAGTTCAGTGGCTACATGCATTACACCACTACAGCTGGTGCCTGGCATTGCAAATTTTGATCTGAGACTTGTGTACAGCTTCTTTGCTATGAAAACCCATTTTATGAAGGTCCCAATGCACATTTTATGTACTTTTGTTGCTTCCAGAGGCAGATTGGAACTCTGTAGTGAAAGATGCAACAGATGATAGGTGACTTTGTGAAATGTGCTTCAGCAATCAGCGCCCTTGCTCTGTCAGTTTGTGTGGTCTACCACTTTGTGACTGGGCTGTTGTTCTATGTAATGGTACTTAAAGTTGACTGGGGAAGATCTAGTAGGGCAAACATTTCACAAACCAACTTGTGGCAAAGGTGGCATCCTATGACAGGCTCACGTTTAAAGTTACTGAGCTCTTCAGTACAACCCATTGTTCTGTCAATGTTTGTCTATGGAGATTTCATGGATATGTGCTGGATTTTATGTTAGCAGTGGGAGTGGCTGAAATATTTGAACTCAATAATTAGTAGTGTGCAGATACTTTTGGCCATATAGTGTATATTAGGCAGAAGAAGAGTACATGTAATCTATTGAACACATTCTTGTTTCAAACCCAAGGCACATCAGCCAAGGGATTAGGCAATTACCAATTTTTATGTGTTAAAAAATAATACATTCAATGGCAAAAAAAACTTGTTTGAATTTCAGAGTTTACGTTCTCAGATAAATGTTTAAGATATTCCTTAATTTAACATTTATGGAACGTTATTAAAATTCAATTGTGTCTTACCTCATATAGATTTTGTTAAAAATATTGCTAGCACCAAGGGAACAATGATCTAAATTTGTTATCATGGTGAGAAATATGTTGACCTTCGCATGGGCAGACCTCACAGAATGATCAAAGAATAGGAACTAAACCAGGAGTTCCCTGTGAGCTGCAAGTTAACCTCCTTAGAAAGTAATTTATAATGCATATTCTCACATGGAAACTGACATTGTGCTGCGACACTGGTTACAACATTTCTTTTTTATGCACATGCAAATCAAATAATAGTTTTTTCATAATTTACCTTGCATTTGTTTCTAGTTTTGCATATACCTGTATGTTCTTTTCCTTCACCTTAATAAGCAAATGCATATTTTGAGACAAACTTGCCAGCTTACATTCTGAGAGATGAAACTACAAGACCTGCAGGCATAATATGCTTAAATCAGTTTGATACCAGTTGCAAGGGAACTTGATATAAACTCAAAGAACGTCCTTGTTCAGCCCACTTGCAAATGCTGCAAGGCTAATTTTACAATATAAATAAAGTAAATAACTGTGTACCCTATACAAGTTAAACTGTCAACACTGAATACATTTTTTCTACATCATCTAAGGAAGATTTGTTTGGAATAATGTGAATTCCAATTTTGCAGCAGTATATTATAGTTATGGTAAATTCATAAGATTACCTTTGCAATATGTTAAAGCTTTACATACAAAAAATATATATATTCTCATTTTAATTATAAATATTCGGCTAGATTATGAGTTTTGCTTTATGAGTGAAAAAGCTTCATAACTCTGCTTTTTTACTACCGCTAGTATTACGAGTGTTGCAGGTATATCTGTACCGCACACTTTTTTGGCCGTAACACAACGTAACTACCGCAGCTTTCAAAAAGTCCTTTTTCAATGGGACTTCCATAGCGCCGGTATTACGAGTTTTCTTGTCCGGCCAAAAAGTGAGTGGTACAGCCTATACCGGCAAGATCCGTACCGTAAACTGAAAGTCAGTAGTTATGAGTTTTACGCTACAAAGCCGTAACATAAAACTCATAACTAAAGTGCTAAAAAGTACACTAACACCCATAAACTACCTATTAACCCCTAAACCGAGGCCCTCCCACATTGCAAACACTAAAATAAAATCATTAACGCCTAATCTGCTGCTCCCGACATCGCCACCACTATAATAAACATATTAACCCCTAAACCGCTGTACTCCCGCATTGCAAACACTAGTTAAATATTATTAACCCCTAATCTGCTGTCCCTAACATTGCCACAACCTACATTACTGTTATTAACCCCTAAACTGGTGATATTAAAAAAACATTCTCTAGTGCCCAGAGCACTAAAAAACATAAAGGAATATTAATGTGACATTAAAGTAGGCTGACCATATTGCCGCTTTAAAAAGGGACACATATGAAAAATACATATGTCAGGGCTGTTTTCAGAAATGTTTTGTATAATAGCCCTGACATATGTATTTTTCATATGTGTCCCTTTTTATAGCGGCAATATGGTCACCCTACATAAATCCACAACATATATCAACAATTTAAAAGGACATAATACTCATATGCTAAATAACTTGAAAGTGATGCAGCATAACTGTAAAAAGCTGACATGAAAATATCACCTGCACATCTCTATGTAAAAAGGGAAGATATTTTACCTCAACATTCCTTCAACTCACCAGAGTAAGTGCTGTGTAAACAGTTTTACTTCAGCTACTGTAAAGCTGCAAGTTCGGAAAGAAAAACACAATAGCCAATCTGCATCTATGCATTGATTTGCTGTGATCTCATGAGATTTCACTGTAAACTTCCTAAAATTGAATAGGAAAATAACATGACTGTGCCTGCACATACCAGATGCACACTCCCTTGCAAGTCCTGGGACTACCGTTCTTTACAGTGGGGTGTGAATACTTAAGCGATTTTTAAGTAAATATCTTCCTTTTTTACATAGAGATGTACAGGTGATATTTTCTAAGCAGCTTTTTACAGCTATGCTGCATCAATTTCAAATGCTTCAACATTTGGGTATCATGTCCCTTTTTTAGCTTTGTTGCTTAAATATAGCATGGATTAAAAAAAAACTAAAGTCACCCGATGCTACAATTGCAGCAAGCTGTATGGTGGTAGAGAGAGTAGCAGAGGTTCATCAATCTTGGAAGAGCAAACAATGCACAGATTAAGTAATAACTACCAGGTAAGAACCCTTGTTCTCTTTTTATTTTCCCAGGACCGCTTGTATTTTGTTATGGAGTACGTGAATGGGGGGGATCTTATGTACCACATCCAGCAGGTGGGCAAGTTCAAGGAACCTCATGCCATGTAAGTTCCCCTCACAATGACAACAACATTGAAGATATTCCTTGGAATGTCTTTAGTTAATAAAGTAACATATAGATCTAATTCCAAAAAAAATGGTTGTACTATGAATTATATCATTGTTTTATTTAATTTCTCAATGCATTTATGTTTTATTTTATTTGCTATTTCATTAAATCATAACTTTAGCTTTTTATAATGCTTTCTTTCTCCAGTGTTTTTTTCCCTTTTTTAACTTTCCTTTGTATTTAAACATTTATTTTTAATTGATCACATCTGGCTTTATTTTTAATTTCTCTGCCATAACAAAATTATGTTTACTTTACTCTGTAAATGTTTGTTTCTCTTATATTAAAGGGACATTAAATTTTATTTATATATATATAAAAGTAACAGTGATTTAGTGCTGCATTGTGAATGATTTAGATGCAAAATAAATTATATTAAACAATTTACAATGTCATTTTGATGGTATAATTTACAAGGATTTACAAAAGAGGAAGTCAGGAATACACTCCTTGAAAGCTTGGTCGAATATATGTCCCTGGTGTCTGTATTTGACACCAGATAGGGACAGCTGTAAATAAGCTTATAACAGGGTTACATACATTTCACCATACTGGAGGTATAAAAAATTTGGAATTTAATACCCCTTCATTTTCCTTTCTATTTGACTCCCTTAGCTTTGTGTATTTGTCTATTTATACACACACATACAGGTGTGGACACAGCACAGTCTCTAAAGCAATGGAGTAGGCTTACCAAGCCCCAATTATGACACAACAACAATGCCCTCCAGCTTCCAAGTGTAAAAACAGAACTTCATTGTACAAACATGGTTCCAACATTTGGACTCATGTTTGTACAATAAATATCTGTTTTCTCCAACATTGGTGTGTCCGGTCCACGGCGTCATCCTTACTTGTGGGAATATTCTCTTCCCCAACAGGAAATGGCAAAGAGCACAGCAAAAGCTGCCCATATAGCCCCTCCTCAGGCTCCGCCCCCCAGTCATTCTCTTTGCCTCTCTGAACAAGTAGCATCTCCACGGAGATGGTGAAGAGTATGTGGTGTTTAGTTGTAGTTTTTTATTCTTCTATCAAGAGTTTGTTATTTTAAAATAGTGCCGGTTTGTACTATTTACTCTAAAACAGAAAAGGATGAAGAGTTCTGTTTAAAAGAGGAGTATGATTTTAGCAGCAGTAACTAAAATCAATTGCTGTTCCCACACAGGACTGTTGAGCCCAGAGAACTTCAGTTGGGGGGAACAGTTTGCAGACTTTTCTGCTCAAGGTATGACTAGTCCATTTTCTAACAAGACTGTGTAATGCTAGAAGACTGTCATTTTCCCTCTGGGGGATTGGTAAGCCATTTTCTTAGACTCATAACAGAATGAAGGCTTATTAATGGGCTATATACTGGTTGACACTCTTGTGGGCTACATCGATTGCTTTATTTAATATTTATATGAGGTTTGAAGTGTTTTTTACAAAACCTAAGTATTGGGGAACGTTTTTAGGCGCCAGGCAGTAGTTTAGACACCTTCCCAGTCAAGAAGGGCCTTTCTCTCTAGTAAGCAGAGCCTCATTTTCGCGCCATAATTGCACAGTTTCTTTTGGATGCAGTACATGCAGCTTCATGTGAGAGGGAGCATCTCCGCGCCTTACTTAAGGAGGTACTAACTACGCTGGATGATTGTGACTTTTTGGTCATTCCAGAAAAATTGTGCAAAATGGACAAATTTCTAGAGGTCCCGGTGCACCCTGATGCCTTTCCCATACCTAAAAGGGTGGCGGACATAGTGACTAAGGAGTGGGAGAAACCAGGCATACCTTTTGTCCCACCTCCTATATTTTAGAAAATGTTCCCCATGGTCGACCCAAGGAAGGACGCATGCGCCTAGATTTAGAGTTTTGTCGGTAACGACCCGCGTAGCTAACGCTGGCTTTTTTTCTGTCCGCACCTTTTAAATAACTCTGGTATTGAGAGTTCACAGAATGGCTGCGTTAGGCTCCAAAAAGGGAGCGTACAGGTATATTTACTGCCACTGCAACTCTCGATACCAGAGTTGCTTACGGACACGGCCAGCTTCAAAAACTTGCTCGTGCACGATTCCCCCATAGAAAACAATGGGGCTGTTTGAGCTGAAAAAAAACCTAACACCTGCAAAAAAGCCGCGTTCAGCTCCTAACGCAGCCCTATTGTTTGCTATGGGGAAACACTTCCTACGTCTGCACCTAACACCCTAACATGAACCCCGAGTCTAAACACCCCTAACCTTACACTTATTAACCCCTATTCTGCCGCCCCCGCTATCGCTGACCCCTGCATATTATTATTAACCCCTAATCTGCCGCTCTGTAAACCGCCGCTACTTACATTATCCCTATGTACCCCTAATCTGCTGTCCCTAACACCGCCGACCCCTATATTATATTTATTAACCCCTAATCTGCCCCCCACAACGTCGCCTCCACCTAACTACACTTATTAACCCCTAATCTGCCGAGCGGACCGCACCGCTATTATAATAAAGTTATTAACCCCTAATCCGCCTCACTAACCCTATAATAAATAGTATTAACCCCTAATCTGCCCTCCCTAACATCGCCGACACCTAACTTCAAACATTAACCCCTAATCTGCCGACTGGAGATCACTGCTATTCTAATAAATGTATTAACCCCTAAAGCTAAGTCTAACCCTAACACTAACACCCCCCTAAATTAAATATAATTTAAATCTAACGAAATTAATTAACTCTTATTAAATAAATTATTCCTATTTAAAGCTAAATACTTACCTGTAAAATAAACCCTAATATAGCTACAACATAAATTATAATTATATTATAGCTATTTTAGGATTAATATTTATTTTACAGGCAACTTTGTATTTATTTTAACCAGGTACAATAGCTATTAAATAGTTAAGAACTATTTAATAGCTAAAATAGTTAAAATAATTACAAAATTACCTGTAAAATAAATCCTAACCTAAGTTACAATTAAACCTAACACTACACTATCATTAAATTAATTAAATAAAATATCTACAATTACCTACAATTAAACCTAACACTACACTATCAATACATTAATTAAATACAATATCTACAAATAAATACAATGAAATAAACTAACTAAAGTACAAAAAATAAAAAAGAACTAAGTTACAAAAAATAAAAAAATATTTACAAACATTAGAAAAATATTACAACAATTTTAAACTAATTACACCTACTCTAAGCCCCCTAATAAAATAACAAAGCCCCCCAAAATAAAAAAATGCCCTACCCTATTCTAAATTAAAAAAGTTCAAAGCTCTTTTACCTTACCAGCCCTGAACAGGGCCATTTGCGGGGCATGCACCAAAGAATTCAGCTCTTTTGCCTGTAAAAAAAACACATACAATACCCCCCCCCCCAACATTACAACCCACCACCCACATACCCCTAATCTAACCCAAACCCCCCTTAAAATAAACCTAACATTAAGCCCCTGAAGATCTTCCTACCTTATCTTCACCATACCAGGTTCACCGATCGGTCCTCGGAAGTGTTGATCCAAGCCCAAGCGGGGGGCTGAAGAGTGACGTCCATCCTCGGGCTGAAGTCTGGATCCAAGCGGCGGCTGAAGAAATCCATCATCGGGCTGAAGTCGGAAGTCCATCATCGGGATGAAGTCTTCTATCAAGCCCCATCTTCAATTTTCTTTCTTCTGGAGCGGAGCGGAGCCATCTTCTTCCAAGCCGACGCGGAACATCCTCTTCAACTGACGACTAGACGACGAATGACGGTTCCTTTAAGGGACGTCATCCAAGATGGCGTCCCTCGAATTCCGATTAGCTGATAGGATTCTATCAGCCAATCGGAATTAAGGTAGGAAAATTCTGATTGGCTGATGGAATCAGCCAATCAGAATCAAGTTCAATCCGATTGGCTGATCCGATCAGCCAATCAGATTGAGCTCGCATTCTATTGGCTGATCGTCCCTTAAAGGAACCGTCATTCGTCGGGAAGTCGTCGGAAGAAGAGGACGGATCCGCGCTGGAGGTCTTCAAGATCGAGCCGGTCGTCATCGGATGAAGATAGAAGATGCCGCTTGGATCAAGATGGTTGCCGGTCCGGATCGCCTCTTCTTCCCGGATAGGATGAAGACTTTGGAGCCTCTTCTGGACCTCTTCAGCCGCCGGATGATGGATCGCCAGCCCCCGCTTGGGTTGGATGAAGATTTTGGAGCCAGGACCGATCGGTGATACCCGGTGAGGTGAAGATAAGGTAGGAAGATCTTCAGGGGCTTAGTGTTAGGTTTATTTAAGGGGGGTTTGGGTTAGATTAAGGGTATGTGGGTGGTGGGTTGTAATGTTGGGGGGGGTATTGTATGTGTTTTTTTACAGGCAAAAGAGCTGAATTTCTTGGGGCATGCCCCGCAAAGGGCCCTGTTCAGGGCTGGTAAGGTAAAAGAGCTTTGAACTTTTGTAATTTAGAATAGGGTAGGTCATTTTTTTATTTTGGGGGTCTTTGTTATTTTATTAGGGGGCTTAGAGTAGGTGTAATTAGTTTAAAATTGTAATTTTTTCTAATGTTTGTAAATATTTTTTTATTTTTTGTAACTTAGTTCTTTTTTATTTTTTGTACTTTGGTTAGTTTATTTAATTGTATTTATTTGTAGGAATTGTATTTAATTTATTTATTGATAGTGTAGTGTTAGGTTTAATTGTAGATAATTGTAGGTATTTTATTTAATTAATTTAATGATAGTGTAGTGTTAGGTTTAATTGTACCTTAGGTTAGGATTTATTTTACAGGTAATTTTGTTATTATTTTAACTAGGTAACTATTAAATAGTTCTTAACTATTTAATAGCTATTGTACCTGGTTAAAATAATTACAAAGTTGCCTGTAAAATAAATATTAATCCTAAAATAGCTACAATGTAATTATTCGTTATATTGTAGCTATATTAGGGTTTATTTTACAGGTAAGTATTTAGCTTTAAATAGGAATAAGTTATTTAATAAGAGTTAATTTATTTCGTTAGAATAAAATTATATTTAAGTTAGGGGGGTGTTAGGGTTAGGGTTAGAATTAGCTTTAGGGGTTAATAAATTTAATAGAGTAGCGGTGAGGTCCGGTCGGCAGATTAGGGGTTAATAATTGAAGTTAGGTGTCGGCGATGTTAGGGAGGGCAGATTAGGGGTTAATACTATGTATTATAGGGTTAGTGAGGTGGGAGTGAGGCGGATTAGGGGTTAATAACTTTATTATAGTAGCGGTGAGATCCACTCGGCAGATTAGGGGTTAATAAGTGTAGGCAGGTGGAGGCGACGTTGAGGGGGGCAGATTAGGGGTTAATAAATATAATATAGGGGTCGGCGGTGTTAGGGGCAGCAGATTAGGGCTACATAGGGATAACGTAGGTAGCGGCGCTTTGCGGTCGGCAGATTAGGGGTTAATTATTGTAGGTAGCTGGCGGCGACGTTGTGGGGGCAGATTAGAGGTTAATAAATATAATATAGGGGTCGGCGGTGTTAGGGGCAGCAGATTAGGGGTACATAAGTATAACGTAGGTGGCGGTCGGCAGATTAGGGGTTAAAAAATTTAATGGAGTGGCGGCGATGTGGGGGGACCTCAGTTTAGGGGTACATAGGTAGTTTATGGGTGTTAGTGTACTTTAGAGCACAGTAGTTAAGAGCTTTATAAACCGGTGTTAGCCCAGAAAGCTCTTAACTACTGACTTTTTTCTGCGGCTGGAGTTTTGTCGTTAGATTTCTAACGCTCACTCCAGACACGACTCTAAATACCGGAGTTAGAAAGATCCCATTGAAAAGATAGGATACGCAATTGACGTAATGGATCTGCGGTATGGAAAAGTCGCGGCTGAAAAGTGAGCGTTAGACCCTTTCCTGACTGACTCCAAATACCGGCGGTAGCCTAAAACCAGCGGCTCCTAACGCTGGTTTTCACGGCTACCGCCCAACTCTAAATCTAGCCCATGGCAAACAGTCCCTAAGGTTGAGGGGGCAGTTTCTACGTTAGCCAAACGCACGACTATTCCTATTGAGGACAATTGTGCTTTCAAAGATCCTATGGATAAAAAATTGGAGGGTTTGCTTAAAAAGATTTTTGTTCAGCAAGGTTTCCTCCTCCAACCAATTTCGTGCATTATTCCTGTCACTACGGCGGCGTGTTTTTGGTTCAATGAACTAGAAAAGTCGCTTAATATGGAGACTCTATATGAGGAAGTCATGGACAGAATTCACGCACTTAAGTTAGCTAATTCCTTTATTTTAGATGCCGCTTTGCAATTGACGAGGTTAGCGGCGAAAAATTCAGGGTTTGCAATTGTGGCGCGCAGAGCGCTCTGGCTAAAGTCTTGGTCGGCAAATGTATCTTCCAAGACAGAATTGCTTTATATTCCTTTCAAAGGTAAGACCCTTTTTGGGCCAGAATTGAAGGAAATTATTTCAGACATCACTGGGGGAAAAGGCCATGCCCTCCCACAGGATAGGTCTTTTAAGGCTAAGAATAAGTCCAATTTTCGTTCCTTTCGTAACTTCAGGAACGGACCGTCTCCTAACTCTGCAGCCTCTAGACAAGAGGGTAACGCTTCCCAGGCTAAGCCAGCTTGGAAACCAATGCAAGGCTGGAACAAGGGTAAACAGGCCAAGAAGCCTGCTGCTGCTACCAAGACAGCATGAAGGGGTAGCCCCCGATCCGGGACCAGATCTAGTAGGGGGCAGACTCTCTCTCTTTGCTCAGGCTTGGGCAAGAGATGTTCCGGATCCCTGGGCACTAGAAATAGTCTCCCAGGGTTATCTTCTAGAATTCAAGGAACTTCCTCCAAGGGGAAGGTTCCACATGTCTCGCTTATCTTCAGACCAGATAAAGAGACAGGCATTCTTACATTGCGTAGGAGACCTGTTAAAGATGGGAGTGATACACCCAGTTCCATCAGTGGAACAAGGTCAGGGGTTTTACTCAAACCTGTTTGTAGTTCCCAAAAAAGAGGGAACTTTCAGACCAATTCTGGATTTAAAAATTCTAAACAAATTCCTCAGAGTTCCATCGTTCAAAATGGAAACCATTCGAACAATTTTACCTACAATCCAGGAGGGTCAATATATGACTACTAAAGGATGCGTACCTACACATTCCTATCCACAAAGATCATCATCAGTTCCTAAGGTTCGCCTTTCTGAACAAACAGTACCAGTTCATGGCTCTTCCGTTCGGTTTGGCCACTGCTCCCAGAATTTTCACAAAGGTGCTAGGGTCCCTTCTAGCGGTTCTAAGACCAAGGGGCATTGCAGTGGCACCTTATCTAGACGACATTCTAATTCAAGCGTCGTCTCTTTCCAAGGCAAAGGCTCAAACAGACATTGTTCTAGCCTTTCTCAGATCTCTGTGCATGCTCAATCAGTGGAATGGGGACTATGCAGACTTGTCTCCCCAGATTCAAGTAGACCAGGTAACCAGAGACTCACTCTGTTGGTGGTTGACTCAGGATCACCTGTCTCAGGGAATGAGTTTCCGCAGACCAGAGTGGGTCATTGTCACGACCGACGCCAGTCTATTAGGCTGGGGCACGGTCTGGGACTCCCTGAAAGCTCAGGGTCTATGGTCTCGGGAAGAGTCCCTTCTCCCGATAAACATCCTGGAACTGAGAGCGATATTCAATTCGCTCCGGGCTTGGCCTCAACTAGCGAAGGCCGGATTCATAAGATTCCAGTCGGACAACATGACGACTGTAGCTTACATCAACCATCAGGGAGGAACAAAGAGTTCCTTGGCGATGAGAGAGGTATCCAAGATCATCAAATGGGCGGAGGATCACTCCTGCCACCTATCTGCAATTCACATTCCAGGAGTAGACAACTGGGAGGCGGATTATTTGAGTCGTCAGACTTTCCATCCGGGGGAGTGGGAACTCCACCCGGAGGTCTTTGCCCAGTTAACTCAATTATGGGGCATTCCAGACATGGATCTGATGGCGTCCCGTCAGAACTTCAAGGTTCCCCGCTACGGGTCCAGATCCAGGGATCCCAAGGCGACTCTAGTGGATGCATTAGTGGCGCCTTGGTCGTTCAACCTAGCTTATGTGTTTCCACCGTTTCCTCTCCTTCCCAGGCTCGTAGCCAGGATCAAACAGGAGAAGGCCTCGTGATTCTGATAGCTCCTGCGTGGCCACGCAGGACTTGGTATGCAGACCTGGTGAATATGTCATCGGTTCCACCATGGAAGCTACCTTTGAGACAGGATCTTCTAGAACAAGGTCCATTCGAACATCCAAATCTAGTTTCTCTGCAGCTGACCGCTTGGAAATTGAACGCTTGATTTTATCCAAGCGTGGATTTTCAAATACAGTGATAGATACTCTGGTCCAAGCCAGAAAACCTGTGACTAGAAAGATTTACCATAAAATATGGAAAAAATATATCTGTTGGTGTGAATCCAAGGGATTCTCCTGGAGTAAAATTAAAATTCCTAAGATTCTTTCCTTTCTCCAAGAGGGTTTGGATAAAGGGTTGTCAGCGAGTTCTCTAAAAGGACAGATTTCTGCTTTATCTGTTTTGTTACACAAACGCCTGGCAGCTGTGCCAGATGTACAAGCTTTTGTACAGGCTTTGGTCAGAATCAAGCCTGTTTACAGACCCATGACTCCTCCTTGGAGTCTAAATTTAGTTCTTTCAGTTCTTCAAGGGGTTCCGTTTGAACCTTTACATTCCGTAGATATCAAGTCACTATCTTGGAAAGTTCTGTTTTTGGTTGCTATTTCTTCTGCTAGAAGAGTTTCTGAATTATCTGCTTTGCAGTGTGATCCACCCTATCTGGTGTTCCATTCAGATAAGGTTGTTTTGCGTACCAAGCCTGGTTTTCTTCCGAAAGTTGTTTCCAACAAGAATATTAACCAGGAAATAGTTGTTCCTTCTCTGTGTCCGAATCCAGTTTCTAAGAAGGAACGTTTGTTACACAATTTAGATGTAGTCCGTGCTTTAAAGTTTTATTTAGAAGCAACAAAGGATTTTAGACAAACCTCATCTTTGTTTGTCGTTTACTCTGGTAAGAGGAGAGGACAAAATGCTACTGCTACCTCTCTTTCTTTCTGGCTGAAAAGCATTATCCGATTGGCTTATGAGACTGCCGGACGGCAGCCTCCTGAACGAATCACAGCTCACTCCACTAGGGCTGTGGCTTCCACATGGGCCTTCAAGAACGAGGCTTCTGTTGATCAGATATGTAAGGCAGCGACTTGGTCTTCTCTGCACACTTTTGCCAAATTTTACAAATTTGATACTTTTGCTTTTTCGGAGGCTATTTTTGGGAGAAAGGTTTTGCAAGCCGTGGTGCCTTCTGTTTAGGTAACCTGATTTGCTCCCTCCCTTCATCCGTGTCCTAAAGCTTTGGTATTGGTTCCCACAAGTAAGGATGACGCTGTGGACCGGACACACCAATGTTGGAGAAAACAGAATTTATGCTTACCTGATAAATTTCTTTCTCCAACGGTGTGTCCGATCCACGGCCCGCCCTGGTTTTTTAATCAGGTTTGAAAAATGTCTTTCTCTATACACTACAGTCACCACGGCACCCTATAGTTTCTCCTTTTTTTCTCCTAACCGTCGGTCGAATGACTGGGGGGGCGGAGCCTGAGGAGGGGCTATATGGGCAGCTTTTGCTGTGCTCTTTGCCATTTCCTGTTGGGGAAGAGAATATTCCCACAAGTAAGGATGACGCCGTGGACCGGACACACCGTTGGAGAAAGAAATTTATCAGGTAAGCATAAATTCTGTTTTTACACTTGGAAGCTTGAGGACATTGTTGTTTTGTCTATACACAGACACACATGCAGGCAGAGTTTCACATGCCTGTCCAATTTTACTGTATCCTAGGTTCTATGCTGCTGAGATTGCCATTGGACTCTTCTTTCTACACAATAAAGGCATCATTTACAGGTACCCTGACAAAGTTTTATTATTATTATTATTTATAATATTATTAATATTATGTTTTTTTTTATAATATAGTATTATTATGTTTCTATAGTTCTGCTTTGGGGTGAGGGGTTAGATGTTTAGCCAAACTTATTTTTACCCTCCCTAATTTTGCATAATTCTTTAGCAGTCTATGGCAGGAGGGTTTGTAACTATGTATAACACTGTTACAAACAATGTTGCAAGCACTACTACCAGATGGCTAGAGATACGTGCACGCTCCTTAGCTCACATAGGCTTACTCTATAAGGATAACAAGGGAACTAAGGAAAATTAATAATAGAAGTAAATGAAAGTTGTTTAAAACATCATGATCTATCAAATCTATTTAAGTTTAATTTTCACTTTACTGTCCCATTAAAGTTTAATATACATTCTGCAGATATCTTTATGTAACAGTGTCTTCTGGCACCTGATTTCCCACACGGCTATTGGCTAAGAGGTGGAAACATGGGTGGCCTTAGCAGCTCAGTGCGGCGAATGCTGCAAACAAATAAAGGAGCTTTCAGCATTAAGTATGGTATACTTCATGAGTAAAAGTCCCATTTATGTGTTCCAATGGTAAATCCTAGTGTTTCACAAATGCTAGGATTTACCATCACTTTAATCTATATACAATGGCCTCTATTTAACAAAGTCTGGCAGACCTGATCCGACAGTGCAGATCAGGTCCGCCAGACCTCGCTGAATACGGAGAGCAATACGCTCTCCGTATTCAGCATTGGACCAGCAGCTCACAAGAGCTGCTGGTGCAACGCCGCCCCCTGCAGACTTGCGGCCAATGGGCCGCCAGCAGGGAGGTGTCAATCAACCCGATCGTACTCGATCGGATTGATTTCCGGCAATGTCTGTCCGCCTCTTTGTGACTGCAGCTTCAAAACTGCTGTTTCTGGCGAGTCTGCAGGCTCGCCAGAAACACGGGGCATTAAGCTCCATTCGGAGCTTGATAGATAGGCCAGATGTGTTGTTAGATCAGCTGAAGAGTATAAAATGTAGGAGAAAAATAGCGTTTTTGAACCCACAATTTATTAAAATGGGTTGAGCTTGCAGGTAAAATAAAATCTCTTTATTTCTTTCCAAAGGCAGGGAGAGTCCAAGACTTAATTAATTAATGTTGGGAATATCAACACCTGGCCACCAGGAGGAGGCAAAGACACCCCAGCCAAAGGCTATAAATATCCCTACAACATCCCCAATCCCCCAGTCATTCTTTTCCTTTCGTCACTATAGGAGGATGGCAGAGAAGTGTTAGAAGAAAACTGTAGTCCATTAATGGGTATGTTCCCTTCAAGTATGGGCTGGGGTGTTTGAGTAACCATATAATCCTCTCCGTGAGAGTTGTGGTGAACGCTGGATCTAGATGTCGCAGGGAAGGATCTCTGACCACTATCTAGACTTAAAGCTTTCACCTCCTGAGAAATCAGTGTTAATGCTTTACACTGTTTTCCCATTGGGGGTGATTTACCAAGCGGTCAATCGGCCCCAATGCAGCTGTTTCCACGCGAGCCTTCAGGCGGCGAACAGCAATCAGCCCAATTGAATACGATCGGGTTTATTGACACCACCTGCTAGCGGCACTAGAACTGTTTGTGCAATGATAAATGAGGACAGCATATGCTGTCGGCATTCAACGATGTCGGGAGGACATGATCCACTCAGCGGATCATGTCCGCCCGACATATGATCAATCGGCCCCATTATCTTCAGGTCTCTATCAGATGTGTTTGGTGAGACTGTCAGACCTTGAGGCACTGTATCTGCTCGACAGCCTTGATACTGGAGGGTAAGTCTTTTATATTTCTTTGAGGAATTATGCCTAGTAGGGCTGCAAATTCCCTGAGGTTATGTGGACATTGAATTATACAGTTCACAGTGTGATACTTTATTCTCTTCCGGATATGAGGACATTTAATACCTTTTATAATATGAGGTTATTTACTGAGCATTTGGGGCCAATCTATGTGTGCTGCTTAGATCCTTGCCAACCGGAGCACGTGTGTAAGATTTTTTTTTTTTTTACTCATTAAGAACATTGACAGACGATGCAGGACAGTTAGGGAAAATTTCCCACTGGGGTCTTTTTTACTGCTATGCAGCTGATATTGTGCTTCGCACAGTTTCTCTTCTAATAGGGGGGGTCTCTAGATGCGCACCATGTGACAAGGGCACAGTTTTTCTCTGAAGCTGGTCAGAAGTGTGTTCCTGCTTAGCGATCAGCATACTGAGTTTGCTGCAGGCATTGGGAGAGATTCTGACTTAATTCAGGTCACGCTTGTCTAGCTAGGAGGTGGTGAGTTCCTCAGCCAAGGCTCAGGGTAGAGGTACCACGCTAAGTGTTAAGAACAATTTTATTTTTGGTTGCTATAATATTGAGACCTTATACCCGCTATGGAGGACTCTGATATTAACCCCTCAGAGGGTTCTGTTTCAGCGATCACTGTGACAAATGCATGTTTATATTGTGAGGAGACTATGGTTTGCCCACCTGCACAATTCTTTTCTGTTTGCTTATGTTTTGTGTTAAAGACCAAGAAGGGGTCTAAATCTGGTTTATCCCCTGGAACTTGTATGCGCTCTGAGCCTTTTACCTCTCAGGACTTCGTTGTCCATGAGATGTCTATTCTGCCGTCACAGTTCCCTTTTATCCCTATGACACAGGCAGTGCCCCGCGGTGCACATTTATCTCAGACTAGAGGTAATTTTTTGCCAGCAGACTTTACTTCAAAGCTTCAATCTGCGGTATCAGCTGCATTAAACGCTTTACCAATCTCTGGAAAACATAAGTGAAAGGTTAAGGATAGTTCCACTGACTTGGTGGTCAACACCTCTCTTCAGTCTGAGTTGACTAGTTTGTCTCACCTTTCTGAGGATGATCTAACTTCGGTTGCATCTGAAAGTGAGCTTTCGGAGTCAGAGGTATCTGAAATTAAATCTCCTACTCCTGAGGAACCAAAGTTTAGGTTTAAGGTTGAATACCTCTGCTTTCTCTTGAAGGAGGTATTGTCTACCCTAGAGGTTTCCAGAAGCTAAGCTTTCTGAAGTACCTATTATCCCTAAATTAGATAGGGTTTATGAGGAGAATAAGGTCCCTGAAACCTTCCCGGTACCCATACGAATAGCGAAAACTATCTCTAGACAATGGGAAAAGATTGAAACTCTTTTGCTCCCCTTCTTCTACCTTTAAGAAGCTTCGGCCCCTGAATCACATTTACAGGCCCATTTATCAAGCTCCATATGGAGCTTGAAGGGCTGTGTTTCTGGCGAGTCCTAAGACTCACCAGAAACACAATTTATGAAGCAGCGGTCTAAAGACCGCTGCTCCATAACCCTGTCCGCCTGCTCTGAGCAGGCAGACAGGAATCGCCGGAAATCAACCCGATCGAATATGATCGGGTTGATTGACACCTCCCTGCTGGCGGCCGATTGGCCGCGAGTCAGCAGGGGGCGGCGTTGCACCAGCAGCTCTTGTGAGCTGCTGGTGCAATGTTAAATGCGGAGAGCGTATTGCTCTCCGCATTTAGCGAGGTCTTGTGGACCTGATCCGCAGTGTCGGATAAGGTCCGCAAGACCTTTGATAAATTGGGGCCTTAGAGTTATGGAACTCTATCCTTAAGGTAGTCAGGGCCATTTCTACTCTTGCCAAGCGTACTACTATCCCTCTAGAGGATAGTTCCTCTTTAAATGATCCCATGGACAGGAAGTTGGAAAGTTATCTACAAAATATGTTTTAACACATGGGCCTCCTATTTCAGCCAGCGGCTGCTGTGGCTGCAGTTGCAGGTGCTGCTACCTACTGCTGTGATTCGTTGTCAGAACTAATTGAAGTTGAATCCCCCATGAAAGATATACAGGACAGGATTAAGGCTCTCAAGATAGCCAACTCCTTTATTTGTGATGTTAATATGCAAATTGTCTATCTGAATGCTAAGGCTTCAGGTTTTGCAGTTTTGATGTGTAGAGCTCTTTGGTTGAAGTCTTGGTCCGCAGATATGGTTTCTAAGACCAGACTTCTTTCCTTACCATTCAAGGGGAAGATTTTGTTTGGGCCAGGCCTGAATTCTGTCTTCTCCACAGTAACAGGAGGGAAGGGTGCTTTCCTTCCCCAGGATAAGAAGACGAGAACTAAGGGTCGCCAATCCTCTAATTTTCATTCCTTTTGTTCAGACAAAACTAAGTGGACTCAGTCCTTCTCCAAACCTGAACAGCCCAAGAGTTCTTGGAAGCCCAACCAGTCATGGAACAAATCCAAACAGGCTAAGAAGACTATAGATAACAAACTGCATGAAGGGCCAGCCCCTGATCTGGGACCGGATCGAGTTTTTTCCTAGAGGCTTGGGTCCAAGACATTCAGGATCCCTGGGTAATAGACGTTGTTTCCCAGGGTTACAGGATAGGGTTCAAATCTCATCCCTCAAGGGGCAGATTTCTTCTGCCCCTTTTTAGACTGTGTTTGGGAGCTCCTCTCCTTGGGAGTAATAGTCCAGGTGCCTTCATCAGAAAGGTGCCAGGGGTTTTACTCAAACCTCTTTGTAGTTCCTAAAAAGGAGGGAACTTATCGCCCTATTCTAGACTTAAAATGTCTCAAGTTCCTCAGGGTCCCCTCTTTCAAAATGGAGACTATCAGGTCCATCCTTCCTTTGATCCAGGAAGAGCAGTTCATGATCACTATCGACTTAAAGGATGCATACCTTCATGTCCCGATCCACAAGGATCATTTTCATTTTTTGAGGTTCGCATTCCTTGACCAACATTTCCAGTTCATTGCCTTTAAATAAAATATGAAATACAGGATGCGCCCTAAAAAGGTTGGCTATTTACTAAAACAAAGAATAAGACAAGCAAAAAGGATAATAATAAATGTGCATTTTAATAGGAACTAATATCCGCATATAAAAACATAAAATATAAAATCGAAACCACTGGTGGTTATACACACATAAAAAATAGGAACATATAATCTAAAAATGCTACTAAATAGATGCTAGAAATGTATCTAGTAGCTTCACTCAATTAAGTTGTAGCCCAAAGGATTAATAAGTTCATAAGAACAAACTGCAGTCTTTGGTAATCCTATAAGTTGACTTTACTATGAATCACTTTATTGGAAGTTCATTGGATTCAAATAGAGGAACCTTAAAGATTCTACCCCTCAAATTAATAATTCCTGTAGGATTTCACCTTATTAGAGTCACACTTTTAGGCAATTCAATTGTGGTATTTGGTAAAATCTCCAGGATAAAAAAAGTTGACAAACTTACCAGAATTTGAATCTCTTATTCACTGCTTTCAATTTTGGCTATATTAGCCTGCCATTAAGCTTCTTTGTCCTTGTTTCAAGACACATTTCTAGCAACTATTTGGCAACATTTTTAGATTATATGTTCCTATTTTTTATGTGTGTGTAACCACCGGTGGTTTATATTTTATGTTTTTATATGCAGATATTAGTTCCTATTAAAATGTACATTTTGTATTATCCCTTTTGCTTGTCATATTATTTGTTTTAGTAAATAGCCAACCTTTTTAGGGTGCATCCTGTATTTCATATTTTATTTAATTTTCTTCTGAGAAGTTTTTGGGGATTAACATCTCTAACAGGATAGCAGAGCTAATTAATAAAGGGTTGTTATTTAGATTTCAGTTCATAGCCTTGCCATTTGGCTTAGCTACTGCTCCCAAATTTTTCACACAGGTTTTGGGAGCTCTCCTAGCTGTGGCCAGGCCTCAGGGTATCTCTATCTCTGTAGCCCTGGACGATATCTTAGTTCAAGCTCCATCTTTTTTTTCAGCAAGATATCAGACGGAGTCTCTTCTGTGTCTTCTCCGAACTCACGGATGGAAGATAAATATAGAAAAGAGTTCTCTGGTTCCCTGTACCAGGGTTGTTTTTCTCGGAACTATCATAGACTCATAATCCATAAAGATCTTTCTGACAGATCAGAGACGCTCAAAGCTACTGGAGCATGTCTGTCCCTTCAGACCACAAGTCCTTCAGTGGCTCGGTGCATGGAGGTAATTGGTCTCATGGTGTCCTCCATGGACATTATTCCTTTTGCTCGATTCCATCTCAGACCTCTACAACTATGCATGTTGAGGCAGTGGAACGGAGAGCACCTAAACCTGTCTCATCAAATTGTTCTGGACAATCTGACGAGAGACTATCTCTCTTGGTGGCTCTGTCAAGAGCACCTAGCCTCAGGCACATGCTTCTTGAGACCATTCTGGGAGATTGTGACTACAGATACCAGCCTCTCAGGCAATATCTTGGAGCTTCGGGCGATTTACAATGCTCTAAGGGCATGGCCCCTGCTCTGTTCTGCCCGGTATATCAGATTCCAATTAGACAATATAACCTTGGTGGCTTACATCAACCACCAGGGAGGAACAAGAAGTTCCCTAGAAATCATAGAGGTGTCTCAAATTCTTCTTCCAGTGATTCACATCCCTAGGGTGGACAACTGGGAAGCAGACTTCCTCAGCAGACAATCCTTTCTTCCGGGGGAAGTGGGCTCTCTACCCCAGGGTGTTCTCAGAGAGTTCCGGAGATAGACCTCATGGCTTCTCATCTCAATACCAAGCTACTCAGATACGGGTTAAGATCGAGGGAACTTCAAGCGGAATTGGTAGACGCATTAGCAGTTCCATGAAGGTTCAATCTCATATATCTTTTTCCTCCATTGGCCCTTCTTCCTTGAATAGTGGCTCACATCAAGCAGGAGCACGCTCCGGTGATTCTAATAGCTCCTTCATGGCAACAAAGGACTTGGTTTGCGGATCTAATAGGAATGTCCTCCTCCACTCCGTGGAGGTTACCTGGTCGTGCGAACCTTCTGACTTATGGTCCTTTCCTACATCAAAATCTCGATTCTCTGGGACTGACTGCATAGAAATTGAACTTTTAGTCTTATCCAAGAGAGGTTTTTTAGATAGTGTGATAGACACTTTAATCCATGCTCGCAAGCTGGTCACTCGCCTTATTTACCACAGGGTATTGCGTACTTACCTTCATTGGTGTGTGGTACGCAATGGCACAAGGTGAAGGTTACCCGAATTCTATCCTTTCTCCAAGATGGTTTGGAAAAGGGTTTATCCACCAGTTCTCTGAAGGATCATATCTCGGCCCTGTCTGTCTTACTGCACAAGAGATTACCGGATCTTCCGGACGTGCAGTCCTTTGTTCCGACTCTGGCTAGAATCAGGCCTGTGTTTAAACCTATTGCTCCTCTTCAAGGCCTCAACCTTGTTCTTTGTGTTTTGCAGCAGGCTCCATTTGAGCTTATCCATTCTGTTTATCTTAAACTTCTATCCTGGAAGGTTTTGTTTTTGTTGGCTATGCCTCAGCTTGCAGAGTCTCTGAGATTTCCGCTTTACAGTGTGATCATCTGCAAGCGTAGCATATATCCTTTTAATCAGTTGGCCTTATTTAAGACATCTGCAAGTGCAGCTCATATACCCCCCTATTCATTTACAGTGTGATTATTTTCCATGCTGATAAGGTGGTTTTACGTACTAAGTTAGGTTTCCTACTTAAGGTTGTCTCGAATCGTAACATCAATCAGGAAATTGTTGTTCCTTCCCTTTGTCCTAATCCTTCTTCCTCGAAGGAACGTTTTGCTCCACAATCTGGACGTTGTACGTGCCTTAAAATTCTATTTTCAAGCTACTAATGATTTCAGGCAATCCTCTTCCTTGTTTGTGTTATACTCTAGTAAGCGCAGGAGTCAGAAGGCCACTGCGACTTCATTATCTTTCTGGCTGAGTAGTATCATTAGTTTGGCTTATGAGACGGCTGGACAACAGCCTCCTGAGAGGATAACGGCTTATTCCACTAGAGCAGTTTCTTCTTCCTGGGCTTTCAAAAATAAAACTTTTATGGATCAGATTTGTAAGGTGGTTTCCTGGTCCTCCTTACATCCTTTTTCAAAGTTCTATATATTCAATGTTTTTGCATCTGCGGAGGCAGCTTTTGGGAGAAAAGTGTTACAGGCTGTGGTGCCCTCAGATTAGGGTTCGCCTTTATTTTTTGCCCTCCCATTTTATTAATTCACTGTCCTCTGGAGCTTGGGTATTGGTTCTCAACAGTAATGAATGAAGTTGTGGACTCTCCCTGCCTTTGTAAAGAAAACAAAATGTATGCTTACTAGATAAATTCCTTTCTTTCCTGGCAGGAAGAGTCCACAACCAAGCCCGTAATATTTTTTAGGCGGCTTTCCCTTTTATTTTTTCTTCTGGAACCTCTATACCCTAATGTTTCTGGATGGGGTGTCTTTGCCTCCTCCTGGTAATGAATGAAGTTGTGGACTCTCCCTGCCAGGAAATAAAGGAATTTATCTGGTAAGCATAAATTTATTTTTATCACTTTGTGTTCACACACATGCTTCCTTATGTTATATATGTCTGTAAACTAAAGCCCAATAGCCTATACTTAAAGGCACAGTCTAGTCAAAATTAAACTTTCATGATTCAGATCGGCTATGCAATTTTAAATAACTTTCTAATTTACTTTTATTATCAAATTTGATTCATTCTCTTAGTATTCTATGTTGAAAGCTAAACCTAGGTAGGATAATATGCACATTTTTAAGCCCTTGAAGGCCACCTCTTATCTTACTGCATTTTGCAGTTTTTCACAGCTAGACAGTGCTAGTTCATCTGTTTCATACAGATAACATTGTGATCACTGCCGTGGAGTTACTTATGAGTCAGCACTGATTGGCTAAATTACAAGTCTGTCAAAAGAACTGAGATAAGGGGGGCAGTCTGCAGGGGTTTCGATAGAAGGTAATCACAGAGGTAAAAAGTATATTACTATATTATTATTGGTTATGCAAAACTGGGGAATGTGTAATAAAGGAATTATCTATATTTTTAAACTACAAACATTCTGCAGTAGACTGTCACTTTAAGTATAGAAATTATCAGTGTAGGTAGAAATACCATAGGCTAAATCAGATATTTTAAATGCTGAAATAAGGGCAAAGACAAAGCTATTTGTAAAAAAAAATGAATACACTCAAGCAGATAAAATAGATCATTGGGAACAAACTGTCCCTTTAAACTAGAGGTAACATTACTAATTCCCCCCCTTTTCCTTCCATATTTGCATTCAGAGACTTGAAGCTGGATAATGTTATGCTGGATGCAGAAGGACACATTAAAATCACTGACTTTGGTATGTGCAAAGAAAACATATTCAGTGGGTCCACAACACGTACGTTCTGTGGGACGCCAGACTACATTGCTCCAGAGGTAAATCCTCTATGTCACTCGCTTTTCATTTGTGTCAGTTAAAGCATAAACATTTGATGGGATTTTTGTATGTAATGTACCGGCATCTTAATCTTTAATATATAATCTTAGATCTATGGTTACACCTTCTATATAAATAAATACTGTGTTTAAAGCTGGGCAATGGATATCCACATTATTTTTCTCATACTCATATCACACTTTTAAAAGTGGATATTCCTATATGAAATAAAACCATGTTTTGTGTTTGTGCATGAAAGTACATATGCAGTAGAATTGCAAGAGTCAGTCTCATCAACCAAAGATAAATGTACTTTTTTTTTAATTGCATGCTTTATCTAAATCATGAAACTTTAATGTTGACTTTAGTAGTCTTTTTAAAGGGGCAATAGTTCTAAAATTGCACTGCAAAACATTAAACATTATTACAGCAAAGGCAATAGAATGCTTACCTCAAGCTCTTGTTAAATGTTTCCATTAGCTAGTCTTGCCCCATGCAGTATACTCCTTGTTGGCACTTTCTGCTGTACCCTGTGGCAAGCCTTTTGTTTTAGATTTTAGTTGGCAAGCAGGACAGCCAATCGGGTACTGTACTATTAGCCCCATATACTAAACAGAATTTGCATGTGCTGCTCTGCCTAAAGCCTACATCAATTCACTGTATGCACAGCAGGAAGTAAGCTCTGTTTTCATCCTAAAAAAAATAATAATAAAATAAAGGCTTGCCATGAGAGGGAGGCTGGCAGTGTGGGCAAGGAAAGAACAATAGTCGGGGTATAAAACTAGCTAAAGGAAGCGTGTTAGAAGGGTTGCAGGAAGTCTTCTATATATTTTGCTACAATGCTTTTAAAGTAATTGCAGTAACATTAAAGGCTACTACACATTTTTTTTTATTGTTAACAATTTTATTTGCTGATATATTTGCTGATATTCCATATACATGTGTTTTTTTAGTGTAACTTTCCTTTCAGTTCAGTAGCGTACAATTTTATCTATAGTTAAAAAAGTATAGTATTATATCTAAACTTTTATAACATGTATTGTTCAATCTAACAGAATGTAATATCAAGCCCTCACATATATGTGTACTGTGTACAGCTGTTTTCATGTTAGACGTTTTAAATGCTTTATGGGTTGCAAAAACAAACAAACAAAAAAAAAACCATTTGCGTCTGATAATGAAAAAGATACAGAATATACAAGAATACAATCACTGAGAATTTTAACAATGCATGTTTGCCAATTAATAAGCTCTAAACACTTGAATGCTTTTTTTATGTACAAACTCTGAATTATATATTAACCATGGAGACATTAGGTCTTTGTCACCACTAGATGGTGCAAGATCCATGTCCTTTTTTCATAGACATAGAGCATGGAGTCAAAATTCTTAACCCATTGGTCCCCATG
This sequence comes from Bombina bombina, assembly GCF_027579735.1. Taxonomy (NCBI): domain Eukaryota; kingdom Metazoa; phylum Chordata; class Amphibia; order Anura; family Bombinatoridae; genus Bombina; species Bombina bombina. The sequence continues at coordinate 158,413,362 of NC_069506.1, read as the reverse complement.
GAAGAGGGTTAAATCAGCTTAGCTTAGGGGATAAATGAGGATGGAAGAGGGATGTTGTAGAAATATGCAGAGGACATGAGACTACATGTTCTATTTAAGACAATCAAAATATTACAGGTAATTTGTTTTATGTTAAACACGAAATAATGTTTTGACATATTTAGCTGGGGGAAAAAAAGAAAATTACATTTGGCAATAACAAGAAGTGCAAACATAATCACACAATAAAATCAGACACTTTAAATTAAGTGCCACTCTACTGGGATTTTCAACTTCCTATTGCAGCTAGCAATAAAATTCTAGATTGATCTTTCTTCTTATAAATGGTCTGTTCTGTGTTCTCCGAGGGTCTCCCTCATTAATAATCTTTACTGATGACTGATGCATGCAGCTCACTGGGAAGCACCAGCTGTTCTGGGATATATTCCCATTTATCTATCAGATGACAGAACATCATCCATCAGTACTTCAGTTTAGCAGGTCTGTAGCATTATCGGTCTCCTCTTACTAGAGATTAGCTAGCTTTACAGGGACTGCGGTGGCAGGTTAAATAAGGAAACTCTCTAATGTGTCTACCGTTTTATTCAAGTCTGGATCCAAAAAGGTGTCAGTTTCTTAAAGACAGTTCTAGAATTAGACAGACATTTAAAAACCTTACTAACTCTTAAATCAATTCATTTATTCATACTTCCTTGTAGTCCTCCGTATTATATCCATTTTTTTAAACAAAATTATATATTATTTTTTTTCAGACCAGTCAATACTTGTTAAGTTTTTATTTCTTTGTACATTGCCTCTGATTATATAGATATGAAAAATGAGTACTGTCAAATTTGCTAAACATTATTTGCAAAGGTGCGTCTAAAATGAACACATTTGAATGTTCAGATCATTTATTTTAATTTAAAAAACACTCATATTTTTAAATCAGATTCTTAAATAGTATTCTCCAATTGTCCCACATCTCTCGTACCATGCCAGAACTGAAACAGTTTCCTTCTACAAAGATAGGTCATTACTGTAATCAGTGGATTTTTATTTATTTTTTTGTAAGTGGGAAAATTACTGCAGAGTGCATATCTATAAAGTTGCAAATATTGTTACCGTTACCACAGTATCAACCTGCACTCTAAGAGCTGTTGTTTCAAAATAACAGTCAAGAAAATCGTGACCCAGAAGTCATCGACTAAAAACCAGTCTATTTCCATAACACCAACATAAAAGTTCCCACATACATAACAGACACACATTTTTTATTTTGATTTAACAAAATGGCCACAGCTGTATTAACAAATACACCATTAAAAGGACCAGGAACCCAACCATCTGGGAGAATTCGACATCTGAAGTTGGGCTTACTGAACAGCAATTGAAACTGCTTAAAAGTCACTATGTTCAGCTAGTTCCCAGTGGTGCATTGCTGCTGTGAAGCTGACTTTAATTATGTGTATAACTCCTTTGCAGGAGTTAAGCACAAAATTACAGTAACAATATAGTTCAATTCTAAAATGCATTAGATTTTTTTTTTTTTTTCAGTTGTATGTCCTTTTATGGTTTAAATGGAGTGATCTGATTATTGGCTTTTGCTGGAAAGTCTGAGTAGAATCATTTATAGGTGAAGTATGTTGCTGCTTTTTTATATATACAAGAATATGGACTTTTGCAAATGGAGGTAACGTAATATATAAAATCAAGAGTTTAAAAATATATATAAGTAAAAATGCATAAAACAGTGCACTAGTTTGACGATTAATCAAGTGCTGGTACTTTATTGTGCTGATTTTACGCAAGAATAAAATGAGTCCTAAATTTCAAATTATATTTGTTATAAACGGAAATTTTAACGTAAATTCTAGACATGTTCTGCCAACGTTTTTGGTGTGGGGGGGGGCATATGCATGCAATACATACAAGGGCGGCGGTCTAGGGGTTAATAATTTTATTATAGTGGCAACGATGTCGGGGAGCGGCGGAATAAGGGTTAATAATTTTTTTAAGTTGTGGCGATATCCGGAGCGGCAGATTAGGGGATAATAATTTTATTTTAGTGTTTGCGATATGAGAGGGCCTCGGTTTAGGGGTTAATAGGTAGTTTATGGATGTTAGTGTACTTTTTAACACTTTAGTTATGAGTCTTATGTTACAGCTTTGTAACTTAAAACTCATAACTACTGACTTTAGATGGTGGTACGGATCTTGTCAGTATAGGCTGTACCGCTCACTTTTTGGCCTCCCCGCAAAAATTGTAATACCGGCGCTATGGAAGGCCCATTGAAAAAGGACTTTTTTAAAAGTGCGGTACTGATGTTGCGTGGAGGCAAAAAAGTGTGCGGTACAGCTATTCTGACAAAACTTGTAATTGCAGCGGTAGGGAAAAAGCATTGTTATGGGCCATAATGATGCTTTTTCACTCATAACGCAAAAGTTGTTTTGGCTCTCTGGCTGGCTCTCTAATAACTTGCAAGTTATTGTCACCGCTCACCTTTAATAGCGCTGCTATTACAGGTTTGCAAAAACCCAGCGATATGGCTGCATTGAGCTCCATACCGCACACAAATACCAGCGCTGCTTTGAGCTGGTTTGATGTGCTTCTGCACGATTTCCCCATAGACATAAACGGGGAGAGCCGGCTAAAAAAAAAAGCCTAACACCAGCAATAACGGAGCGTAAAGCTCCGTAACGCAGCTCCATTGATGTCTATGGGGAAACAAAAGTTATGTTTACACCTAACACCCTAACATAAACTCCGAGTCTAAACACCCCTAATCTGCTGCTCCCGACATCGCCGACACCTACATTACACTTATTAATCCCTAATCTGCCAGCCCCAACGTCGCCGCCACCTACCTACATTTATTAACCCCTAATCTGCTGCCCCCAACGTCGCCGCCGCCACTATACTAAAGTTATTAACCCCTAAACCTCTGGCCTCCCACATCACTAACACTAAATAAATATATTAACCCCTAAACCTAACCCTAAGTCTAACCCTAACACCCCTAACTTTAATATAATTAAAATAAATCTAAATATAAATTACTATCATTACCTAAATAATTCCTATTTAAAACTACTTACCTTTAAAATAATCCCTAAACTAGCTACAATATAACTAATAGTTACATTGTAGCTATCTTAGGTTTTATTTTTATTTCACAGCTGAGTTTGTATTTATTTTAACTAGATAGACTAGTTAGCAAATAGTTATTAACTATTTACTATTTAGCTAGTAAAAATAAATACAAATTTACCTGTCAAATAAAACCTAACCTGTCTTACAGTTAAACCTAACATTAAATACAATTAACTAAATTACAAGAAAAAATAAACACTAAATTACACAAAATAAAAAATAAATTATCAAATATTTAAACTATTTACACCTAATCTAATAGCCCTATCAAAATAAAAAGCCCCCCCCCCAAAAAAAACAACCTAGCCTACACTAAACTGCCAATAGCCCTTAAAAGGGCCTTTTGTGGGGCATTGCTCCAAAGAAATCAGCTCTTTTACCTGTAAAAAAAAAAAAATACAAACAACCCCCCAACAGTAAAAACCACCACCCACACAACCAAACCCCCCAAATAAAATCCTATCTAAATAAACCTAAGATCCCCATTGCCCTGAAAAGGGCATTTGGATGGGCATTGCCCTTAAAAGGACATTTA